>NC_090928.1:1080451547-1081070124 GCF_040938575.1 Ambystoma mexicanum | reverse complement strand
TAGTTGCATGGTACTCTGCTCTACTGTTGTTGACAGCGAAAGAAGACCAAGTTTCCGCCTGATTGCTGCCATAAAAGTAGATTTTGATAGTACCAGAACTGATTTCCACAAATGGCCTCCAGTTTAGGCCATAGTGAGGACGGCATCTTTCAAGTAGCGTCCATCAGGTATGCCAAAGTATGAACCACTTTGGCCTTATAAAACTGGATGGCCAGGAGTAATGAGAATATGCCATATTTTTTGTCAATGTCTCTGGTTTGTGCTGTCAGATTTCTTGTTTTTTCCCAGAGGACCTGCTGCATTTTCACCTCCTTTGCAGAGCTGTTGATCAAGACTCGCAGGTATTTGAAGTGAGACACAACTTTGATGTTGGTGCTGTCCAGAAACCAGTTCAGATTCTTTTTGTTCTTTGGAGGGTGTTTTTCCAAAACCGGAATTTTTGTTTTTGATTTGATAATTTTAAGGATGTTAGCCTCTATGTATTGCGCAAGATTTGTTAGCTGACGTTGCAAACGAATCTGGGTTTCATCTAATAAAATAAAATTGTCGGCATATAAGATACGCGATACAGTGTCTTTGCCTATTTTAGGGGGACTTCTGAGTCATTATAATCACCCAAAAAGGCAATAAAGAGAGCTGGTGCTAGAGGGCAACCTTGTTTTACTCCACGTTTAGAGGGTAATTCGTCTGACAATCGTCCCTGACGGCTCAAACAGACACGTAGTTTGGTGTTCGTGTTAAGTGCGATCATCGGCTCTAAAATTGTGGAGGGACAGTTCCACATTTTCAGTTTACTTCACAATTTAGATCTGTCCACTTTGTCAAATGCCTGACACAAATCTACAAAGGCTAGGAAGACTTTCGGGGCACCTGTCTTGATGTTGGATTTTATTATGTTCAGAAGCTGTCATGACCCACAGGATGTGCCCCTTTTGGTCTTCCTGGTCCTTATCGCAATGGGCCTTGCATTCCCTGACACTCCCAACATGGCCGTCCAGCGTGACACACCTTCCGCGGTCTATACATTGGACGTAACTTATTCTACTAACAGACCGCACCCCTGCGGCTCTGCGCGTCTCAATGCTATTGCCAAGTAACTATCAGACGTGTGCTCTGTAGTTCGCAGTATTGCTTTCCTGGTTCCTAGGTTTTCTACTTCCATTCCTTGCCCCTTTCCCTTTTCCTCTTGCTTCCTGGACTCGTGCGCCATTAGCACATCTTCTTCATTTCCCGGATCCCCGAATTACAGCATCCCGGAATCTTAAACGCACGCTGGAGTAGGAAGAGACTCACTCAGCCTTATTCAAGTCCAGGTCTGTCCGCAAGTAGACACCGCCCACGGAGTCCAGCAAATATCGGTCTCAGGTGAGAAGGGGGGAACTCTGTGACAGTTTGAGACGCCTACCGACCGCACTCGAAGTCGACATGGAAGCGGCCGTCCAGGACCTGATGCGAGGTATGCAAGAATTAACCACTGAGGTGCAGAATTTAAAGGCGGAAAACGCTGCTCTCAAGCAATTAGTTCTATCCCGTGATTCAGCCGCAAAAGAAAGTGTGTTACTGGGCGGCATTGTTGACAAATACGATGGGTCGGCAAAAACCCTTTGTGGATTCCTGGACTCATGTTTGGTTCACTTTACATTTAAGCCCTATTACTTTTCCACTCCCAGGGCTAAGGTGGGGTTCATAATCTCTCACCTTTCCGGAAATGCTTTAACCTGGGCTACACCCCTAGTTAACTCCGGCAACGCTCTCCTAGATGACTACGATGGTTTCATACGGGCCCTAAAGACCATGTTTGATTGCCCTGAGCAGGTCTTTAGTGCCCAGGAACGCCTCTTAGACTTTCAGCAGGGATCCCAGCATGTGTTCACGTATGTAACCCGCTTCAAGCAATTGGTCAAGGAAGCTGATTGGTCTCTGGAGGCAAGTTGTACCCTTTTCAGGAGAGGACTAAATTAGGAGATTAAAGATGAGTTAGCCAGAGTGGCCCGACCGAACTCATTCCAGGCTCTTTTGGACCTTGCCATGCAAATAGACTTTTGCATCCAGGAAAGGAAGGCAGAGAAGAAGAAATCTAGGGGAAAACCTCCGAAGGTGTCCTTTGAGAGTACCTCCAAATCTGACACAAACCCTGGATCAGTCACCGAACCGGAACCCATGCAGATAGGAGCCTTCCGTTGACCCATATCCCCGCAAGAAAGGATGAGAAGGATTAATACGGGGTTGTGCATGTATTGTGCCTCAGACAAGCACTTGGTTAGAGAATGCCCTCTGGCCCGTCCTCGGCGTTCGAGAAACGCCAACTCCCGATCCTAGATGGAGCAGGGCTTCGGGAGAGAGATGTTTGCTCCACATCAATTCCATCCTTGAACTCTCCTGGACAAAACAATCTAGTGATACTACAGGACTTCCTATCAACTTCCGGGAATAAGACCTGTCCTGTTTTGGCCTTGGTGGACTGCGGGGCTATGGGAATATTCATTGATCAAGATTGGGTTTTTAGTCACCACATCCCATACGAAACACGAAGCAGCATGCAGCCGGTGGAAGCGATCGATGGAAGACCCTTCACTTCGGGGCCCATAAGCCTGCAGACCAAAGAGATCCAGCTTTCAATTAACCACCACCAAGAGCGGATTCGATTCGACATTATTAAGTCAGCTCATTACCCCATGGTACTGGGCATGCCCTGGTTACAGAAACACAATCCGTATATCAATTGGACAGCAGGATCACTATTCCTCGGCTCAGAGTTTTGTATGTCTCTCTGTCTAATCCTGGATCCCTCCTTGACCCCCTCTAAAGAACCACCAATAGACCATCAAGCACCTCTCATGGTTTCCAATATCGTGCAGGTTCCTAAGGCCTATCAGGTATTTGTTGATGTGTTCTCAACTGCCATAGTCCAGGCCTTACCCCCCAATAGGCCTGAAGACTGCTCCATAGACACGGATCCCTCAGCAGTGATTCCTTTTGGCAGGATGTTCATCCTTTCCGAACCTGAGAAAAAGGCCCTCCGAGAATACTTGGATACCAACCTTGAGAATGGCACCATAAGACCTTCAAAATCTCCAGCCGGAGCTTCATTGTTCTTTGTTCCTAAGAAGGACACTAAGGAACTCAGACCCTGCCTCGATTATCGTGGATTAAATCAATGCACCCTCAAGGACCGGTACCCTTTACCCTTAATCTCGGATATCCAGGAAGCGGTCAGAGGCGCTGTGATTTTCACGAAACTGGACCTCCGGGGTGCCTATCATTTGATTCGTATCCGGGAAGGAGACGTTGGAAAACAGCATTCAGAACACCCTTTGGTCACTTCGAATATCTGGTCATGCCCTTTGGATTAGCTAATGCCCCAGCAGTCTTTCAACGTTTTATGGACAGGGTGTTCTCAGACATGCTATTCCTCTTCGTCATCGTCTACCTGGATGACATTTTGATCTACTCCAAGGACCTTCTAAAGCATGAAGAGCATGTAAAGGCAGTACTACAACAACTCTGTGAACAGAAACCCTTGGCCAAACCCGAGAAATGTCTGTTTCACGTTGCTTCTGTTCATTACCTAGGATTTATCCTTACTCCAGAGGGAATTGGCATGGACCCTTCAAAGGTAAAGGCTATATTATCCTGGCCTGCTCCCACGTCTGTGAAACAAGTTCAATCCTTCCTGGGGCTTGCCAATTTCTACCGGAAGTTTATACCCACCTTCTCTGAGATTGTTCAACCGATTGTTGCTCTCCTGAAGAAAGACACCCCCTTTATCTGGTCTATTCTGCAAGATAAGGCATTCCAACTCTTGAAGACAAGATTTACTCAAGCTCCCATTCTGGCCCAACCCGACATTGATCGACCATTCCTTGTGGAAACGGATGCCTCTAACTACGCCATTGGAGCGGTGTTGAAGCAAGAATTTGAGGATAAACTAGAACACCCCATTGCTTACATTTCAAGAACCCTAACTCCCAGTGAGACACACTACTCCGTCCTGGAAAAAGAACTTTTAGCCATCCGCCAAGCCTTCACTGAGTGGTGACATCTACTCCTGGGAGCAAGATTTCCAGTCCAGGTTCGCACAGACTACTGAAATCTTCAAATTCTGCAGTCATTAGAGTGTCGGAACAGTCGTCAGGCTCGTTGGGCCTTCGTCTTTGCCCAGTACTAGTTCCACATCACTCATGTTCCTGGATCACAAAACTTGATTGCTGACACCTTATCTCGACGGCCTGACTACGAAACTACCGAAGATAAGGCCTATCCTAAGATGTTTCCCCACACGATTTTTGTAGCCCAAGCAGTCAACCTCCTGGAAGAAATCCAAGTACAAACCCAATCTTCTGAACTCTGGAAGAATATTTCAAGAAAGAATCAATGGAACCTGAGAGTCAAGGAAGGATATTTGTTCAAGGACAACGCTCTGCTCATTGCTACACAAAGATTACAACAAAGAATAATAAACCTCTGTCATGATGCCCTTCACTCTGGACATCGTGGCATCACCAACACCCTCCACCTCATACAAAGACAATTTTGGTGGCCTAAAATGAAGACTGACGTATAACTATACGTCCGAGCCTGTGCAATCTGTAGTCAGAATAAACATGACAACAAGAGGCTGCCGGGTCTTCTGCTACAAACCGCACTGCAAACAAGGCCATGGGAATTTATTGCTACAGACTTCATTGTGGAATTACCGCCTTCCAGAGGGTATACCACCATCATGGTCACCATTGACTTGTTCACTCATATGGCTCATTTCACACCCCTCATTAAGCTACCATCCTCATCTGGACTGGCTGGAATCTTCCTGGAGCACATATTCCGCCTTCATGGACTTACTCCCAAGATAATTTCCGATCGAGGACCTCAATACGTCTCACAATTCTGGAAACACCTCTGTCAAATATTAGGAATCCAACGCACTCTTTCATGAGGTTATCACCCTCAGACCAACGGGGCCACAGAACGTGCTAATCAGACTCTGGAACAATATCTTCGATGTTTTGCTACTAAGGTTCAGGATGACTGGCCGCTCCTGATACCCGTGGCTGAATTTGCCTATAACTATTCCGATCATTCAGCAGTTAAGACCAGTACCTTTTATTGCAGCCAAGGATTCCATCCATCAGTTCTGCCCTCTGTTCTTCCACAACCCACACCGGTACCTACTGTCGACTCCTGGATTGAAACACTCATCAACATAGATAAGGAGACCAAAGAGCACTTAGAGAAGGCCAGCACACAGACCAAGAGATATGCGGATTCCAAAAGAAGACCCGGGCTTCTTATTCAGTTGGAGATAAAGTCTGGTTGTCCTCGAAATTACTACCCCGACATCTACGGCCAAATAAATTGGCCCCCCGGTATTATGGTCCGTTTTCCATCAAGGAAATTATAAACCCAGTCTCATACCGGCTCAAGTTACCAGAATCCTGGAAAAAGATTCACCCAGTTTTTCACACCTCCTTATTAAAACCTTACATTCAATCCTCCCGAAAATCCTGCAGACCCACTCCTGTGGTGGTGGACAATCAACTGGAATATGAAGTGTCCCGGATATGCGACTCCAGGTATAAACGGGGTCAGCTTCAATATCTGGTTGAATGGAAAGGATATCCCCCCAGTGAAAGAACATGGGAACCACTTTCTAATCTGAATACCCCTCGACTGCTCAGAAGATACCACCTCATACACCCAGGCAAACCTGGAGGAACAGGTTTTCGGAGGAGGCATGCTGTCATGACCCACAGGACGCGCCCCTTTTGGTCTTCCTGGTCCTTATCGCAACGGGCCTTGCATTCCCTGACACTCCCAACATGGCCGTCCAGCGTGACATGCCTTCCGTGGTCTATACGTTGGACGTAACGTATTCTACTAATAGACCGCACCCCCGCGGCTCCGTGCGTCTCAATGCTATATTTTTTTTTTATTTTTATTTTTTATTTTGATACAGCTGACTTAATCAACTTTACAAAATCATCAACAGATCTAAATTAACAATACATTTGACACAAATAAAAATCAAACATGCTAGAAAAACGAAATGTTTACAAATTAAAACATTAAGAATGAGATGAGAACGAGCAGTAAAATAAGAAGACTAAAATTAGTGAGAGCAACCTTTCGCGGCGATGATGATGATGATTATTTCATAGTTCACAAGCACCGATTTACCGTTTGTGAACATTCACATCAAGATTGAACATATATTTCAGCAGGTAAAACAGCTTCCAAAAAGTGCACCAACGCCTTTATCACCGAAAATCTGACACTTTTAAATAAAATACTCCATATCTCATTATCATCCTTTTCCATATACAAATTCAGCAAATTATTAAAATATTTTTCTCGCATATTCTTCAAATTAGGGCAGGACACAATTATATGTTGCAAGGTTTCTTTTACACTCTGGTCCTCGCAAAAGCGACAAAAGTTTAAGTCGGCATGAATTATTTTACGCCTCGCCAACACTTCTCTCGTCGATCATAAATTTAACCTCATCCGCAATAGTTTATTACGGACGTTTGCAGATGGACATTTCAAAAGATAGCCAGCCGCTTGACCCACACATTTTATTCCAAAGCGATTGACATCGAAATCTTGGTATTTCAGACATAGATCATAATTTTTAATCCAATCCCATTGTAA
Source organism: Ambystoma mexicanum (assembly GCF_040938575.1). NCBI lineage: Eukaryota > Metazoa > Chordata > Amphibia > Caudata > Ambystomatidae > Ambystoma > Ambystoma mexicanum. Next base: position 1,081,063,473 of record NC_090928.1, on the reverse strand, counting down.
CACTTTTTTTTGGCACGGACCGGGTTTTCAATAAGGAACCTTAATGAAATATTAGCTTCAGCTAGGGTGTCCAAAGCATGATACCGTGCTTAATATATTATTATTGTCCACTCCAAGCAAACCTTTCCGAAAAAAGGAGCACATTTTCCATTTAACTTTGCTGCACAGTGAGTTCAAACCCAATTCGAACCGCAAAATGGGCAAGGGGGAACAATTTGGTAGGTGCAAAACCCTTTTCCAAAAGGTCGCCTCAAGTTTGTTCCATATGCCATCATTTGAGTATAGCTTGGATTCGGCACCATAAAGGATAATGGGAACAACCTTTTGCTCATAAAACATAAGAAGATGTTTCAAAGTAAATTTCCCATATTCTCAAGAATTTTGGCCTGTGATATCAAGGTCAATACTTTGGACTGTAAATTGAGCAGGTATTTGCCATCACTGACTGTGTTTTGAATAAAAATACCCAGATATTTATATTCCGGTACTAGTTCCATACGTTCCTGTTGCAGGCGCCAGCACCTATTATTAGTTTTATGTTTACCTGGAGGCCTACAAACCAAGATCTGGGATTTTGACAGATTTACTGTTAGATGATTTAACTCAGCATAGTCTGATAGGGCAGTTAGCAAATTCTGGAGACCTCTGGGGGTTTGTGACATTAAGGAAAGATCGTCAGTGTAAAGCATACACGGGATACGCTGGCCACCCAACTCCGGTGCATCTGCTATAATTCTAAGGAAGGATATACCCATATCAAGAATAAACAAATTAAACAGTATGGAGGCCAAAATGCATCCCTGCTTAAGTCCCACAAAGGTCGGAAAAGAGGCAGACAGAAGACCTTCGAAGGTGAGCCTAACTCTCATGGAGGTCTCCGTATGTAGTTGTATGATTAGAGCCAAAAGAGAGGAAGGACAGCCAAGTAATTTTAACTTGGAAAATAGAAGGTCACGATTTATGGAATCGAAGGCAGATCGGAAGTCGATGAACGCAAAATATAAGGTTTGCTTCCTAGAGGCATATTTTGACTTAAGCATGTTGATGGTGATTATATTAGGGATCGTACCAAGAGCACTGACAAAACCTGATTGCAGAGGGTCCCGCTTGAAATTATTTTTTGTCCAATTGTTCAGTTCTCTAAGGATCAGACGACAAAAGATCTTGCCCGAGACATCGAGCAGAGAAATGGGTCTGTAGCAAGCCGGATTTGCCCGATCTCCCTTTTTGTAAATCGGAATGACAATTGATTGTTTCCAAGACATCGGAATTTTTTGAGAGATGTTAATAGCTTCAAACATGAGAAATAATATATCTGCCCAGATGTCCGGGAATTGCTTCAATTGTACATTCGATAGGCCATCTGGGCCGGGTGCTCTCGAATTAGTTGCTTGTTTGATGAAGTATATTACATCATCTTTGTCAAAGTATAGATGGAATGGGAGCTGACCCTCTGGAGCGGGTATAGAAAGATGTGCGAGAGGGAGAGCAAATAACACCAAATAATAATGTACCCACATATCCTCAGACACATCATTTGCTTGGACAGCAAACTGGTGACCTGCTGTTGCTTTATTTATAATATTCCAAGATTGGGCATTGTTTTTGGATGCCAGGGATATCAACATATTGCTTCCATCAGCCTGATAAAGTTTAGTCTTCATGCCTCTGACCCAATTTCTGTATTTGGTTTGTATACGAGTAAGGGTAGCTAAGCGTAAATCTGGGGGAAGCTTTAAGGCTTTCCTCTTTTCGGCCCTAACCATAGATTTCTTGAGTCTAATATTATGATCAAAAATGTGTAGATGCGGTGTTTTTGCTTTTGTTTGTGTATAGTTGAGCTCGGTTGAAAAAGCTGCATTAGGTCATCATATACAACATCTGATGGGAGTTCACTCATAGCATTGTTTTTTAATTTGATATCATAGCATAGCCTAAAAGCTTTCAAACAGTTTTCAGACCACTTTAGACAATTCCTAGCAGAATTAACCTTAAGAGGACCCATGAGGCGCATGGATTTTATGTTGGGTGTCATCAAATTCGAGGACCAAGTTGTATGCAAAATGTTGTGGTCACTCGCTTCTGATTGGATAATTTGAAAAGTTGTGACATTATTTAGCATATGCGCATTGACATAGGTGTAATCAATGATCCCTTGACTACGTTCGCAGTGCCAGGTAGGTCTAGGTGGAATGTCCTGTGGAAAGGCACCGTTTAACATGTAGGGATTGCAGGATCCAATGAAAGTTAACCACATGTCAAGGCGTTTTTGTTCAAAATGGCAGAACGGACCCAAGCAATGTAAATTTAAATCACCAGCTAAATAGATCAAATCTGTGTGCCCATCAAGAATAACAATGTCCAATGCCTTATTCACTGATTCCATAAAACAGTCATCATGAATACCTAGGGGGTTCCAATAGATATTAATTGCGGCACATGTGAAGCTTTTCCCAACAATTCTGGACATTTGTACAAATTCATTTGGAGAAAACCACGGTTCGATTTTTAAACAAGATGACTGCTTAACCGCAGTTAACAGACCAGAGGTTGGGCGCCCCAAAAGATGCTTCACAGCAGGTACCAACAGAACGTCATAGTTGTTCCATGATGGAAGAGTGGTCAACCAGGATTCCTGAAGGAAAATAACATCGTGATCCGACAACTGGACAGTACGGTTATTCAAAAGGTGCCTGTTCCCTCTGGAATTCCAGCTAATGAAAGAAAGGTCGGGTATTGAGGAAATTAAGCTGCTAACATTGATTGTTTTGGCAGTTACAAATACGTGATTGTGCAGATCGACCTTCGGGCTTATTCATATTTTTCTTTGGATGCACACCTTGATGGCGTGTTGGTAAGCTATCTGGTGCATCGGGAGTTGGCAGTAGAGTAAAACCAAGCTCTGCAAATTGAGACTTCACAGCCCAGATAGCATTGACCACAACCCTCGAGTTAAGCCAGAGATTCACAGAGGACCGATTACTGGGTCCAAGAACTCCACAAGCTCTATATCTATGGTGCCAATATCATCGAGCTCTGGGATTTCACGAAATAGTGTCAACACAGAAGCCCGATTGAGATTGTATTGTTTGGCCGGCAGTGGCTGGCAACTGAGAGTCAATGAATGTACCGCCGGGCGTTTGAATCGCGTGGTGATAGGTTTCTGTTTAGCTAATTGTGGCGAACCCTTAAGGATTTGATTGGGACCACTACACATTTTAGATTGTGAGTTAAAATGCGAGGCAGCAGCAGCAGCCTCCAAAAATTTAGTCATAGTTGTCTGTAACAATCTTTCCACATCACCAGAGGTAACGAAATTGGAACCATTAGCAATCTCAACCTTCTGTGGTGGTGCAGGGGAGCCAGTTTTCCCTGAATCAAACATGACAGACGCACTTGTTTTTTTTGTTTTCTAAACCACTGGAGGAGATGGTTCATGAAAAGCAGCTGGTAAACTCTGCGCGAATGTCAAATTTTTGGAGACAGATTTAGAAGACAGGTACTCATCCACGGCATGCCTCATCTCTTTGCGATGGTTTTCCCCATTCAATGTATTCATGGCCATTGGAGCATTAAAAATAAATCCATTTGATGATAATTTGCTAGTGCTAGGCGCAGTGAAAGTGAAGCTATTTGATGTAGATGCTTTGGAAGTTTTTTGTGACATCTGGTCAGCCACACTTATCAGTTTACTTAAAGGACTATATGCCATAACGGGATCAGTTACAGCAGGCATTAATTTTGCCTTTTTTGCCTGCATTTGTTGAGAGTACTTTTTTGTAATTGCTTTGGAGGCAGAAACAGTGGATGTAACTGGAATTGCGTTTGGGCACAGATTTAATATTTTTAGTTTTTTTCCCTTTTGACAAGGGAATCTTTTTGGGGCCTAGTTGCCCTGCATCCGGAAAGGCAGCCTTGGCCCCAAAGAGTGAGTAAGAGGGTTTTTTCTGCTGAACCACTGATGTTTCATTTGCGTTCTCTGTTACATCAATTATCGGATATAGTATAAAAGGTATGGGCTGATATGTTTGCGCAGATGACATAGCATCGGCCGAAGTTTGAGCCATTACAGACTTTTTGATAATTGATGCGTTATCCAACTGTTTCAAGCTCTCAAGTCTATTTGAAATCGTGAGTTGTTCAGCAAGTAACTGATTAAGCTGATTAGAGTGGACTTCAGCTTTTATAACTAGGACTTCAAACAGCTTAGCCAGAGCTAAAATGGCAGTATTCATAGAGGTGAGCGCAATGCTAATATTTACATTCTGAGTATCGCAACCGCCAACATCAGGAGAGACCTTTTTGCCCAATTTTCTGGGAGTTGGAGCGCTGAAAGACAAATTTGCTACAGAATCGGCAGCGCTAATGTTTGTAAATAGCGTAGGCGACTTTGATAAATTATCAGACACAGTGTGTGGTGAAAAAGCAGAGACATTTATGTCTAGATCAATGACAGGTATATCCTTAGAAACTAATATGGGAGTTGTTTTAGCATTTGAAATATCACTTACAGAAGACACAGAGATGTTAGATGCTTGACCAGACGGAACCACAACACCAGTTAAAACATTTGTTAGAATAATGCTATCAGTAAGGGAGACATTTTCTTTAGCAAACTTAACCGTAGAACCTGTCGTTGGCACAGATTTGCAGGCCTCGCCACTGATGCTCTCTACTGCAGTGTTGGAGGACATTGTTTGTGCACGAGATTCTTTCACAGTAGCATTTGCGACCGTAGCTTGTCCATGCGAGGAAACCCTCAAGACCGTGGAAGCACTGACCGGACGGCCAGGGGCTGTTACTGGAGGGTTTCCATTAATACATGCAATATTTTCCACACAGCTGGAGTCCCGGCAAAAGGAACGAATATCCATACCTAACAGTGTCTCAGCTCTACTACTTGTGTTGGATTTTGAAGCGCTTAGATGAGGAGTTGAGCTTAAAGGTGAAGCGGCGTGGGAAAAGCTCACACCATTAGTGCTATGTAACGCGTTTACAGCAGGCGTGCCGGACTTTAGGGAGGATATGCCTCGTTTCATTTTGCACAAAGTCTTAGAGATACAGAATGGGAGCTATTAGAATGTTGTGAATGTTGTGCATATTTAGATATTGTTATACTCTCAAATCTAGGTGCTGTGCTTTTAACCATTGTGATACTCTCAACTCTAGGTGTTGTGCATTTTAGACACTGGGTCACTCTCAAATCTAGATGCCGTGCTTTTAGCCACTGTGTTACTCTCAACTCTAGGTGTTGTGCATTTTAGACACTGGGTCACTCTCAAATCTAGATGCCGTGCTTTTAGCCACCGTGTTACTCTCAATTCTAAGTGTTGCGCATTTTAGACACTGGGTCACTCTCAAATCTAGATGCCGTGCTTTTAGCCACTGTGTTACTCTCAATTCTAAGTGTTGCGCATTTTAGACACTGGGTCACTCTCAAATCTAGATGCCGTGCTTTTAGCCACTGTGTTACTCTCAATTCTAAGTGTTGCGCATTTTAGCAATTGTGATATTCTCAAATTAGGTGTTGTGCTCCTAGCCAATTTGATACACAAATCTATGTGGGCTAGATCACCTTACCTCACCACAGGGAACATCCTCCCTGTACGACCACTACCCACCCAACTAAGTGTTAGCTCTGCATAATGTCTAGCCTATCTAGTCTCTACTGCATTATGGCTACTGCTACACTCCTTGCCACCTGTAATCAGGTCAGCCACACAGAGACCCCACTACATGCACTCGGACCCTTCTTACCTATATCAACAGACATAGTTACTAACACTCATGTCCACACTGACTCAAAATACCAAGTTCTGCTAGGACCACTAGCTTACACCTCTCGGCCCAGTTCCACGTACGATAGAAACAACAAACTACGTGCCAGACTTAACAAACTTCACGAGACACCCAGACGACTCCTCCCTCCTACAATACGTGAGATGAAACGTCATAATGGTAAGGATTGCAATGCTTCCAATAACACCCCAGCCGCGAAAAGTACTCCTAATCTAACACATCCCAAAGAGGAAACCAATGATCACTCCTACAAAGGAGCGCTTCTCAATGCCAGGTCACTAGTTGCACATGCCCTTGATATAGCTGATCTAATCACTGAGGCGAACTTGGACTTTATCGCAATAACCGAAACTTGGTTACATAAGGCAGCAGGACCTTCACTTATGCTAGCCATCCCTGACGCTTACACTATATGTAGGCAAGACCGAGAGGGCACCCGCGGAGGCGGAATTGCCATCATCTCCAAATCGAGTCTCTCGCTAAGACTAGCCCCTGCCCAAACTCTACAATCTTGTGAAGCCCTTACGGCAAAACTCCTCATAAACAATAATCAATCCCTAACCATTCACCTAATCTATAGACCTCCAGGTCCGCTCGGGACTTTCGAAGAGGATCTGCACAAGCTACTAACCTTTAATGCTAAAACCACCTCACAATTGCTGGTACTAGGGGATTTTAACTTGGGATTTAATGACCAAGCAGATGCGCACGTCGCAACTATTGCCCACGCTATCAACTCCCTAGGATTCTCCCAAAAAGTCAACAACCCAACCCACACGAAAGGCAGAATACTAGACTGGGTCGCTGACTCAAATTGTACAGCAGTTATCTCATCTATCTCTGCATTATCATGGACGGACCATTCACTAGTGTCCTTTAACCTACTAACCTCCCGACCATCCTCTACAGCCGTCCCCATGGCACTGTCATGTCCAACAAGAAATAAAAAGAATATGACAATAGACAATGTCATACCAGCCATTCTTCCAACATTAAATGCACTGCCTGATAACTTAGACCCTAGCATATTAGTGCATGAGTATAATAAAATTATGACTGATACTATGGACAGAATTGCCCCACTTAAGATGCGTACAAGCAAACCTAAAGCCCATCTAAATAAATGGTTTATTCCTGAACTCAAGGCCCTACGCCTCACTAAGAGAAAACATGAATCTAACTGGAAACTACACCCAACTGCTGAGAACAAGGACAACCTAACATTCATTTCCCGACAATACAAAAATGCAGTTTGTCTGGCCAAGAGGAATTCTCACAATGATCGTATCGCCAATTCCAATTCTAGCATGAAGGAACTCTTTTCCATACTGAAGGAACTTGAGTCACCCATTGCCATGCCAGACACCTGTACTAAAGATCAGACCTGGTGTACAGATATCCAACATGCTCTAACCAACAAAATCAACACCCTCCAAAATAAAATTCAACGGAAAAAAGATTCGATCAACCTTCCTACTCTACCACCACCCAAGGCTACCAACAAACCCCAGTCTAGCAAATTCTCCTTCACAAAAACTACCACACTAGAGATAGAAAAAATCATCCTCACCCTCAAACCATCGAATTGCAAAGGTGATATCTGCCCAGCACAGCTAATAAAAGACGCCGCTAGAGATTTATCACCGTTTATTTCCAAACTTGTCAACTCATCCTTCGCCACAGGCATCATCCCAGCTAATTTAAAACAATCCTGGGTGCTCCCGTTGCTCAAAAAGCAAACTCTTGACCCTCTCATCCCTACTAACTAACGGCCAATCACGACAGTTCCATTTCTGTTGAAAATTCTGGATAAAGTGGCCTATACACAAATTCAAAAATACCTTGAATTGCATAAACTACTAGGATCTAGACAATCTGGCTTCCGCCCACTACATGGAACGGAAACAGCGCTTATCGATTTAAAGACCCAAATAGACGATTTGAGAGATCAAGGTAAGACAGCCCTCCTCCTCCTACTAGATCTCTCAGCTGCGTTTGACCTTGTGGACCACAAGGTCCTCTGCAGACACCTGGACTCTGCCGCTCACTTCTCCACCCAAGCTATCAGTTGGATAGAATCCTTTCTGAGTGAGAGAACTATGAGAGTTTTTTCCCCATCGGCAGCAGCAGACCCTATACCCATCACCTGTGGAGTCCCTCAGGGTTCCTGCGTCTCCCCGACTCTATACAATATATTCACCAAACCTCTGTTCGATGATCTGGACAATCTTGGTATCACCTACACTAACTATGCAGATGATACACAGATTCTCTTTCTACTTTCTGGGGATCATAGCAGGGACAGGGAGTTGGTGAATAGAGTGTATCTTATCATTCAGGCATGGATGGCCACTCATGGTCTCTGCCTGAATGATGATAAGACAGAGTTGATCATTCTGGGTACACAAGCCAATATTAACAAATTAGGCCCGGACTACTCAGCTTTCAGTATAGATGGTAATGCTATCAAAGTCTCGAGGGAAGTAAAAACACTCGGTTTTTACCTTGATTCTACCCTGTCCTTCACCAAACAGGTCAACTCCCTAGCTTCCACTACTGCCTACACTTGTAAATTGATAAGAGCAGGCAAGCCCTTCCTGTCCAATACCAGTTGCCTAATCTTGGCTAGAGCCTTAATACTTTCCCGACTCGACTATTGCAATGCCCTTTACAGCAGTGCCAACAAAGCCACTACCCAAAGACTTCAAACCTTACAAAATAATGCTCTTAGAGCTGCATTAGGCATAAAGAAGAGGGAGCATATCTCCTCTCTTAGGCGGCAGCACAAATGGCTATCCACGGATAATAAAATCCACCTAGAAATTATCTCTTTGACCCATAAGGCCCTAAATAATGCTGCTCCTAGTTACTTGACGGACAAAATAAAAAGAAAAACATCTACTAGACCCATGAGACTCGCCAACTCCAATTGCCTGGTAGTACCCAGATTTAGACTCGCTAAAATCGGAGGCGTAAGCTTCCCTGTGAGAGCTGCCAAATTGTGGAACGCTTTGCCACCTAACCTAAGAGTAGACCAACCCTTCCCACACTTCAGAGGGAACTTCATTGAACACATTAACGGTAACAACGTCTAGACACCTGCCCTACTTAATGCACTCAGATGTGTTGTAACCCTATGTCTATAACTGCCAACTCTGTATATTGCCAACTGTACATTCATGTAAATACTGCAACCGGTAATTGTGCATTCATGTAATATTGTAATTTTGTAATTTGATTCATGTAACATTATAACTTTGTAAGTCTCGCATAGACCTGTTGCTGCGCCCGGTAACCTATGGGTCTGGAGCGCATTATAAATAAATAAACAAACAAACAAACAAACAAACAAACATAAGAGCGAGGCAATAGTAAGCAGACCTTCACCGCTTTACCGCGACAAGCGCGGCGAAGCGGCAAAGCGGGACTTCTGGGACTTGCTGGGTGCGCACGCGTGGTGCGCGCGCAGCTGCCCTTATGTAGTCCCGCCTCTAAATGAGGAGAATGCCTAAGAAACAGAAAAATAGGTGTCAATGGAGTGATCTTATAACAGAGTAAATATCTATTGTCCGTTAGAAAGTTCACCTTCTGGGAGATAGAGTCCAGTAAGTCCAAATCGAGTGAAATCCGATGGATGCAGGCAGAAAGCAACAACAGAGTCTCCCGCGGCAAAGCAGGACTTCTGGGACTTGCTGGGTGCGCGCGCAGCTGCCCTTATGTAGTCCCGCCTCTAAATGAGGAGAATGCCTTCTGGGAGATAGAGTCCAGTAAATCCAAATCGAGTGAAATCCGATGGATGCAGGCAGAAAGCAACAATAGAGTCTCCCGCGGCAAAGCGGGACTTCTGGGACTTCTGCTTGGCGTCTCAATGCTATTGCCAAGTAGCGATCAGACGTGTGCTCCGTAGTTCGCAGTATTGCTTTCCTGGTTCCTAGCTTTTCTACTTCCATTCCTTGCCCCTTTCCCTTTTCCTCTTGCTTCCTGGACTCATGCGCCATTAGCACATTTTCTTTGTTTCCCGGATCCCCGGATTGCTGCATCCCGGAATCTTAAATGCACGCTGGAGTCGGAAGAGACTCACTCAGCCTTATTCAAGTCCAAATCTGTCAGCAAGAAGACACCGCCCACAGAGTCCAGCAAGGATCGGTCTCAGGTGAGAAGGGGGTAACTCCGTGACAGAAGTAGAATGTTCACTGCCGTACTTGCATTTTTTTGAAAGCCCATTTGGAAAGGATCTGAACTAGGTGATTTTCTGGCTCAGTTCTGAAAATATTTAAGTAGCAGAGTTGCATATATCTTTCCAATAATGTCTAGGAGGGCAATAGGGTGGTAATTGACAGGGTCTTCTCTGTTGCCCTGCTTGAAAATTGGGACAACAACTGCTTGCGTCCAGGAGTTCGGGATTAACTTTGCTTTCCCGCACTGGGCAAAAATCTTGCTAATGAAGATAGTCCATTCCTCAGGGTGTTGTTTCAGTTCGATATTTGTAAGGCTTTCCGGGCCTGGCGATCTTGAGGATTTAAGTTTAAGTATTGCTCCTCTAATGTCATCTTCATTTGTTAATTCTATCCAGGCACTTCTGGGTTAGACTCAAAAATTGCAGATCGAATTGGGGGAAAGTCGAACAGTACTGAGAAGTAATTTACCCAATTGACTTCCGAAACTGAGTTGGAAAGCTGATTATCAGCTAATTAATCAGATTTTTTAATTAGTGACCAGAAGTTGCAAGATCTCTTGGTGCCAAGGGTCCTTGGCATGACCTCAGCGTAGATTTGGTAAAGTGTACATCTATGGTTTTTTAGCCATGATTTGTAGTTCTTTATCTCCTGGCGCCAGGTAAGCCAGGCCTCTTCTGTGTTAAGCATAGTGGTGATTATTTTCAGTTTCCTCAAGGTTCTTCTTTTTTCTACCATGTTCTTGTCATAGACATGGCTTCTCTGGGTAGAGCCTTTCTTTCCTCCCATCATCCCCACCTTGTATTTCGTCAAGAGAGGCAGGTAGTTAGGTCTTTCTGCCTTTGTTTGAGCTGATTCAATCGATGTTGCTCTCCTGTATTTTTCCGTTAGGTCTTTTATGTTTGATGCTGTCAAGCGAAGATGTGATTGTTGGCCGTTTGCTTCCACGCTCGGTTTAAACATTTTATTCACAGGACGGGGAGAGGACTAAGACAATGTTAACAGGTTGTGGTCGCTTACTTTAGTTCTTGTGACTTCAATTGACTCTAAGTATGAAAGCAATCCATGAGAAATTAATATGCAGTCAAGAGTTGCTTTCGAATTTTCCCGTTTCCATGTCGGAACCAGAGGTTGCAAAGCTTTCAGACATGCCACATTGTGAAAGTTTTGAGAATTCATTAGGTTCAGCCATGCCGTTCCTCTTTCTTCTGTTGGAGAGTAGGTGGACTGTCTATTGGTGTTACTAGTAGAGTATATAAATTTGAAATTTAAATCTCCACATATAATTGTGTGGGTGATGTCTTGGTCAATGCAAATTTCGTCGATGAAGTCTGCTGCTGAAACGCATAAGTTTGTAGTTAATATTTTCAGCGGATTCCAATATAAATTAATGATGGCTGTGTCGTGGTCCATTGTTTGGAGCTTAGGTCTTGATGATGCCATGATGTTAAAACTGCGAGGATTCCATACGATTCGATCACCTTTTTGATGACTCTTATCCCCAAGCCCAAACGAACCGCTAGCAGTAAACCGGAAGAAGGACGGCCAAACACGTCCTTTGATGCAGATGATATCTCAATAGAGAAGCCGTCCAAGGAGGGCTTCTCCACCAGCCAGGTCTCTTGGAGGCACAAGATGTCATAGGCCCCCAAGTCTTGGTTTTCTGGGTTTGTCAAATGGACGTAGCCTCTGGTGTTCCACAAGCCCATACTTAGAGCTTTTTTAGAGGTATCTTCCAGTTCCTCCGGGGTAGCACAAACCCTGATGTGCCCTTAAGTTGTAATTGCTATCTGCCGGATTTCGTGTTTAGGGCTGCTTGCAGCCATTTCCATGGCCCCCTCAGGGTTCTCTCATCACTTTTTTCAGACAATCTGCCTGTAGGTGCTCTGTTCTTGGTATCAAACCACACAGATCCTTTGTTGCCTCTGATTGGTGTCAATGTGGCAATGTCGCTTGGAACTAGTAAATTGTGGCCGTTCATAGGTCTTATCGGTCTTTTGTCTATCGCTTCTTCTATTTTCAATCTCGTGCTGGTAGCGGTGTTTGGTAAATAGCTGCCTTTCTTACTGGAATCTGTTTGACCTGTGATGGTTTGGGTCTCGGGATCTCGGGTTTGTCTAATATCGCTTGTCATTGTACAACTTTTCAGTTTGTGATTAATAGCCATGATTTTTTGTCAGACTATCGCAGAGCTTGTGTGGTTTTCGGGTCTCCTCATGTGACTCCCGCAATTCAGAAAGAAGAAAGCCAGAGCATTTAAGATAACTGAACACTTCTTGTGGAATGTCTCGAAGTGCAGCAGCTTTAATGTGGAGGTAGGCTTTTGGTTTTTGCTCTCTGTGGTAGGGCTCAATTAGAATAAAGTCTTTTGTTTTTAATGATCGCAGCTTATCAATTTTGCCTAGTATTTTAAGCACCGACTTTCTATTTAGGACCATGTAGCTATCTTTACACGATGATTGTTCAAGTTAAAGATACGAGTTTCCCTTGTTGGTTTGTCAGCTGTCTTTGACCGTGGGTGGAGTGAATGGCCATCTAGTGGGGCTTCTGATATCTGCTGTCTTCTTGCATGTGAAGGCTCTGGCGGGCTACTGGCCTCATGACTCAAGGTCGGCTGACAGATTGATTGCACTCCAGTCTTTGGTGTAACCCGGGCATCAAGCTGACAGAGAGCATATTTAGTCAGAGAAGAGCTGCCAGCAGATGGCTGAATAGTAGCTTCATTGCTAATTGCTGATGTCGACCCTGAGATTGTGGAACCTTCCTCTGTTTTGTCATTCAGGCGACTGACTTCCAAAGTTTCATATGATCTAGCAGCAGGGTCCCAATATTGTGTTAAACCCATCAGGGCACTAGACGCTAAGAAGTCGTCGGTTGATCTAGGCGATTTAGCAGGATCCATGGTCACTTGATCGCCCTTGCTGTTTACTTGCTCATCAGCGGATGATGTAGACATTTTCTGAATGAGTTCTCTGGCAGAGGATTTAACTGCTAAATTGTTTCAGTTAATTACAACTGTCAGGCCCGTTCCAGCTAGTTGCAAGGCCACTTTGTGCTTTGTACTCGGATCTTGTTTCAGGATGGTCTGAGAGCCTGATGAGCCCAAGATGGACAGTGGGCTTGTGGCTCGAGTCACCCTTAAAACGGTTTTATTGAAGATCGGGGCTATTCCAGAACAAGAATTGTCTATGGATGTTTGCGTTGCTTTTTCGATTCTGGTTGCCAAGACCGGCGGGATCACTCTTTTGCCATTTAGTTTAGCTTCAAGTAGAGCAAGTTTTGATTCCCATAGGGCCTGTTGTTTGGTGTTCTTAGTCTCTATGGCTGTTATGTAACCTTCGACAAAGATGAGTTTTGAATGCATCATTGCAAGCATTGTTGTATTGTCTTTCACTGAGTCATTGATTGCTTCATAGAGCTTGCTGAACGGGGCCAGAGCAATTGTTATTGCTGACATTACTGTCAGAAGGTCAGATTTCTTGTTTGGAGAATCTTTTTGTGTTTCTGCAGGTAATTCACTTAATCTTCTGTTCTTTGACGGACTCCGAGTGGCATCTGCACTGTGATTGAGGGAAAAAAAATTGACGTTGCGGCGGATGACTTGCCTCTACGTCCGGGATTTGTAATGATGGTCATTTCTTTGCTCCTGAGTTTCTTGGACTATGGTATGAAACTTCATGAGTCGTACTGGCCGACGTTTTGTCTAATTCAGGTTGGTGGAAGTGGAATTTAGCCCATGCTTCACAGCTGCTCCGGCCTGCAGTAACACTTTCCAGCTGAGGAAACGGGCAGGCTGATGGTGTAGCCTTGCCTCTTGCGTGATTGGGTACAGAGCATGGAGAAATCAAGAGGGCCTCTTTTTCTTTTTCACTACCTGTGTTTCTTTGTTCTTTTCGTCCCTTATCAGCTTGTTTATTCGGTTGCGGCGAATTGTAGCCAACTTGTTGGTTCGCCAGTTGAAGGTCAATTGAAGAGGAACTTAAGGTTCTACTTTGAGATGGCAAAGATGGAAGGAAGTCATCATGATTGCTGGAGTTGTCATCTGTTTTACTGGACTTATTTACTGGGTGTTTCATCAATTGCCTCCAGTATTTCTGCATCAGACAGTTCAGCGTCTGTATATAATTTGCACTTACATTGCTTTTTGAAGAAATGTATTAAAGCACTTGAGATCAGTGGATTTGGTAAAAGTTTCTTTCCGGGATCAGATTTTTTATTTGAACCGGATTGTTTTCTCTTCAGGACATTAAGTACAACATTTTTTACTCCTCGAGTATCAGGCTTTTCACTGTTCAAAACCACCTGTGCTTTTCCCCTTCCTCTTTTCTTATATACTATTTTTTTCCCTGTGGAGGCGGGGAATTTTTTGGACGTAGGTAGCTCTGTGAGCTTCCTCAAAAGGTTGGTATTTGGACTGTCATTGCTGTTGCCATTCAATGTGGGCGGTTCATCTTGTGGATCCTGGTCAGCATCAGATTGTTAGACATCTAATGCTGAGATGACTGAATTTGAAGATAGCTTTTGGTCTTTTTGTCTGAATCAGGATTTTGAGAGGTCATATTTGGTACTGCCACCGCCTTTACGTGGACTTGGGCAGTTGCGCTAAAGGATAGGCTGCCCGGTGCGCCTGGTGGTCTTGCAATTTCATCTGTTTCCTGAGTAAAATCCTGAGTAAAGTCCGTCAGAGGTGTTGTCCCAATCTGAGAATGCTCTCTGTGGGGTATGTCTATAAGATCATGATTGGGATGCCATTGTTCCCTATTCTCACAAGTTTGTTGTTCAGGGACCACGATCTTGGTTGTGGCAATCAAGACTGCATTCCCGACACTCCTGCACTCCACCAGATCAGGGTCCAACCAAGGTCGTCCTTCAACGGTCTTGGTTAAGACACCACTCGCCGAAGCGTAAATCTGGTGGGTGGGGGGGGCGGGTATGGGAGTCAGTAGATGAAGGCGATACATGGGGAGCTGACGTTGAAGGAACAGGTGTTGCCAGCCCACCAGCATCGACCACAAAGAGATCATATGACCGGCCTGAAGCCTTGCCAGTGCCGTAAGAGTCGTTCATAGTTAAAGCGAGGAGTTCAAGATTGGAGACATTCTAAATGGTGTCTGAACTAGCTGAACTTGCTGAACACTTGAAAGGTCGCTGTGAAGTGGCATATAGTCAAAAAGGTTGACTCTAGTGGCAGCCGGGGTGACAAAAGTCTTACCTCTCTTCGCTGGCGACCTTTTCTCATGTTGAGTGCTGTGACTTCTCAAACAGCGTCTGCCTGCTTCAACGGCAGAGGGCAATATCTTTACCGCAACCCCCGTCGCAGAGCTTCTCGGTTTATGACATTTCCGATTACTGCCGAGGACTGCAGGACTGCGCTGAACTCTGCGCACAACTCTGTACAACTCTGCACAACTCCACTGACGTTAAGTGAGTCCACCTACACAATCAGCAGCAAGCAAGGAAAGACTGCAGGACTATTATTATATAAGGTTATTTTAAGAGCCACCATTTCTGAATGGAAAACAAGTTAATTGATTTTAATTTTCCCACCCACGCCCAGAATTTTACAGATTTACCCAGATGTTCGCACTGTCCACAAAGTATGCAGGCTGTAAAAGTGTCCTGGGATTTCTTTTTCAGTTGTATTTTTTAACTGTGAAAGGTGGCTCCTAAAAGAACCATTTTTTTGTATTTTGTGTTTTTGTATTTTTTTGGACTTTATTTGTGTACTTTTTAATAGAAAGGCATGGTAGGGTGGGTAGAAGAGAAGGAAGGGAGCGAAGGTGCACCAACCACAGAGAGGGGGGGGAGGTAACAGAGGAAGATGTTGGGAAGGTACTAAATTTAAGGTAGGTGGCAGTGTTTCTCGTGCTCCTTGACCGTGGCCTCAAAAGCACTACATAACTGTCCTCCCCCAGCAGATTGATGCATCTCAGTGCAAACATAGTACTGTGACCATTGAAAGGTAAGGGTCAACAGCATTCTGTATGGTTTGTGAGGCATCCACTGGCATCCTCTGCCCCACAGGAGTTGCCTGGGTGGTTGCAGAAGTGGTTGAGGAAGATGGGTAGAGCTCATAAACCTGCTTCTCCCTTAGAAAGGAGCAGCCTTTCTCAGAGCACTCCGGTGGTTGGATCTGGTGTGGCGCCACATGGAGGTGGTCCCGAAGGAGTAAAGACCAGGTTTTCTTCTACTGAGTATGAAGCTACACTCAGTGCAACTAACCTTGTCTGGCAGAGCCTTTGGTACACCCCCAATGGGGGTGAAAAACTGCCAGACCATGATTCACTCCGGGAGCTAGAGGGAGGCACTTCCTCTACCTCATCTTCCTCTTTCTCTTCATCCTGTTCTGCATCATCACGCAAGTCCTCCTCTCCAGGCCCTCCAGGTCCTCCAGGTGGTGATGGTGGCCCCTGGGAAGGAAGAGGGATGGCCATGAGTGTTTCCGTTTGAGCAGATGGCAATGTTTTAGAAACAGTTGCTCTGATGCGTTCTCTCCTGTATAGCCAGATTGAGAATGAGTCAAAGTAAGGGGTGTTTTCCTTCAGAGGAACCATCAGTGGGCAGCGCGACTGTCGGCAGACTATCATGCCGAAAATAGGCTTTGAAAAGTTGTAAATAGTTGACAGATCAACTAAGAATGGGTCTATCTCATCTGGAAGAATAAACTTGCATTCTAAAGTTCGTAGATTGGCCAAAAATTTTTGCAGATATGTCGTCATGCCACACTGTTTTGGTCACAGGATGACATCCGGGGATGTCCGTAGTGCCGACATCTGTCTAAGGACACCATTGGTCGGGAGAACATTAAGCGCATGTGCATGAGTGTCTGCAGAACTGGTGTGCTGTCCACGGACTAATTAAACGTGTGTCACACCAAACCAGACATGCTCAGACATGGTGCGCAGTTCGCGAACATCCCACCAAACGGACACCCCAGACAATCATGTTTTCCGCTGACTATTTATTGGGGTTTTAAAAAGAAAAACATATGAAACAATAATATACAAGATATTTATTGCATAAAGAATACATTTATTCATGAAAGGGATGGGGTATCAGAATGGGAAACATAAATGGGAGAATTTGGCATGTCTATACAATGATCACCAGGGGAGAGACAGAGAGAGGTTTCATCAAAGTGTCTTTCATTTATATTTTGGAAATGTGGGGTGATTGCTATAGGTAAAGGGGACAAGTAAAAGAAGGACAGTGATAATCCACATTTCTAATAACATGATTTTTAACATAATTTAAAAGTTCCTTCAAGTATTTACTCAGTTCATCTAATTTTGTAGACAAGATCATGATTTCATCATGTACAGCTGGGAATATGGATTGTCTTTGTGATTCTTTGGATTCTCCATAATTAAATTGGGGTGTTGTTTCTTCATGTAAAGTTCATATTGAAACACGTACTGTTTACCATTAGAGTTGTTATCATCACTCATCTTTTGGAAAGTTTTCTTCCAACCAATCAAGTGTGTTTGCCATTTCTATCAGAATATAAAAACAGTGAAATTTGCTTATAAGAAATGTTTATATAATACATGTTAATAATAGAGAAATAAAAAAAGAATGTTCTCACTATTTGGTAAGGGGTTGTTTTTGAATGAGCGCCTACTGTATCCGAGTCTGTTTGAAGAGTTCTACTAAACTGGTAATATGAGGTTTGCATTTATGTGTTGTGCTTGGTGCATTCCATTATATAGTGTGCTGAATGAAAAAATAATGTTTACATTTTGGATTGATAAATTGTACAAAAAGGTATATTTGGGCATAGTAAATATAAGTAATGTTGTTTTATGTAAATGTTTTTGTTGGTTGATGGGTACAACGTTTTCAATTGTCCACTGTGTTTCTAGGTTTTGTAGATGGTACCTGAGGTCTGTGGACATTTGTGATGGTACCTGATGTCTGTGGACATTTGAACTGTCAGCGAACTCTATGGCTTTTACATTGGAGTGAATGTGGTAAAGAGCACTTGTAGCAAATTAAGGAGGGGTTTTGGTAAAAACCTATGAATTTCAATGAAAAAACTTTGTTAAAGGAACATTATGGTTACGTTGCACTAATAAAAACCTATAAAATTCAGTGAAAAAACTTTTTTGAAGGGAATTTATGAATAAGCTGCACTTATAAAAACCTATCAAATCCAGTGCAAAAAACATTGTTTGCCTGTTATGCCTTTTATGGAAAGCTAAGCAACCATAACTCGTGCCACCACCGTGGACTGATAAGACTAACACCCAGGACATCAAATATGACATCTCAAAGATGACATCAAAAAGATGACACCACACAATTATTTATATTAATGACTTTTGAAAAAATTACTAGGGGATGAGATCCAACCACCTTGACAATATCTAGATCCAATTTAATACAGCCCAATGTTTCTGTACTGTCTTCTTTACATTGCTAGCCAGTGTGCTATATTTAGTAATACATCTGATACATTCTCCATTTTCTATTTTCTGAGTTTTAAATCCCTTCAGTAAATCAGTACAAATTAGCTTCTGTTCTTTATCAAAAGCTTGAGTAATAACCTGCTTGGAGTAGCCCCTGTTGTTGAAACAGTTACGTATCTTACTTGATTCCTGCAGAAAGTCAACTTCCCTTGATCAATTTTGCTTCACTCTAATGAACTCTCTGAAAGGTATACTCTTAATAAGAGTGTAGAAAGGCAGGTAGACACATATACCTTAATTCCCGCCACCTCACTGCCATCGTACTGGAACAGCAAGAGAAGAGCTGTATGTGGGATCCCCTGTGTAGTCCCTATACCACATTGAGTGTATTGAGTGTATGCACTCAGACAACCACACCAAATGTACCCTTGCACTGAAAGAGTGGAAGGATGTCTGTGTTAGGGAGAATTCTCTGTTTAGGCTGAATTTCCTAACCTAGTGAGTCCCCCAGCAGCTTTGCTGGATTTTTTGGGGTTTATTTTTTTCTCCTGCCAAGAGTGAGACTCTTTTACCCTCACTCTTGGGCATGATTTGAGTGTGTTTCTTTGAATCTAGATGTGTTTAATGGGCTATGGGGTCTTTTACTCCATAGGGCTTCATGTGTTTTTGTGATGTGTGTTACACAGCACCCTCCGTGCCGTAACACAGGGGTGTCATAGTGACCCCCCAGTATAGACTCCATACCCTGGGACTGACTACTGTCTCCCAGGGCATGTAAAGTCACCATTGACTTTACTAGTCTTAAATTCTGAACAGAACCAGTACAAACCATCATATTGTGGACGTACTGGCTGGGGCAATTCAATTGCCCCGGGGTCTGTTAGTTGAGGGGGCACGTCTCCGTCCCCCCTGATCGAGTTTTGGCTGGTGGCAGTGGATACTACTTTTTATATTCAACCGCGAATATTTTCCTATGGGATTTCCCATTGTTTTAGCCTACTACCTTTATTTAATTATTTACGGTAGCCTCGAACATACCGCCGGTTTATTTAATTAATATTCATTCTCCGGTTGGTATTTTTTGCCAAAACTTGATTCTAAAATGGCGTTTGTGTTCCCTTCTGTGACTCCAACCCAAGTCGAGCCCTTTGTTCCACTTTTTGGTGGGCTTCTCCACAGAAGCCCTCCCAAAGTGGTGCCACTCTGTCTGGGGTACTTAGGAGGGGTGGAGGGAAATTTAGGCACCCTGGACTGAGTTGCCTAGGCATCTCAAGTCGCACTCCATCCTGATTGGCCCAAGTGGTGAGCCGGGAGGCTCACCACTTAGCATGTTTGAGTGACAGCTAGGCTGAGTGAATGGGGGTTTGCTGCATAAAAGCAGGGCTTTGGGGACTGGAACTTCAGAAGTCGCCACTGGACCTAAGAATCCGACGAGGGAGAAGCTGAGCCGACCTGCCACGACACCACTACCGGTGGAGCCCTGCTGGACTGCCTCACCACTTTTCCCAACGACAGAGGAGATCTCCCGCCGGAGAGTCTTCTTCCTTTGACTGGTGGGGATAACCAGTTTCACCGTCTTTTCGCTTTCCCGACGTACCTCGTGGCCGCCTTGCCCGTGCCAAGCACCCCGGCAACCGGGATACCACGTTTTACCACGACGGCGAAACAAAGGTACCACCTTTAACCAGAAAACTCTGCGGCTGGTTTCTGCCCTGGTAGTGCAACGACCTTCATCTTTCCTCCAAGTCGAGATCTTCTCTTCCCCTGGACGACGACGCAACTTGCACCCACTACCAGGAACAACTGCCACCGCTGGAGGATCCTTCCCACTTAAGGTACCGTGTCCCGCCTGGCTTCCCTTGCTACCGACTGTACGGGGTAGATTTAGCCCCCGGCTTTCGAACCTGGGTTAGCCTGGGACACCCTGGCTAAACTTTCCTAAGCCTCTCTAAACTCTTTTTGAACCCTCTGCAAGACTTTCTAAGCCTAGTGTAACTGTGTGATCTTGGGCGCATTTGTGCTCTGCTCTCTCTAAGAGTGGGCCCAGCCTTTGGACTTTGGCTCACCAGTGACTTTTGCTCTTCTGCCTTGCTTGTTGTGTTCCTGAACCTTAGAGTGGTGTACCTTTCCATATTCTGTCTTTCTCCCTCTCTTTCTCACAAACTTATTGGAGTGCAATCTAGTTAAGCGCTCACCTCTGTATGAAAATAAGTGGTGTTTTACTGTGACTTATCCGATAAGGGAAAAGGGGTGTATATATTACAATAGTAACTGTGTTTAGAATATTTTACAATAAGAGTGCTGGAGTGTTTCAAACTGTGTGTTTTTAAATAAATAATGATATACTTTGATACCAAAGCTCTGGTCAGTGTTTGCTTGTATTGTTGTATCTGAGTGCCTATTGTGTATACTCTGCATACTGCCTAACTCTTCTTGAGGGAAGTCTGACTGCTCAGCCACAGCTACCAGGTAAATCTGGGTGGTACAGACTGCTACCAAGTGGGTTTACTGCCAACACCTGTAGTCTTAAATCTTTTGCAGTGGTCCCAGAGGGAACTGCACAGGTTTCTGCCTAACAGTCTGCACGCCCCAATGGACATCATGCAGTGCTGAGTGACATCTGACAAGGGTAGAGTGATGTCATGAAGAAGACATATGAGGACATACTGAAACCATGTGAGAATATTTAAGAATGAAGATGTAAATGAAGCAACAAGAGAAACATGTAGGAAAGGATAAAGTAATCACGTATGCTAAAGAAGATTATGTAACGTGTGGACCAATAAGTGTAAACACGCAATAACACAAGCTAGATGAGTCATATAGAAGCTTGCTATTGAGGAAAATATAACGTGCCAGGGACGACCATGATAGGAAAATCATCGTCGGCTTGTGAAGAGATTTATTCCAGCTACCACAGAAACAGACCAGGGCTGCACAGTCAGGGGATGCTGGAAAACAGTTGTGTGTGCAAACAAAGAGGAGAATGCTATTTCAAGGAATAGCTGCAAAGCACGAAGTGAGGCAGACAGCTAAGCCATGAGCATGAGACATATTTCTCTTAGATTAAAGAAGAAGAAAGAGAACAAGAGCCAAGTATTGGACAATTAACATTGAATAAGGTTCATACAAAAAGGAGTGAGCAAGGCGCTAGAGGTCAAATGAGCATTGACATCTGGCATAATTCAATCAAATAGCAGCAAATAGGAGGTTGAAATGGACAGATGTACGGTCTCCTCACACACGATGCAGAAGTCAAAAACAGGGGCTATTCATTGAGTTGTGGATAAAGATAGTGGTGTGCCCATACTCCCTTGAATGTCCCAGAACACAGAGAAGACCACAAGAAGACGGGAAACCTTGGCTTATGGTCAGACTGATGAGAGATGATGGACTGATTGGGAAAGTGCAGAGTAATCTGATGTGATTGAAGCACCTGGGTTTCAGTTTCCTTACATGCTGCTAGCCAAGCGGAAAGTCCAGGGTTTGAGTGGGAATGCCAACAAATCGGTGGGTCTATGGTCCGATCTGCTATAAAATGTTGCATAGACCAATCTGCTCCCATTTTGTCCTCTATAATTAGCATCATTCGTATTTAGAGGTTTTTCAAGGTGTGTTCTACAGATAAGGGACAGTCAATGAAGTACTAACCATATATATTCTATAATTAAATATGTTCCCGTAACCAATCCCTCTGGCCAATAGGTTTTACAGTTTGCTACATAGGATGATGTCATAGATTACACATATTGGGGTATAAGACCTCTGACATTTGTGTACATGACATTTGTGATGTCATCTTTGATGTTCTGGGTGTTGGTCTTAGCAGTGCACGCTGGTGGTGCGAGTTATGGCTGCTTAGCTTACCATAACTGGCGAATTTCTAAGTTTTTTTTGGTTTTACTTGTAACCATAACATCCCTTTAACAATGTTTTTTCATTGAATTTCATAGGTTTGTATTAGTGCAATTTAACCATAACGTCCCTTTAACAAAAATCGTTCATTGAATATATACACATATATACATATATATGTACCAAGAGCGCCCATTCACAGCAATGGCCCTTCAGCACGTATAGTCGCATGAATCTAAAGACATTTGGGCACTCCACATGGTAAGGTGCAAATTAGTCTTGTTTATTGATTTAGTCCAATTAAAACTCAAACATGGCAAAGCCCAATTCAGGAAGAAGCCCCAGAAATCGCCATGCATTCCCTCCACTGGAGCTTTGTCAGGTGGAATATATTTATATATATATACATTATTCATTTTTTATTAGAAAAAGGAGATGCTTTATATTGAAATATAACCCTGACCAACAGTAATAATTTGAATGTTCATCTTTGAGATGATTTGATATATTTATCTAGAATAATTATTCAGATTTGATTTCATACAACTGGATGTTTGTGTGAATTGTGAATATAAAATGTAAGCAGAAAAATAGCAGGCATGGTGTGTTTTGCTTCAGTAGGGAAGCTGCCTCTACTTATTTGTGAAGAATATTGTGGATGATTTCCCCAGCATACATTTAGGCTTCCAACTGTGGTATTATTTATAAATTTTTGCATCTATTAAAATATAATATTCTGATTATAAGCAGCCTGTTTCTTGTCCTAAATTTTGGTGTGGGATTGTCATAGTAGGTCGAAGTTAGATCAGGAGATGTTTGCCCGTAAAACAAATCTTAAAAACGAACCTATATTTTAAACATCAAATCACAATACATAACGATGGTTTTGTCGATGAAAGCTGAGCAGCCAACCATGTCAGAGTGGTGGTTGAAGCTCTACAGGATGTGTTACCATGATATATAGAATGGACTCTACTGTGCTCCAGAGGGGGATAAAGACAGACTTGTTCAACAACAATAAGGTGCCCTTTAGGACTTAGGGCAATTAGAGGTTAGGTCAGGCTTTAGCTGCGAGTACTAGATTAAGGGAAATACCTTCAGTGTGAAGATGGTAACATTTGGGAAGAATGAAAGCATGGGTGGCTGGAGAGGGTTGGGACCTGCCTTATGCCCACCTGGTAGATGAGGTTGCCCAGGGGGTTGCACCATATCCCTATTATTAAGGGGCATTCTGATATAGGGGTACATAGAGGGTGGGGATGAAAGAGGCATACTGTGTGCTGTTAGACATGTTAATATGTTTTAAATATATTTCCAGGCATGGTTTTATAAACTCCTCCTTGATTGGTGTGTGTTATTGCAAGTTATGCACTCAGGTGGTAGCCCACCTTCAGTGGTAGTGTGCCATCTCCAAACGCATGTTGTCTAACATGTTCCCTCTCTTGCGGCTGGACTGTGGGGAATGAGGTTTGGAATTTAGCAGTGGCCCCTCTCTGGCCAAGTGGGCAAGGAGCTGCACCAGCAGGCCAGAGTAAAAACATCAGGGCTAAACAATCATTTTTATCGAGGTATTCTATATGAGTTTGTCAATCACTAGCATCATATTGCCAAGTCATTTTTCAAAGTGCTTGTATCATATGCCCAATTACCTGCACCAGGTACCGATATCAAATATAAGAAACACATAACCCATTAGCAGAGTGTGAATATAGAGTGATAGATAGCATAAATGACCAGCAATAAATACACTGGCGGTCATTACAACCTTGGTGCTAAGTGCACCAACTTTACCACCATGGTGTAAACTCCGTTTACACCATGGTGGATGGCGGATTTACCGCCCCATTCCAAGGTGAGTGGGACGGTATATCCCCATTTCCCATTTTCCCTTCCCCATTCCCATTTTTGCCCCATAGGGCATAATGGGAGTGGGGAAGGCGCTAATTACGCCGCCGTAATTTACGGCGGCCTAATTAGCACCATGGCGGGTTAGCGCCATGGATTTTAACGCCTGCTAAAAGCAGGCGTTAAAATCAGAATCAGGCGTTAAGGGTTAACGGTGGCGTTAACCCTTTACGCCTGAGTTGTAATGAGGGCCACTGTGTGTGAATATGGCATGAAGATTAAGACATGTACAAACTATACATATAGTCGATGGCACAAGATAGTGGAGCCAAGGACATTAAGAGACAGAGACTGCATGATTACAGAGTAACAAAACTCCCAGATTGTTAGGACTGATTTTCTATACTCTGGCCTGGTGGACAGATGTATAGAACACCAACCTATATTGTGACAGGGATAACTCTGGGGAGCTGTAGCCAAACCAGTTCAAGGTAGCTGTGACGAGATGTCTAGGCTAAGTCTCAAGAGGTGGTGAGCTTGTAAAGGGTATTGGAGAACACAATTAAAAAGTAGAAAAGGCATTCCTCTTGTGAATTTGGTGAAACACACAGGCAGCATGTCCCTAAAATAAAGACACCCTGTCCCTAACCCAATGAATCTCTCCCTAGGAGACGGATGATGCACTACCTATCTAAAAGGGATAGCAGAAAGAAATCTCCCAATCCAACATTCATTCAATAAAATATCAGATATTAGTTCACAAAAATTCCTTACAAAGACACACACCATATACTTATGTCTTTTTCTGAGTGTCATGGGCTTATCCTCACATCTGGAATATCAATCTGTGTTTTAATCACCAGTTTTTGGAGGTACTCCTAGAAGCTCAAATCTAGCTCTGATAATCACTCTAAAATGTTCCTCAATGAGAGCAACAATGCCTAGAGGCTGGTATAGCTATCTGGCACTAAAGAAACATTGTTTAGATGGGTACAACTATATGGAGTTAGTCATCATCTTCTGCATGAGAATACTCATGCCAAGTGGGGTCAACCGGTTTCGATGATTCTAGGAATTGAAACCATCTTCTTCGGGACCATTAATGTTTTTCATGTGGTTAACCCCTTGTGTGGATCAGCGTTATGATCAAGATGTCCCCTCCACCTCCTGTGAGGAAACATAAGGTAGAAAGAACAGTAGGGTAAATATACCCCCTGTGGTAGCATGCATCTCAATGTCAGCGTGTTACTTATGTGTGTATTACTTTTGCTCAAATAATCAATTCTGGTGCTGTAATTAAAAGAATCTGCTTATAGTGTCCTTGTGCAAGCATCTAGTCCATGCAGTGAGGGGGGAGAAAAAGGGTGGCGAAGGTGGGAAATCCAATATGGGCCCAACACCTGTTTCATGGTGCCTAGCAAAGTGAGCCACCTCGTTCTTGTTTTATACATACATAGTGAGGAATTAAGGAGGTTACTCTATGTTTGTCAAGTAATCTGCATGCAGCCCTGTGGTGTAAAGAGTTATGTATCAAAACAGAGAATCATAACCAGACTACGCATGGTGATTATTTACCTCTCGCGGGAAACACAACAATGGCGCGGACACATCACATCAGATGTCTAATCGGTGGATCGTCATCTCTTAACATCTGTTGCTACGTATATATCGGTTACACTCTACCGTGCTGGCATTATATCACTAGAGTGCTATTTGCCATACAACAACTGTCCGTGCGTACCTCAGCGTGTTTGTAGAAATGCATGTGTGTTCGAGGGGCCAGGCTGTAGAATACTGGGGCGTGTGCAGTGTCTGAGTTTCCTATATTGGACACAGAAGAGAGCGAGTGCTGGCTGTTGTACTGTGCTAAATAGTGTAGTACTTAGCTCAAAAAGTATATTTATGTAAAATATACGTGGGCCTGCTTACCAGCAATGTATCTGGACGCGAGTAAATCCTCGTCGAGTATGCTGTTCTCGAATGTCTCTATGATCGAAGGAGACTGAAGGTGACGAGGGGAGAGCACGGCGAATGGAGGAGGCACCCCGATAACCGGGGCAGGGGCCTTCCTCCTTTACGCTCTCTTCCCCCTCCCCCACAGGGGCAGGGGAGAGGGCGGCAAAGGAGCCAGAAAAAAAAAAAAAAAGGGGGCGCCAAGAGCCCAGGAAAGCCCGCGAAGGGCAACAAAGGAAGAGGGCGGGGCTTGGGGCTTAAAGACGGCGGGCGCCCGGCACAGGATCACTTGCAGCTCTCCCAGCAGCTGGGCGCCCGCCAGGAGTGGAGGACGGTCCCAGACAGGCCGGTAGATGAGAGCGTGGCAAGCGAAAGACCAGCCCAGGGCAGGGGCAGGGGGTCCTACTCAAAAGGGAGGGGGTCCTTTCGTGGGAACTCCTCTTGGAACAGCCGGCCCAATTACCAAGGGGAGTTGCCAGAATGTTGGTTGTTTGCAGAAGGGAGGTGCTCCTATGGTAATGCGTGCAGGTTCAAACACTCAAAGGCTGCAAGCACAGGGAGGCACAGCCCCGCCAGCCGTGAGGGTAAGGCAAGGGGCAACGCAAAAGGCAAGGAGAAAAGCAAGCATGATTGAAACACAGCTGCCAACGCCAATACGTTTACAGGCCATGATGCCTTTCCTGAATACATATAGTGACAAGGGTGATGCAAAATTGTTATGGGAGGGTTTCAGGTGGGGTTTTAAGATTCCTTTCCAGGGACAGATAGGACTTAAGGAGGCATGTAATTTGAAATCTGCGCTAGCAATGCCTGAAGTCTTGACACAGAAAGTGGGGAAAGAGGTACAGTTGGGGAGGGTGGCTGGCCCCTTTCGCACACCTCCACTGGAAAACCTGATAGTGTCCCCGTTGGGCTTGGTACCTAAAAAGGAGAAAGGGCAGTTCAGACTTATACAGCACTTGTCCTTCCCCGAAGGGGAGTCAGTGAACGATGGCATCTCGGTGGAGGAATGCAGGGTTCACTACGCAGCATTTGAAGATGCAGTGGATTTGGTGAAGGCGGCGGGGGTGGGAGCCCTCATGGGGAAGGCGGACATTGAGTCAGCTTTCCGGTTGCTACCAATTCACAAGGACAGCCACCATTTACTGGGGTTCAAGGTGTTACAGGATTACTTCTACGACAAATGTTTGCCGATGGGGTGTGCAATTTCATGTGCGTATTTTGAGAGGTTTAGCAGATTCCTCGAGTTTGCAGTAAGGCAAAGAAGCAAGGTCGGGGGGATGGTGCATTACCTCGATGATTTCATGTTTATTGGGAGCAAGGGGACGCATGATTGCAGGAACCTTATGACGGTATTTCATGAGTTGATGGAAGAGTTTGGGGTACCTCTGGCTAAAGAAAAAACTATGGGTCCGGTCACATCACTGGTGTTTTTAGGGATTGAAATTGACTCTGTGGCAGGGGTGTGCAGGCTTCCGGGAGACAAAGTACTAAAGTTGAAGGAGGTAATCGCAAGATTGTTAGGCCAAGAGAAAGCTACTTTGAAAGAGCTCCAGTCCCTAGCGGGCAGCCTGAATTTTGCAGGCAAAGTGATCCCTTCAGGTAAAGCATTTGCTAGAAGCATAGAGTTGAAAACAGTGGGCTTGAAGCACGCGGGTCAACACGTGCGCCTAGGAAAGGAGGTTAAGAAGGACCTGGAAATGTGGAATACCTTTTTAGATCATTTTGACGGGGTATTGGTGTGGAAGGAACCCCTGGGGAAGGGAGATGGACCCAATCTGGTTACCGACTCGTCAGGGGCCCTAGGTTTTGGGGCCATCCTGGGCAGGAGGTGGTGCGGTCAGGCCTGGCCGGCCGAATGGCAGTCCGAGGGGATCTCCAGGGACATTACGGTGCTGGAGTTGTTCCCGATAGTGGTGGCATTCAAGCTCTGGCCGGAACAGATGCAAGACAAAAAAGTGCTAGTTTGGTCGGACAACCTAGCGGTGGTGCAGATTATCAATCAGGGAACTAGCAAGAATGATAGGGCATTGGGGCTGCTCAGGGAACTGACAAAGTGCTTGCTGCAGCTGAATGCAGAGGTCAGGGTACGTCATATACCTGGGGTTAAGAATGTGGCCGCTGATTCTCTTTCTCGTTTGCAGTGGGGAAGGTTCCGGTTAAACCATCCAGAGGCGAGCGCAAGGATGACACCCTTCCAGACACAGTGGTGGGGATTGGTTGGGGAAATCTGAGCGCACTGATCGACACGGCTCTCGCACCAGGCACTATGCGAAGATACAAGGTGTGCTGGGAACGGTTCGTCGCCTTTCAAAACAATATCCTGCCCGAGAGCGAAAAGGGCAGGCCTGTGCGTGCCTTTGTGGGATGGTCTTGGAGCCAAGGAAGGTCCAGGGCATGGGTGGCTTACCACCTGGCGGCGATTGCGCAATTCTACAAATTAAGGGGCATGCCTGACCCCACCAGGGAGCATTATATTGTCATGGCTATGAAGGGTTGGGCCAAGCAGGTGATGGCGAAACCCGACGAGAGACGGCCCATAGATGTGGGGAAGTTGCACAAATTGATCAGGAGTTTGGGGGTGGTGTGCAGGGACGAGTATGAAAAAGGATTGTTCGCAGTAGCCTTCTCTCTGGCATTTTTTGGGGCTTTAAGGGTAAGCGAGCTAGTGCCAGCCAACAAGAAGGGTAAAGGTTTGAGTTTCCTGAGGAGCTTTGACATAAGGGTACAAGGGGAACGGTTATGCATATTGCTGAGGAGGTCTAAGACCGATCAGACGGGGAAAGGCAGAATGATCACGTTAGGGAGTATCCAAGACAGTCCGGTCTGTCCAGTAGGATGCGTGAGCAGGTATTTGAGTCATAGGTGCCACACAGGAGACGAGGCCCCGACGGGTCAGCACTAAGCCTGTTTCAGTTTAAAAGTGTGTTGGACAGGACACTGGGGGAGGCGGGGCTCTCAACAGGGGTTTTTGGGACACATTCCTTCAGGATAGGGATGGGCCTGGGAGCGGAGACAATCAAACAGATTGGGGGCTGGAGGTCCGGTTGTTTTAAGCGGTATGTCAGGCCTGATAAAATGTAAGACTAACAATTCCTCCCTCCTGTTTCCTCGCAGTAGCACCAAGGTGGGGAAGGCGGCGGTCTGCCTGGGTGGTGGGCCATTCGTTTGTGTCGAGGGCCAAGGGAAGCTGGTCAGCCAAGCAGGAGGTGCTGACCGCCGGGGAATATCGGGTGCAGTGGCACGGAGTGCCGGGCATGAAATGGGCACAGTTACGAGGGCACATACACAGTCTCCTGAGGGGCCACCGGAGGCCTGATGTATTGGTGGTTCAT
The DNA here is from genome assembly GCF_040938575.1 of Ambystoma mexicanum. Lineage (NCBI taxonomy): Eukaryota > Metazoa > Chordata > Amphibia > Caudata > Ambystomatidae > Ambystoma > Ambystoma mexicanum. The sequence goes on along the minus strand of NC_090928.1, from coordinate 1,081,034,103 downwards.
CTCGGCGGCAATGATTTGGCCGAGTTGGGGAGGGGGATCTTACTCAGGGAAATGATGTCTTCATTGCAGGATCTAGCGGCTGAATTGGGGGACACGGAAATTGTGTGGTCTGAAATCATCTCGAGGTGCGAATGGAGGGGCGCCGAGAGTCAGGCAGCCGTTGAAAACTCAAGGAGGAAGTTGAACTGGGCCATGGCTAAGTTTTGCAAAAGGAGAGGCCTTCAACATATCAGACATGGTTTGATCAATCGGAAAAACAAAGAGTATTACCTGAAGGACGGGGTGCATTTGTCGGAGCAGGGAATGGATCTGTTTTTCTGGAACATCTGCACGAAAATACTGGAGTTATAAGCTAGGAAAGGGGGGAGCCACGGTGGGCGGTGGGCAGCACCTTACTGGAGGGGAAACGAAGGGGCTGACAGAATGTGTGAGATTGAATACAAACGGCATAGCTATTGGACAAATGCCCAGGTTATGAAGGTGACGAGGGGAGAGCACGGCGAATGGAGGAGGCACCCCGATAACCGGGGCAGGGGCCTTCCTCCTTTATGCTCTCTTCCCCCTCCCCCACAGGGGCAGGGGAGAGGGCGGCAAAGGAGCCAGAAAAAAAAAAAAAAAAAAAAAAAAAGGGGCGTCAAGAGCCCAGGAAAGCCCACGAAGGGCAACAAAGGAAGAGGGCGGGGCTTGGGGCTTAAAGACGGCGGGCGCCCGGCACAGGATCACTTGCAGCTCTCCCAGCAGCCGGGCGCCCGCCAGGAGTGGAGGACTTCTTTTTCCCACCCTCCCACCCTACAGCTAGGGCGGAGCCTGGACGTCGTTGTCGCAGGATTGACAGGCGGGTTGTGGCAACCTAATATAAGACAAAGGGCCTCATTCCGAGTACGGCGCTAACCAATGGCGCTATTAACGCCTTGGTTGACGCCGTACCCGGACCGGCAGCGCCTTGGTGGTTGGCGGAATTACCGCCCCATTCCAAGGTTGGCGGGGCGGTAATTCCCCAATCCCCATTTACCCTTCCCCATTCCCATTCTTGCCCCATAGGGCATAATGGGAGTGGGGAAGGCGTCAATTACGCCACCGTAAATTACGGTGGCGTAATTAACATCAAGGTCCCTTAGCGCCATGGTATTTAACGCCTGCTAAAAGCAGGTGTTAAAAGCACCATGGCGCTAAGGGAACTCGGAGTATGGCGGTAAGGGATTACCGCCACCGCTCTCGTTAGCGGTGGCCGCTATCCCTTACCGCCATACTCGGAATGAGGCCCAAAGACTCCGAATGAGCCATTGCTAAACCGGAAGGGGCTTCGCCCATTCTAGACAGCGCCTCCTGGGAGCCTAAACGGCGGGGGTGTCTGGCGGTAGCAATTGGGGCTCAACTTCCCCCCAACAAACGGCGCTCCCCCAGTCCGCAAAGACCTGCATGGGCAGGCGGTTTCTCAGACTCGAGGGCCTTGGGGGAGTTGTGCCTGCAATCAATATGGAGGAAAAAGGGGGAAGCAGGACGAGGAGCAGTCGCCACACCTGTTGGAACTAAATTTTTACCTGTTTGCAGTGGTCATGTATATGTAAAAAATAAATCTGCGGCCTTGTTATGCCAAACCAAAGGAAATGTCTCATGCAGCACCTTACTGGAGGGGAAACGAAGGGGCTGACAGAATGTGTGAGATTGAATACAAACGGCATAGCTATTGGACAAATGCCCAGGTTATAGCACGCGTATCCTAGATGTGTTCTATTTCCATCGTCCCTTGGCTGGCTGCCGTTTTGGGTTGGGTAACTTGCCAGGAACCTGGTGACAGCTCTGTTTATTAAGGCTGCAAGGAGAATGTCATCTAGTTGCGGTGCATTGACATCTATACGAACCATAAAGTACCAAAATCTGTGGATTCATGTATGTCAGGAGCTGCTTAGCTAATATTCTCGATATATATCCCCCATCTGGCGTCCGTGAAAGCCTCTCTAGTCTCACATTGCCACGTGCTGGGTGTTCTAACTGCAATCTGCATGTGCATCTCGAATAACGTGATATATAAATAAAAGCCATGATTGTGGATGGTCATTATTAATAGTGCATAAAGCGTGTGCAGACGCTGCAGGTCGCAGAATTTGTACCCGGGTATGAATAAAGCTGTAAAATCAGCTATGTTGAAGAATATTGTTGACCACTGAGGATTGGGAACCTATACTGGTTTACTGTAGGTGTCATGTTATGTCATGTATCGCTGTCTGCACTGGATCCATCAACTCCAGAATTATTAACGCAGCGTGCTTGCCTGCTGTATTGGCGAGTATGTGCATACGGGTACTGCTCTGGGTGTGTGTGAGTAGTGCCTAGTTGGAGCAGATGATTGGATAATGCCTGAGGCTCGGTCTCCTATCTAATACCTATGCGTGGAATAAATCATCAAATGTATGTATTGATACATGATTAGATATGTGACTAGTGGGTCTTTCATGTTTGTAATATAGCTAGATCGTTCCACTGAATTTGTTCGGCGATGTGGTGAGTCCCCAATCTGAAGATGCAGTTCTGTTCTTGTCTGAGTAACATATTGTGAAAATTGCTTCCTCGTCTTGGTGGATGAATTTTCTCAATTATGGTCCAGTGAAAATCATCCGGCCCATGTCCTGTTTGGACAATGTGAGTAACTAAGGTGGCAGTGAGTTTCTTAATACGTAAACATGATTGATGTTCGATCAATCTAGTTGTTACTTTTCTCATTGTCATACCGAAGGTTTGAGGTTGCTGTTCCCAGTGTCAGCCTCAGTCCTTGATTCGCAGGGGTTGCAGATTTGAGCTGATCTCCGGTTGGTGTTTCACTACTGCAAGGAATCTCGGATGAAGAATGCAGAAAAACTTGATGCAGGACCCCTCTCAGGACTGGGCTCAATGCAGGTAAGCTGTTTCGGATGGTGGTCAGTGCACCATGGCGATGCAAAGGGCCTTACTTGTTGCGGTCAGACAGTCCCTCATATCTCATGTCCCCTTGATGCTAGGACTCCAAAATGTTGCCGTAGTTCCAGGCCACAACTCGCAAATGATGTCAGCAGCACGGTAGCCCTAACTCAGAGCTGGTCAGCCACAGGACGGTCCCTGAACACTTCTAAAGGCTCTTCTTCATTGGGTAGTGAGCAGACATCAGGAATCAATGTTCCCTCCACTCCAAGGGTTGCAGCTCCTTCCCAGGACTGCCGAAAAGCACAAGCAAGACAGGGATCCAAAAGTACATGGACAGCACAGAAGTTGGTCACCAGGCCTCATTTAGTTAGGTCTCCGGTCTCTTCATGGGTCTCACAGCTGTACAGGAGTCGTCGTTCCTTCAGGTTACTCAAGCATCTCTGAAGTGTGGGTGCAGGGGTCCCCTTCCTATCCCAAAAGCCAGGTAGGAGCCAAAACTCTTACTAGCCAATAGCAGAACAAGCCACACACACACCCCAGCATAGGTCCAGTCAGGACCACTGGTGGGAACACTTATGCATAACACTCAGACACACTGAAACCAGTTTGTGGATTGGGACCAGACAGTCCCAGCCCACATCCTGCCAGAAAACACACATAGCCCTCCAGTAGCCCACCAAACGTCTCTGCTTTCCTGGGCACTGGAAGTCCATATAAGGATTTTCCTGGCCTCAAAGGTCAGGAAGAAGGCTAAAAAACAAGATGGCCGAAGGACAAGTGAAAAACCGTGTCACATGGCCATGTTTGTCACTAGCCACAGTTAGTAGCCAAACATGGTAAATGCGGTAAGGCTAAAACGGAAAGCACCACACAATGGTAAAACGTCACTGCTGCCACCAGCCTGTCCATTTAGCACAACTAGAGTAACCACCAAAAATCCTTTGAGTGTTAGTCCAGGGCAAAAACAAAAGTGTACCCCATTGTACTGCATTGCAAGATACATTGTACAATGATAAAAAGTTACCACAAGTGATAACAAGTTACTAAAAGTAGTAACAAAGCTACTAGACTGAGGGAATCAATGTTTCCCACTACTGACAGCCTGAATGACATGTCAGTGCCCCCATAACAGATGAGCAAAGGACAGTGTAGTGAAGCTAAAGGCTTCAATGCACTGTGAAAAGTACACGTCAGGATCAAAAATAAAAGCAACAAGTTGGATGGTTCATAGAAATGGAAGGAAAGGTGCAGTAAAGAGAAATCTTTCCTAACAGAGAGTACTGCAAGGACAAAGAGGCCAAAGAGTGAAGCAAAGCAACAATCTACAGGTGTCAGAGTGGGTAAAGAACCTTTGGAAGGAATGCATGGATGAGAGCATGGACAAGTAGCATTGAATGAGAAGCAAAATGCAACTCTAAGGAGAAAGGAGGAAGGAGGTTAACTAACCGTGAAAAGCTCCAGGTGACAGAAAGACACAACAAATAGGTTGCAACAGCATCTGGTCTAAAGAGATGCTTACATATTGGGAGTAGGCATGGAGAACACAATCAAAACCAGCAACATGTCCCGCCAGGAAATGATTTGTATGAAGACACACATTCTTAATAAATCATTAGTGTTGGTGGTTGCAGAATGCTTGGTAAATTGTACTAATTCATGGCAGTCTAAATCAAAGACAGCATAATGGGAATCTTGATTCAAGGAGGCAACTCATTTTTGTTTATGCCATGCATATTGTAAGGTATTTATTTAACAACATAACTCCATTACTGTATCATATCTTCAAACACATAAAAAAGCACATAGACACTTTAAGTGTATCACAAATAATATATTAGACATAAAGTTGACATACATAAAAACGAATAGCTTGTTTACAGGGTGGGTATAAATTACTCAGGCGGCAGACAGGGAGCAAACCATTAGTCCAAATATTACAGTCTGAGAGATTTCATAAAGTGCCTCACTATCTGACTAAACATGTAACTCAATTGCTAAAAAAGGACACATCAAACTAATCATGGGCTCAAGAGTCTACGTAAAACACAGTTCTAATCATTGTGACTGTGCAGCCATGCAGATGTGTCCATAACCTCTTCACAGGGGGGCTATGTGTTTCGGCAGCAAAGGCACTAGGCCTACGCCTTCCTCAGTACCAAAAAAGGAACCCTGGAGAACCAAAATAAAATAGTATGATCACTATATTAGACTTAACAGGATAAAATGCTTTGACAGTTTCTAGTTTATAAACCTTAATATGACACCAAGGGAACACCCTATGTGACATCTCCACCAATAAGAGTAAAGGACACCATTACCAAAGTCAAGACAACATCTCATGATTGTTTTCTCTATCAAGAAGGTGAGTTGACACCCATCGCCAGTGAACTCACGCTTAATTGTTCAAGGGATCTTCCTCTAGAGTAGTTTCAAGAAGAAAACATAAGGCTCTCTTTTAATATTCACTTACGCCTTGATGGAGCACTAAATGCAGATCCCATAACTGGTTCCCTACAGAGTAAGATAATTCATCAAGGGGACTGATTGGTTAAAGGGCCCAAGCAGATAATTAAAAACAGACATCCTTAACTGAGTTGGAAGGGGTTGGTGAACACAATGCCACACAGGAGCAGTGATTGTTTAGGGTTTCGACCAGGTTCTTGCAAGACTCGAGTCGCAATATATCTGGTGAACTGAAGGTGGTGTCGCTCCTAGGATTTCCGGGCCAAGTGCTTCAAATTAAGTGTGGTCCTCTTAATTTGCCGTTGATGTCATCAGAGGAGGTGACATCACAGTGGGAAGGGCTACTTGCCTGTAAACATAGTTCTTCATAATTTTTATATTGCCTCAGACGGGGAGATTCCAGAAATTTGAAATAAGCGAAAGACACTTTATAAATTAAAAAAAATATACAAATACAAATAGAAGAAATACAACAGGACACTAGACCAATTGCACCACAACCTATTACCATGACCTTGTATTTTGCATGAATATATATGGAGTCTGGCCAGTTCAGTTTTAGCATATGTTCTTTACTGGTCTGTGCGCCGTGTGTTCTAGTGTTGCTGTGAAGCTGTGGTTTCCCTGATGTGGGAGGTTTGGCTTCTGTCTGTCTCCACTTTCTACCTGCTGCTGGAAACTAATGTAGAAAACCCACACGGGCGCAGAGCGCGCTGTGTGCACTGTGTGTTCTAGTGTTCCAGTGGGCCTGTCGGGCAATCAGCACTCTTTTGGTTTGTATAGATCTTGGTTTTGTCCGCTGTTTATACTGAGGCTGACTTGATAGAACATTAGCCTTTGAGGCTTGAGGCGACTGCGGCAAACAGAGTGAGTAGAAAAGTTCCTTATTTCGAGTTGCAAATTTACCGAACATCCAGTTAAATAGTGACTTTGGGATGGTCTACTGCTGCCCAGCCTTTTGGGTGAACGATTAAGCATTTCTGAATTCTTTTTCACAGTTAGACCAATTGGAGTATTATTGCAATAAAAAAGCAGAAAGCACGCAAATATGGTCTGTGCAGCTCAAACAGCTGAGCACCTTGGCGGCTTTGTTCTTGCCAGTTGATACCAACCCAAGCACCCAAGAAGGATGTTCCTGCTAAAAACGAAGGTGAAAATCATAAATCATAGTTTTATTCAGAACAACCGTAATTGACACTTTACCTTCTATTAACAAAACTAACACAGTAATCACTTCGGAATCGCCTGTGAGATTGCTGAATGAGATGACACTCTGATGATGTGAGTACTATGGGTTCTTCCCGGTGTCTAGTCAAATAGTCGACAGACAAATGGTCGACACAATTTGGTCGACAGGTCAAATGATCTAATTTTTTTTTTAGTTATATATATTTTTTTAGGTTTTCGTTTAGGGAAGAAAAGTGGTTTTTAGCAAAAAAATGGGGTTGGGGGGGACCCCCCCAAAAAAAAAAAACGTGGAACATGACCCAATGTTGAATATGCAGGACCGGGCTAATTGTTCTTGGAGAGAGAAAGCTCTGACCCCCCCCATGTGGATGTGGTGGGTGATGCACAGGTGTGTGCTTCGGCATTGGCTTCAAGCAAGTGAGCCACTAGAATAAAAAAACACTGAAGATGTCAATCAAACTGCATTAAAACAGGTTCTTTTATGGCAAGCGCCATGCGCTCTGACCCAGTGGTAGCTACAGCAGTGCCTTCTTGTATTCAACGGGCTGCTTCTGTGCCAGCATTAGTTACAAATGCACTGAAAGATGGCACTACTAGGCAATTATTACTGCAGGGGCCTATTGACAAATGGGTGCAGACTGACCCTTAGTCAAAATCGAACAAACTGCATCAAGATGCGCCAGATTGTATCATTGATACTAACAAGCATCGGACTATTCTTCCCTTAATGGGCACTAGTAATGTGCTGCCTGTGACACAGCACTGGCAAAGCAACTTGGGAAAAGCCACTTCTAATCTCTCCTTATGTGAGAACACTAGACCTTTGGTAGGTGGGTCAAGTTGGAAGAACTGTACCCCAACAACAGTCGCCCGTTTATGAATCGAAGATCCCTACTTGATTTACTGTACAAAATTGAAGCCTTAAAGAACATTGGTTCAGCTGACGGAGGTACACAAAGGAAGTAGACGGCTCGGTTCCCTTTGCAGTTGAGTGTGAGCAGTATTGAAGGTCTGTTAAACTGATTAGATACAGCTGGATAACTTGGAACACCCGTGGATTCAACTCTTGTTTCAAAAATCCCCTGGTTACCTCTTTAATTTCGACAAGTGATATTTTTCTACTCCAGGTGACCTGGTTACCTGAGAATTTTAGAATTGATGGTTATAATGTGTTAAGTCGACATGATAGTCATAACCAAAGAGATCGCACTCCAGGAGGCCTAGCTGTTGGAGCCAAAACACATTTTAATATCAAATTATTTGTGTGTGATTCCCCCTCACCTTCCGTCCCTCCGGAGTATACGATAAATGGCAAACTATCTAGTAGTGGATTGCTCATCATTAATTAAAACTACCCCCAAGGCGCAATGGTCTCTAAAATCAATCAGGAAAAGGTAAAAACATTGATGCTGGCATGGTATGACAAGTATCCCGGTGGTAATGTGGTGATCGCAGGCCACTCTAATGCTCATCTCTCTTTTGAAACTCAGAGACTGAGCGATAGTGATGCTGCTGATGATTCTCTATCTCACATGATACCTATGGAAAATAGAGTTTATCATGGATGGGGGACGCTGTGCAATTCCACTGATCACGTGTGTCTTAATAAGAAATCACTGAAGTGTCAAACATTGAAAAAGACTTGATCTAATGGTAAATACTCATTCACTGTTGACTATGGGCCTCATTGCGCCCTGGCAGTGTCGCTGGTAATGATTTTTTACCGGGTCCAAGAAAAGGGCAATAACCGGTTTATGCCGACCTTGGCAGACCGGTAATTGCCCTTTTCTTGAACCCATAGGGATCAATGGGAATGGGGAGGATGCTAACAACGGGCCCGTTATTGACGAGCCTGTTGTTAGCATCCAGGCCTGCTAGCGGGTCCCGCTTTTCACGTCTGGTCAGGTCAGGCCAGCCCGCGTAATAGGGCATCCCGTAATGAACCGTACCGGCACCATTCATTACAGGAGTGCCAGGGTCCCAATGTGGCCCAATGTGTTTCTGGATCGAGCACTATGTGCGTGTTCTAGATCACTTACAATAACCGAATTGAGATCTACCAAACATTTTCCAAGTACTTGGAGAAAAACTTTGAGCAGTGTTCATAGATTTTCACAAGCTAACCCTACTTGCAGGGTAAGCCCACAAGGGAATCGTATAACATGGTCAGATGACAATGTTATAAACATTTCTGCGTTATTGGAACTGGATTCCCTTGCATTAGAGTCTTGGGAAACTAGTGGGATTTGGGGTCATTTATTACTTTTCTTGGTCACCGACTTAACCTGAATCGACCAAGAGGACATTCCCTACAATGTAAAGATGGAGTATTTGACATAGTCATTCAAAACCGACTGGGTGCACTTGACCCTCCACTTCCTTGATGAAGATCGTCTTGTCTGTCTCTCCCCTGTTTCCACCCCAATTGTACTGTTAAAATTGCAGAATTGCTGTCAGGCCAATTTGCTGTATCCCACACTGTTAAATGCATTTTATGCACTTACTCTGCCTGTGCAGACTGTTATCGTCTCAGAGTTATTGTTGTTTTTTTCCGCGTGTTCACACCCTCCTTGAATGCTTTGAAACACTTGCCTGTGAATAGGCACTATATAAATAAACAATACAATACAATACAATACCAAAGCAAAAAAATTCAGGGCCTCATTACGAGGTATGCCGGTAGCCATGCCGCTATTTGCGGCATGGCTGCCGGCAAAACCGCATCCGTGTCCGTGTCCTCGGAATGAGGACTTACCGGACCATTCCGAGTTCGGATGGCCCGGTAATTCCTCACTCGAGGACACGGACACGGTTCATCCACATTCCCATTTCAGCCCCCATAGGGCTCAATGGGAATGGGAGAGGGAGCAAACAACGGGCCATAACGAGATGGCCCGTTGTTTGCTCCCTCTTCCCCTCGCGGGACCCGGTATGCACGCCTGGTTTTCCCAGGCGTGTTTAACGTGTCCCGCGAGGGGACCTCGTAATGTGGCGGAACGGGTTGAACGGCGCTGCAGCCTTTTACGGCGCCGTTTAACCCATTCCGCCAGGGTCGTAATGAGGCCCGCAGTTTTAAAAGGAAAAATAAAAATTAGAAAGGACTGTAGTTTATCAGTTAGTAATTTCTCTTGCTACCAAGTATATGATTTGGCTCAGATAGCACAGGCATACAAATAACAACACTAACTGTACATTTCAGTTTGGACTATTACACAGTAATGATAATAAGAAACAAACAATATATAGCCAATCAAAAAGCCCCAGAGGTTAATGCAGTTTCAGAAGAGCCATGGTTGGAGAATCTAACCTCTTTACATTGGGGTGACACTGTACATCAAACTAATTTGTCATTAGAAGATTACTATGTGGAGTTAATTCCTGGCTGGGACGTGGATGACATTCTTGCATTGATACATACATTGAAGTCATCTCGGGCACCTGGTCCTGATACTGTTGCGAATGTGGTTCTGAAGGCAAATCCTGAATGTTGGGATCGTATCTCAAGTCTGGTATTCCAACGAGTTATGGCGAGTGGTCAGATACCAAACAGCTGGAGGATCTCCATCCTGGTGCGGACCCACAAGAGTGGCGACAGGGTGACCCCTCCATCTACAGACATCTTGCCATGCTCAGTTCCAGCTCAACGACATTTGCATTGTTAATACTAAAGCAGCTGACACAGTGGGCTGAAGAAAACCAAGTTTAAATCTGGCTTTAGGAAGGGGCACAGTACAATTAATCATGTGTGTGCCCTACACTATTTGATCGCAGAAACCCTTAGACAACCTAACATGAAACTGTATTTATGTTTAGTTGATTTCATAAAGGTGTTCTCCCGCCCACTACTGTCACACAAGCTTAGAAATTGGAGTCTGTAGCCTATGCTCTTGTACTCTATTTGGGCAAGCTTTAGTGATACAAAGGTGACTGTCCATTTAGATCAAGAGGGAACTCCTTCTAAGCAGATGGCGTCTAATCAAGGCTTGAAGCAGGGGTGAGGTTTGGCACCTCTGCTGTTCAACCTTTATATTTCAGATATGGACAGTGCCTTTGGTTCCTTGCATAATTGCCCTCCATGATTAGGCGATGAAGCAGTGCCGTGGATGATATATGTAGATGACACCGTATTACTTGACCACACTCCCATTGGATGGCAGCATTCTGTTGGTGCTCCCACTATATATTATTTGTCAAATTAGCTCACAATTAATGAAGAAAAAACCTGCTGCAAAGTGCAAATTTGTTTGGAAGCTTGAGCAGCATCCTATCGAAGTGGTCGATAGCTATATCTAGGATTCCCTAAAAAATCTTCTCCTGTGAAATCCTTTTATGAAGACAATGTATCCATTAATATTTGGAGAAAGTGTGCAGTAATTAAGAGATTCATAGCTCATAAAGGTGGCAACACAATTGAGGGTTGCTACCTATTTATTGTCCTAGCATTGTTCCTGGCCTTCACTATGGCCTTGATGTGTTACTAGATCGATAAGTCGAATGGCTAGAGCGCGTGGAGGGAAACATATTGTGATCCATCTTAGGTTTGCCCAAATCGGATCCAGTAGAGGCTGTAAGAAGTGAGTTAGGTGTCCAATCTATTCGATCTCGCTGATTAATGCAGCATTGCAAGCTTTTCACACAATGTTCTGCTCTTGCTCCCGGAGATCGAACGTTAATGGGGTTTTAAGTTATGAAAATTAAGGAGCAATGTGTGAATGGATTTTTTTTATGGTTTGAAGGAAACTCCTCTGTCCCATTTTACCAATATAGTTTTTACTGTCGATCAAATGTTGACTGTTCCTAATGCCTGACTTGTCCTGAAAAAAGATCATTAAATTGGGATAGTGTGGCGAATATAACTAAATTGCAGGTAATAAACGCTATAGTGAATATATTCTCCAGAGCCATCAACTTGGAATTCCATGTTCCTATCTTACCAAGCTTTGTGATGGGAAATTCAGAAGTTTTATAGTTTATCTGAATCTGAATATTCTCCTTATGAACATATTGGCAGTTGGTCGAACATTTCCGTTGAAGAGAGACGCTGTAGGCTATGCAATACTGCAGTGGAAACCTCTCACCATGTTTTAACAGTGTGTTCCTGATTACAAATTTGCTACGTTAAAGGATATTGGAAATTGCCTGCCAATATTGACTTTGTTATGTCCGACCAATTTTGGAGCTCTATATTTTCTAGTCATTACTGCTGCTGCATTTTATATATCGCGTGAGTTTTATCTCTACTCACTGATTGAGCTGTTTATGTCTTTTGTATTAAATGTATTAGTGCTGGACATTTTGAAATGTTTAAGCAAATTTGTGCAGAATTCTTATTGATGTTTTTGTATTGTAGTTCCTGACCTTTTTTAAGAACGATGTATATTTATGAATTGTTTTTTTTCTTTTCAGCTTGCATGTTATGATAAGTGTCTAAGGTTATGATTAGCCAAGTGCACTAATAGAATTTCTTTTAAAGTAATAGGGTGTGTAACAATTGGTCTAGTGTCCTGTTGTATTTCTGTAAGCCTAGTGACACTCAGTTAGTGTCATTCCTCTGGGCCAGTGCTGGCCTGTCCCTCTAAATCAAGAAATAGTATACTTTAAAGATTAAGGAGAACCACAAAACCTACGTGTAGGAGGAAGCTCGGTGGAGTACTTAATCCTTCCATTTTATATGTAAGAAGTAAAACACTTATATAAAATAGGTATATCACATACATTGAGAGCACATTCCTCAATCATGCCTTGTTATTGATGCAGTGATTTTATCTAAAACATGTTACACAGAGCATCTTTACATACGTTTTTATTGCCCAATCGAAATGTTTCCCAGACAAACCATCGAAATCATATTCTCAATGATTATCTCTGTTCACATTAATTTCTCATATATTGTCTTCATGTAGCTGGATTAATAGCTTCATTGCCTCAAAAACGTTGTTATGTTTAGTATGTTTTGTTCTCTAATTAATTGGATTGCAGAGCAATGGTGCTTCTAGGAATTATACTTGAGGAGGACACAAAGAGGTCAGCATGCGAAAGTCGTGGGTAGCAGGACACAGCTGCCGGTAAAAAACTCATAAAGGGAAATGCACACCTGTGCCTTTTGTGTGTGCAATAACATCCTGAGTTGTTTCCCAGCAACTGTTTGAAAGCACTATCATCTCACTGCCATTCCATTCACAATCCAGTCTCATTCTGCTTCAAACATGTCAGTATAAAAACAAGCATTGGCAATTGAAACAGTTTGCGCTTTTGTATAGGCCTGTGAAAGGCATGTTCCATGCACTGCTGTAGTGGTATTAACGGCCCATCAATGGTAGCAGATGCAGAATGTTGTGAGCACCTGGCATATAACAGCAATGCCAGGCAAAGACCTAATACTTATACACACGCCAAAACTGTTGGCTTTGCCAATACTTGTTTTTTAAAGGGCTTCAGTGAAATGCACGCAGAGTGGTTAGAAATGGAGTGGAGTGGTCGAGGCAGGCCTGGTTAAGATATTTTGTATTACACCAGTAGCATGTTTACAGTGCAAATTAAGTTAACTCTCAGAAGACTGCTTCTAAAAAAACGCTGGCAGCCACTTTGAGCATAAAGCTTGATGGTAAGGCTTGTTAATATAAAAGAGCTGGGTTGCAGCCGGCAGGCAAAGCCGTGCTGAGAAGGCCTGCTGTTAAGGCCTCACGCGCTCCCTGCAGCTCTGCTGCGAGCGTCACTCAGCCAGAACCTGGATTCAACAGACAACAGAAAGCGAGGGACAGTGGAGTGCCCCCCCACCTCTGCCATGCCTCGTGGCCCCGACCAGCCATCTAAAATGGCTGCTGCTGTATCCTTAGCAACAGAGGTAAACAACATTGAGGAAACAATCACCACCGCCAGCCCTTATTGGATGAGTGATCCCCTACCAGCTCATCCCGCACAGCCGTCAGGCAAAGCCGTGCTGCAATGGCCTGCTGTTAAGGCCTCACACGCTCTTTGCAGCTCTCTGCTGCTCGCCAGTGATGACGCATGCTACCCAACAACACTCATCCATACCGCATTGCACAGATAAGCCTCTGCTCGAACCACGAGCCTTCGTGCGCACACACATACAGGATCACTCACCACCATTCCTGCTCTCACCCGCTCCAGGAATAATTGCCCCGGGTGCAGATTCCCATGTACGACTCCCTATTTAACCATCAGTCTCTGCGCCACACCACCCTACATCCGCCACCATGTGTACTGTTTTCGATCCTCCACAACTCCAAGCGCATCTGGTAAGTGGCTAACCCCCAGGCTCTGCAGCACCAATCTACACCTTCCAAAGGCTCCACCTGGCACACACCCACGCATCAGCCATGCCTATCTTGGAAGCCATAAAGGAGTGTCCTTGCCTGCCCCGCTCACCGTCAAGCGTCTCGCCCATCCCCCCAAGGCACTTCATTTCAAAGGTGGCCAGATACTTCCAACATGGCCGTCTAACGTGCAACATCTTCCTTGTCTTTACGTCAGACGCAGCGTGTTTACAAATAGGCCACGCCCCCACGGGCCCGCGCGTCTCAATGCTACTGCAAATAGCGACTAGACGTGTGCACCGTAGTTCGCTACCTTGTTGTCCTTGTTCCTGGACCTCCTAATTCCATTCCCATTACCATCTTCCTTCCTCCTTGTTTCCCGGACTCGTTTGCTGTGTGCTTACCTTCTTCGTTCCTGGATCCCAGAGTGTCTGATTCCTGGTGCTTTGAACGCACGCTGGAGCCAGAAGAGGCTCGCGCGGGCTTATACAAGACCAGGTCTGTGCGTAAGAAGACGCCGCCCAAGAAATCCTGCAAGGATCGCTCCCAGGTGAGAAAGGGGGAATTCCGTGACAGCATAGCATGATCAGCGATCCAACGTTATGGGATATTGATGGCCCCTGGCCCACGTCCAATGCGACTTCCCTCCCTCATATGAATGACTCGATTAGGTCCAATGATACCATCAAGCCTAAGGCTAACACTACACATGAGGCTGTTCCCAACTACGTGATCCCTGGTACCAGCATGACAAATTGCCCCATAATAATGACATTGTCCAATGTCATTTTACTCTATGGTGCTGTTACTGATATGCCCAATGATGTGCCCTTGCCCATACCCTCCTGCATTTAGGTCTTGCCCAATGAAGCTGATATGCCCAATATTGTTCGAAATGATTTGTCGTTGCCGCAGTCTACCATCACAGTTGTTTTGCCTAATGGTGGTGATCCACCTACTGCTTTGTCTAAACATGTTTCCTGCCTATACCTAATAGCACAACTGTCATGCTCAATTATGCTCAATTATGCTGATTTGCCTAATGTTGTTCCCAAGGATTTGTCTTTGCCGCAGTCTGCTATCACAGTTGTTTTGCTAATGGTAGTGCTCCACCTACCGATTTGCTTAAACATGTGCCCTTGCCTATACCTGGCATGCCAACTGTCATGCCAAGTTATGTGGACATTCCTGATTTCGTACCCAATAATGTATCTTTGCCTAAAAACTGCCACCACTCTTATTGCTGTGCATAAAGATTTGCCTAGACCTACAAGACCTACCAGCATTGCTCCATTATGCAACAATATGATTATACCTACTACTGCTCCTAATGTTCTGCCTCTACCTATACCTACCACCACGGCCCACACTAACTCAGCACCAAACCCCCCCACTGAGTTGTGCCCTCATTAATGCCCGCTCCCTTCATGCACATGCCCTTGACATACATGACCTCATCACCTCACACAACCTGAACCTTCTCATGGTCACTGAAACCTGGCTTCATGAAGCCTCTGGACCGGCCCTTTCCATGGCGCTCCCCCCAGGCTACACCATATTTAGACAAGACCGCACATACTCCAAGGGAGGGGGTGTCGCCCTTACAGCCAAAGAAACCATTTAAATCAGAAAGATAGATAGGACTATCGAGAGCAACAATGACCACCTTCAAACTTAGCCTCTCCCCCAATTGCACCATCTCCCTCCGCCTGGTCTATAAACCCCAAAGCCCCTTAGCTGACTTCCAAGCAGCCCTGACACACCTCCTCTCAGACAACCTAAAGAAAACCTCTAAAGCCATCCTCCATGGTGACTTCAATCTCGGTCTCAATGAACCCAAGAATTGTCTGCCAAATCCCTGGACGACACTCTGGAAACGCTAGGGTTCAACACTGTCTCTGCCACCACACACATTCAACGCCACACCCTAGACTGGTCAGCGCATCATAACTGCCCATTCTCTATTAAAGCCAATTCCCCCCAGCCATGGACTGATCACCGTTTCATTCGATTTGTCATCTCCTCCCCCAAGAAAGTGACCCCACCTATTAGAGCCAGCTTTCAGGCCTCCCTTCTCCAAAGACCCTGAGACACTTGCCCTCTCATGCAACACCGCTATTAAATTAGCCGTGGGCGCCATTGCCCCCTCACCTCTCGTAAAACCAAACTCACCAAACATTCTAACGCATGGTTCGACTCCGAGCTACTAGAACTCTGTTCTAAAAAACACTCTACATTATCTCTCTGACAATCTAACCATCTAGACTCAGCCAGACTGGAATTCCAAAAAACTTGATAAAGAATACAAAACAGATATCATCCGAGCAAAAGGAACCACATTTAACACCAGGATTGCCAACACCAAATCTGATAGCAAGGGAATCTTCTCTATCTTCAGGGAATTAGGAACCCCCACACACCCCCAGCCCATCACAAAAGATGAGGCCTGGTGCGAAGGTATAGAATCTGCCATGCTCAACAAACTAGACACCCTGCAGAGTAAAATTAAAACCACCCAACAATACTTGACCCACACCACACCCCCAAACCACTCCACACTACCATGAGCCCTCCCACTCTTTTCTCCTTCAAAGAGGTAAATGAGTAGGACATAATTTCCCTCACGAACTCCATCAAACCCTCTAACTGTAAAGGAGATATCTGCCCTGCTGCCATCATCAAAGAATGTGCCAACTCTCTTGCAACCTTCCTTACTGCATTCATTCATGCCTCATTCACTACTGGAGTGGTCACAGTATGCCTTAAAGAAGCTTGGGCTTGCGCTCTCCTAAAAAAGAAAAACTTACTGGACCCCACCTCCCCCCGGCAACTATAACCACCATCCCATTCCTGCTAAAAATACAGGACAAATCAGCTTACCTGCAAGTCCAACAGTACATCGAGGCCAACAGCCTCCTTGGCCTCCCTCAGTCTGACTTTCACCCCAGGCATGGAACCGAGACTGTCCTACTGGATGAAAAAAAATGGATGACGTCCACGACTCTGGTAAACCTGCCCTACTCCTACTCCAAGACCTATCTGCAGCGTTTGACCTTGTGGATCATACCGTCCTCTGCCACCATCTGACATCGACAGCCCACTTCTCACCCAAAGAAACTTCCTGGATCAATTCATTCCTGCAAGGCAGGGCCATGCAAGTCTTCTCCGACCAAGCCTTTGCCTCCCCGCCATCATCCTATGTGGAGTCCTACCCTATACAACCTCTTCACCGGACCACTCTTCCACATCCTGGATTCACTAGGTATCACCTATACCAACTACGCAAACGAGACAAAAGTCCTCCTCCCACTAACTGGTGACTACGAGTCTGACTCCAAATACCTCAACGCCATCTACTCGACCATCCAAGCTTGGATGGCTGAGAACGGGGTGCACTTTAACAGTGAAAAGACAGACCTCCTACTGATTGGCTCCACTCAAACCCTAAAAAAACTAGACAACCAATTCCTCCACTTCATGATCAACAACATTAAAATCACAGTATCTCAAACTGTAATAACCTTAGGAGTATAGCTAGATTCCAACCTCTCAATGTCCTGGCAAGTCAATGTCACTCCGTCGGCCGCGGCATACCACGCCAAGCTGCTCAATATAGCCAGATCCTTCCTGTCAAAAGATAACTGTCTTACCATAGCCAAGCTATCACAAGGTCCCGTCTTGACTACTGCAATGTCCTTTTTGCAGACACATCAGCAAAAAACATGCAAAAGCTTCAAACTATCCAAAACAGTGCCCTCTGTGCAGCCATTGGCTTTTCCGAAAAGGGACCATATTTCTGTCACCAGGAAAATTGCCCTGTGGCTACCAATTAAAGAGTGTGTACTCTTTAAGACCCTGACCCCCTATACATCACCCAAAGAATACACAGGCCAGCTTCCTCTAGACCAACCAGAACACCCTATACCAACCTGCTTAGACTCCCTAAAATTAAACGAACCAGAGCAGGTGGCGCTAGCTCCCTATTTATCGCAACCTCACAGTGGAATGCCCTTACACCGCACCTAAGAGCAGAAACCTCCCATCTAGCCTTTGGCCAAGCCATCAAAACACTCCTATTCACTTGATTCAAGTCTGATGAAACTGCATCTATGCAATGGTTCTACAATGTCTGCCACATGTCTTTCACCTTGATATATGCTTCTTGTAACTAAGTGATTTCCTTGTAACAGCGCCTCGATGCCGCCGGGCTGTTTGCATGCTCTATATATTTTAAAAATAAAAATAAAATAAATAATCCTATCTCTGAGATCTCAGGAGAATGTGTTTTGAGTGAGGAGGGCGAGGAAGGGGGTGGAAATGGCCATAGGGATTAGCATGGCCATGGACAGCCAAAGGTTCAAACTGTTGGCATTGCCAATGTTTGTTTATGGAGGATGTTAAATGTTAATGTTAAAGGTATTTGTACCGCGCACCGTCACCAATGGAGTTGGTCCCCAGGCGCTCTGCAAATCGTTTCACGCAACGTGGGCTATTTTGAAAAACAAAAACAATCCCAAATTACGGTTGTGGAAGCACTTGTATTTTAATGCCAAAATATTTCATTGATCAAGTGTAACGTACACCGAGTGCAAAATAAGGTTGAGTGATCTGCTGCTACCAGAAAGCAATTTTTTGGCAACAAGGAGTTATGTGATTGTGCAGTTTGGGGTGTAATAGTTGAAATTTAAAAAATCACATAATTTATGTCATGTAAATCGATAAGCTTTCAAAGTTCTGAACACGTTTAATGCATGATGGTGTCTGTGAGGAGAGTGTGTGTGTGCTGATGCAGTTGCAAAACTTATCTCTTATCCACACACAGGAAAAGCCAACATTAGCTCCTCTGCAGCGATTGTCAACACTTTCAGGCAGGAAAAGCGTGTTGTTATCTCTTTAAAACAATCCAATTCCATCTGGCCTGTACCTTTAAACTAAGGCTGCATCTAAGTACTGCAAACGTCATTAACGAGGAAGGGCAAAGGGAAAACAGCCATGTTCAGCTAGAGACGACTCAAAGAACCATTGGGTTTGCCACACACAAGACTGAGACATTGGATTTAGTGTTGGCAATATAAAGGCAGTGGATATTATTGCATCTACATAATACATAAAACCAATTATTTATAAATTATACTCATGATAAAAAGTCTTATCTCTCATTGTACTTTTGGGCACTTGGACCAGAGGGTGTCCCCCGGTGGCCCGTGCCGCCATTTTGTTCTGACGACTTTGCGAACGTTTGTTGTCCTTGCTTTCTGTGCTTCTTCCTTTCTTCCTTTCTCATTCTTCTCCTTCTTTTTGGGTGGGTGGGTTCTGGGAAAATACATGTAGTCTCCTGCATTCGCAGGATGACTTATGATGCTCCGTTGAGAGCACCGAAGAGGACTGGAGTTTCCCTCCAGTTGCCTCTCCTTATATTCACAGTCCATAGCCTGAAGCTATGTCATTTGTTTTGGGTGCTTGGATGCACACCTGGCCGGCTGGCGCCGACGGCCCTACACACATTGGTGTGAAAAGCCTTTCTTCCTTTGTTGCTGGTGTCCCTTCCTCCCTGCCTCATCCTGCTCTTGGATTTTTGTCACCTAGGTGCTTGTTAGCCCCCTTATGTGTCACCCGTCCTACCTGCTGCTATTGACATGGCGCAATGTGTGATGGCTGGGGGATACTTCAGGGAGTGCTGTGCATTGATGTTGCTTATGGCACTGTTTTATTTCTTATTTCCTATGGCATTGCACCTTTGCCCCCTGCTTATTCTGCAGTGCTTTGGAGCTCCATGATTTCCTCATTGCGTGGCGCAGGCCATAAACTGGGGAGCAGAGATGACAACCATTTGTACTCCCCAACAAACCCAAACCCCCTTTGGGTTTGCCCCACAGATCATTGAGACATTGGATGTATTGTTGGCAATAAAAAGGCGATGGACTTTATTGCATCTACTTAAATCATAAAACATATTTGTAATTTATTTATAAATTACATTCATAATAAAAAAGTCTCATCTCTCGTTGCACTTTTGGGCACTTGGGTGATAGGGTGTTCCCCGGTGGCCCATGACGCCACACCTGGATGGGTCACCATCCATTCAGGTTCGCCACAAAGGTCCTTACTTATCTATTTCCTTTCTCAGCCCACCCCACCTTGGCCTTGTGCCGGAGATGTGAGCCTGCCCACTGTCAGGCTATGAGTGCTATGTTTTGGCATCCCTTGCGCTGATCAAAATCAAATTTTTTATGCCTTTTCTTACTCAATCATGTCTATAGTTTTATTGGAGGCTTCCCCTTTCATCGGCAGCCAGAATGTCAGCATAACTTGCTTCATCCATTGAGAAAGCCCTGTGCAATGTAGCCGCAGAGAAATGACAGTCTTTTACAAGAGGTTCCTGTAGGAGTTTCAAGAGGTGAAGGCAAGAGACTGGTGACATCGCATGAAGCAGAGGTGACGCACCAAGAAGAGATGTCAAGGAAGAGAGTATATAAACGTTGTGGAATTTGATAACGAAGTAAAGAATGAAGTAACATTTCATGTGTGGAATGAAGATTGTATGTGTGAAGAGCATTGAAGAAAATATGAAATCGCTTTATAACTGTGCAGATGCTGAAACGCAAGTAGACTAATCATGAAAGCTGGTTATACGTAGTGAATACAGTGCAGGCGGTGCCACCAATATATATATATGTATAGTGTTTGGATGTTCCACGTCGTGTTTTAGCAAACTAAGACCCCATGGATAGAAGTACTGAAAGTGTGGTGCAGTAGAAGAAAACAGCAGACGATGAGGGAAGAATCGAGAAAGGTTGTCTGGCCCAGTGTCATGAGTTGGGACAGCCAAGAAACTGGTTATCTATTCGGGAAGATGCAATGAACGTGAGAAGCGAGGTGAGTGCCTGTTGAGGTGTAATGGAAAAACACTAGGAGTGTCAGGTTTTATTCATTTAATAGTTTTAAAGATGACACAAACATCTCAAGCATGGTCTCCTGGCACATGTTCTAGTGGAAAATAGACTTTGGGCAAGCTACATCGAGACTGGAGATAAGAACGTGCTCACACTCCCTTTTATTTTCAGGCACACTGATACTTCGCAAAGCCGAGTTCAAAGACAATTTGGATGGCAGATAGCCTGAGTGATGATGGATGATGGGCTAATTGGATGGGGAGGCATGGTAAAGGTCCACCCACAAACACCTGGGGTACCAGCTTGCGTGCTGCTAGCGAGTGGAATATTTCAGAAGGGTAAAAACGTGCCAACCAATCATAGAGGGCCACATAGCAAAGAGCCCTTTAATTTGAAAGCCAATGTAAAGTTGTGTATTTCATGAAAGAGAAGATGACTTGCACTAGGGGTGGGCATAGTTGTCCACCTGACCTTAGAGATCCAATCACAATCCTATCCCCCGTAGAAAGTATACCTACATGTTCTCCATAGACCAACCACAATTCAACTTAGGTTTTCTTATTTTGCCACATAGTATGATATCAATGATGACGTATTTTTACTATATAACTGTGTTTTTTCATGTAAATCATTGAGAGACTTCAGTGAACGTCCTTTGATGTACGTTGTACTCCCTGTTTTAAATAATTGTTAATAAAACAGCTAAAGATTTAACAACTTCCTGAGTCGGTCTAATTATTGGTGCAAGAGTAAATTATGCATCCCCATCCATCCCACATAGCTCTACCTCACTTAAAGGGCCTACGGGTTCACGTGGTAGCAGAGGGAGGATAATTCTGAAAATACCCATCGACCAGTAGGTCTCCAGTGCTTCAGATGATCAGACACCCTGCGGCATCTAGCCGGAAGATGGCGAGGTTTCCTGTGGATAGTGGCCGATATAGAAAACTTGCAAGGAGATTGATATGTGTTACGGGTCCCTCTTTGACAAAATCCCTACTGTTTTCCAAAGGTGCTGAGTGGACGGAAGGCGACAGTGGTTGATTGGAGGAGGGGAGACGATACCGAAGGCCTTGAGATGAAGAGCGAATAGTGAGTTCATCGAGGAGACTGGCAAAATAAGGTGAATGGGATTGTGGTAAAATGGAAAAATAACCAGGGGTTGTCTAATATAAATGAAGAACCTTTGGTATATAACTAGGAGCATTTAAAAGTGGAGCTTTTTCTAAGCATTGACAGTAAATTGAGACTTGTCACAATGGGGGATATTACTCCACTGATGCACTTGTTTAAAAATCTGCCAAAACATATGCCTAAACTCAAACAGTATAGTGTGGAGTGGGTAAAGGGAACAGCAGACAAAATATTCATGCCATGGCCACAAGGGGGATCACTGTCAAAAGCAGTATTGCAACACGTATCCATGTGCTTGCACGCTGCGTACACAGGGAAGAAATTGGAGAACAGGTTAAATATTTTAGAGCTTTGGAAGATGTATCAGGAGGAGTGGGAGGTTCCACCGCCTGAGGATTGAATGCTTAATCAGTGTAAGGAGGAAGGTTCCGAGCCTTCTAGTCCCCTTGCCTCGCCCAAAGTGAATTATGGCAGTACAGAAGATGTAGGATTTCACCATTTTAAGGAACTAAACGCGATGACAGGGTATACTAACCCGATATATGAACCGCTTGCTTATAGCAGTAGCAATAGTCCAGAAGAGACTAGAAGAAAGGAGGAGACCTTTAATGTTTTACAGGAAAAGGATGAGAAAAGCTAACAATCAAATGTAACCACTTACATAAAACGAGTGATTAAGAGATGGAAAGGAGAAAAGGATACAGCTGATGAGGTAACACTTGTACAGAACGATGGGTGGACAGATATTACTCAAGCTCATTGGGAAAAGTATCTAGGAAGTCAGGCAAAGGGAAGATCAAGACGAACAGCATATAAAAGACAGGGAATGAGTGAAAAGACTGAAAGAGTATGAGCATGAGAAAAAGAGTAGGCAGTGACAAGAAGAGATATATCAGGAAGAACAGCAAAAGAAAGAGGAAAGGGCAGAGGAGCAAAGGAAGAAAGAGATAGGCAAGAAACGAAAAGAGAAGAGGAGGAAGCACAGACATAAAGGGATAAAAGGATACAGAGACGAAGGAAAGAAGAAGAGAGAAGGGTGAACAAAAGAAAGGAGGAGAAAAGACAAGAAGAGGAAAGGGTTAGGATGCGAGAAAGCAAAGAGAATTAGGCAAAGAAATTGAGCTCAAAAGTAGACAGAGGGAGCGTGACATAAATCACATTCAGAAAGAATTAATGGAACCAAGTCCAGCATTATATGGCGCAATGTAGAGGAGTTTCTCCCATCACAAGGAGCAGTGTCAGGGCTCTCTAGGGTAGCCCTAGAGGAAAATTTCGACATAGGGAGAATCAGGTATATGATTGATAAAGCCTATCAAGACTCAAGGGAAAGCAGAAAACTGGGAAGCTGAGGGAAGGGAGAACAGTCCCTGGTCTTCCAATCACGAAGCAAAGAAAGAGACCCATTCAGTCTCGGGGATATAGCGTTGTCCTTAGACAGGCTGCCTTTAAATACGGGTGAAGGGAACGACAGCCATACTAGCTTGGGGCTAGATATGTCAGACGAAGAGAGCAACCTTCTGTGTGGAGGAAGGAGGAGGTGCATGCGGTCCCAAGGAATGTCTACAGACAAACAAGGACGTAAGATGGTCCGATGTAGAGCAGCCTAAGGATAAGACGCCAGATCCTATAGCATATCTAGAGCTTCCTAAAGGATGATCGCACAGCAAGATGGGAGAGTTGCCACCATATGTGAGCAGGCTGAGGTCATTACCAGGTAAAAGGCGATCAGGAACCATTGTCCTCACTATGGATAGGCAGACAATGGGAGCCGATTTTTGGTTTTGGGTTCACGTAGTTCCCTTTATTGGAGAAAGGAGGGGCCAGACCACAGTATATTCCCTGGCCACAAATGGATAAGGATAATTTAAGGTTTAAACTTCCCAGTTTAATGATTGCTGTGGGAAAATTGATTTATGAGCTAGAAAAAATGACAGGCAGAAATAAGTTAGCAAATAGGTTCTCCTAGCAGCCAATCCTGGAGAAACGGCTGATGACATTTCGATGAGAGCAGGATATTCAAGTGTCAAGGCACAGAACACAGTGCACAATGGAGCATGCTTTAACAATTGTAGAGCAGATGTCTGGAGAGTGCTCAGGGTACAGTATCCTGACACGTCAGATATGGGTGCAACTATGGCACTTAAGAGGAGAGAAGATGAAGATCTGCTTGCTTACATTCAAAGCATTCAGGAACGGTGGACTCTTGAAATGTGGGAACCGTTGGGGAAGACAGTGGCATTATTCTACTTTATTTTATGTCAAGGATTGCCAGAGCAGGTACAGGGACAGCTCAATAAACTTGTGGGATTGGAAGTGAAGCCTTGGGCAGAAATATAGTTGACTGTAGTGCATCACTATCAGTTGTTGCTAGAGAAAAATAAGAAAAAAGAAGATGCTAGAAAATGTGAGGAAGCCAAGTTAGTTCAGAAGAAATTATCAAAATATTCCATAGAAGGGGGAAGTGTTGACACGCGGAGAAGGGTTGGGAGTGCAGCAATCAGTGGTACATTGTAGGCGCATAATCAGCACCAAATGGATCAAGGAGGGAATGGGTTTATGCCACGAAACAGAGGAATGAGCAATAAAGGAAGGGGTGCTTTTTTAGAATAATCAAGGTGGTTTTCTGAATATGCAGAATGATAATCCAAATGTGCAGGGAGGATTCAACCAAGGGAGGCTAGTCAGAAAAGCTCCTCCTGTAGGTTGGCTATGTGGGATGACCGGGTGCATTGCGTGCACATGTGGAAGCCAAGGGTATTTACAGAATGGCCAATTCTCAAGAGGGGGGGACAGCTTATCCTCCAGCATATAGCTCACAGACTATGATATGATTTGACATTTACAACACACCTATACACGTGCAACAAGGCAAGGAAGGGGAAACAGAGGGAAGACAGAGACAACGATCCTATTAAGCCAGGTGACATTAAGATCACTGAGGTGCAGGGGAGGGTGGAAGGGGAAAAGAGCAGGGGGATAAGGGGAGGGGGAGTGCGGTACATAGGATAACAGTAAGTAGCAAGGGTAAGTGCAGACATCAGGTGTCAGGTGCTAGTAAGGGCTAATAGGGATACAGAAACAGTCCCCGAGGGCAAGGGTTGCCAGGGGGGGCAGTGCAGGTGTGCAAATGGCGGGGAAGGGACCTGAGCCCGAGATCAGAGGGTAGCCAGGTAACCAGTGCAAGTTCAGATTCAGCCAGGAGATCAGCAGGGGAGAGGAGGAGAGAAAGCAGAAGCAAAGAGGAAGGTCTTGAAGTGGTTCCGGAACCGGAGATGGTTCTCCTCAAGTTTCTGAGAGGCAGGGAGGCTGTTCCAGAGGGAGACCCCCAGCAGAAAAAAGAGTTCTACTACCAACACTCACCTTGGAGAAGCGACTAACCCTGAGGTAGTTGGAGGCAGATGATTGAAGAGCTCGAGAAGGAAGATATTTAGGAAGAGAGAGTTGAAGGTATTGAGATCCCAGGCCCCAGAAGGCTTTGTGGACAATGCAGAGGGTTTTGACCGTAATCTTTGCCGCCACTTGGAGCCAGTGCAGAGATTTCAGTCCTGGAGAGATACAATCCCTGGCCTTGATCCCAAAGATAAGTCTTGCAGTACTGTTTTTGATAAGTTGTACAGAGGAGAGTCAGGCAGATTTATAAAGAGGCTGTTGTAGTAGTCCAGCCTAGAGAGAACATGAGCTCTGGAGACAGTGAGCATCTGGGGGAAACAGAAGAAGGAAAGAATACCTCTGAGGAGGTTCAGCTGGTAGCGTGACTTCTTAGAGATGTCAGAGATGTGCAGAGAGAAGGAAAGTGTGGAGTCAAAGATGATCCTGAGGTTCTTAGCCTCACAGGTGAGAGCAGGAGGAAGGCCAAGAGAGGCCGGCCAGAGAGTAACAGGAAAGGAGGGAGCAGGTGTGCCAATGAGGAGAATCTCGGTCTTACTGGCATTAAGGCAGAGATCATTGGTGGCACACCACTCCTGGTTGGCGGAAAGACAGTCAGAGATGAGAGAAGGAGAAGAGGTGGCAGAAGGGAGCCTGAAAATGAGTTGAGTTTCATACAGATAGCACTGAAAGTTGGGGCAGAGAGCAGCAATGCAGTGGGCAAGAAGTACCAGGTATTGGTTGAACAGCCAGGGAGAGAGATTAGAGCCCTGGGGAACACCACAGGTAGAGATAGAGATAGAGGAGAGGAAAGACCCAAGTTGGACCTGGGAGGGTTCACCGGAGAGGAAGGAGGTCAGCCAAGCCAGGGCCTGATCAGTGATATACAGGTTATCACGGAGACGGTTGAGAAGGATGGCATGGTTGACCGTGTCAAAGGCAGAAGAGAAATCAAGTAAGATGAGGAGACAGGGGGTATTGCAATCGAGGTTGGAGATGTTCAGGAGAGCAGTTTACATGCTTCTGGCAGCTCTAAAGTCATGGAGACAACCAACAGATTCAGAGTGAAGATTAAGCTGGGAGATGGCCAGCAGTTCCAGGAGTTTGCCCAGGAAAGGCGTGACAGAGATTGGACGATGGTTAGCCGGGCAGGAAGGGTCAGAATAGAGTTTCTTTAAGAAGAGGGTGCACAAGGGAGTTCTCTGGGGGGGGGGGAGAAACCAGTGACGAAGGAGTGGTTGCAGAAATGAGCCAGAGCAGGAGCCAGCATATCAATGTAGTCCTCAATGGTTTTGGAGGAACAGGGGTGAACCTGTTTTGATGAGACTTTCATAGATCGGACTTGTCTAAAAACCTTGCCTGAGGAGAACAGGGGAAAGGCAGGGAAGGAGGGAGGAGAGATGGCCAAAGAAGGGCCAGAGGAAAAGCAGAGAGTAGAGGGAGGAGGGGGAGAGGAAGAGCGCGAGGTCAGGATGTCCTGGGGTTTAGAGATGAAATGAGAAGCCAGGGCTGTGCAGAGGGCCTGGGAAGGGACAGGAGAGGTAGAGACTGCAGCAGGATTGGCCAGCTCCTTTCAGATTTCAAAGAGTTCGGACAATTTGTTAGATGCCGCAGAGATGCAGGCTTGCATGTGGGCTCTCTTCTTGGTGTGGACGGAGAGCTCAGACAAACTGGCCTTTGGAGCAGGTGGCAGGCCAGTTTGTCTGAGAATGTTCTGGGAGCATGCCATTTCCTCTCAGCCACCCTGCACTTGCATTTAAGGGTGACAAGGTCTGAGTTGTACCAAGAGTTGCACTTGGCTTTGGGCTTCAAGCGGATTCTCATGACTGCGGCAAGAACATCGAAATTATCAGATATAGAAGAGTGGAGCATGGAAAGGGGTGTGAGTCAGCCAAGGGGGGAGTAGGGGTGAGAAAGTGGCAGTGAAAGCCTCAACTGACACACGCTTCATGGGTCGGATTCATGGGTAGGTGGCACTGCTTCTTCTTCTTCTTCTTAATTATCGGAGGGGTGGGCGGACCCACGCAGGCACTTCCCCATGCTATAGGATGATGTGCACCGTACCCACTAATTATTATTTAGCTCCATTTAAACTCACAACTCCTCCCACCTCCCCGTCTGCCTCACAAAATCCAACATCACACTACTCCTCCTCCTGCCTCTCTCCCCATCACCTCCCAGAAAAGCCCTCCCGCTCAGCTCACTGGAGTTGGCTTGGCCTGAGGGGTAGAGAGGGTGAGGTGGGAGGAAAGGAGAAAGTGATCCCTCTAGGAGAGAAGAGTGGTGAGACGGATCAAAAGGGGAAGGTCTGAAGAGATCAGAACATCCAGAGTGTGCCTTGCAGACTGAGAGTGAGAGAGAGTCGCAGAGGTCACAAAAGAGTCCAGTGGAAGGAGTGGACAGCAAGCATCCAGGTGGAAGTTGAAGTCTCCAAGAAGTAGGAGTTGAGTGGTTCGGACAAGTAGGGAAGAGGAGAGGTCTGCCCGCTCAGAGAGGAAGGAGGAGATCTTACCAGGTGGCCAATAGATGGTAGCCACAGTGAGGGAATGACCATGAGAGAGAGCCTGCAGACAAGGCATTTGAAAGAGGAGTAGGCCTGCGGAGGAATGACAGAGGCAGGAATCCACTCAGGGAAGATCAGGGCTACACCCCCTCCAGTACATTTTTATCTGGGCACAGAGAGGATCTTGTAGCCATCAGGGAGGAGAGTGTCACATCTCTGTGCGACATCGAGGTCAAGTTCCTCCAGGAGGTGGCAGGTGTCAGAGGAGTGTTTGAAAGCTGAGCGAGAGTGTAGAGTGGTAATATGGAGAAGGTTGCCATCCTTGAAAGACTTCCGGGCAAGGGTACAAATCAGAGGTATGTCCTGCAGAGGTGTAGAAGAAGCCCGAGGGGGGGGGGGGCAGAAAAAGAAGGAGGAAAGGGCAAGGTAGCCAAGGAGGAGACAGCAGGGGAAGGCGAGAAAGCCGTGGAGGGGAGAGAGGGGACAGCAGGGGTAGAAAGGAAATTGATGAGGCACTGGAAGCATCTATCAAAGAGGATAAGGTTGGCTTAAAGGCCTTGGACCAAGACGGTACCATTCAAGTAAACATTAATGATGACCTTAGAGGAGTAGAAGGAGGCCAGGAGGGCCTCCTGCCGGGTGCCACCATTAATGGGAGAGGAAGAGAAGGGAGAGAGCACAGAGACCATATGTAGAGTCCATAGGTCTGGCGAGGGAACGACAAAGAGGGTTCCATGTAATAATGTTGCCACAAAAATCTTGCCATACAAAAATATTGCCGAAAAATGGCCGTATTTTGTGGCGACATTATTGCATGGAACATGCAGGGGACACCCCCGCAACCCCCAAATTTATTTATTTATTTTTGAAACATATTTTTTTTTGCCCTTGTCCCAATATTTATGGTCACCCAAATAATATCGCCACAACCTTTTCCCGGCAATATTATTTACGGCGACCATATATATGGGGATAATATTACCTGATACCACAAAGAGGATGTCAGTGAAAGTTTTCCTGGAGGATGGTGTAGGTGTCAGCGATAGGAAGGCCTGGGTTGGAGACCAGGATGTCCTTTTTAAACTACTTCCTACCAGATTTAGTGAGAAGAGCAGGATAATCGATAGAGAAGCAGTTAGAAAAGATAGGAGAGACAGAGAGCACCATAGAGTAGGTAGGTAGAGGAGAGAGGAAGAAGGGAGTGGGAAGGGGTAGGGGAGAACATTAGGGAAGGACACAGGGCAGAGAGCAAGCAGACAAGACAGAGAGAGACAAGATAAATTGACAGTTTGACAAGATGACAGGTGCTTAGATAGTGGTAGGAAGGTTTGCTAGATGAGGCTAAGGAGGGGTTCGCCCAAGATTAGACTGTGTATCAAGCACAAGCACTGCAAATGCAACAGGCATTACAGCCACAGCAAGCACTATTGAACCGGCCGCAAAGCCAGTCACAGCACTCACCCATGCAGATACACCAGAATGCAAACACGGGACAGCTATTAACAACTAGAGTAGTGGGTGTCACGGTGGTAGGAGGAAGTCCTTTCACAGGTACAGGGATATGCATGTACCCACAATAGTACAGCTCACAGCGTGATTTGATGTGTTCAGTGCTATCAGTGACACCAGACCCCCAGGAGGAACCAAGGGTTGATGTGCCAATAGGAGGCAAATGTTTTTCTTTTTTAGTAGACAATGGGGCAATGCGTTCATGTATATGAGAGGTAAAATACCCAATGTCAGGAAATGACATGAATGTTCAAGGTTTCTCTGGAGATACAAGTAGAGTTCTTTTTACTGATGAATTACCAGTCTCTATAGGACAGTGTGACATGTCTGTTCCATTATTGTATTCACGGCAGACACCTGTTAATATATTAGGACGAGATTTAATGACTAAGCTTAATATGACAATTTCTTTTACTGATGAATGCATAGGGCCTCATTACGACACAGGCGCTAATGAGTTAACGGCACCGTAAAAGGCTGCGGTACCGTTAACCTATTAGCGCCTAATTACGAGGTCCCTTTGCGGGACCCGACCTTAACGGCTGGTTTTACCAGCTGTTAAAGTAGGGACCCGCAAAGGGACCTTGGTGCTAAGTACGGTGCCGCAATTTGCGGCACCGTACTTAGCGCCTTCCCCATTCCCATTGAGCCCTATGGGGCAAAAATGGGAATGGGAAGGGCCATGGCGGCATGGGGAATTACCGCCCCACCAACCTTGGATGGGGTGGTAATTCCCCATTCCGCCATGGCGGACACCGGCCTGGGTCGTAATGAGGCCCATAGTGTGTTCTACTCCAGCGATATATTACATGAATGTGGGAGCATTTCTATTGGTGTTTGTTATTCTGCAGACATGGCTACCCGGCTTAGTGAGAAAGATTATGAGAATAACTGATGAGTTTTTGTTCAGGCCACAGATACCTATGGACGAAGAGGGGGGACAGACTAATCCCCTAGATGTAAAATACAGCCACAGTACGATGGGAAATGGCAATGCTCGAAGGAACTGATGACGAGGGCAGGAAATGGATAACAGTGATTGCTATTGGGGAAGGGTATAGATTGACTGACGTCACTGATGAGGATATGTTTAGAGATGATCCATCAGATGATGAAGTAATATTCGAGATGAGTATTACATATTGGATCAGAATAGAGAAAAGAGAGATCCCACAGCGAATGGTGATAGTGTGGCAGCACCCAGCATTTGTTGATGAAGACTTGGAAAAGGTACCAAACACTTTTTGGAATGCAGGCCCCTATGACATAGGCCTATTGAAGGGGGTAGAAGAGGTAAGATGAAGCTGAAGCCAGGAGCAATTTTACCTCGAGCAAGACAGTGCGCCATGTCTCGAGAGGCGGATGATGGTATTTTTAAGACTATTTAAGCCCTGATGGAACAAGGTATCTTCGTGACGTCAGAGTCACTGTGTAATACCGCTGTGTACCCTGTGAAGAAATTGAATAGAGGGTCATGGAGATTCATGCAAGACATAAAACTGATTAACCAGATTGTAGAGTCAGGGTTTCGCAGTAGAGAAGTCTACTGGTATTGTGATGGGGTGTTCTATGACATTTTTTGTTGAGCATTCATTGCTTCCCATTTTGGAAAATCCTAAGGGTACATTGACATCTCAGAGAGCTTCTGCAAATGAGGTAGTTATATGGAATCCAGCAATCAAAATAGTTAGGTGTAAAATAGTCAACCCTGGCCAAGCCTGTGGAAGAGTGTGAGCATGTGCATGATTGCGCTAACTACGAGGAATTCCATGATGACATCCTGCGGGTAAATGAAAATGCATTAGCAGGAGGGGAGATTCTCTTTATTGATGATTCTTTGAAAATCAATCCAACTGTTGGAGAAAGGCATTCAGGTGCTGCCGTGGTGAGGCATAGAGTAAATGGGGAATTTGAGGTTGTAGCAAGTGCAAGACTACCATCTCACTTTTCAGCACAAGCAGCAGAATTAGTGGCGCTTATTGTCGTGCTCAAAAATCATGCAGGGCAGGAAGTGACGGTTTACAGTGAATCTGCCTATGTGATGTCAACCGTGCACGCAGGGCTAGCGCATTGAAAAAGGAGGGGTTACCTCAGAGCCGATGGCACTGCAGTGCAACACACAGCATTATTGGACAGGCTTACAACTCCCAGTAACCATCGCAATAGTTAAATGCACAGAACATACTAAGCAAACTGACATTATCTCTCGTGGGAACAAAGTCAAGGACTAGGAGGCCAAAAGGGTTGCATATTCACCAGATATTTCAAGTTTTGATACTCCAGATGCAAAAGAAAAAGTAGTCACAATTATGATTGTAAATGAAGGGTTTAATCATTTGTCAAGAACACAGTTGATGGAAGCTCAAGATAGTGCACCGCAGGAAGAGCAAGAATTGTAGAAATTAAAGGGGTGTTCTGTATCCCCCTCTGAAGCATTGTGGCGACAGGACAGCACATGAAAGCCAGTGTTGCCTGTAGCCTTGTTAAGGGTAGCACTTGAACAGCAGTAACTAGGGAAAGCCTCACAGCAACGATTACAGAGGACTGGTTCATACTGAACCCGTTAGCACACATTGCATTTTATGTACTAAATTGCATAGTATGTCCAAAGTTTACCACTGGGCATACACTGCGAATGATCAGAGGAGTGATCCCTCAACGAAACTGTCCTTTTCAGCATTTACATATTGACTGGGTTAATATGCTGAAAGTGTGTAGTGGATACAGGTATGTGATAGTGGTGGTGTGTCCCTTTTCAAGGTGATTCCGAAGCAGGTCCTTGTACACACCCTGATGCCACCGGCGCACCAAGGTTTTTAGTCCGCAAAGTCTTTCCCAGATGGGGAGTGTGTGAGCTGTTAAGATCCGATAATGGACCCCATTTTATTAATGAAGTATTTGAACAGATTAGCCTAATATTAAGTATAAAACATGTGTTTTCTTCTGCTTATCATCTGCAAGTGAATGGGATATGTGAGCGACTCAATGGTCTCCTTGAAGAGAGAACTGCAAAATTGAAATTGACACTGAAGAAGGGATGGCTGTATTGCCTAGCCCTTGCATTATATGCATTGAGGAATCAGCCTGGGTCGGGCCACCACATCACACCCCATGAGCTAGTGACAGGGAGGAGAATGGGAATGCCTTTGTCTCCTCGAATGAGGAGCAGAAGTGATGCCCAGAAGACTGTAGACAAGTTAGGAAATGAGTTACATGATTATTTGACATATATGACTGCTAGTACCTCTCAGATCAACTCAAACGCATGGGGGGGTCGGTCTCAGGAAAACCGATGGAGACCATTCAGCAACCAGAATTCAAGCACTACTTCCTTGTAGCTAGACTATTTATTGGAAATTCAGTCCTAGTGTGCGTAATTTCACCAGGAAGTGGCACGAGCCACGCTTTAGTGGTCCCTCAGCAGTAAATGTCCAAGAGAGATGCATATGGATACATTTGAATGACGTAAAGCCTTATGCTGGTGAGACCGACACACCCCCAACTGTTGATTAGGAAGCAATATAAGAAGAAGAAGTTCAGCATGTGCAGACCTGATCGATGACAAGGAAGAAAGATGCTAATGTTTCGGACTAAATAAATACAAGTGTGCATTTGGACTGTGGCTCACCTCAGTCACTTTCAATAGATATTATGGAAGGAGTGTAAAGTCAGTTCTTGAGTCACAGGACTCTTTTTGAATTGGACTTTAGAAAGTATTGACGTACATGCCAAACCGGGAGTTTGAATTTGATGACTGGAAACATGAGCAGTTTCCAGACTCGTTCTTCACTGAGTTTCTGTTCAGATAAATCAATGGTCCTATCCGATTTCGATGGCCCTAGGCTCCTTCTCGCTGTTTTTGTTTTTGTTCTTAAAGATCATCCTGTTCTTGTTGGGCACAGTACTAATATATGTATTTTTCTGAACAATTCTAAAAATGGCCCTGCAGTTAGGAGGCTGCTTGTCACAATAGTCGAACAGATCATGCAGTTACTTCACCATTTAACAGAGTTGCCTGATTAAAAAGATGTTTCCTTCCTTAAAGCAGTATACAGGCACAATGAGGACTGTCGAGAATGGTGCCGGTTTGGAAAATGAGTATAATCAATGAAGTGTGGAAAATCATCGATGGTGGGGATTGAAGCATTGGTGCATAGTATATGTGTGCTCGGCATTTATTATTGTTTTCCTGATTTTTGTAATTGACACAGTTTATTTTATTGGTCCAAGCAAGGTGGAAGTCCCTTCGATTCTTCCCACTCCAGTGACTTATGCATAACTGTCTGTTACTGAAAGACAAAGACCATTTGTGATTATTCCCACGCCAGTGACAATTGTAAGGTCACCCATTTCTCTGACAAGTTTTCCTGTGATTCCCCCTGTAGGAAGGACCCTTATGGATATACTTCATGAGCATTATGCATGCACCCTCTTGATCAGAGGGAGACACAGGAGAAGCACAAGGGAAGACGATTATGAATTAAATAATTATCTAGCCATTACAGCACATTTGGGGAATAACATGTGGTATCAGCACATGAAAAAGGTTGGAGAGAGAACCTCTAAGGAGAGTTGCTATGTTTGTGCTCTCATACCTTATGCCATGGGGAATTCCAAGATATTCATAGCTATGAAAATAGCAGTCCAGAAAGCTCACTGCCTGATGCACCTTTCACTCTGCCATTCAAGATATCAGTTCCAGGGTTGAACAGCATCCTTGGTATGGGTGACCGAGAAGACAGCTCCGGAAGAAGATGAAAATGTGCAAGATCTACAGACAAGATAGAGACCCCACAGCAGAGACCACGTAATAAGATATGAACAGATTGAAATGAATGGAGCAGAAATCAGAAGGGAAATAAACAAAAAGCTCAATTGTCAAGCTAAGGACCCAGAAGAAATACGAAGATGTAAGGAGTGAGGTCAGCTGCAAATCAAGGGAACAGTGATTACTCCGAATGGATGGGCTGAAGGCCATATTGTATGCAAGGCACCAGCTCTTACAGGATATTATGAGCCAGTAATAACACTGCAGAGAATGAATGCAAACATCATTGGTCTAAGATTGAAAAATTGCTGACCTGGGTCGATGATAAAGGAGGACCGTTGCAGATAGTACCGCTAGAGAATGCATACTTTTGCTTCAGAGACAATAGCACAAGAAATGTTGGAATGAATCAGCAGTGTGGTAGAATTTTTGATGTACAATGAATGAAGGATGGAACAGTAGTGATAATGGACCAATACTGGGCCTGTGGATCCAGAGTTTATATGAAGTTGCCCAAGGACTGAGGAGGGCCTTGTCCTATAGTGATCGCTCATGTTCCAGCATTGGTGATTCCAAAGAGTGACCTTGAAAGGGGCCCCTAGGGGTCCCTCGTGCTATGGAAACAAAGCAATGACCATACACGAAAAGATGCACCAGACACGAGGTTTCAAATTCCCAATGCTAGGGTTTATTGCAAGCAAAAGATAGTATCAATTGGCCAATTCTGATCTCACGCCCCGCAACGTGAGTTTCCTAGACCTCGAGGGATGCAAGAGAGCGAATTACGTACATCAGTTACATATATACAAAATGCATATCATACAATCAGCAAAGTCATGTTCAACACCCCTCTGTATTAAGTTCCTTTGAACTCAGGATGACGATGGACATATCCGACGAGTATGACGATTATAATGCTTTCGATGTCTATTCTAGTAACAATGTGCAATTTAGAAAGTGCGGAGGCATCTTTTAGAACACAGTGGTTCTGTTCTTGGAAGCAATCTGTACACGGGGGAAGAGCCACATTCCAAGCTTTGCTATCTATGAGGTACTATTCGTGTCCTGGGAGCCGACACGTTCTAAAGGGTTTTACGAAGGGGGGCCGTAAGAGAAGCATAATTCAAGCCTTTAACTGTATTATTCTAACATAGTCTACCATCGTACGAGACTGGCTGGCAGCTGTGAAGTGATTAAATGCCCTGCAGCTTCCTCCCAAGGCCACAGAGATGGAGCGTGGGCATTCCTCTCTGGGCTACTCATGAGGAGTTTCAGCAAACTCTTCAGTCCCACGACCTTGTCCTTTCATATTCAGACAACAATGTTAACAGTTGAGCAGAGTAAGCAGAATCCGCAAGAATTGCAAGCTGCAAAGCATTTTTAGACAAAAAGCAATGAGCAATGGTTAACAAGCAAAATGGCGATTCTTATCTACATTTAAAATGGCCGCTCATCGGTCAAGCATAGCAGTTCATATTTCTCCAATTCGGTGCATAAAACGGTTGGCCCACGGCCATCAAGTTACGTCTATCATTCAAATGAATGGTATTCATTTTTCCAGATTGACAACCTGAACATTGGAGAATTTCCAAAAGCAGCTGCTCATCTAAGGAAGATGACATCACTTGAGTTTCTTAATCGAACAAGGAGGGAGAACTAATTTCTGCTAAATCTATAGAAGCTTTCAATGCTATTCCACATGAACATAGGTTATTCAGTCAGACTTCAGCAATATTCATGACAATCTTCATGCCAGGGATCCAGACAATAGAGAATGCTTAGTGGTTACAGATCACTCACTGGGCGCTCCAGGCAGATGATCAACACTACCATAAAGGGATTCAATACTATCAAAGAAGAATTGAGAGCCATATGATTGATGACTCTTCAGAATAGATATGTTCTGAACATGATCACTGCAGTGG
Source organism: Ambystoma mexicanum (assembly GCF_040938575.1). NCBI lineage: Eukaryota > Metazoa > Chordata > Amphibia > Caudata > Ambystomatidae > Ambystoma > Ambystoma mexicanum. The sequence goes on along the minus strand of NC_090928.1, from coordinate 1,080,998,179 downwards.
ATGGAGGTGTTTGTGCCAAAATCAGAGAATCATGTTGCACATTTATACATTCTCACGATGACGAGAATGGGACCTTGACAGAGTCCATAATGCTGCTGATAAACTTGCATATCAAGATGGAAGATGAAGTAGAAGATATTGCAGATGACAGCTGTTTTGCATCAATCCTCTCATGGGTTCTGCAATGGATTGCGTATATTTTAAAGTTTCTAGGAGCATTGTTGGTGATGATCATGTTTGGATTCTGTTTAATCAGAATAATAATCACACAGTGCCAGAAGATGGCAAAGAAAGCAGTGGGAATGAAGATCATGATTGTTGTCGAGTCAGGGTTTGGACCAAAAGAATTGACAAATGACAAAATAACAAAGTATATAGAAGCACGCATTCTAGCACCTGAGGGAACGAGGTTCCTATATTCAAGAAACCCTAAGATGTATGTGGGAAGATGGATTTACTGCAGCCTGAATCGACATTGTAGTCACATGACCTGGAGTGTTGCCGAACATGTAAAATCAGCAGGATCTCTGAAAGGGGTAGTAGAGATATGTACTCCAAAGAAGCACTTTTTCAGACGATGATGTCTAGATGTGCAGATTGATGGGAGAGGGGTTGAAGAATCAACCAGAGGGGGGAGTGTAGAGGAGACGCAAAATGCCTCTACCAGAAGTCCCACACCTATTTTGCATATAACGATTGGAAGCTGGAAATTGCGACATGCACAACGCCAATAATGGTACCTATCCTGCAAAGAATTCTCGAAACAAGGCATCCATTGAGAAAGCCCTATATGATGTACCAGCGGAGAAATTACAGTCTCTTAAAGGAAGTTCCTGAAGAAGTGTGAAGCGGTAAAGGCAAGAGGCTGGTGACGTGACATGAAGTAGAGGTAATGCACCAAGAAGAGATGTCAAGGAAAAGAGTATATAAGCCTTATGCAGTCTGATAACGAAGTAAAGAATTAAGTAACATTTCATGTGTGGAATGAAGATTGTACGTGTGAAGAGCACTGAAAAAAATACGAAATTGTTTTATAACTGTACAGATGCTGAAACGCAAATAGACTAAGTAATCATGAAGGCTGGCTATAGGTAGTGAATAGACTGCATGCAGTGCCGCCTATATATATATATTTATGTATAGAATCTGGATGTTCCACATCGTGTTTTAGCAAACTAAGACCCCATGAACAGAAGGGCTGAAAGTGTGGCGCAGTAGAAGAAAACAGCTGACGATGAGGGAAGAATCGAGAAAGGTTGTCTGGCCCAGTGTCAATAGTTGGGGCAGCCAAGAAACTGGTTATCTATTTGAGAAGATACAATGAACGTGAGAAGTGATGTGAGCTCCTGTTGAGGTGTAATGGAAAAACACTGGGAGTGCCAGGTTTTATTCATTTAATAGTCTAAAAGTGAAAGAAAGAGCTCAAACATGGTCTCCTGTCACATGGTCTAGATGAAAATAGACTTTGGGCAAGCTACATCGTGACTGGAGATAAGAACGTACTCACACTCCCTTCTATTCTCAGGCGCAGTGATACTTTGCAAGGCCGAGTTCAAAGACAATTCAAATTGCAGACAGCAGGAGTGATGATGGATGTTGGGCTAATTGAGTGGCGAGGCATCGTCACATCCACCCACAAACACCTGGGGTACCAGCTTGCGTGATGCTAGCAAGTGGAATATTCCTGAAGGGTTCAAGTGCCAACCAATAGCTCATAGCAAACAGTCCTATAATTTGAAAGCCTGTGGAACATTGTGTATTTCATGACAGCGAAGATGACTTGACCTAGGGCTGGGCATAGTTGTCCACCTGACCTTAATGATCCAATCACAATCCTAGCCCCCATAGAAAGTATACCTAGATGTTCCACGTAGACCAACCACAATTCAAATTAGGTTTTCTTATTTTGCCACATAGTATGACATCAATGATGATGAGTTTTTACTACTACTGTTTTATTTTATTGTTGATTGTTTTTTCATCGTTCAAATCGTTGAGAGACTTGAACAAACGTCCGTTAATGTCTATTGTACTCCCTGTTTTAGATAATTGTTAATAAAACAGCTAAAGATTTGCCATCTTCCTGAGTCAGTCTTATTATTGGTGTAAGAGAAAATTCTGCAACCCCATCCATCCCACATAGCGCTACCTCGCTTAAAGGGCCTACGGGTTCTCTAGTGTGTAGTTATTACACTTTTTCCCACTTTCAGGAAGCTGTAGTTTTTAGCCCAAATGAAATCTTGTGCCTTAAGGTACCTGCCATGCTGTGGCCTCATTGTAATTCACTTAGTTAAAAACATGTGGCCATGCCGCATACACCATGCTAACTTAACCTGGCGTATGTTGCCCACCACATGGCGTTTGAGACAACTTCGCTTTGAGTGGTTACGTTACTATTGCCTATGGCTATTACTTAGTGTACCAAATGCATCTCAAAAACTTCTCGCCATACCTTCTGCTGGCTCCTTTCACTGTGTTTTTGGTTGTACTTACCTTCTGTGACTTATGAGTCCCAGCAGTTTAATGTCATTTAAGTACCAGACTGTTAGCGCTGTCTGATCTGTATACTAGTTACCACTATTTTTTGCCGCCCTTTTTCAGCTCCGTTATTCCTGCTGTTGAAACGTTTGATTAGAGAGTTAGAGACACTTATTCTGTATGGAAAGTAGTTGAAATCATGTATCTCTTGCATTTTTTAGGCCTCTGCGCAGCTCACCTTCACTATAGTCATACAGTACGTATAAGCACCTCAGGCCACCCTTGATACCCTTTGCCTCTTTCAATCTCCCGGGCGGTGGTCCCCACTCTCTCTTCTCCCTGCTGGGGACCCCAGATTGCGTCTGGCAATTTGCGCTGTCCTCCTTGTTACTGACTATTTCATTAAGTTGCTGGACTTAAGCAAATGTATTTTTGCCCCCTTCCATGAAAGATAACCTTTTCATAGTTTTTGTCATCTGGGATATAGATTGCCCCCCAATCTTCCATTACTATCCCCTGCCGGCACCCCTTTGATTGGCAACAGATCTCAACCATTCGTTATGTAACTTATCTCTGTGTACTATTTTCGTTATCTACTAGCCTCACTTCACTGGCCCGACCCAGTCCATCAACATTTGTGGTGGGTGTGCTCGCACCCCCCCCCCTCCCATTTGAGCCCTGCTATACTTGGATGCTTACCCACTTCACCGCTCCTGCCTTGAGACTGCCGGATATCGGTGAGTTTTTTTGTGTGCTCTCGCCGTATTGCAGCAGCATTGTGAAGGGTTCTTTTTGTTGACTTGCAGTATTCTGCATCTGCAGAATGATTTGCTGTACTCCGTTCAGAGTGTTGTGTGAACTGGAGATCCCTTCTTTTGGATTCTCCTTGCATTTAACAGCACCATGAAGTGTTCTTGTTGCCTTTATTTTGCAGCATACCTGCATATGCAGAATAATTTGTTGCTCTCAGTTAGGAGTGCTGTGCGAACTGGAGGCCCCTTCTCCTTTTGTTCACAATACCTAGCCTGGTTCTTTGTTGATATCTATTATATTTGTTCCCTTATTCGTCCAGGGTTTATCTTACACGTGTTTGCTCCCCTGTTGCGGATGTTGTCAGTGACTTCTGTTATAGTGTTTGATAGTAAACTTTGTTCACAAAGTAGTGCAGCCCTCTTCTTGTACTGTTGCCAGCTTTGCAGCAAGCACTCACCTAGCTGAGCTATCTTATTAGCCTGAAACTAATTGTTGTTGTTATTTCCTCCTTGCTGACCTTCAGCATGTCTCCACATTGTTGGGTGCTTGGAAACACAATTTACTCGATGTATAAGTGTCTTACATTAATTAAAATCGATAACCCAGGTTGTCACTACAAACCCGGGTGGACTCAGCATTCGCTAATTATCTCTGTAATTGCAACAATAAGAGGACATTAAGAACCCTCTACAACAGTTTCCTGATGTTTTTAGTGACCAGCCAGGTCGGGTGAAAAATGTCATACATGCCATTAGAACCCCACACGGGAAAGTATTGAATTAAAAGTGTTACAGAGAAGTGGAAAAAATGCCCAAATCAGACAGCATTGAGCCTTCAGAGAGTCATTGGTCATCACCAATAGTCCTAGTAACAAAACCGGATTGGTCTTGGAGATTTTGCATCGATTTTAGAAAGTTAAACTCCATTTCCCAATTTGACAACTATCCCATGCCTAGGATCGATTGATTTGATTGACAAATCGGGAAAGGAACGATACATTTCCATGATTAATCTAATCAAGGGCTGTTGGCAGGTCCCATTGAAACTTTATGATAAGGAGAAAACAGCTTTTTCCACTCTTTGGGGATTGTTCCAATTTAAGGAGTTACCTTTTGGGTTTGCTCAGGGCTCCTGCTATTTTTCAAGGTGTGACAGATCGAGTGTTGCACCCTTTTTCCATTATTGTGGTGCATACCTCAATGGCATCCTCATTCACAATGAGAACTGGGAAGAACATCTTTTTCACCTGTACGAAATAGTCAGGGCCCTACAAAAAGCAAGCTTGATGGCAAATCCTAATAAGTGTAATTTGGCAGATAATGACCTAGTTCAACTGCACAAAGAAAAGGTTAAAGCTGTCCAACAGACCTCCTCCAAAAACAAAGAGAGAACTGTGTACTTTTTTGGGTCTTATGGGATACTACCAAAGGTGTGTTGCCAATTACTCAACCCTCTCAGCGACTTTAACCGATAAGATAAAAAACGCAAAGCCAGAAAAACTCATATGGGAGAAAGAAAATGAAAACAGTTATAAAGGTTTCAAGGCCAGCCTATGTAGTGAACCTGTTCTCAAAGTCACAGACTTTATTATTATTATTATTATTATTATTATTATTTTTTTTTTTTTTTTAATAAGGACTTTATCCTACTGTCAGTCGCCTCCAAGGTGGACCTGGGTGTTGTTCTCTCACAAAAATATGCTTGCATATAATCCTGTTTTATACATCAGCCGTAAGTTATTCCCAAGAGAGCAGAACTATGCCACAATTGAATAGGAGGTTTTGGCCATTAAATGGTCGGCTACATCTTTAAAATATCATTGAACCAGTTGGAAGTTTCAACTAGTAACTGCCGATTCCACACTTGTCTGGCTAAGTCTTAGGAAGGATTCAAATGCTTGCATTATGCAATGGTTCCTTGACCTGTAGCCCTACTGTTTCACCGTTGAGCATAGAAACAGGAATGAGCAAGGGAATGTTGATTTCCTCAGCGGATTCCCTATCAGTGAAGAAGTTGAAGCCAAAAGCCCAAAGAGAACTGTATACGATGAAGAGAGGTATTCTATCATGTTCCCCAATGGCGGAGCCCAATCCTGTGAGGCTAAGGATGTGAGCCTGCTACGTTACACTCCCCTCAAGGGGTGGTGGTCAGCTGGACCTAACAGGGAGAGAATGCCATCTTGGGGATATGTACTCCCTTTCCAATAACAGTCTACGTTTTCATCATCCTCATAAACCTAATACCATCCTATCATTGGACAGACAATCAGACTCCTCTTACAAATGTTATTGTCATGTAACACCAGAAGAAAAATATCAGCCTGGTACTGTGAAGAGTGAGAGCAGAGGAGTGATAAGAAATAGCTATCTGTCAATCACTCAGATTAAAAAAATAAAATCAGTTATGAAAAACACAACTCCAACAAAAAGGAAGGACTATGCTGAGATGCTGGGGAAGCCCCAGCATTGAGTGATAAAGGTTTGTGTACCAAGAGAACCAGAGAGAGAGAGAGAGAGACTGGGAGTTTCAAACCGGATGGAAGAAAGAAGCTGGGAACTTGGGCAGAACGCTGGTTTGCATAGCGGCAAGCCACAACTGAGATAAGGTGCACGGTCTGGATAGCAGCGTGGAGAAAGGCAACCAAGAGGATGATAGTCCCTGGACAGACCTCCGACACAGGCTGACAAGGAGCCCCAACCCTGATGTGCCGGAAGGCAAGCACCAGGAACAGACTGATACAAGTCTATTTATTCTAACTGAATCCAAAGAGGGAACTAAAAGATAGAAACGGTGGCTCGAGGAGGGATAGATGGACGAATCCTGACATTCACAATACCACACATAGATGGCAGAGAAGCCGTCCAGACGAAGAATGAAATAGAAGTGAGGAAGCATGCCGATTGGTGACACAGACCCATTTCAGCCAAGATAAAGGAGAAAATGGGAGAGACGGGGAAATGGGAGTGGGTGTTACATGGGACAGTCATATCCAACAGTGTTTGAAAACCGAATATAAAGATTGGAGTGATCATACTTGCCCCAGTGAGTGGCAAAGTCCTAGGAAGAGTGAGACTCATAAAGTGACTACTCATACTCATCCCAGCGAGTGGCAAAGTAATAACCTGTCTACCTTTCATCTCGGCCAGCAACTGCTCACTTCTCGCCACTGCACTAGTGAACTCAAGGCTGGATTATTGCAACAATTTACTGGCTGGTACCTTGCAAGTAAATCTGCACTCGCAGCAGGTCTCGCAAAACTGTGCGGTTCATGCCATTTATGCTCTGTCAAGGCGTAATCACATTTATAATGCCTGTAGGGCATCACATTAGTCATAAAATCCTGACTCAGTCCTACAAATGCTGGAATGACACATCCCAAAATACAATAAGGATCCGATTAAGATAACCAAACCAGGACACCAACTGTGCTGCCACTACACTCGTAAACTGTTCCAACCCAGATGCAAACTTGTCAGGTTTGGTGGCACAAACTTTGATGGCCAGGCCCCCCTGGCTTGGAATGCTCTTCCAGGTCCGATAAGATCAGCAGACACACTTGCAATGTTAGAAATATTGGTGAAGTATCACCTCTTCAATCTTAAACCCAGCTGAACAGTCAGCTATTGTTCTGCTTCCTTCCTGTGGCTCTGACTCTGTTATGTTTTATTGTTTTCCTTTTGTCTTTCATATTCTTTGTGCACTCTGAGGCCCATGAGTATGTGGTGCTTAATAAAAATGGAATAATAATAATAATAATAATAATAATAATAATAATAATAATAGTAAGAAGAAGAAGAGTGAGAATCATAAAGGGACTACTCATACTCTTCACAGTGACTGGCAAAGGGATTAGGAGAACAGGGTTCCACCTTTCTGGTTTAGAAAAAGACGACCAAGAAAGAGAAAGAAAGGGGCTACCAGAACAAATGTGTTTGTCCTAAAAAAGAGAGGAGAGTTTTGCATTTAGGAAACAGAGATAGTCCAGAGACGACTCTGAAAAGTCAAAGGACTCAATATGCGAGGGCCTCAAAGAGCCCCATTAAAGAACTGGAAGACTTGTTACAAGAGCTAGAAAAGGACTTTCAGAAAATCACGTACTGAAGGGAACTGTGCTGAAAAAGCATTCAGGGAGAAGGTAGTCATTTTCCTGGATTTTCTGTTGTTTAGAAATAGTATTAGGGTCATCCTAGGTTAGTTTTGGGATGGAGGATAGACTTTTGGATTACGGACTTCACTATTGACGACAAGCACACTACTTTAGTTCTGTTACGTAGGGAAACCCTTAGGATAGGGAAAGTTAGGCATTTTCTTTCTTATTCTATAAAAACCTTGTTGAATATCAATCCAATTGGTCTGTCTCCCCCTTTTGACCTACCACACTGTCCAGAAATTGCATGTTATTTTAGTCTCCTTTTAAAGAATCCAACTTGGTGAAAAACATTCACATATGATCCTCTGGAAATCCCAGGATGGCCCATCAGAAACCTTCTGAGCAAAACAAACAAATTAGCCATACCATTTTCTTTGGGATCACATCACCCTTGGAACGCTCTGTCATTTGTCTTCAGAGAGTCTGTGCCATCACTTTAACACCTCCTACTCACATCCACTGAGATAGATCTGTGTGTGCTACCTTGCCTTACAAGTCTGGGTTGTTCAATGACCCATTCAAATGAAAGCCATGAAATATACTAAAACTGCCAAATTTTTCCATTTAATTGTCCTCCTTGTAAAAGTGTTAAGGATGGATGACATTTTGTGCAGCTGAAAAATAGACTCCTTACTCAATGAAGAATAATCATTTCTCTGGTTGGAATGGTTGGTTTCGAGGTTCACAAATCAGAAAGGTATTGGTCATGTAACAAGTCATCAAAATGCAACAGTGGGACACTTAACCTAAGAGAAAGAAACAAATGGACCACATTGGACACAGTTCCTCCAGCTACCGGAACACAGCTCCTTGTTGAGCAGCTTGAAGTATTGAAGGATACTCTCCTGGACCTAAACAAAGTTAGTCAACGTTGCTTAAGAATCAGAGAGTGTTCCAAAGTGGGATGTGTTCTGATGCCTGCTGCTCCTAGGGAATCAAGCAGAAAACTACACTCATTGATGAACCCTGTTAGGCAGAATCATATGCAGTACCCTTTGGAAGCACCACACGCAACAAACCTGTGCTACACAGTGTTAGGGAGAATTCTCATAAATGGCTAATTTCCCTTACCTAATGAGTCCCGCAGCAGCTTTGCTGGATTTCTAGGATTTATGTCTTTCACCTGGTAAGAGTGTGAGCCTTTTTTTACCACTGTTACATGTGTTTTGCTTTGTGTACTTTTACTGTTTTTCTGATCTTGGGCACTGGAGCCTCACCTACTCCATGTGCACCACTTTTTGTGTGTGTTACACAGCACCTTCAGTGCAGTGACACAGGGTTGTCTTTGAGACTTCCCCCTGACTCCATTTTTCTGGGGCTGAATCCTGTCCCCCAGAAACATGTAAAGTTGCCATTAACTTTATATAGTCACTTTAAACCACAGACCCAATACACCCCATCTTACATGGAGTATTGGAAAGGGTTAATTCTTATCCCTTTTTGTCTGTGCCTCTTGGAGCCTTGTTTTGCTCCCTTAACATTAAGACTTTGCTGGTGGCAGTGCTAACTACCCTAACTTTCCTACCGCGATCATCTTATATAAACGTGGTATTGTTCCAGGCTATTATAGCAGTCTCGAACATAAACAACCTTGACCAAATACATTTTATTTTGGTTCCGGCTGGGTTTATTCGCCATTTCTTTGTGTTAAAGTCTTTCTCGTGTTTTTCTCTATGCACCAAAGCGGAGATGATTGTTTTGTTTGCTGTCTTTTCACGGGCTTCTGCACAGAAGCCCTACATAAGGCGCCTGATAGTCTAGCGGGGCAGGATGTGAGGGAGGGATCTTCAGACCCCAGCAATGGGTTGCCTTAGCAACCCAAGTCACACTCTTGTCTGATTGGCTAAGGGAACTGGCCTTGCCAGGCCAGCCACCCTGCTGTGTGATTGACAGCCAGGCTGTATGAATGGGGAAAATTGCATAAAAAGCAGGTCTCTGGGACTGGAAGAGCAGAGTAGCCACTGGAACGAAAGAACCAAAAAGGACCTGGAAGAAGAAGACCCCTACCATGACTGAACCGCCCGGTGAAGCCCTGCTGCAGGGCCAAATCTCCAAATCCGACAACAGAGAAGATCCTCCAGGAAACATCTTCTGTTGAGCTGGTGGGACCAACTAGTTCACCCAAACTGCAAGCCAGGACCCCTCCTCTGGTCGAATTTGCTGTACTGAGCAAGTGGAACAGCGAGTAAAGCGCTCGCTTTGACATCCGCGCAGAGCCTGCTAACGCAGATTCGAATCCCGGCGGGGCCAAACTCAGCCTTTCATCCTTCTGAGGTCGATAAATGAGCACCACACACCATGGGTAATAATAAGCAGCGCTCAGATACCTGAGGGTTCGTAGCGCTATATAAGCACCAAATTATTATTATTATTATTATTACAGTGGGCCGGATAGCCAGGAAGGTCGGACCCTGCTTGGGTTTTAAGGAGTGCACCTTTTAGTCGTTGATTTGCTCTTCTGCTGGTTTCATCTCTGGGTGGCGCAGGACCCTCCAGTCTTCCTACTTTGTGTCAGTCCGACAGTCGCTTCAGGAACCGTGAGCCTGCAGGAACCACCAGGAACGTCCGCCTCAGCTACAGCTGCCTCTCCGTTTCAAGGTACTGTGAAAATCCAGTTGTCAGTTTCGGTCAGCTGCAGTGAAAGTGTTGGAAATCTTTCTCCAATCCGAGGGTTTGTCCTTATCTTCTCTTTGAACTAACTTTTCTACCAACCAACCTCGTCCGGAATCTGTGCCACAAACTTTACTGTGAACTACCCTGAACTGTGTGATCTTGAGAAAAAGACTTTTGTCCTATTGACTTTGGCCCTTAGCCTTTTCTATCTGATCTCCTCACTGTAGTCCCTCTTGTTCTATTGCCCTGATTGCTTACCTGTAGGTTTTGCCTAATTTCTTGTAACTTTGTCTTTCCCTCTCTTTCAAATTGCTGGAGTGCCATTTTGCTCCCACTTCATTTGAGAGCTTAACTTGTCTAGAATTTAAGGGAAGTGGTGTGGTGTATTTTTGATTGTGATTTTTGACTTGCTTAGAAAGATGAACTGTTATACAACTGATAAGTAAATAAATATATATTCTTTTACTTATAAACCTTGAGTCAGTGTTTGCCTGAACTATAGTAATTGCTGCCCTTTGTGTAACTCTTGCACTGCTCACTTATTCTTGAGATAAGTCTGGCTGCTCCTCTACTGCTCCCTCTACAACTGTGTAGTACAGGCATGTACCAAAGGTGAAGTTGTACTGTCACTTGTAGTCTTAATTGTGTGTAGTGTTCTCAAAGGGTACTGCATATAATTCTGCCTAACACACAGTAAAGTGGTAGCGATGGCTGAGCAGCCAGACTTATCTCAAGAGTAAAGTGAGCAGTATCAGAAGTTACACAAAGAACAGCAATTACTGTGGCTCAAACAAACACTGACTCTGAGTAAAAGAATATACATTTATTTACGCATTCATTTGTAAAACAGTTCACTAAGTAAAGGAGCAGAAAATCACAATCTTAATATACTACACACCACCCAATGAATTCTGGACAAGTTAAGTTCAAAATGAAGTGTGAGCAAAATGGCACTCCAGCAATTTAAAAAGGAAGGGAAAGACAAGGTTACTCACAATCAAGCATCACCTACATTTAAGTAGGCACAGCAATCTAGAAAAGGCTTACCACAATGAGGATTCAAATCAATAGGCATGGGCCAATGTTAATGGTTCAGAGTCTTTGCAGAGGATCACACAGTTCAGAGTAGTTTGGGGTTAAGTCTTTGCCAAGAGTTCGAAACGAAGTTGGTCGGCAGAAAATGTACTTAAAAGAGTAGAGAAGGACAAGCCCTCGGGTTGGTGAAAGATTTAAAACACTTTCACCGTGGTCAGACGAAGCAAACAACCGGGTTTGAACAGTACCTTTAGAAGAAAGAAGAATGCTCTAGCTGCGGCGGTAGTTCCTGGCAGTTCCTGCAGGCTCACGGTTCCTGAAGCGACTGTCGGACTGACAAGAAGAAGGAAGACTGGAGGGTCCTGCGCTGCCCAGGGAAGAAGCCAGCAACAGAGCAAAACGGTGAATAAAATGTGCACTCCTTAAAAGCACAAGGGGACTCTCTCAAGCTGGCTATCTGGTTTCCTGTGGCACAGCAAATTCGACTAGGTTACAGAGAGAGGTCCAGGGGCTTTGTGAGCAGGTTGGTCCCACCAGGCTCAAGGGGAGAAGACTCCTTGCGGATCTCCTCTGTCGACAAAGTTCAGGCGATTTGGACCTGCAGCTGGGCTTCACCGGGATGTCCAGTAGTTGCAGCAGTCGTCTTCCTTCAGCTTCTCGTTGGCTCTGGCAGGACAGTCACCTAGCTAATCAAACAAGAGTGTGACTTGGGTCTCCAAGGAGACCATGTGCAGGAGTCCTAAAAGCCCTCTCTCACATCCTGTCTACCTAAACCGTCAGGTGCCTAAGGAGGGCTTCTGTGCAGAAGCCCACCAAAGGACGGTGAACAAAGGAACCAAACCTGGTTTGGCGCGCAGAGTAAAACACGAGAAAGGCCTTTACAAAAAGAAATAGCGAATAAACCCAGCCGGAACAAAATAAAATTTAAAGGGGTCCAGCGGATTTAAGTTCAAGGCTACTGTTGCGCTCACCTGATATCCCCGGGGGCATCTGGAAGGCTATGAGATTTGGAACCCTGGGTGCATATTTGCCCAGTGCTGAATAACGAATCTTAGTTATTTGTAGGGTGAACTATCTGTCCTGCGTTTCTTGTGCAGGGGCGCTTGACGTTTGTTGGCAAGCTGCCCGAGTTGCTTTACTGGTGCAGTACGCCTTCCTTGGGGCCAGGCCTGATGTGACCCCGAATCTGCTGGTAGGCAGGTAGGTTTGTTAATTGTAAGTCTTTGTTCTGTTTATGGTGGGAATTTGTTAATATCTTTATCTCCTTCTTTTTAGGTGCGAAGGTCTTGATGCTGGCATGCCGGATGGAGTGGCACGTTTTCTAGGTAAGAGAAAGTGCAACGCGCAGCGCCTTTATTATCTTTTAAAGCTAACCTGTGTTTCTTCTTCTGCTCCTCACAGGCCACTGTGGTGCTGCGAGTGGATGAGAGCGCGATGAAAAACAGGTCCCCGGAATCAGTTAAAGTAAGTACAGTGCTGTGCGGTTGTTTAATATAGAAAGCGAACCGGAATATGTCTCTTTTCCTTTGCAGATGTTGCTGTGGTGCTCCGGATGGAAGCGTGACGTAGCACGATGGAATTCAGGTAAGCCTGATGGAATTAAAGTTTTCGAAGTGCCCGTTCTAATATTGTTTTTCCCTTTCTCGTTATTGCAGGTCGCAATGTTCGAACAGCAGCTGTGGTAGCAGTTCGCTGGAAGTCCTTAAGCTATTACTCACAGGTGAGTGATGTTTCTTCTTCTCTCGGTTTCCACAGATTGCAGCCCAGTTGAGATGCTGAATGCTGGATGGTGTTTTCTCTGGTAAGACAGAATAATCTTGTTCTTGTTCTTGCAGGATTACAGGAAGATGCTGAAGTCCAGGAGCTGGACACAGTGAGCGTCACGCTGCGGGTTGCAGAATAACTCGAAGCGTGTTCTGCAGTCAGGGTGTGGTTTATATAGCCCAGGTAAAGCAGTACCAGTGCAAGTAGTTCCAGGCCTGCCACACCCAAAACACTAGACCGCATGGCTTGGTTCTTAGAACTAGATTGTGTTGGGGCTTCCATGTTGGATTTAAAGGCCCATGTACATAAATGGGACCTAGTTTGAACAGCCCTTCCTTCCTACATATGAGCCTGGTGCCAAAGGCACCAGGACTGGCTCCAGGAGCCCTTTTGCAGTGGTTCTGGTTCTGGTGGGAGCCTGCTTGTGGTACAACTTGTGCCCCCTCACTGTGGTCATGACAGCTACTAACTTAGACTAAAACAGTACCAAGGCTATTTTCATAGACCGCAGTAGGAAAAATACAGTAGATACCACTGCCACCAGACACACCTTAAAGAAAGGGGAACAAAATAATGTTCCATGAGAAACACACAAAAAGGTATAACTATTAACCCTTTCCAGTACTCTATGGAAGATAGTTTGTACTGGGTCTGTGAATTTAAAAAGACTAATAAAGTCAATGGCAACTTTACATAGTCTGGGAGACAGTAGTCTGTCCCAGAAAATGGGGTTTAGAATGGGAAGTCTGAAAAAGACAACCCTGTGTCACTGCCCTAACGGTGCTGTGTGACACACAGTAAAAAGATTATGCCTATGGAGTAGGTGAGGCTCCACAGTCTATGAACACACAAATGTGAAACACAGAGCAAAACACATGTAAGAGTGGGAAAAAGGCTCACACTCTTACCAGGTGAACAAAATAAATCCTAGAAATCCTAGAAATCCAGCAAAGCTGCTGAGGGAGTAAGTAGGTAAGGGACAGGAGGATTTAATCCTAGAGAGACCATCAGCATTTTGGTGGTGACACCCTGACCTGTGCTCAATGGTGAAATCAAACCCTTGCAGGCAGATTGACTATCTAAGTAGTTTTGGGTTCTCCCCTTTCATTTGCATTAACCATTTCAAGGCTTGGTGGTCTGTCTGAATTACAAAAGTAGATCCATACAAGTATGGTCTAAACTTCTTCAGAGACCACACAATGGCAAAACACTCACGCTCTGTGGTTGCCCACCTTGTTTCTGGTTCTTTTAGTTTTCTGCTGATGAAGAAAATGGGCTGCTCCCTACCTTTCTCATCCAGTTGACTAAGGACTGCACCTATACCTGTATTGGATGCATCTGCTGCACAATGAAGGGTTGGTGATAATCAGGAGCTCTTAGGACTGGAGCTTGACAAAGGGCTTTCTTCAGGTTTTCAAAGGCTTGAGTGCACTCCTCATTCCATCTAAACATTTTAAGGAGTTTTGGAGAGGAGATTACATTCAAAGGAGAAGCTATGAACCGTAGTTCTCAATGACATTCCTGTAGTGCCCAGTGAGACCTAGGAAGGCTCTCACTTGGGTTTGAGTAGTAGGGGTGGCCCAGTTTTGTACAGTTTGTACTTTACTAGGCAATGGCCTTATTTCACCTCCTCCTACCTCATGACCAAGGTAGACCGCTTTGCTCTGATCAATTTGACATTTGCTTGCCTTTATGGTCAGATGGGACTGCTCAAGAGCCTGCAATACATAGCCTAATTGGTCAACCTGCTCTTTCAAAGTAGGGCAGAGCACAGAAATGTCATAAAAGTATGCCATGCAGAAGTTCTCCATCCCATTCAGAACTTGATTGACCATCCTTTGGAATGTAGCAGGTGCATTCTTTAATCCAAAAGGCATAACCTTAAACTGGTAGAGGCCTGCTGGGGTTGAAAATGCAGTTTTCCCCTTGGCATGGTCTGTCAGGGCTATTTGCCAATAGCCTGACGTCAGATCAAATGTACGGAGGTACTTGTCTGCACCAAGTTCATCCACCAGTTCATATGTCCTTGGTAAAGGATGGGCATCATTCTTGGTGATTGCATTTAGAGCTATAGAGTCCACACAGAATCTCAGCTCCTTGGATCCTGCCTTTGGTACTAGAACAACTGGACTAGACCATGGACTTGTAGATGGATCTATAACCCTGAGATCAAGCATATTTTTGACTTCTTCCTTTAGATGGGATTTTACATGTTCTAACATTCTGTAACCTCTGCTTTTCACAGGTAAACAGTCACCAGTGAGAATGTCATGCTGGCCCCAAGGGGTCAAGCCTGGTGAAAGTGAAAACAGGGAGGCAAACTGATTTAACAGAAACTTCCACTCATCCTGTTGTTCAGATGTTAGGTTAGAAGATAGATTAACTCCTTCTATGTTCTCATCCAAAGGTAGGCCTCTGAGTAGGTCTGGTAGAGGTTCACTCTCCTCCTCCTCTTGAGCTGAAGCTAGAAGCAAAGCTCCCACTTCTGGTCTCGAGACATATGCCTTCAAACAGTTGGTGTGAAAGACTCTGGGAGCCTCCTTAGGTCTGCCTAAGTCCACAAGATAGTTCACCCCTTCAAGTTTGCCCACAAATTTGAAGGGTCCTATCCATTTGTCCTGCAAGGCCCTCTGTCTTGTTGGCACCATAACTAGTACAAGCTGGTCTTGAGTAAACTCAACCATGCTGGCCTTCTGGTCATGCCAATATTTGACCAGAGCCTGACCTGCTTTCAAGTTATCAATAGCTTCTGTCATCATGTGTGACATTCTCCTCCGGAGACCTATCACATAGTCAGTCAATCTGACTGGCTTGGGGGAAGGAGCATTCTCCAACCACTTCTTAATCAGGGCCAAAGGACTTCTGACTGGATGGCCATAAAAAAGTTCAAAGGGACTGTATCCAACTCCCTCCTGAGGGACTTCACTACAAGCAAAGTGAAGGCATGGCAGTAGAAGTTCCCACTTTTTTAAGGGGTTCTTCTAAAGCACCTATCATGTTCTTCATAGTACGATTAAACCTCTCTACCAGTACATTTTATTTTTCTGTGGATGGTAGGCTGAAGAGAACTTGTAAGTGACACCACAGTGTTTTCACATGGCCTGCATGTAGTGGACATAAAATTGGATCCCCTGTCGGATATCACTTCCTTAGGAAACCCTACTATGGTAAGAATACCAAGTAGAGCCTTAGCCACAGCCTGAGCCGTAACAGTCCTCATAGGTATTGCTTCAGGATACCTAGTAGCATGGTCTACTATATCCAGTATGAACCTGTTTCCTGATGATGTGGGAGGGTCAAGGGGACCAACAATGTTGATGCCCACCCTCTCAAAAGGAACTCCCACCACTGGGAAAGGCACCAAGGGTGCCACATTCTTGGCTCCACTCTTGCCAGAAGTTTGGCAAGTGTGACAGCTCCTACAGAATTTGTCAACTTCTGAACCCATTGTAGGCCAGTAGACGTATAAGGAGAGCCTTTCCTTGGTCTTTTTGAAACTCAAATGACCAGCTAAAGGTAACTCATGGGCCAACTGTAGGAACTGGAGTCTGTTTTCTAGGCGCATTACAAGTCTTTTGAAGTCCCCAGGGATAGACTCAGTTGGTTCACTGTATAAGAGGCCATCTTCCCAGTGCAACCTATGCTTCCCAGGCTCTTGCCCATCGAGCAGAGAAGCTGCCTGTAGACGAAGACCTTCAAGAGTAGGACACTCTCTTTGTCCTCTGCTGAAGTCGGCCCTGTTGGGTCCACCTTCTGCCAGTGAAGACTGCAGCTCAGGATGGTCAACAGGATCCAGATCTCCAACTAAAGTTAGGTCTTCATCCAGATCTGACTCTTCCGAAGCTTGCTCAACCACACAGGGTTGTACCTCACACTCAGCCTCAGCGGGTGGAGGAATCACAGGTGTGACTTTGGACAATCTTGGGGATGTCCTTGTTGGTAGCACAGGGGTGCTATCTGCTTTCTTCCTTGAGGTCTTGGGTTGCCCCTTTGCCTCTTTCTTTCCTGAAATGGCAGTGAGCAATTCCTGTGGACTGGGGATGATAGTTTCCTCTATCAAGTCCCCTGGAAAGCCTCTCAAGGTTCTCCCCCTTGCAGGCCTAGTGAGCTCATGTCTCATCTTACTGGGAGGCCTGGGGGTGCTGGACACAACTCCAAGAGGTTTCAGGTCATTTCCCAACAGGACTCTCCCAGGCACTTCACTCTGCACACTAACAGGTATCTTGACAGTCATGTCATTGCACTGGATGAGAGCAGGTAACTGGGAAAGCATTTGCACAGGGCCTCCTGCTAACTTGGTTAGGTGTTTGGGTGCATTAGCAACATCATCTACCTTGAAAAATGATTCATCAACCACAGCTATGCTGGCTCCAGTGTCTCTGATGGCAGGGGTCTCCCGACCAGTCACAAGAACACTATCTTTATAATACTCTTTAGTATTATCTGGGATGGAATTATAGGCATCTAAATTCTGTTGTTCCCACAAACCCAGGGACACTAAAGAAACACTAGCTGAAACTCTCATGGGTTCATCAGCCAGTAGGTGAAAGTTTCCACTTGCCATAGTTACTTCTTCCTCTGGGGAGAAGGCTAAGTAGACAGTGTGGACCCCTGAAGGTTTCCCCTTACATCTGGGATCCTCTTTCACATGGTCAGTTGACCCACAAACATAACATTTCCCAAATGTTTTAATGAATGGGGGTTTGTTCTGACCGCCATCTAGTTTGGGTCCAGATGGTACACTAGCCTGATTCGGTTTCCCTTGTGGCTTACCCTTATTGTTTTGTTTGGGGCCCTCTTCTGGATTGGAAGTATTAGAATTCTCCTTGTTATCTTTCTTTGGCTGCTTTCCCTCATCCTTCTTCTGAGTTGCCCCAGAATCCTTGTGGGTAGCCCTGTTGGCAACCCACAAGTCAGCAGCCTTAGCTACCTTCTTTGGATCTATCTCCTTAGAATCAGCCAAGTGCTGTAGGAGCTCAGTTAAGCAGGCATCATACATTGTTTCCAACATAACAAGATTTGTTACCTTCATAAGTGTTTACTGTGTAACCCTTAGCCCAGCCATCTACGTTTTTCAAACAGTTACATACCCAGGTAGCCCAAAGGGTACCATCATGATTCTTGAGGGTCCTAAACCTCTTAAGGTACTGGTAAGGGGTCTTCCCAAATCCATCAATTAAAGCTAGCTTCACACACTCATAATCCATCCTATTCACCTCCCCAACTGCATCAAAACATCAGATGCAACAGTGGGTAGCCTAGAGAAGAGCCTAGGGAGCAACCGATTCCCTGTAATGTCTTGAAACCCATGGTTATACTCAGACATTGCCAACCAATCCAAAATATCAAGCTTAACCTCATACATACCAACACTTTCTTTAGGTATACAGGGTCTCTTAGGACTAGAAGACCTAGAAGACTCTGGGAGAGAAGCATTTTCAATAGAAAACATTTTCATTTCTAAGGCACGGTTCATCTCCATTTCTCTGTGTTTAAGTTCTTGATGCTTTTGTTCAGTTTGAGCATTAATACGTTTGAATTCCAATTCAAGCCTCATCTTTTCTAGAGCAATGAATTCAGGACTGAGTGTAGGACCTGATGGGGTCCCAGGGACAAAGGTTGAGGTTGCTGAGCAGGTAGAGGAGCAGTAATGCCTACATTGTGGGACACATCTGCCTCATCTAACTCATCCATAATAACAGACACATTATCATCCTCATCATGATCCACATTTGCTGGAGGGTTAGGTATTTCAGACCCACTCTCCAGACTTTGTTTCTCTACCAACCTTTCAATTAATTATGACTTTTTTCTTTCCTTTCTCTACACAGATGTTTTAGATAATCAACAGTGTAACTAAGTAGGGTCTCCTGACTGTAGCTTTCCATATCAGACATGATTAGAATGTTTCTTTTTAGTGAAGTTTAGCCTTGTGGTTAGTTGGTCCAAGGTAATAGCAGCACTCTAAGTGTAATCACTATTGATCCTCACCGGTGTACACCAGTGTTAGGCAAAATCATATGCAGTACCCTTTGGGAACACCACACACAATTAAGGCTACAAGTCACAATACAAATTCACCTTTGGTACAAGCCTGTACTATACAGTAAAGTGATAGTGATGGCTGAGCAGCCAGACTTATCTCAAGAGTAAAGTGAGCAGTATCAGAAGTTACACAAAGGAAAGCACTTACTATGGTTCAAACAAACACTGACTCAAGGTTTCTGAGTAAAAGAATATACATTTATTTACACATTCATTTGTAAAACAGTTTACTAAAGAAAGCAGCCGAAAAATCACACTCTTCATATATTACACAACACCCAATCAATTCTGGACAAATTAGGCTCAAAATGACGTGTGAGCAAAATGGCACTCCAGCAATTTAAAAAGGGAGGGAAAGAGAAGGTTACTCAAAATCAAGCAGCACCAACAAGTAAGTAGGCAGGGCAATCTAGAAAAGGCTTTCTACAATGAGGATTAAACTCAATAGGCCTGGGCCAATGTTAATGGTTCAGAGTCTTTGCAGAGGATCACACAGTTCAGAGTAGTTCGCGGTTAAGTCTTTGCCAAGAGTTCGAAACGAAGTTGGTCAGCAAAAAAGTTACTTAAAAGAGTAGAGAAGGATAAGCCTTCGGGTTGGCGAAAGATTTAAACCACTTTCACCGCGGTCGGTCGAAACGAACAACCAGGTTTGAACAGTACCTTTAGAAGAATAAGAATGTTCTAGCTGTGGCGGTAGTTCCTGGCAGTTCCTGCAGGCTCACGGTTCCTGAAGTGATTGTCGGACTGACAAGAAGGAGGAAGACTGGACGGTTCTGTGCTGCCCAGGGAAGAAGCCAGCAACGGAGCAAAATGATGAATAAAAGGTGCGCTCCTTAAAAGCACAAGGGGACCCTCTCAAGCTGGCAATCCGGTTTCCTGTGGCACTGCAAATTTGACCAGATTACAGAGAGAGATCCAGGGGCTTTGTGAGCTGGTTGGTCCCACCAGGCTCAAGGGGAGAAGACTCTTTGCGGATCTTCTCTGTTGACGAATTTCAGGTGATTGGGACCAGGGCTTCACCGGGATCTCCAGTAGTTGCAGCAGTTGTCTTCCTTCAGCTTCTCGTTGGCTCTCTTGTTCCAGTGGCGACTCTGCCTTTCAAGTCCCAGAGACCTGCTTTTTATGCAGTTTACCCCCATCCACACAGCCTGGCTGTCAATTACACAGCAGGCAGGCTGTCCTGGCCAAGCAAACAAGAGTGCGACTTGGGTCTTCAAGGAGACCATGTGCAGGGGTCGTAAAACCCCTCCCTCACATCCTGTCTACCTAGACCCTCAGGCGCCTATGGAGGGCTTCTGTGCAGAAGCCCGCCAAAGGACGGTGAACAAAAGAACCAAACCTGGTTTGGCATGCGGAGTAAAACACAAGGAAGACCTTTACAAAAAGAAATGGTGAATAAACCCAGCCAGAACCAAATACAATTAAAAGGGGTCCAGTGGATTTAAGTTTAACTTAGCCTTAAACAGTACCAAGGCTATTTTCATAGACCGTGGTAGGAAAAATAGAGTAGATACCACTGCCACCAGACAAATCTTAAAGAAAGGGGAACAAAATAATGTTCCATGAGAAAAAGATAAAAAGGGATAACTATTAACCCTTTCCAGTACTCTATTGAACATAGTGTGTACTGGGTCTGTGAATTTAAAAAGACTAATGAAGTCAATGGCAATTTTACATGTTCTGGGAGACAGTAGTCAGTCCCAGAAAATGGAGTTTTGATTGGGGAGTCTGAAAAAGACAACCCTGTGTCACTGCACTAAAGGTAAAAAGATGATAGGCATCATTACGAGTTTAGCGGCAGCCATTGCTGCCACCAAACTGGCCTCCTTTACCGGCTTCCCAGAATGAGGAATTACCGGGCCATTCCGATTTCAGAGGGCCCAGTAATTCCTCCCTCTGGGAACCCGGGCCCGGACCTTCCCCGCGAGGGGACCTTGTAATCGTGCAGAATGGTGTTAACGGGTCCGCACCCATTAGCGGGACCCGTTAACCCATTCCGCACAGGCCGTAATGAGGACCAATGCCTATTGAGTAGGTGAGGCTCCACAGTCTATGAACAAACAAATGTGAAACACACAGGAAAACCATGTAAGAGTGGGAAAAAAAGGCTCACACTCTTACTAGGTGAAAAAAATAAATCCTAGAAATCCAGCAAACTGCTGAGGGACCCAGTAGGTAAGGGAAATTAGCCGTTCTGGGGAATTCTCCCTAACAAACCCGAACCAGGCCTGAAATTGCCAGGGCTCATTGTGTTTCCTTGCGGAGAAAACTAGCACTTTGGTCTGGAACACTCCTTTAGGGAGTCGGAATTACACTGGATTGCTTATGTTAGTTTCCTTTAGCAATTCAATGGGCCTCATTCGGAGGTTGGTGCTAGTCATGGTGCTATTAGCGCCATGACTAGCACCATTACCTTTACCGTGTCCGCCCTCGTTCAATGGGGACTTACCGGTCCAGTCCGACCTTTGCGGGACCGGTGGGTCCCCATTGAAAATGTCAATCCCCATTCCCATTTGAGCCCCCACAGGGCTCAATGGGGAGAGTGCTAATAACGGTACCATAAATTACGGTGCCATTATTAGCTCTGAAGTCGCTTTGCGGATCCCGTCCATAACGCCTGGTAAAAGCAGGCGTTAAGGACGGGGCCGCAAAGGGACCTCGTAGTAGGGCGCAAAGGGTTTACCTGCACCGATGCCCTTAACGGTGCCGGGAATCCCTTTGCGCCCTACTCGGAATGACCCCCAATATGTTTTAAAGATGGTGATGGTAGAGTCCTCACGTGTATGCCTTACATTCAGCTTCTGTCTACACTCCTAGTTTGATTGCTTTTAGGCAATTTATCTATTTTCTAATTCAATATGCTGAGCAACCCACCTCATCTAAGACCCCCTATAAGCTCTTATACTAGTGTGTTTGGCCAACACATGATAATTGTATTGGTATACATCCTGTATAAGCGTAATCTGTGACTCCCATTGTGTGAACTCATTTTAGACCCTTTACAAGCTCACCACCTCTGAAGAACTTATCATAAACTGCATGTCACTGCTACCTGAACTGGTTAGGCTACAGCTCCCAAGAGTTGTCCCTGTCACAATATAGGTTGGTACCACCAGGCCAGAGCATAGAAAATCAGTCCTATCAAATTGGTGTATAGTGGTGAGATGACCCTCTCCAGATAATGGGCCTCATTATGAGTCAACTGGTCTGGAAAGAACAGTGGTGGTAAAACCGCCACCACCGTTCTTTCCGGACCGGCTGATTCCGAGTCCTGCAGGCGGTATGTGTCACTCCCGCCAGGTCTGACCTGGCGGGTTTAACACCACCCGCCTGCAGGCAGAAATGGAAACACCGGCTCCGTCATAGACAGAACCAGTGTTTCCATTGTCCCCATCCTCATGTAGTCCCATGGGAATGGGGATTTACACAATTCCGCCTCCGGAATTCCCAGGTCACCGGGGTCGTAATGCCCCGGTAAATCCGGGAATCACGGAGGCAGAATGCTAATACGAGTCTGGCAGTAACCTGCCAGTTTTTCCAGCTCGGTTACCGGCGGACTCATAATGAGGCCCAATATCTAGGTGTTTTGTGAAAAGGATCAGTATTGGGTACCACAGCGTAGAGCACTGGTTGTGTGTCCGGATAATACTTCAACAGAACACTATAATGTATGATTCCCTTATAGTAACAGTCACCAACTGTAATAGATAAAATGGAAGCAATCACCTTCACCACTTTCAGTTCCTCCAAAGTTGATCACTTACAAAGGTTATGTGTTGACAGGGGCTTGACAGTCACTGGCACTAAAGCAGAGTTAATTATAACACATCTTGATTTTGAAAAGAATAAGGTTGTACCTATCCTAACATATGATCCTATTAGTGGAGCAGGGGCTGGACCCAGCACCAGAAATGGAATTGCTGCCACTGCAGTTGTTAATGTTGAGGATGAAGAGGAAGAAAGTGAATACTATGGACTTCTGTCTGTAACCACCTCAGAGGCTGAGTCATATTTTGATTTGAAAAAGGGAAAACTCAGGCTTAAGGAGAAAGAGCTGGCGTTCAATGTGACTAAATTAGAATTTGATAAGGTTGAAAGACAGAAGGACAGGGATCACCAGCTGAAGCTTGCAAAGATTCAGGCTCCACAAGGTTCTTCCAGAGGATCAGGAGATGGTTGATTGATTGATTGATTGATTGATTGTTTATTTGTATAACGCCTGTACACGATGTGTTTCAAAGCGCTTCAAGGAGGATGGAAACATGGGAAAGTACACTTACATTCTTACAGGTCCTTGAAAACCTCCGAATGTGAGAAAGAAACTATCATATCATAACAGATAATACAAGTGCATGGAACAATAAGGGAGAGGTGGGGAAGGAAAAAAGGAGACAATACTACCAGTAGCATTACTATGCCTGACGACAATTGTTGCAGTGCAAGAGTCACACGAGGAGAGGGATAGGGGAGGTGTGGGGAGGGGAGGGAGGGAAAGAGGAGAGGAACAAAACAAGTGACTATCATAGAGGGTCAGCGACTGAACTGAGATAGTACTGGGGAGGGAGAGAGAGGAGAGGACAGAAGGAAAGGGGGGGCAGACAGGCTATTATCAGAGTTCAAGGGACAATGATAAGAGTAAGTGCTATGGTGGTAGAAGTGAAAGAGGCAGAGAGAGGGGAAGGTGGCTGCAGAAGGCAAGCAGCTACAATTACTATGCCTGACGGCAATTGAGGTAGCACCAAATTTACACAGGAAAAAAGAAAAAGGGTCGGAGAGGGTGAGGGAGGCTGATGCATAAAACAGGCAGCTACAATTACTGTGCCTGACGACAATTGGGGAAGTGCCAGATTTAGACAGAGGGAGGGAAAGGAGGAGAAAGGGCAGGGAGGGGGAAGAGAGAAAGGGGGTTAAGGATGAGAAGCAAGCAGGGAGGGGGTTAAGGCAGACAATCGGGGGGACATTGGGGTTGGAGGGGTTAAGGCAGAACAAAAGGGGAGCATTGGGGTGGTAGGGGGTTCACACAGACAAACGGGGGCATTGGGGTGGGAGGGGGTTAAGGTAGAACAAACGGGGGCATTGGGATGGGAGGGGGTTCACACAGACAAACAGAGGCATTGGGGTGGGAGGGGGGTTCAGGCAGACAAACATGGGGGCATTTGGGTGGGAGGGGGTTCACACAGACAAACGGGGGCATTGGGGTAGGAGGGGGGTTCAGGCAGACAAACATGGGTAAATGGGGGGCATTTGAGTGGGAGGGGGTGCACACAGACAAACGGGGGGCATTGTGGTGGGAGGGGGGTTCAGGCAGACAAACATGGGCAAATGGGGGGCATTGGGGAGGGAGGGGGGGTTCAGGCAGACAAACGTGGGCAAATAGGGGGGCATTGAGGTGGGAGGGGGGTTCACACAGACAAACGTGGGGGCATTGGGGTGGGAACATGTACAACAATTCCTCCCTGCGTTACCCCCCCCAGGTGCAGTCGAGGGTTTCTCCATCTCTTTAAAGTATGAGTCTGCGGAATCGACCATAATCAGTAGCTTGAGGCACTGGGGGCACCACTGTGTTCGGTAGTCCTCTTTCATGAAAGTCATGACCTCTCCCCAGTCACTTCCAAAGTATTGCATGTCATTGTTCATTGCGTAGGTGGTCCATTCCAAGGCTACTGTCTCCCACACCTTGCGTAGCCAGCCTTGTATAGTGGGAATGTCCTCTTGACATCCTAGATTTCCAAAAGATCTTCTAAGTATGTATGATGATAAGGATGATATAATTGATTGGCTTGTGACTTTTGAGTATGCATGTGAGGTACAAGGAGTGGGTGATGCTGATAGAATTGCATGGTTGACCAGCAGACTGCCCCATTCTGGCTGCAGTGCCATTATGGAAATATCTGAGGCTGATAGATTAGACTTTGTAAAACTTAAGCAAACTCTTATCCTCGCATTTGGGAAGACTCCTGACCAATACTTGAGGAGGTTTAAAGAGTATAACAGAAAAGAATGAATGACATATGTGACTTTTTTTGCAGATTCCTTGAAACACATGAGTGGTTGGGTAGAGGTCAGGTAAACACCTTTGAGGGTATGATCAATTTGTCATGCTTGAGTATATGTTTGCCCCCTGTTCCCCAGAATTTATGCAACAGTTGGCTGACTCAAAGGAGTTACATTCAAAGAGGCTAGCCATTGCTGCTGACCTGTGGGTGTCACATAAGGACAAGTCTGTTTCGAGTAAGCAGGAGGCAGAGAAAGAAGTAGAAAGAGAAAGAGGGTGGTGGTACATATAAACCTATGTCCAAGAAGGCCGACAAAAGGTTTCTGTAGGGAAAATTATCAGAGCCAGGTTGGGATAGTGGGACTAGTCCTCATAAGCATGAGAGTTGTTTCTCTAAGCCTCTTTATATCTCATGATAAAGTGGGACTTTTTACACTTGTGGAACCAGTGACCACAGAAAGGGGGTCCCACGTGTAAGGGTAAGACCTTGGGGGTCCACTCTGCAAGTCTGGCCTTCTCTCAGTATGAGGAAGAAGAGTTTGCAGGGGTGTCCATCACTTTAGATTGCTTCACCTCAGTTGAAGAATCTGAAGATAGACTAGATTCTGTGGAATAAAGAAGTGCTGCCCTGTAGTCATGTATTCTCTGAGGAAAGTGTTCAGGTAGAAGGTGGAACTACCTCTACTGTTAGGAACACTGGGCCCAGTCTAACTGAAGTAGCTTCCTCCATGGTAAACCCACCGGGCCTTGCCACAAGTCCTTTGGGGGATACTCAGTTGACTGATAGGCCCTCTCTCAATGTTCCAGTAGCACCTGTCAGTAGAGCACCCTGAGACCTTCGGGTGAGTGATGAGCTATACAAAAATGTATTTAGTTAGTTAGTTAGTTAGTTAGTTAGTTAGTTAGTTAGTTAGTCAATAGTTAACTGGCCAGGGCATCTGTCAATGTTAGGAGAGCTGTTCCTAGAAGAGTACTGAGTGCGATTAGTCTTCAAGACTTAGGCCGTGATATACACTCACCAGACCCTTCAAGCAAAAAGAGGCAGAGGGAAAGAAAATATCCCCCCTGTTCTACCTACAACATTTGTTGAGGTAGTTGGAAAAGTCCCTATTCCTGGTTTGGAAGAGAGACTCCCAGAAAATCGTAGGTACGACGCTGGCTGACCCACAAGATGGATATGGGCTGAATTAAAGGCAAAGTTAATATATTCACCTTAATATATTGCCATTGCTACACACAATGTAGCCATCCTTCCTGTTAGTTCAAGCCAATATGCTAACTTTGGGTATGGTACATCCACCACTGTTCTCTTTGGGACAGTCTGGTTGATGTTCCCTGTACGTCAATCCATCAGATACTTTCAATCAACCACCACTTGAGTTCTTGAAAAGTATGGTTATTTTGGGCTACCAAAGGAGATGTCATGTTCTTTGTGCGGATATTGGACTTATGTTCCATTATTCTTTGTTTAATAGCCCTCAATGTTTTACCTATGTATGCTTTCATACAGGGACATGTTATAGCATATATAACATGTTTTCTATTGCAGGTGGTGTGGTGTTTAAGAGTCCAAGATTTTTGATTTATCTATACTGAAGTGCAAGCTGTAGTTGATTCACATTGACAGCAAGAACCGCATGGAAAATGGCCAATGACCGGTTTTAAACCCAAATGGGATGTGATCATCAGCGGTTTTCTATCCATAAACCCACTATCTGCTCTTGAGAATCAATTCTTCAGATTTCTTCCCTTTTTAAAGGCATATTTGAGGCGTTCAAGACATGGGTTATTCAGTTGTAACAAATACCAGTGTCTAAATATTGCCTTTTTCATCTTGGTATGATGGGTGTTAAATGTCATGGCACAGAATAATCGAGAATTGTTAATGTTTTTGTAACTTTATTTTTACAATAGCGTTTCCCTATTCTGATTTCTGTCTCTTTTTTTCGATTGTCTAAGCAAATTATGGGGATATCCTCTATCCAGCAATCCTGCATGTATTATGTTGGATTGGGTAACAAAATCATCTGTTTTAGTGCAACTGCACCTAGCCCTCAGAAATTGACCATAGGGTATATTATCTCTCAATGCTTGGGAGTGAAAACTGTCATATCTTAGGATAGTGTTTCTATCTGTTTCTGTTTGTTTACGAAACAAATCAACTATGATATGTCCATTCTCTGTTTTGATGAGCAAATCTAAGAATGCTATTTGTTTATTATCTACTTGGATAGTAAATATAATTACCTTTTCCATTGTCCCAAACTATAATGATCTCGTCAATGTAACGTTTGTAAAACTTAAGGGCAGGATTGAAAGGGTTAATTTTGTTAAGAATGTTCAGCTGTTCGAACTTCCACATGTAGAGGGTCGCCTAATTTGGGGCAAAAGCCGCCCCATGGTGGTTCCCTTGATTTACAAATAATGGGTCGCCTTAAAACAGAAAGAAACCATCCGACATATGCCTATGGAGAACGGACTGCTTCCAGTGGTAAGGTTGCCCTCCAGAGAAGCAAAGGATACAAAAGGAACATGGCTTACTGGAAGGTAAGCCCACAGACCACCAGAGAAAATCTTGAGAGGTTGGCAGTTTCTTAGGAGGTGAGGACCTTTCTCGTACAGTTGGGGTGTGACATTCCCCAGTGGTGCATACTAGTGTCAGGATACCACTAGAGAGGTCTAACACACTTTCTTGCTGGCCCATGATGGGGGTCCCATAAGAAACCCACTGCAGGAGTCAACTCCTCTGTCACCAGGTTGACAGGAGTGAGAGATGTATTTGCATACTCCAGAGTTCCCTTGTAGGAGTGGACACATTTGTACCAGAGGCAATAACTACTTTGTTTAGCCCTTTGACCCTGGAGACCTTAGGCAGTATGTTGAAAACGGTATTTGCTGATCACATCACCATATGCCTTAATGCCAACCCACAGAGGATGAATGCCAAGTCAGTCATTAACACCATACCGAATGACAGGCCCAGCAGCAGCTCCTCTGCTGCGCTCAGTAGTGGTCAGACCTAGTGGAAGGAGAGAGAAGAGACCTGTCAAATGTCACTTAGCTGTCATCCACAGGAGGGTGGTCTGAGTGAGAGAACTGTCAGATCTCTCCAACGTTTGATTGGAGCCCTCAGTGAGCCCCAGAGAAGGAGGTGGGACCTTCTCCTATCAAACCTATTTAAATCCCTGAACACTTGAGAGTGGTCTGGGCCTTGCCATGTTTCACAACTTGGCAAGGTAAACTATTCAGAAGGCTTTGGTAGACTTGTGCAGGCTACCATAATGTTTTCTGTGAATGATATGGAGGATTATTTCTTGAGAGATAAAATAGGAGCCCTGTTTATGGCTATAGAGAGGGAGAAATATGTGTGACTCCATGTTCTGTGCAAAAGCAGCCCTTCTTATGGCTTAAGAGAGGATGACCTAGAATCTCCTCACCTGACCCCACATCAGCAAGGCAAACTGGAGATTTTTCTGAGGCCAGCCCCCATCCCTCTTGTTGTCACTGCAACCGTCTATGACAGATTGGTGTGAACCAGACTGTATTCTGGGAGTTGGTGAACCCACCAAGTTTTAGTGTTGTAGTGGTTTAGACCCAACAAGAAGTTCTGACAGTTGGTGTGAGATCCACGCTGTGTTGTAACAAGGAGTGTTTGAGCACTCCAGCTGTACAGACTCCAGTTTTGAAATTCTGGAGCGACATACAGCTAAAGCCAGTTTGGGATTCTGTATGGACACTAGAGCTCTGTGTTCTGTCCCCAAGACAGAGATACACTCTTCACTAAGAACTAAGAACTTAGTGGATCAGCTCTGTACTGAAAGGTACAGTTCCTCTTATGATCTCTCTGCAGGCTTTGGCAACATATCCCTTACATTCTATGCTGAGGAGGAGACAGCAGTTTTGGCCTTTTCATATCCTTACTTCAATGTATGGACTTTTTTGGATTGGTGGCTTCAACTAACACTTGTCAAATGAGCTAAGCCCCTGTTCTGAATGTAAGAAATGATCTCAGCAATACATGCCTGGATGAAATGGCAAAATTAACCCCCACTTGGAAGGAACTGGGAATAACTCAAGAGACTGGGTGTCAGGACCTTCATCAGGCCAATGTGTTCAGGGAGACAATCACGTGTCAAACTGGACAGGAGCCTTTGGCCTTCCTCAAGCATGAAGTTGCAGTATGTTGGAAAATGATGCAACTTCTTGTCAGTGAAGTACTTCACGTACAGAACTGGGCAACCCCCACTACCCAAGCCCAAGTGAGGACTTTCCTGGACCTCACTAGGAAACACAGGAGCAAAGTGGCAGGCTATAGCAATATAGCTGCCCCTCTGGCTGCCCTCACTACTCATAGGGGACCTAAAGAATTTTTAGGGACCCTTGAGTGTGAGAAGGCCTGTACTGGCCTGAAGGAATCCTTAGGTCAGGCCCCTGCATTAAGGGCAACTGATTGGAAGAGACCTTTCTTGTTGCAGACAGATGCCTATGACACTGGGATAGTTGGTAAACTTTCACAGCTTGATGACAAAGCTAAGGAACAACCTATATGTCACATCAGCTACCAGTTTAGGTGTAGAGAACTAAGGTGGCCCCAGGTGGAGAAAAGATGTTTTTCCATTATAGGGTGCCCTAGGAAGTTGAGGTCATACCTTCCTTGCGCATGCTAACCTGGAGCCTTTGAAGTGGTTGATGGATATTAAGGGAGAGAATCCAAAGTGGATCAGGTGATTCATGAGTCTGCAGGTCTTGAACTTCACTATTGGGCATAGACCAGATCCCCAATGTAGCAATTTTGATGGGCTGTCCAACTGGGATAACCAACTGGAACAGAGTACCCATCCAGGTGAGGATTAGTTCCTCCTGTCTCTAGTCTGGGGAAGGAGGCAAGTGTTAGGAAATATTTCTGTTTCCTTCCATTTTAATGGACCCCCAAACGTTTTGCTTCTATTTTTGATCCTGACCTGTAATTCGTACAGTGCAGTGAAGCCTTAAGCTACACTAGACTTTCTTTTGCTCATCTGTTATGGGGAAACTTACATGTCCTTCAAGCAGTCAGTACTGGGAAACATTGTTTCCCTTAGTCTTGTGACTTTGTTATTACTTTTAGTAACTTCACTAGCGGTAACTTTTATCATTGTACAAAGCATTTTACCATGCAGTTCAATGGGGTACACTTTTTGTTTTTCCCAGACTAACACTCAAACAATTTTTGGTTACTCTAGGTGTGCTAAATGGACAAACCAGTGGCAGCAGTGACTTCTTACCACTCCCTTTACACTTACCATGTTTACCTCACTTGGCTACTATCTGTGGGTTTTGTCCAAACATTGACGTGCCGCATGGTTTTTCGCTTCTCCTTTGGCCATCTTGTTCTTTAGGTTTCTTCCATCCCTGTGAGGCCAGGGAAATCCTTATAAGGACTTCCATTGCACAGAAAAGCAGAGGTTTTTGGCGGGCTACTGGAGGGATGTGTGTGTTTGCTGGCAGGATGTGGGCTGGGACTGTCTAGTCACAATCGACACACTGGTTTCAGTGTGTCTGAGTGTTATGCCATTGTTCCTGATTGGACCACTGCTGGAGTGTGTGTGTGGACTAGTCCTGCTATTGGCTAGTGGGAGTGTCGACTCTTATCTGGCTTTTAGTATAAGAAGAGGACCCCTGCATCCATTGGAGAAACCTGAAAGAGCAATGACTTCTATTCAGCTGTGAGACCTGCGAAGACACCAGAGACCTGTCGGAAGGAGGCCTGGCTACCAACTTCTGCTGCTGTCCTGGAGGAGCCATGTCTTGCTGAAGATCTTTAGCATTCCTGTGAAGGAGCTGCAACTGTGGGAGTGGAGGGAGCATCCATTTCAGATGCCTGCACAGTGCTCTTTGAAGAAGAGCCATCAGAAGTGTCCCTGGGCCAATCAGTGGCTGATCAGCTCTAAGTTTGGGCTACCATGCTGTAGACACCGCCCTTCCACATTGAGGCCTGGAACATTGGGTATCCTCACCTTGCCCTACAAAACTCACCTCTGTGATATTTCGGTGTCCTAGCATCAGGGGGACCGGAGATAGGAAGGAAAGTCTGACCACAGCAGTTGAGTCCCTTTGCCTCACCGTGCTGCGGTGACCACCGTCTGAAATTGCTTATCTGACCTGAGTCCAGTCCTCAGAGGGGTCCTGCATCGGATTTTGCTGCCTTCTTCATTCAAGAGTCCTTTTACCAGTGAAGACACCTACCGGAGATCAGCTAGAACCTGCAACCCCTGCGAAATGAGGACTGCGACTAACAGTGGGAAAACCAATCTCTGACCTTATTCTATCGAGCTGCAATGTCTTGGGAAGAATCGGAATATGGGGGGGAAGTTACAGTGGTTCTTACCTGCCCCCAAAACTCCCACTATAAGTGTGCTGCCTTAAAATAAATGTATTCAAACAAGCGGAGTCCGGCAGCAGAGTCTGGCAGTCGTTGCAGAGTCTGCCTTTACTGTCTACTGGCTTTGCTGGAGGTGTGTCCTGGTGTGCCTCGGCTATAAACACGGCCCCACAGCACGGAGCACGGAAAGCAGAGTCCGGCAGCAGAGTCTGGCAGTCGTTGCAGTTTGTGCAGGCTCCAAGGCTCTAAGCACGCCAAAGAAGGAAGAGCCTCTGCAGTCGTACTGCAGTCTGCACTCGTATCCATACGGCAAGCCAAAAACCTTTACTTAATTCGTCGGCATCGATTATCCAATCACCTCGAACTCCCACACGGGATTCTGAACGGACCCTGCTGTAGCGACCGGGAGACTGCGGGATTATCCTTTGATCCTGGCCGCATATCACAAAGAGGTGTTTCCTACCATCTGAGTAAGAATTTTAACAGAAAGCAGCGGAATTACTGCTGAGTTAACCAGCAGTCTCTGTACTCCTAGACAGGACTGGCAGAGACATGGCGTCAGAACGTGACCTCCAACAACAACAACGTAAGCCTGCAGTTTCAAACGAGGAAACTGAGGATGAAAAAATGCACCTAAGAAGCTTGCGCCAATCTCAATTGCCAAACTGCTTCATGTTCCCCCAAAACATCCTATTAAACTCAGACCGCAAGCTCTCCTAGCTACTAGTTCTACTTCACCCGGACTGTGTCCAAGTAACACGCTCAGCGTGCTTCAGCGACCTAAGAAAGTGGCAACGATTGTTTACACATCCCCCAAGAAGGGAACACAACTACTGGCAGAAACCCAAGCCCCCCTTTCGGAAATTACAAACACACTGAAGGCCAACACCGCGGGCCAAAGAACTTCTACACCAAATTCCCTGGACACAAAAGAAAATGAATTTTGGAGCTCCACAAAACACCCAGTCTGACCTCCATGCTGCAGGTATCCCAGTGCCGCCAGTCGGAGGACCTCCGACTGGCGAACTATCCCCACCGGAGTCAGGACATGAAAGGGAAGCGGTCAAAGTTCAGCACGCACCAAGGGAAAAATCTAAAAACGGCCAACATAACTTGGAGATCCCTCTTGCTGTGAACGCAGCTGCAGTGCAATTGAATTCTCGGAGTCTGGCGAGCCCCTGCGCACTGGGCGAGTCCCTGGCTGTGTAGACAGCAGCCCACGCCCGGTCAAATGAGCCGTCTATGGGCCCGGAGGAGGCAGTAGCCCCGGCTTCTCTTGAGATCAGGGACTTGGTACACGTCGGGTGGAGTGAATTGGAGAGAGGCCCTCAGGAGTCCCATCTGGGAAACTCTGCGCTTCCGGGGGCGAACTCCTGCATTCCACAGACGCCCAGGAAAAAAGCAATTGAACTGCACGATTCCATCATGCTAGACAACACCGCAGAGGAGTGGGAAAATGTGTATAATCCCCAAACTCAACCTCAGACAAAGAAAAAACCAAATGATCAGACCTCCAATGGAGAGACAAATACCTCAAAAAAGACATTAAAAAAACCTGGCGCCAAGAACGCCAAACGACCGGCGCAACCTAAGAAGGGCCATCAAAGAGCACTAGACGGAACAACTCCAAAAACTCTGCTCTGTAACTCACTAAAAGAACTGTTCGCCAGGCAAGGGAAAAGGAAGCACGAGTTGCTCTCAGAAATTACAGACGACAAAATTCTTGAGGCACTAACGGAACTGCAAACAGCTATAAAAACACGAAAAACTGCCTTGATCTGCAAGGCTAGGAGTCCCCCCCCAGCCAGCAAAATCAACCCGATTCCCATTGCACAGGAAAGCCCAGCTGCAAACTTCGCCCATGAGCGCTCGCCAAGAAACCAAAAAACCACACAGGGGCCAGCCTCACTGGACACCCCCAAAGATCTCCCACTCACGAATGAAACATCCCAAGCTTCTGCAAGCAAGGAGCGTGAAGCCTCAATTGTCGAGTTACACCCTGCGGTGGC
Source organism: Ambystoma mexicanum (assembly GCF_040938575.1). NCBI lineage: Eukaryota > Metazoa > Chordata > Amphibia > Caudata > Ambystomatidae > Ambystoma > Ambystoma mexicanum. Next base: position 1,080,964,976 of record NC_090928.1, on the reverse strand, counting down.
ACAACAAATGGATGATGAAATCCTGGAAGTGGTGCCTACCATCGATCTACCTTCACCCACGCCTGGCAAGCCCGACGACTTTCAAAAGCTTAAAGCCTCACTGACTCAATATCCCAGAACATGTGCTGACACCGAGTGGTTGATCTCAGGCCCCCAAAGACTGGCTAGAAGATCTTCTCTCCCGCATTTCCCATGGAAACCCCAGACCACCCACTATCACTGTGTGGAGAGGACTCCCCATGATGTATCACTCGAGACACGAACCAGAAACCAAACTTACCCATCTACGATGCCCAAAGAAAGTTCTACAAAAAAAACAGACATGAAGACAATAATGTCGTCAATCACGATTGGACTAATGCCATTTGGGAAACTATATGAGTCTCTCAACGAGACGCTAAAAGATCACACCTCACTCATCGCTATGATGCACACCAAATTGATTTACATCGAGGGGTTCATCACTGCAAGAGAAAACAGCCAGAAAACAGGCCACGACCGTTCAACTCCTCAACTGCAGACACACCTCCGAAAACAAGAAAACGGTAGCACCTAAAATGAAAGGCACTTGTGCTTACACTCAAACTGGGCTACAGCAAGGAGCAGCACAATTTGTATTCTCAGGAAACCAAGGAGAACCTTCCATCAAAAAAAACAGAACTGTACCTGCAGGGAGTGAAAGCTCTACACACAATCAAATGCCGAGTGATGAAACCTGCATCATAATAGACCAGCCCAATCATCAAAATACTGCTCCAAAAAGAGCAACCTTGCAAAAACAAAACTACCTGTTATTCAATCAGCAGAAAATTACAACGCCGAACCCCCGCACAATCCTCTCTACCACAACACATAAATCTCCAAGGTCCATCGAGGACTTCTTGGCAGACAAAAGCGCAATGAACATCACTCTCCACTCCTCCCCTGAGATAGGAACCAAAAAACCCCTGAGAGTATGTAAACCAACCTCGCTGTGCACCTTCGGAAAGAAAATTCCACCAAAAAAACATAGATGAAACAGCTCAACAAACATTCCCTGCATCTCATCTACCGCAGACCGACCTCAGGAAGAAAAGCATCAAAAAAGCAAACCAGAACTCAACACCTTCAAACTTAGAACCGCAAATGATAAACCTGGCCCACAAGGACCCGCTGCACTGAAAAAACACAGGGACCAAATCAACTTTGATCAAAACGAAGAAGGAAGAGCTCAAAACAAACTCAGATCAGCCAACAGTCCCCTCAAATTGACTAAAAAAAAGATCATCCTAAAACTGGAACAAACAGAAACAAACAAAGAACCAATAACCTTGAACAGAGGAACCATCATGAAGATCCTGAAAAGTACAAAAGATCTTAAACGATTAACCCCTCATGACATCACGCTTGTGGAACCATAGCACTACGCCAGGAAAGCTAAGGCCTACATTCACATAAAGAAATCATCAAGACGATTACTGTCCATAGAAGACTCCGAAATCTTATTCAAAAAGTGGCTCATCATAACCGAATACAAAAACCTCAAACCCGCTCCGGTCAAAGACACGAGAGAAAGATCGCCAGAGAGCCGTCGGACCCATCTCAGGACACATTATAACCAACGCCACCGCCAAGCTACATATAATGCCACCCCTTTAAATCGATGCCCGACAATAAAGATTTGTGATGCATCAAGAGCAGAAGAATTAAGGCGCATCAACCCACTGGCCACTGAGGACCACACACAAGAAAATGTGTCAACTACAACACAAAAATCAGAAACTAACCACCACTCAAATCTACCATCCTCCACAGAAAAAACAAATGGCACAAGTTCCTTCGGCCCGATAAAATAACTTTGGGCTTGGTTACCGAAATGCTCAACCTCCAAGACCAACAAATAGCAGTTAGACGTGAGGCAAATAGGATACGAAACCCCAAGTTCTGAAAAAGAAACAAATCACGCAGCAGCCTCACTGAAACTAGGATCATGGAACACAAGGGGTTTCAAACACCTAACAACACAAGGAGACATCAACCTGGGAGCGTATGACATCCTTGCACTCCAAGAGACCTGGATGTCAGAAGTACCAGCAATAGACGGATACACATTGGAAATTGCACCAGCGAAAATGGCCACGATAGGCCGCCCGTCGGCGGGCCTGCTCATCGCAGTACGAACCGGCTGCGGTCTGGAGATCACAAAAAAACGCTCATTCTCCCAAAGCCATCTCTCGGTACAAGTAGAGTGGACCAGGATAGACCAAACGAGTAAACAGACTCAGAAATCCTCAATGGTGATAATAACCCTCTATTGGAACCCCAAAGCAATAACAGACGAAAGATTCCTAAGGACAATAGAATCAGAAATCGACAATATCCAAGCCAACATGGACATCACACTGATTGTCATTTGTGGAGACCTAAATGCGTCCTGCCCTTGCCCAAAAGACCCGGTCACCAGCCTTAAAGAAAAATGCCAGGGCGACTCAAGAGGACAAAAATGGGTGAAACTGATGGATTCCAGACTCATCTACAATGCAGCCCAAAAGTCCTTAAAGACTCAACAAATACCAACATGGGAAAGAGGCAACCAAAATGCCACTATTGATTACATCTTTGCCTCGGAAGCCATGCTAAAACTTCTAATATCTTTTGACATCATACGGGCCAAAGCAAGTGATCATAACGTCATGGAAATCTAATGGTGGTCACACAACTCTCCAAATGTGACAATGACCATAACGGTGGAAGCCAACAACCAAGGAAGCCGTCTGAGGATGACAAATGAAAGAATCCTGGAACTATCCGGGCTCTACAAACAAAAACTGAGCTCTGAGGATAATATCACAAGCCACCACCAAACCGACTATCAACCATTTCTGATTCCATACCAAAGGGATGCTTCCAAAAAAGCTCGAACAGCTTCACTTGGTATGCATCACTACAACAGACTTCTGGTAGAGAAACGCTGGGGCCTCCGGAAAATTAAACGGCTAGCCAACAATTCAAATTCACCAACACTCAAGAAGCATTACCAAGAGGAGGCCAAGATATACACCGGTTGGCTAAAATTCTACCGAGCAACTCTGTACCAATAAGACTCGGAGATGATGCTAAAAAAAGTCAATGGTAAAAACTCCCGAGAATTCTGGGATCTTGTAAAAGGGACAGGGAAATCTACATGCCCGTCCACAACCAACACTGTGAGTGAGGAAAGTTGGACAAAGCATTTTAACACTCTATTTCAGAAGCCATCTGAAAAAACTGACTATAACCACTTACGGAGTGCAACACCATGGAAAGACTACTCCAACAAAGCAGATATAGAAAGAGCAATACAGACCCTAAAGTCGTCAAGCGCGCCAGGCCCAGACGGGATAACGAACATGGATCTGAAAAACCATCAAGACACATGGGCATCATTCATCAGCACCGTGTTCAAAGAAATCAGTCTTTCAAAGTCAATCCCCAGCTCCTGGTCCTCAGCAATAGTGGTGGCAATCTTTAAGAAAGTTGAAAAATCTGACCCGTCAAATTCGACCCGTCAAATTACCACCCGATAGCCCTCTTAGACACAATAGAAAAAATCTATGGCTCCTGCCTGCTTGAAAGCTTTCAACACTGGGCCAAACACTCCCTGTGCAACGATCCACTGCAAGCGGGTTTCACTAAGAACGTCGGGACCACAACGAACATCATGCTCTTGAGCATAATAAAAAGCCTCACAAAAGAACGAGAAATAAAGGTTTATCTGGCCTTTGTCGACTTGACTCATGCCTTCGACAAAATCGATCGAGACCTTGTATGGGCAAAACTGATCGCATGGCAATGTCCCGAGCAGACCCTAGAACCCATTATTGCTCTACATTCAAAAACATTGATTCAAGTAAAACTCAATCAAAAAGGCACCCTGTCCGAAGAAATTCCGACAAACAGAGGAGTGAAGCAGGGCTGCCCCCTGGCACCGGCCCTCTCACAGCTTTTCTCTGTGATTTCAAAGACTCCGGAGAATCTCTAAGAACATTTCCACCGAAACTAGGAAAAACTGAAATCCCAAGGCTCTTATACGCAGATGACATTATCTTGATTGACCAGACACCGATAGGACTCCAACGTCAACTAGATAATTTGGACATGTACATAATAGGAAACAATTTAGAGATCAACAAAGAAAAAACAAAATTTTGATCCTCGAGGAATCTGCAAAAACGAAAAGAAAACCAAATCAATGGACAATAGACTCTACAAAAATTGACCAAGTTACAGAATTCAAATATTTAGGGGTCACGATCGACAGCTCTTCCAACGAGACAAGCATGCAGATAAACCTCTGGGAAAAAACTCGGAATCTCATCTCACAGGCAAAGGCCCTGGACAGGAAATTTGTCCGCTTCTCCCTGAGGCCTGTGATAAAATACTACAAAGGGAAAGTTGTTCCGTCCCTGACATACGGAGGAGAAGGCATGCCGAAAATTCCCTCATGTCTTTGGCACAAACTAGAAGCCCACTTTTGGCGAGAACTACTCCAACTTCCAAAATCAACATTGTTACCGGCAATTAGGAGGGAACTGGGCCTGCTGTCGCTAAAAGGTACAGTCGGCTGGAAAGAAATGGCTCTCTTCAGAAAAATCACCATGACAGACCCAGCTCCTCAATACAAAATGATAAAAGAAGAAACTGCTGCCGGGAAATGCAAAATGCTTTCAAACCTGGGCTCGAAAGCAGAAAACTCAACTGGAGCAAACTGGGTGCAATGAGGAGGGCCTTATCCAAAATCCAACACGAGTGAAGAAAAAACTAAATGAACTCGACTGGATAGAAACATTAGATAAGGCCGCTGCAAACAAACTCCTGGCCCACTTAACAACACAAATAAAAGAAATTGAACGAAATTGATCGAGTCTACACCTGTTTTCCTGACAAACGCACAAGACAAACCTTTCTAAGGGCCAGGCTTAACCTTCTACATACAAACGAAATAAGAGCCCTAAGAGCCCTATCAACATCAAACTGGTGCTGTCTGTGCAAGAACAGCTCTGAAACAGAATCTGTAAGACATCTTCTGATGGCATGCCCAGAAACAGCCACCCTAAGGAAAGCATACCTAACACTGCTCTTCGAATCATCTGTACTGAGAGAGGAGGATGTCTGGTGGTGCCATCTGCTAAGTGCAAGAAAAACTCACTGGACGATAGCAGCGACAAAAATCCTGGAAGCTGCACTAGCAGTGTGTATGAAAATAGAAAATCTTACATCTAATGTACAACGAACGACATCAACACCGAACTAACTAACTAATGGAACTCACAGAACACATTTTGTAAAATCAATACATTTTGATAAAACACACACAAAAATGAAATAAAATAATGGCTTTGCCACTGCTTGCTCACACAAGACTTCTTAAAGTTGGGGCTACTCCTGTTAGATAGTTTAACTTGGACTCTGACAATGAGAAACCTTCACTGGACCCCAGAGGGACTACCTGTATTTTTCCCTGCCTTGCAGAGTCTGTCGATCTTTACCTGAACCATTGGGCAAAAGGCAGACAAGTTAGGGCTAGATTTTTTCAGCTAGGGATCAGTTTCTGTGGACCTAAAGTGCATAATATAACCTTGCCTTTCCTTTGCAGAAGGAATGTGTGATGTATATTATGCTCTCTGATAAGTGAATGCATATATGTAATCTATTTTTCTAGTGTTGCGTGATAACTCTACCTGCCAGTAGTCATTTTTCTATAGTTTGTTGGGCCAGTAAATGATCATTGTATTTTTATACATCCGGTCTAAGTGTAATCTGAGATTCCCATTGTGTGAACTCATTGTGGACCCTTTAAAGTCTCACCACTTCTGAAGAACTTAGCCTAGACCGCCCGCCACTGCTACCTGAACTGGTTTGGCTACAGCTCCCCAGATTTGTCCCTGCCTCAATATAGATTGGCCTTCTATACATCTGTCCACTAGGCCAGAGTATAGAAAATCAGTCCTAACAACATCTAACCTAAATGTGATCTAAAATGGCTGGCATAGGCCATGCGGGATTCATATATTTTAAAGAGACATGCACAGAGAGTTGTTCATTGTTGAGTCAGAAGATGAAAATGCCTAGGTCTGGCTGGAAACCTTTCATTTGATGTATTGTCTTAGTTAAGAAACAGATCCATCCTTTGCAGCCTGGCTCTGATCGTAAAACTGCGAGACACTGCACATTTCAGGATTTTGGAATCCAAACCAGGCCAATTTCCCTGCATTTTTTAGAGTTCATTATATACTTTAACTACCCATCTGTTTCTGTTCTGTTGAGCTAATGGGGTTTGTTGATTAATGAGAGGCCTTGTTCTGTTAAAGAAAGTAACATTGAACCTTCTTGCCCTGGGAATCAAGCTTCAAAGGAAAACAGGCCAGACCAGCCAGATTTCAACAACATGTGTCCATTGGCACATGACATGCAAAGTAGAAGACATATCTATGGTGTATATTACTTTCGATTTCACCAATTGGTAATTTAAGTTAATTCAATATGTATAATGCCTAGAACAATTTTACATTAAAATGGTGGCTTTCTCGCCCATTAAAATACAGTTTTGAGAGGATGTGTGTAATGTGGCTCTGCAAAAGGAAGACTGCTGATATTTAAGATTTACTTACCCCGGCTTCTATATGAAAGGTACCTTATAGAGATGAAAAGCAATGTGCAATGGATTTGGTTCAGTGATCTTGTGTGACATTTACTCAAAATAAACTAGAGAGGGTAAACTCTGGAACGAAATCCTGTTTGGGATTTCAGACCGAAGGGGCCTCCTGTACTGAATTCAGAAATTGAATGCTCGTTTAAATATCTTCATATGCAGCACGTTTACCTGGGAATGTGAGTCACACCTTGATTAAATAAGTCCCCCAGAAAATGATTTTTTCTATTGCATTTTATTGACATTTATTCAGGGAACACCTGAATTCTATCAAAGTTTCGACTGCCGTTAGTTCGTCCCACTTTCAAATTTCGCAGAAAAGGCTTCCTACAGATCTACCAAAACCTCTGCGCTGGTCAGAGATCGCCCTGTCTTTTCTCAGCAAAATGGGGTCAGTGCGGACCTCTAAATAGGAGATGGAATGGAGGATGCCTCGTTGATCTGTCGGAGTGCTAGTTCGATTAAGTTTGCCATGGCCACCGTCCACCTGGTGGTTTCTCCTGATATAAGTCTATTCCATAGATCATCTTCTTGCATCACCCACGGAATCAAAATCAGAGGTAAAAGGTAGGTAGATCTGTTTTGTTTAGTGTTGGGGCAGAATATTACCAGATGTTTTAGGGTTTCCTCCACCTCCGTTTTTTTTGCATAGCTGGCAACCCTGTTTACCTGCGACACCCCGGATTGTTAGAATTTCCTGTGTTAGCAGTAAGTTTAATCTTGCTTTCATAAACAGAATTCTTTTTCTCTTTTCTGGGAATTTGGCAACATAGTTCAGTGGCTTTTTCAGTTTGTTAAACGTAGGAGGAAGATGGATTAAAAGTTTATTCGCTACTGCTTTCTCTATCGTGCTGATCCAGTCCATTTCTTCGATTTTTTGTTTGATTCTGTCCGGATTTTCTTTTAGGTCTAATTCTGTACATGCTATTTCGGACAACTTTTCTTTTCTGTTTTTGACCCACTTTTTGAGTGCTTCGCAATTACCGCTTTCCAGTTCTTCTTTGATGATGGTATATGTGGGTAGCAAGTCTGCCAGGATTATTTTTCTGTAAAGTCTCATGGCGCTTTGATCAACTATCGAAGCAATAGAAACAAGACCCAGTTCTCTTCGAATGGCCGCCATTGACGTTGACTTCGGTAGGCCAAAGATGGCTTTCCAGACCAGACCTTCCAACTTGTGCCTTATCGTCTGAGGGATAAAGAGTGAGGCTTCCATTCCGTACGCCAGCGCCGGTACCACTTTTGTCTTGTAGAAGTTGATTGCCGGAATTAATGAGAACTTCCCAAACTTCTTATCAACTGTTCTCATTTGTTATGTTTGTCTTTTGGCTTTGTCCCAGAGCATGTCTTTCATTGCCATATCCATTTGTGAATTGTCTATTTGGACTCCCAGGTATCTGTTGTTTTTTACCATTTCGATCTTAATGTTGTCTAGGTGCCAAGACTGCTGTTTTGATTGTTTCTTCGGGAGTTTCTCAAATGTCATGATTTTTATTTTTTTTTATTTTTTAATTTCAAGATGGTTTTCATCAATATATTTTGCCAGGTTAGTTAGTTTACGCTGCAGTCCGAGTTTCGTCTGGTCAATCAGGATCATGTCGTCCGCATACAGGAGTCGCGGGATGGTGATTTTTCCTATTTTCGGTGGAAAGGTCCTGATGTTCATTTGGGAGTGTTGGAAATCTCCCAAGAATGCGATAAATAGGGCTGGAGCCAGGGGGCAACCCTGTTTGACCCCTCTTTTGACCTTGATTTGCTCTGACAGTGTTCCTTTTTGGTTTAGCTTAACTCTTATGGTGGTTTACAAGTGAAGCGCTTTGAGTGGGTCGAGTACAACTTGGGGGTAATTCCATGTGTCGAGTTTCGACCACAATATGTTCCGGTCTATCTTATCGAAAGCTTTCGACAGATCAACGAAAGCTAAATAGACGTTTGCTGCCCCTTCCTTGACATTTGCTTTCAGGATATTGATTATCAAGATGTTGATTGATGTGGTGCCGTTTTTTTGAAAGCCCGTTTGCAGATTATCGTTGCATGGACCAGTTTTTTCCCAGGCTCTGAAGTGGTCCAGCAGGAGAGAGGAGAAAATGTTTCCTATGATATCAAGGAGTGCAATCGGCCTGTAGCTTTCGGGGTCTTCCCGACTGCCCTTCTTATAAATCGGGACGATGACGGCTTTCTGCCATGTCTCAGGAATTTGGTGTTTTCTTTCACATTCCCCAAAGATCTTCCCGATAACTTCCGACCACTCTTTAGGGAATTGTTTGAGGTTGATGTTTGTCAGGCTCTAGATGTTTTGAGATTCCTAATTTTTGTTTCAATGTCTTCAGGGTTCGACACATTCACACAAGTACTTTATCCATTTGGCTTCCGAAACTGCATTGCTCTGCGTTGTATTCGGTGCGGGATTGATTTTTTTATCAGCGACCATAATTCGCTCGATTTATTAGTTGCCAATCTTTTCATCATTTCTTCCGCGTCCTTGTTGTTTCCACCAGCCATCGTATCTTTTTTTTCCAACTGCCAGGTTTCCCAGTCTTCTTTGATATTTGTTTTCTTTGCCCTTCTTTTTAATTGTCGCCCCAGTTTCCTTTGCTCCACCAAAGCTTTATTATAAGCGTGGTTAGGCTTCTCTTGTCGCATCTGTCTTCCTTTAGCTGGTTTTTGGTAGGCTAATAGGAGCGGAAGGTAGTTAGGTCTCTCATCTGCCATGCTTAACTGGTTGTACAGAATATTCTGGTCCCAGGACATTTTGATTTTCAGGATGTCTGCTTCTGTTAGGCGTAGTCATGTTTGTTGGCAGTTTACTTCGGTGGCGACGAGGTAGGCTGCTTTTTCTGGTCCCCGTCCTTGCCAGGTACATGAGAGTAAGTTGTGGTCGCTGTTAACAGTTCTTAGAACCTTGAAGCTCAAAATACTGGATATGAGGCCGGCTGTGATGAATATGTAATCTAATGTCCCTTTCGAGGAACAGCGTTCCCAAGTAGGAATGTTGGTTTGGTTCGGAAAGAGTGAGGCTCTGTTTTGGATGTTCCTTGAGCTGATAATTTCCATCCATGCTTTCCCACGTTCCAAGGTTGCATCCGTTGGCTCGGGGCGTTGGTTGACAGTTGACAGCCCCTGTTGATCTTCATTACAATTTGTGTTGAAATCTCCACATACGATGATTTCAATTTCCTCGAACTCTTCGTAGAGTTCGTCAATGGTTGCTCCCATAGTTGAGCAGAATGCTTTTGAGGTCGTCCTTTGGGGGTTCCAGTAGCAATTTATGATTGCTAGAAGATTCAACCGACCTCCTTGAGTCTTCCAGTTCAGTTGAGACCATGTTGTCAGGATCACCAGCATTTCGTAGGTTTCCTTCCACTTCTGGGGTTCTGCCAGGCCGAGGCCTGTTTTAATTGCTGTTAATAAGCCCTACGACGGTCTACCTAAGAGGCCCTTGACCGCTGGAGAAATTTCCACAGAGAAACCGTCGAGCGTGGGTTTGTCTACCAGCCATGTCTCTTGTAGACAGAGTATGTCATATGCGCCTAAGTTCACATGGCCCAAAATCGTTAAATGTGCATGAACTCTCGTGTTCCAGGATCCCAGGGTGAAGTTATCCTTGTCGGACCGCTCCTCTCCGCTAGCTGCAACAGTGCATTTCTTGAGGGCCGGCCATGGTCGCTGCTATTTGGCGCTTTTCTTGGTCCAGCTCGATGTAAAACAGTTCCAGGGACCTTTCGGTTGAGTTGAATCTAAAGTCTTTGTATTGGTCTTTGTGGCAAAAACTTTGGAAGTGAAGTCGCTTCTTGGACGGAGTTCCTCGTCTTCTTTCTTCTGGTTCTTGTTGATCGGTTATCCTGGTTGTAATACTTTTTTCTGAGGCACGCCTTTGCCTATTTTATTCGTCTTCATCTTTCCGGATCCGATCAATTTGTCGTTTTTCATTTCTTTGGCTATGCGGGGTGGTTCCCCATGCTGTTTCTTCCGCCCTTGGAATTTTCCATCGATTGTGACGATAGAGATCCTCTGTTTTTGAATGGTAGTGCGCTTCATACTTTCTTGGTCTTTTCTTCTCTGTGTCTCGCTCGTTTCTTTCAGGCTTGTTTATTTCAGTCAAGCGGAAGCCCATCTGGTCTAATTCTTTGAATCTCAACTGCTCAATATGTGTGATTCCCGCTGTTTTTACATGCAGATGTGCTTTGGCTATTTTATCACTGTGGTATGGTTCCACTAACTTGAGATCTTCAGTTCTTATGTTCCTTAATGATTTAGCTCTCTTCATTATCTGCAAGACTGTTGGTCGATTTAGTATTAGATATTCTTTTTTTTTAATCTAATTGCTCAAGCTTGAATAGGCGGGTCTCTTCGTTCCTTTTGGATTCCTTTTTCTCCGTTTCTCTTGTTGAGTTCTGATACCCGGGACTGCCTCTGACTCTTGACCTTGCTCTTTGGATTGTCCGTTGATCCTCTTTCAGAAATCCGCGGTTGCTCTATAGAACATCCCCTTTTTTTGTCACTGTCGCACTCCGGTACACATTGTCCCAATGTTCATTCTCTTTGCCAGATTTTGTTGCTTCTCCAGCATCTTTTTTTTGGGTATTTAAATTGAACTTGTTGGACATCATTTTGTCCTCTTCCTTTACTTCTGCTGGGGTTTTTTCCCAGTGTTGTGATAAATTCATTAGAGCCGAGTCTGTCATAAAGTCCTCCACTGTTGTTGGTGATTTTAGTGAGAGGGCGTCAGCTGGGGGTTCTTCATCGAGGATTTGGATCTCCTCTACATGAGACCCTGTTTTCTTGAGTTTTAGAACTGGTTGTTCCCTTGACGTCTTATGTCCCTCAGCTGGCTTTTTGCTTGAGGTATTTAACATGTCTTTTTTTTTGTTTTGAAGAAGGTTCTCTTGATTTTTCAGCTATTGCCAATGTTTTGCATTCCCTGTTCTACATCTGAGGTTGTAATTCGTGCGGTTTGTGTAACTGCGAAGAGTGGGGTGTTGACAGTTTTCTGGTCAGTAACTCCATGCTTTCAATTTTTCTTTCAAGGGCTTCAATTTTACTTTCCCAAGTGTTTTGGTGGATGCTTTTCTGATCCTCCATGGCCGTTATGTAGCTTTCTACGTGTGACATTTTTGATATCATGTTTGTAAGGATTGCCGTGCTATCTTGGATCTCCTCTTTTATGGCTTTGTATAATTTACAAAATGGAGCTAGTACGATGGACATTGCAGACATGATTGCTATCATGTCCGGCTTCTTGTTTGGAGAGTCTTTCTGCATAGCTGTGGCTATGTCACTTAAGTGGCGATTTTTAGGGGACGATTGAATTTTCTCGGTTCTTTTTGAAATACCTGGAGTGCCCATTGCCGCACGCTCCGTTGAGGAGCTTAGATCCTGATCCGTCACTGTTCGACCCGCCGAAGATCTTAGATTCATTTGAGAGAAGTCTTGCTGACGTCTGTCCCAGTTCAAGGACTTTGGAGGGGGAGTGCTTAGGAGACCAGTCGTCAAGTGGGGCTTAATCCATGCGAACCATATTCTTTTTCTCCCACGGCAATGTCCCACCATTGGGCCTCCTGCAGTGATTGGATGGAAAGTGTCGGATCCCTCCTTGCCACCACCCCACCGTCTTTTGTGACGGCTGAGTTCGTCTGCACCCCCTTTTTGTTTGTTTTGAGTAGGTCATTTGGAGCTGTGGCCTTTGGGACAGTGTCGTTTTCTGTTATGCCCGGGGCCGTTTGCTCCCCTCCCTTTCATTTTTGGGGTTGTGTTTTCTCCCATACTGCTTTTTTTCCAGTTTGCTAGCTGTTGGGTCTTTTCCTCTGCCGGTTTTGCTGTTGGTGCCCCAATTGAGTCCGTTTTCCTCAGTTTTAACCCCTGCGGGTTTTCTTGTGCCACTTTAAGCATCTCTGCATCGGAAACCTCTGTCTCAGCCGTCAACTTTCTTTTATATTGTTGGGTGAAAAAGGCCTTTAGTGGGCACGATAGTAGTGGAGTAGGCAGGTTGCTGGACTTAGTTCCTCTCCTTTTGATCACCTTTACTCCATCACTGCCCCTGTCTTTAAGATCCTTAGTCGGGAGTTTGTTTGCTTGATTCGGGTTGGTCTTTGGTGGTTTTTGCCCCTTTTTTGTTTTAGTTCTTTTTTTTCTTTGTTTATTCGCTGCTAACTTTAGTTGCTCCCCCTCCTTGTTGGAGTCTTCTAGTTCGCTAGCCTTGTTACACGCTGAAATTTTATCTCCATCTTCAAAGACATCATCATTCTCCCTTTCTGAATTTGATTCACTTATAGAGATCTCAATGATCTTTTTATTTCCCTTGTCCAGCTTTTTCTCACCAGCTGCTTATTTGGCCCTCTTGGGTGAGTAGGGGACTTGGCATTTGTTGGTGGAGTGAATCATCGCCTTGGTTTTGATGATCTTCTGCACAATGTCCGTGCTGTTTATTGAATCCAAAGGCGTTGTTGTTAAATCTTTTACGTTGTTTTGGGAATGCGGACTTATCGTGTAATCTAAAGATTTGCCGCGTTTTTTTCCCCTTTGTTGCCCTTCCTCGCCCTGGCCCGGCAAGTGTCGGCTCTCTTCTGGGCTTGCTTCTCCATCTAATGTAATCGATTTGATTGGGGAGGGGGGGTCCCGTGACACGGGGCTGCCTTATCCCTCCCCACCAGCGGGTGTGCAGCGTTGGCAACACTGTCACCGCTCCGTACCTCCCAGGTTTTGACTCCTGAGGTCCCACCCCTCCACCTCTCCCCACCACTGAGGTCCGCGCACTGGATCCACTTGTCCCGTGGACAGAAGGCGGACTACACACAACAGCGGAGATGGAATAGGGATGCGTCCTTCTTTCCTCAGCGGCAGTATCTTCTGTGGCGCTGGTCTCCTTGCGCTCGCGGTCATCTGCCTCAACTTGTGCTCCAGCTCCAGCTCCCGGGCCATGAAGGCCCTCCCCCGCCAGCGGCGTCGGAGAGCTGGGGGAACCATCCACGGGACTTTCGGGACTTTTGCCGATGGCCACAGTGCAGGTAGCGGTGGTAGCTCTTGTTTCTTATCCCTAGCTCCCTGGGGCACTTCGGTATGCAGGTCCGCTACTTCCCGGAGCCTTCCGGGTTCGTAGCTTCGATGATTCTTTTACTAGGGGGTGCTTTGGTGATCAGGCCCACCTCGCTCCTCTCATTTTTACTTTGCGGGGTAATCTTGGGGGTAGGCGTTGGCATGGCTTTCCCATTGGTCGCCGTTGGCTGCACTTCCGGCCCCATTGAGCTCTTGCTTCGCGTCTGCAGCGGACAGGGTTTGTTTGATGTATTACCCTAGGCCTTAGAGATGGGCACTGCTGATATGAAATTGCAAAATGGATGCCTATAGATTTTTGTCAAGAGGATTCTCACTTACTCTTTAGTCTCTGCTGTGTTAAAGTATAATTTGATTAACACTGATTCTAATCCTGGAATTGGTGGACATGGTGAATAAGAATTTATTATGGAACAAATGCAAGAAATATACGAAGTTTGACCTATTGGAGATTCCTGATGTGTTTATTATGAATGATTGAAAATTAAGAGAAAAATATGAAGTTGACGATTTGATAAGCTACCAATGACGATATAAAGACCAATAATTTGGCACTTTGGGTAACCCTGAGGGGTACGGTTAGAGAGCGACTGACTAGCTTGGTTTCTTAACCCAGCTTTTAGCATGCACTTATCTTGATACTGTCTTGATGCTTTATAGACTATATTCACTTCTCTTGTCTCTGCATCTCTTCTATGTACGTCAGTGTGGCTACGTGTGCCATCACCAATCTGCTTTTTCATTCATTGGTCCTGCTTCTTCTGGGATTTCATTCAAATGGCCATCATACTGTCTCGTATGCAGGTATGAATTTCTCAATGGGAACCTTGCCTCCAGGATTCTCCTTGGTATCAGTATTTTCAATGCTACTGTCATGTCTCACACTCTGGCTCCCAACATATAGGCAATATGGGTGAGATGGTTGAGGTGGGGGTACTTGGCTCCTTCTCTACAGTAACTTTGCATTGGCTCCTAAGTGGTACTTTAGTAGCACCCAAAGGGAGCAAAGACTAAAGCTATCTGTTGTATATGTCTGTGGGGTGCACCATTCACTATCATCCTTGTGTCAACACTGAATTCCACAATTCTTGCATTGAATAGTGCTATGTACAAAAGGGGTCTGCAAACTTTAGTTCTCTGGATTTTTTGGACGACAACTCCCATCAGCCATAGAGAGCATAGTCAACGGCAATGGATTGTGGAGGTTTTGTTTATTTTATTTGTTTGTTTATTTATAGGGCACCAGAAAAACCATTGGGTAGCTGGGCACACAGAATAGCAAGAATACTTAGAAATTAGTTACAGGTTATAGATTACAGGTATACATAAATACATTCTGTACAAGTAGGGATGGCGGGTAGCATATTATAGGCAGTAAATACATTATGTACATTTTACATGTGAGGGTTGAACATCATATGGCAACAGGTCCTAATGCACATGGTCTCAAGGTTTCAGAGGTCATTGCGTCGGACCCAGGTGCGGGTGTGGTGCCTGAAGCTGTTGTAGGGCTGGTCCCTTCTCAGTTCGACTGGTAGAGCATTCCAGTATTGAGCTGCTTGCACAGGGAAGCTAATGCCTCCTGTTTTTTTTAGACGGAATCTCAGGGTTTGGAGGCAGAAGTAATTGGCTGTTCTGGTTGGTCGTACAGAAGTTTTCCTTATTATTCTGTCTCTGAGGTATGGGGGGGCTGCATTATTCAGGCATTTGAATGTGAGTGTGACAATTTTGAAGGTAATCCTATCGCTAATTTTTAGCCAGTTGTAATTTCTACGCATATTCGAGATGTGCTCTCTGATTGGCAGGTTCAGGGCCGTTCTGAGCACAAGGTTTTGCAGGGTTTGAAGTTTATTGATGACGTTGCAGTCCAAGTTTATTTATTAAGGTTGCAGTCCGAAATATATGGAGAGCCTTGGGTTGCAGACCATAGCACTAGCATATGCTGTGAGTAGTACCTAGCATATGGCAATAACACCTAGCAAATTATGTAACTAGCCATTTGTTTTAATTTCATAGGTCCGTAATGTAGACCCATTGAAGAGCATCTTATCTTCAGCAGATTTGTTTATGCATGGAGCCTATATTCCAAAACTGCACGGGCAAAACCTGCCAAGTGTGTCTCATGTGAATCAGTGACAATTGTGCAGAGCAGTGGAAGTGGTTCAGAGTAATTCAAACCTCCATGTCATTGGCTTTCAAGCCGCATATGTACATGCACAATATATTAGCGAAATCTTTTAAACAGTGATTACTCTAGCTTGAACCTACAATAGCAAGTAAGCATGGGCGATTGCCCATGTACACAAAGGCACTGTCTCTGTGTGAGGAATTTGACATCCGCACAGGGAGTGTGCGCTCGCCTAGTCTTTTTTGAAATGTTGTAAGAAATGAAATGATTGGAGGTCAACCTTGGAAAATGTGTGGGGCTAGTCCGCCACACAACAAACACATAGGGCCTCCTTCCGAGATTGGAGGTAGCCATGGTGTTATTAGTGCCATGGCTACCTTCAATACCGGGTCTGGGTCTGGTCTGGTTGGATGGGGACTTACCGGGTCATTCCGACCCTGGAGGACTCAGTAAGTCCCCATTCAACCAGTCATTCCCCATTCCCATTTGAGCCTCCATAGGGCTCAATGGGAATGGAGAAGATGCTAATTACGGGCCCGCGAATAGTAGGCCCGTAATTAGTGCCGTGGTCCCTTAGCGGAACCCGTAAAGGACGTGTGGTCAGCCAGGAGTACATGAAAGCATCTCAGGAAGGGATAATGCAGCCGTGGCCATCCTAATTAAATATCAACGGCTCCATGGATCCGCCCTGCCCACTGTAGTTCTGTCTGATGGCAGCGCATACTGATGAGAATTATTTGAATTATTTGAAGCAGGCCTGCAAAGTGGCCTGGTCACAGAACAAAAGGCAGTACTCTAGAAGAAGTAATGTTTCCAAGAACATTATTCCAGCCGATGTTTGGAAAGCATATATTGCTACAAAGCACCAGCTTCCAGCTCGATTTATTGATATTACTTATGATCTAATACAAAGGCCAGCTATGCAATCATTTAAGTGGTCTACGCAAGACATTGGGCTTCATTACATGGTAGGCAGTAAACCATGGTGCTATTAGCGCCATGGTTCATGTCGGTAATTTACCGGTACCGCCTTGGAGGAAAGGGGAATTACCACCCTATTCCAAGGTTGGGAAGGCGGTAATTCCTCCTTCCTCCATTGCCCATCCCGATTTCCATTTTTGCCCCATAGGGCATAATGGGAATGGGGAAGGTGCTAATTACGGTACTGCAAATTGCGGTACCGTAATTAGCACCCCGGTCCCTTTGCGGGTTCGTTTTTCAACGGCTGCTAAAAGCAGTCGTTAATGTACCAACCCGAAAAGGGACCTCGTAGTAAGGCGGTAAGGGTTTACCGGCACCGGTAAAATACCGGTACCGGTAAACCCTTACCGCCTACCGTGTAATGAGGCCCATTGAATGGGCCATTGGTAGGTTGGGTAGGTTGTCCCATTCGAGGGCCGCTGGTTCAGATGGTATCCCAATATGTGTAAATAAGGCAGATCCAATGTTTTGGACAAAGATGCTTAAAATCAAATTTTATTGAATCTTTTTGACCTTTTCAGTTCCAGAACTTGGATCACCTCTATTGTCGTTCCTATCTATAAAAAAGGAGATTCAGCCAGCCCAAATAATTATTGCCCGATATCTCGAACTGATGCTGCTGCAAAGGTTTTTTCGATCCTTATTGTACATGTTTTGGAAAAATGCATTGTGACACACAATATGTATTCTAAATCTAAAACGGGATTTCGAAAAGGTATGAGTATGACGCTAAATGCAACAATCAATTCCATATTTTAGCAGGTACTGAAACTGAAGGATCTAGTCCTATTTATATGGCTTTTATCGACATGTCTGCAGCATTTCAGACACTGATAAGAAATGTGTTGTGGAACAAGATCACAAATCTAGGTACTCCAGCAAGTTTGATCTTTTGGATTGCAATGCTCCACACACATACTTCTTATAAGGTCAGAATTACGAAGGAGGGTGCTTTGACGTACTCTGTAATGTTGTACCTGGGCTTAAAGCAGGGTTGCAATCTGGCACCAATGTTATTTAATCTGTATTTAAGTGAACTTGATAAATATAGGAAGAATTCAAATAAGTTTGCTGTCAGGTTGTGCACTATGCGGCTGCAGTGGTTAGCATTTGCGGACGATATTATTTTACTAGATCTCACTCCCTCAGGCCTTCAAAGGAAGTTGCAGTTATTTGGAAAATGTGCGTTATTACATAATCTTAGACCTAATTCCACGAAGACTACCACTATGGTGTTCAATGCAGGTAAAAAATGAAAGCGTTATAAATGGGAGATTGATGGAGAAGTCATATCCCATTTATCTTGGTTATCACATGAGTAACACCTTGTCTATTAAACTCTGGACTGACCGTCTTCATCTGAAAGTAAGACCTTTGCTAAGTCAAATGAAGGTAATTTTTTCTAAATACTGCAAATTCTCTTTGGTCCCATTGTTGGAATTCTTAACATTGAAAATGGAATCGGTTCATATATATGCACTCAAGTTGTGTTTGTTTAATCTAAACACACACCTCAACATCTTGCAGGGGCGTCTATTGAAATCTGTATTGCACCTTTCTTTATCTATCCCGAATTGTATAATTCGACATGAGTTGGGGTTAATTTCATTATCATGTAGATGGGGGTGGCGAGCATTGTCTAACAATGCTAGAATGTTGAACCTTCCTAAAGGTTCCCTTTATGAAATGACATTGGGAGGTGGTTCTGGTTCTTTCATGCAATATCATGGGAGGATGCAAGCATTACTTAAAGAAATTGGAGTCTTGCCAAATGATCTATGATTGCAACCTGCTTATGTAAAAAAAAAAAGTTTTTTAAAAGAGACTGGTTGTTTACAATAGAGGGACTTAACAAATACAGTATCTACAAGGAATATGCAAAGCACACTTGGAAAAGGGATGGCTGCTGTTCGTACTTGACCATGTTTCTTTGCAATTTTACCTGCATGTTCTATAT
Source organism: Ambystoma mexicanum (assembly GCF_040938575.1). NCBI lineage: Eukaryota > Metazoa > Chordata > Amphibia > Caudata > Ambystomatidae > Ambystoma > Ambystoma mexicanum. Next base: position 1,080,946,190 of record NC_090928.1, on the reverse strand, counting down.
GCATTTTAAACTTAATCAATTTTATACACGAGAAAGGATTAGGTATTGGGGAAGTGGAAAAGGCAAAAAGCAATATATGACGTGTAGATTTACAAAATGTGGTGAACCTAAGGAAACTCTTAAGCACCTAGTACTTGAATGCTTGCATTTTAGAGCACCAAGAACTAACTAGCTTATGATATATATTAATATTGAATTTGAAGACTGCCTAGACTCACTTTGGAACAGGATGATGTTGGGAAAACATATAGCATTGATTTTTGCATCGGTACAATTATTAAAGAAAATAGAAGCAGAATTATTGAATCATGAAGAAAACTTTTCATAAATGTAAAGATGTGTACTACCTGGTATCTACGGTTCTAGAAGCAAGGGAACCTTCTCATATATGACCTTAAGATGTGCAATATTCTTGACCAATTTCCATCTCAAATGTTTAAAAAAAATGTTTTCATTGCTAGCAGATCTTATCTGTAAATACTAGATGTGATGTTAAATATAAATATTCATATGTTTAACAAGGCTGTTCACATTTAATAAGTAATGTTATGTCTAGAGGAGGTCCCAAATAAATCCTGCACTCCCATCGGCCATTTTGAATTACCAGGAACGTTCACACCAGGAACGTTCACACCAAAATATGTGACGTATGATGAGCAAATAAATCAGCAGAGAACCACAATAGGGCTCTGCCCAGTACCCATCAGAAGAGCAATACCTATTGAAGTACCAATACCCAGACAACCATGGACAGTAAGGTATCCATTGATAACCCTACCAACAAATGAGACGAAATGAAGATTGCCTAAGTACCGTCCCAGAAGAAACCAAAAAGGTCTTAACAGAAGACGAATGGTGACGTCACGAGAGCCCGGACGGACTCGCAGATAGAACATATGACGAACCAAGAATGACACAAGGAGACGAAATGCCATGAGAAAAGAAATTGTGAGCTTAAAGTGATAGAAAGCTATCAAAGTGTAAGAGAGTTAAGCTGCAAGCAGGATGGAGATATTCAACCAACTAACATCTGTACATATGCTTGAAACCACAAGAAAGCTAAGAGCACAGTGCAGCTTGCTATGCTTAGTAGAAGAATAGCGCGGCAAGCACCATTGTACATAATCTACCTCAAAACAAAGCACATTATTATAAGTGTGATTCCACCTTAGACGAAAAGCAGAATCAACTCAGGTCACTAGAGGCCAAACAAGACAAGACTCATATTCTAGCAAAATGAGAAAAGACGGCTGAATCGAAACTCATGCAACTAATGCCAAGAGAGCCAAGGTCATACCATTAGAAGGAATGAACAGTAGCTACATCTAATTGAAGCTTAAGAACAGAATATCCTGTCTCTGAAAGGTCAAGATAAGGAAGCGTAGGTAGGTGGCAAGCTGAATAAGAATTAAATGCACGAATTGAGAGAACCTAGGAAAATTCATGGTGTCTGCATCATGTGACCATCCGAAAGAGGAGAAGCATGAGTTCACACCTACGCTTGGCATCCACCCAGGAGGAGATATCAGAACTTTCCCAGACAGAAGATGCAGTTTCAGGGCAAAGCACAGTAACACAATTGACACATTGTTGTTGAAGTGATGACTTATTGTAACCTTAATTGGAGGAAGGCCAGGTAGCTGAGGGGGCACCCTGCACCTGGCTGACCAGTCTGCGTGCTGCTAAGTATTTTTATTTTGTTTATTTGTATAGCGCATAAGGCCCAATGCCTTGCATGGGGTTGGTGCCAACCCAATCAAAACGGACCACACAATCTAGGGTCCTATAGTAGTAGAACCAATGGGACCTCGTACTTTTAGTGACATCTACAGTAGTCATTTTGAAGGAAGAGCTTGGATGCCCACCTGATAGTATTTACCCAATCGCCTCACTCTGTTACCATATACAGATATAGCACCTATATTAAAGTTACCTTTTCCGAACCAATAGAAATGCTCATTAACTTTTGAGTGTTACACGTCACTTGTGACGAATTTTCAGTATAAATGATGTTTTTTTTATGAAGTTCGTTGGAGTTGAAGCGCGACGGACTATCGCATCACTGCTGATTGCCCTGACTCCCCGTTTTTTTGTACTTGTCATTAAACGGACTCCCTTTGCCAAACCATTGAGTTATCCTTATCAATTGGTGTTGGAGTAATACATCTGCACCCCCATCCATCTTAAGGTGCAGCTATCTCATCTTAAAGTACTCTCAGGGCAAACGTTGGCTCTCTGGGCTGGCCAGGGTCTCCTGAGTACATTTATTTATTCAGCATTTTTATAAATTGGGAAAGCTGTTATTTTAAAGTGAATATGTGAACTTTGTTTTGTTGCTTTGATATTCTATTTGTTTAATACTGTTGATATTGTATCTTATATTAATTTGTCTTTTTATATGTGTAACTTTTTGTAAAGGTTTTAATTAAACCATAAACACATTTTTTTTAAAAGCACTCTGGTTATGACCTCACGCATAACAGAAGATTGTTTGTGGGGACCCAGGATTGGTTCATTAAGGTAGGCTGTGCCTGCAACAATCACTGGTTTACATTTGGCTTTAAAACAGGTTTGATCCCCTCTTTGGCAGAGCATCCAAAGACCTTAAAAGGAGTAAGAAGGACTCATTTACAACCTGGCTGAAGGTACAGTCTGCCTTACAGCTTCCACCACTGACGAAAGGGCAGGATTTCCAAGAGGGAAGCTAGAACCCTCCCCTAAACATATCCCAGGGAACAGAGAGAGATACCAAACTCAGGGGACCCATCTAGCAACTCCAGAACCAGTACCCAGCTAGCACACAGCAGGCCCTGTTAGGTAGATGGGAAGTGCCAGGGAGTCTTTGACCAAAGGACAAAGCCGTTGCCTGCAAAACACTCTCAACTTTGGCCCGTCCACCCCAAAGGATGACACAAGCCCAGCGAAGAAGCTAGGAGGAGTGTCATTACAAGCATCAATCAGTGTCCATCTTTTAAGGACATTTTAGTGGCAGTCGAGCCTTCAAACCACTACCGGATGCACCACTAACTGTTGTCATGCTGCAGTTACTAAAGCCGCCTGAGATACTTTGACCAGTGATCAGATCCACCAACCAGCACAGAGACAACAATTCTTTGCCCCGAGCCACTGTGTAGGCCAGCCTGCAGCCATCCGTCCAGCTTTGCTTGCCAAACTGCCTGCCGCCTGAAACCCGCAGGCCCCTAATGACATTTACGACCCATTGCTCCCTTGGTGCTGAAACCAAATAACCTTGAACAGTTAAGACTGATTGCTTTACCAACTATCCTCCTGTCATTAGCCAGAGTGCAGCCCTTTTCTTCGTGAAACTGTCTGTCCTCTGTGTTCCTTTACAGGGTGGAGAGTATTTTGTAGTGTGCTAGAATTGTCTGTTGTAATAATAATAAAGATATTTTTATATATAATCTTGACTGGATATTCCCTTTTATGATTGGGTAATAATTGTATTTTCGCTGTTTTGCAACTAACCAACGATCCACAACCTTGTGCAGATAAGCCTGGTGTTCTGTCCATGTTACCAAAATTAGACAAGGAGGTTTATAATTTACGGGTGTTGGTTTCCAGCCTTTTGGGATGCCTTCTAGTGTACTAGAGATGTGGGGCTGATTGATGTTTTAGAAACCGATATTCATCCCTGGACCACTGGTGCCCTGGAAGTTGATTTGTTACATTGGTGGCAAGAGGTCTGACCATTTGGATCCTTGCACACAGCTTAGTCACCCAACAATAACAGTAATGCTGCAGGTAAACTTTAGTCACTGCTAGGTATTAATAATAGTCATGGATCTTGACATGGGGGCTGTAAAAGGCATGACCAAGGATGTCCTGCACATCTTATGTCAAGAGAGAGGACTTGCCCACAACACTAACGTTAATAAACCAGAGTTGCTGACGAACCTCCATCCTTGGATAGAAGCGAGTGCAGTTGGGGAGAAGACCTCAAGGGGACAGGCTAGGCCCTGTCTACCCGAGCGGACAAGACCTTCCGGACAGAAAATGACAAGGATGACCGCATGAGCAGTGTTTATCGACAATCATCCCGCCGGGGGGGACAAATGTGGTTTCTCTATTCCGCAGGTGCTAGTCCTCCTCACAGTCTCTAAGTGGCACAATAATTGTTCTGGCTGTTAATGAGGTAGCGGCTGGAACGCTTCTGCTCATGGAAAGGAGACTAGCCCTAGAGGAAGAGAAACAGCGGGACAAGGTCACCACAGAACTGTGCAAACTGGTGCAAACTGGTGCTTAAAGAGAAGAAGGAGGCCAACAGATCCACCGTTAGAAAAAGCAGCAAAAGCAGCAGTAATGGCTCAAACCAGAGTGCTTGGCATAAGCCCAGAGAGCACATCCCCAAAGACTTAGCGCAGGCTTATGAAGCGGGGAAGGATATTTTTGTCTGGTTTGAACTGCTCGAGCTGGCTTTCCAGCTACATGAGGTGGATGAGGTACTGTGGGGTGTAGCCCTGGTAAGATGCTTACTGACACCAGGGACTGAGCAAATGCCCATTTATGAAAGCATGAAGGCAGCCCTCCTCAGGAAGTTCTGTAAAACCCCAGAACAGTATCTCAAGAACTTCAGAGAGCTCAGAAAGAAAAGTGGGCAGACATTTGAAGCGTTCACCCACTTGTCGTTGAAATATCTGAGTGGGTACGTGGCTGGCAACTAAGCTTACACATTTTACACATTTAAAGGGATGTACAATTTGACTGTGTGGGAGCATGTATCGAGTAATTGTGAGGTTGACCTACAACAGTATCTTTTGGACAAGACTATCAAAGGCCCTAAGGAGTTTGCAAAGGCTGCCGACAGGTTTGTGAGTACTCGAGTCCAGAAATAATCCTCAGGCGAGCACACCCAAACCAGAAGAGAAATCCACCGACAAAAAAGTAAAAAAGTATGGGAAGGACAAATGTCCAACCCAATCCTAGGTCAGTTCCCAAAAAGAACGAAGGGAAATCACAATTTTCTAGTTCAGCCGTGCACACCAAAAAGAAGAGCACATGCACCCTTAACACTGGGATACCTGCGTTCCCACCACCCAAAGGTTGTTTTGTGTGTAAGGAGCTGGGCCATAGGAAAGGGGATCCTGCTTTCAATAGCTTACCCAAGCAAGCCATAGTGAATCTTGGACTCTTGGAGGAGTCCATCATTATTGTGGGCATCGTAGAGGAGGAATTCCCAAGAGGGAGTGGCCGATGTGGATTGGTTACACTGAGTGGGAATGGTACCAGGTCTCCAGAAGAGATCTGAGTTCCCAATAATACTCAACTCTATCTAGAACATGTGTATGTCAATGCACACAAAACTCCTACGGTTCGAGACACCGCAGCTAGCATCACTCTTGTCACCCTGCAGTGGATACAGCGAGGCCAGTATATTGATGGACCTAATAGCGTAGGTGGGTTTGATGGAAAGAGTAAGTGCCCCTTGCCGATAGTTCAGCTGGTGATGTGATATGATCCAGCGCTGTGTGGCAGTGAAAAACTCCATCCCTGTCCCATGTCTGTTGGGTAATGATCTTCCTGATCCTGAGATAGTCGCAGCGGCTACCCGATTGAGGGCCATAGAGATCACCAGGTTGAACACTCCCAAAGCCTGAGGGCCTGGAGTTTCTCAAGAGGGCTTATTGGAAGGACCGGCGTATCCAGTAGCCCCTAGTCCAGTTGTCCAGACTGCTGAGTCACCTACTCCTGTGGGAGAGGGACAAGTAGCCACTGAGGACCCTTTGGTAGCAGAGAACACATTGACTTCAGAGTTGCCTGGCACAGCGCAGGAACCCGAGGTAGAGAACCAGGTGGGCACAGATCTGGAGGGCATGCCCAAGCTGGATGAATTTGCATCAGCAGGAGGCTCAGATCAGACTGAATTCTTCACAGCCCAGAAAGAGTGTCCCACTCTGGCGTGTCTGTGAAAGCAGGGAGAGGAGCAGGCTAAGGGCGAGGCCCCTGGCTTGTTCAAAGTGTACTGGGAGGTGTGACTCCTGTTCAGTGAGCCAAAAGGCTCTGAGGCCGAGGGCACCAGGAGGTTGGTGATTCCCCCATGTCACAGAAAGTTCCTTTTTCATTTGGCTCACCAAATTCATTTAGCGGGTAACTTGGGAGTGACTAAGACATCAGACCGGTTGTCTGCACACATTTAATGGCCCCAGTTCGGCAGAAAGGTTAGGAAATGTGTCCGGTCCTGCCCGACTTGTCAAGCTTCTGGCAAGTCAGGTGGTGCCACACATGCCCCCTTAATTACATTACCCATGCTAGGGCGGCCATTCGAGAGAATAGACATGGATATTGTGGGTCCTTTGGATCCTCAAACCAGCCATGGGAACAGAAACATATTGGTGCTGGTGGACCAAGCCACAAGATACCCTGAGGCTGTTCCTCTGAGAAGCATCAAAGCCCCTGGGGTTGCAAAGGCTCTGATTGGGATATTCTCCTGTGTTGGATTTCCCAAGGAAGTTGTTTCTGACAGGAGATCAAACGTCATATCAGTGTATATGAAGGCCATGTGGGAAGAGTGTGGAGTCATCTATAGGTTCTCTACATCGTTTAATCGACAAACAAATGGGCTTGTTGAGCGGTTCAACAAGACCCTGAAAGGCATGATAGGTGGCTTGGAAGAGCACTTGAGGAGAAAATGGGATATTCTCCTAGAGTGCCTTCTGTTTGCCTAGAGGGAGGTGCCACAGAACAGAATAGGGTTTACGCCCTTTGAGCTTCTGTTTGGACACCCTGTACGAGGTCCCCTCAGTCTAGTGAAAGAAGGATGGGAAATCAAACCCTCATCCCCTACATAAAATAATTATATTTTTGATGTGTTATAAGTAACCAACGATCCATGACCTTGCAGAGGTAAGCGTACCGTTCCGTCCACGTTACCAAAATTGGACAAAGAGGTTTATCATTTCCTTGTGTTTCCAATCTGTACGGTTCCCTTCTGGTGTACTAGAGGTGTGGAGCTGATGGATGGTTTAGAGACCAATATTCATCATCCCTGGACCACAGGTACCCCAGAAGTTGATTCATCACACTCAGTCATCATGCCTACAAGTCTGACCCCACATCTGTGTATTTTTAACGTATTTAGAGAACTCATTTGTTTTCACTGCTCACCTGCGGAACATCAGCACCCCATAGCCAGCCCTCAAATAATCAGCCATTTGGATATGATGACCCACCGTCAAGCCCCAGTGGTCCCTATCAAGAAGGCTTTGCCAATGACTCACAATACTTTGAGGAGTCTCTGATGCTGTGGCACAAATCTGCAATCCAAGAAGACTTTGCCAGAAGAACCCACATGATAATGCTTATAATAATTAAGCTGGATTTTTTTTTATGTAGGGGTGGTGTAACCAGGAATGCAACTTGAGAGCACTTGGTAACCAACATTACACAATACTGTGCTTATTGCCCTCAATGTGTCACTCAATTTAACCTCTTAGATTCTCAGGGGTTGGGTGGGTAAGGGCTGGGGTATCAAACCCATGATGCAACGCAATGCCCTGTTCTGAGGGTCAGCATGTTGTGTTTGCGCCATGCTCTACCAATAACCTGCTTCTTATGTCGGTGCCCATGGACAATTACTTTCCTTGTAGTCTATTGTCTTATGCTCTATCATTCCTTCTCATTGTAATAGTCGCCTAGTAGCTCACTGAAGCATTTAGAAAGCAGCGAGTTGCACTTTATAAAAACACATAACTTCTGCTAGCTTTATTTAGGAAAGCTAGAGCACATCATACTCTTTAAAAATGCACCCAGTTAAGTGTGATTTTGTGAATCACTTTGGCCTGATCAATGTTTTGTTTACTGGAGGCACATGCGAGGGAAAGCAGTGTCTTTGCTGGGAGCTGTTATCAGTACAGGTCTTGTAGTATTTTCTTTGGTGTGCTACACACTTCTTGGTAATGCAGTCCATTTCTCAACCCATTGATTTTTTCCCCCAATTATTTGTCTTGAGAAGTGCATAATCCAATTAGTTCGAATGAAACATTTGCTTATCACACCACAAGATTATGCTGAAGCTTCTTGACCATTACCATAATGGACCATTGCATATTTCATCTCGCTCATTTACCAATTGAGTTGTCATACCTAATGTGCTCTCGTCCCTTATATTTGTATGGATCAGCACGTAAGCTGCTGTCCTAAACACTTTCCACAAAGCTATCACCGATGAGTGATTAACCATGACGATCCCAAAGTGTACGAATGTTCTGCAAAGTGGACAATATTACATTTCTAGTTGTCGGTCCAGATTTAGGAGGAAGGCTCGACGCAGGTTGTGAGGAGCAGGTGCTTGCCGCAACCTGAGTCCAGCATTGCCTGATTCACAGGCAGGATCTGTGAGCTAAACGAAAGCTGGGCTGTGCACAGGAAGGGCGTGCAGGCCAGGCTGGCCCTCATTGGATATCTAGATGATGGGTATGCACCCAAAACCTACCTATGCCTTGGACAGTAGCACTCACCCGAGTGGCTAGCTTGTGGCAGTGCTCCATAAAAGTGAGCCAATGGTGTGCATTCCTCTGACAGCACTTTTCCAGCACACCAATTGTAATACATGTTTTGAAATCCCTATTTCAGGGCTGGAAATTAAATAAAATTGAAACAGTCACGCTTTGCATGAGTCCCTTTTATTTTGGGCATTAAAATGCAGAAAGTTGTTTTAAAAAAACACCAGTCTGCGGGCCACTTTCCCATGCATCTGGCCTGCAGCAGGCCGAGCACAGGCACAGAGGAAAGATCTGAATGGAAAGTGAGTAAGGGGTGCACCCTAGGACACAACTACCACTGCTCTGGCTTGCCCCAATTAACACATTTTGCATGCGGGGTGACAAAGCTGCTGCAAAAGCGTATTTTCATTTGTATGAATGTGTGCACATGCAAAAAGTAAGTTTGTTTACCATTTGCATGCATAGTAGTCAAGCCTGGACAGAGAATTGAAAACCACACCTTAAGAACAATTCACTCCCAACCCCATATTGCACTCAGGAGACATAACAAGCAAGGGTGAGTCCTTAAAGGGTATATCAATGTGGGAGGCCCTAGAACTTGGAAGGAAGTCTGCATGGCACACCCCATAAGAATGGGACAAGGCTGTTACTGGTTCATTTATTAATTTTTTGTTTTTATTTATTTATTTTGGTTGGCTAAATTAAATTAACCTTTCAAAACAAATTTCTATATAACACTTTAAATTACAAATCATATCATAACACATCAAGAAGAGACAAAATGAAACACCATGAAAATATAAAATCAACATAAACGTAGCTTGTCAAGCTTAATTCAGCGCATTAGCCACATATAAACTAACTAATACCTAAACATATAGAATCTAGCAGTCCAAAGTAAAATAATCTTAAGTGACTATCTGTTATTTTCAAATACAGTGTAATCAGCTCGATTAATACAAAATCAATCTATGGACAATACTGAGCTTAAAAATTGGATTTTGGCTATTCTAATTGAAATTTTAGAAGTAGCAAATAGTTCATTCCACAATCCATCATCTGAGCGCGTCAAGTAATGTGTTTGAGTTAACTTGTGTAAAACAGTTATCCTTTGCTTCCTCAACACAACACACACAATTAGTAGATGATTTAATGTCTCTTCCATTCCCGCAATTTTACAGAATCGACAATACGGTGCATCACAATGGATTAGTGCCCTTCTCAATAAGATTTGATTGGTTGGCCATAAATTCACACGGAATCTTAGAATTTGACTTCTAAGTGCATTTGACGGACACTTCAATAGATAGTCAGCTGATTGACGAAATTTTTTATGACCAAAAGAAGGTCTATCAAAATCGTTTAGCAATAAGCATTTCTGTTGGGTGTGATGCCAATCCATATGGTATAATTTAAGTTTAGCTCTCGTTGGATTATTAAGCAAAAGATCCAACAAAATATTTACTTCAGACAAGTCAGAAAGTACACTGTCTCTCCAACTAGATGGGAAGGAGTGTGGGGACAGCAGTAGATAATTGGCCAGTATTGAGAGCAAATTATTTGTGGCAAGGCCCAATAAACATTTTCGAAAGAAACAGCATCTCTTCCAAGAGACTTGAATATGAATTGATAAGATGCCCAATTCAAATCGCAAGAGAGCGGTTGGTGTTGAGTTAGGAAGTTTGAGTACTTTGTTTCCAAAATTGAGCTTCTGCTCTATCCCAATACAGTTGTTTATCAGGAGGCCAAGATTCAGCACCATAGGTAATCATGGGGATAACTTTCTGTTGGAAAAAGGTTAAAACATGTGCACAAGTAAATTTATCAAACTTAGCCTGGAGAATCTTGGCCTGAGAAATTAAAGTAAAAAGTTTCCCAGTTATGCTAGCTTTATGAGGGCTATTGGCAGGAGAGTTGCTAAATGTAACACCAAGATATTTATAGTTGGTGACTATGGACAGTTTTTGATTCTGAAGGACCCACTCATAATGTTTAGATTGGCTCGATTTATTTTTCACCAGTTCCATGATTTGGGTTTTCTCTAAATTAAACATTAGATTATTTTTGGCAGCAAATGTTTCTAGTTGGTTAAGTAGAGACTGCAGGCCACTTGGAGTTTGTGAAATGAGAACCAGGTCATCCGCATAGAGAAGCCATGCAATGACTTGATTACCAAGTTTTGGGGCATAATTTATTATCCTTAGAAATTCAACTCTCATGTCAAGGATGAATAAGTTAAACAAGGTTGAAGCTAAAATACAACTTTGCTTAAGGCCACGTTTAATGTGGATTATCTCTGATAGTAGCCCACTCAAATTCAATTTGACTTGCATTATTGCATTTGTATGCAGGAGATTTATCAGTGAGATGAAAGATTGTGGGCTGGCAAATTTCAGCAATTTATTGATTAATAGTTGTCGGTCTACAGAGTTGAAGGCGGCAAGTAAATCTACAAAGGCCAAGTACAGGGGTTGGCATCTTGTTGCGTAAGCTGATTTGATAGCATTAAGCGTGGTAATGTTAATAGAGGTCCCAAAGCCCGCAACAAAGCCAGTTTGAAAGGGATCTCTTCGATTTTCACTAATGGCCCATGTATTAAGATCTCTCATAATGATGTGGCGGTAAATCTTCCCAGGCGCATCAAGAAACACTATGGGACGATAACTAGCCGGCATCGTGCGATCACCTTTTTTGTATATTGGGACCGCTATAGCTTGGCACCAAGATGTTGTAATACGTTGTTTCACTTGAATGGAGAGAAAGATGGTGTATGGAATGTTTTCCCACTATTCAGGGTGCTGTTTTAGAACAGAATTCGAAAGCCAATCCGGTCCAGGGGCTCTGGAGGAGCTGGCCTTATTTATGTAAAATAGCACATCTTCTCGATCGAATTTGAGAAGGAAAGGAAAATCAATTGGTTCACACAGCGTTTGATCAGAATTAGTCTGCGGGAGATCATAGATGTTAGGAAAGTATTCTACCCAACTTCTTTCTGATACACCGTTAATTTGGGAGGACAACTGAGAGCAAGTTGTAGCCAAATTGATTAGCTTCCAGATCTGGGAGGTGTTTTTACCCTGAACTGTGTGCAGTCACTGCTCACCATCCCTTTGGAACATTTCCGCTTTATGACCGCGTAGTGAGATCTTGTAGTCGGTCTTCAATATCCGTAAGGACGACTCACGATAATGTAGTGGAAGAATCAGAATTTGCCTTTTTTGTTTGCGAAACAAGGACTTTCTGAGTCTGACTGATCAAATACATGGGTTGCGCATACATTATAGGGCAACCTACTTCTAGATTTACAAGAGGAAGCAAATAGATGCATTTTGTCACGATATTCCAAGGGATTGTGTCCCTGCTTTATGAGGAGATGATTGTCCTTCACTAATTTGTCATTAAATGCTTCCAGGGCAAAGTTAGTCCAATGCAGTCTGGTGTGCTCAGGATTTATGGTCAAAGTCCCCAACTGTTGCTGATGAAGCTGTGATTTGGCTTGAGCACGAACCATAATTTCGGCCGAAAGCATCAAGTGATCACTAGATGAAGAGGGGCAGACAGAAAACGTAGAAATCTGCCGAAATATCACTCTATCAACATACACGTAGTCAATGGTTGCTTTGTATGAGCCACTTGGCCACACATGAGACGGGGGGATGTCGCTTTTGAATGCACCATTTAGCATAATCAGATCCCAAGTTTCTACAAAGTGAGACCATAGGGTAATCCGTTCAGAGTTCTTCTCCTTGGAAGATGTGGGTAAATGTATGTTCAAATCTCCAGCAAGAATAACATGCGCAAGATCAGTAGTAATGGCAACCTCTTCCATGAGTGAATTAAGATCTTTGAAAAAGGAAGAGGTTGATATTGCAACAGGATTCCAGTAGAGATTAATAATTGCAAATTTAAGTTACTGAATCAAGATTACAGAACATTGCATAAATTGATTCAATGGGGGGGTATCTTGTAAGCTGGTGGTAGTGAGAATATTGGAAATGGTTGCAAGACCAGACATTGGTCTACCTTTCTGACCTTTCAGCGCTGGGACCAGATGAACATGGTAGTTGTCCCAAGATGGTGCTGATAGGAACCAAGTTTCTTGAAGGAGCAATAAATCATAATTCATCAAAATGCAATTAGGATTATTCAATAAATGCTTATGTCCCCTGGTATTCCAACTCAAAAATGCCATTTTATATGTCAGAGGACAGTGGTCATCGGGACCTAGTTACGCATTATTGCAACAACAACTTTTGGTAGGTTTCACAATAGGTGCCATAGGTGCAAAAGGTGCTACACTCTCATATGTTGATCCTGCACAGTGAGTTCCCACACCCCCAGTTTTTTCTGGCTGTTGAAAGACCTCAATTAGAGGACTTTCACTCGAAGTAGGTGTTAATCTGAAGCCGAGCTCAAAAAGGGCAGATCTTGCAGCCCAAATAGTGTTAAGGATGACACGTGATCTTATCCAAGGACAGGATACGGTTGAATCCTTATCATCAGGAAATTCTATCTGCTCAATATCTCCAGAAGCAATATCTTCGAGTGAAGGAATATCAGAGAATAAGGCCATGATGCTCTTTCTATTCATAATGAATACCGGGTGAGAACCACCACGACAACTTATGAATATTGAATAAAGTTGTGAGGGCTTTCTATTTTTGATTCCTGAAGGTGCTGAGGTCCCCCCTCTACCATTAGATGCCTCAGAGGCAGGGTTTGAGTTTCCTACTTCCACTGGGGTCTTAAAGGTGACACATTTTGAAGTCATTCTCTGCTCTAGCGCAGGGGGATCACTGTGAGCATCATGAAGGAGTGATTTCCAGGAGGACTTAAGAATCTTCTGTTCCATGGTTAGTGAAACTAGACAATCTTTAATAGAGGATAGAATATTGTCCTGCGTATTCACCTGTGATGGAAGAACATCGAAGATTAACGGCCTGTTTTCTATTGCTATGACATTCCTTTCACCTATGGGAGGTGGAGTAACTGGTCTGGAGCCTAATTGACGGCTCTGAGGAGGAGTTTTCAAAGTGATAGACAAAGGTTGCATCAAAGGGTGGGTTACTACAGGCGCCAAATTAAATTGGCGCATGTAGTCATCCACAGCTTTTCTAAGTTCTTGCGAGTTAAGTGTTGGTGCTGAAGATTCAGAGTCGCTCAAGGGGGGCTCCCTAGGGGGTAGTGCAGAGAATACCTCAGATGGCAGATCTTCAGAACCAGCTCCCAATTCCTCCACAGCGTGCACCAAGTCATCCAAAGGCGAGTGTGTTGGAATCAAGTGGGTGTTAATAGATCCATTTTTTGCATTTTTTTTCCTTTCTTGTGCCAGATTAAAATATTTCTTAGTTATGGCATTAGAAGCTATAAATGAACATTTCGCTGGTTTGGAGAGCATTTTAAAGAACTGTTTCGATTGTCCATTGGAGCCCACTCCTTTGGATTTTTGATTTTTTGTCTTTTTGTTCTTCAAAGTATTTTCGGGCCTAGATTTAGACACATTCCTCAACTCTTTGGTGTACGCTTCATTGAGAGGCGGTACAATTCTTATTACAGGTGAGTCATGGGCAGTATTAGCTACAGAGGATTCGTGAATAGCCACTGGAATGGAAGACAATACTGCCGGAGCGACCTCTATGGGTGACTCACGATTAATGCCATCAATAAAGGGAACTGCAGCCGTAAGACATTCTTTGTCGGAAGTGCAAACTACAGGCTGAGGTCGAAAGTGCTCAGTTGGCACTTTAGACAAGGGGTTACTCTTGGGAATCTGAGTTGTGAGCGGGGTGACCCCCCTACCATCAAAAACCTGCCTCTGAGCCAAGGCATTAGTAATTGATTTCTGCCAACTGGCAGTTTCTCTTAAGCTGTCTGTGATAGAATGTACTTTAACATCAATAGCTTCAAACAGTTTTGCCATGGCCATTAACGCGATGTTCATGACCTCAAGAGTAACCAGAGGGGATTTCTTTTCACAGGACCCCAGAGTTGCGGCAGACATTTTCCGTGCCGGCCTTCTTGGGTTTGGTGGAATGAAAGGAATTGAGATATCTAAATCTAAAGAACTTGCATTCAGGAACAAAGCAGGAGATTTGGAGAGGTCATGAGCATCTTCCCTGGCCGAGAAGTAGGAGTTTGATGAATGTAAATCAATAACAGCATCATCAGCACTATGCAAAGCACTTTCAGGTTTGTTTGACAGGGGAGCCACATTGCCTTTTCGAGCATTTTGAAGAATCATGGTATCAGACAATGAGATGTTACAAGGTAATTTGCAAGCCCTATTACTGACATTTGAGTCCGATACTGACGGCGAACTCATGAGAGGCGGTTTTATAACAGAGCACTCATGATCGATACTTATCGGCTGTGCCTCTACATTTAAGACACTTAAGTTTGTTAGTTCTGGCATCTGCGCCAAAGGTCGAAGGGGACGCAAGATGCCAAATCCAAAATCTCGAATGTCACCAGCCGGCGTGTTTGATCGGCTGCTGTTCGTCCCAGCTCGTTTATCTAAATTACAGCCCTTAGTAAAGGGGCGACAAGGCTTTGGTGTTGACAGGGGGCCTTCCGCACTCGAAGAGCTGCACAACGCATGCAATCGTATAGAGCAAGTCATGTCAGTCCGCAATGTATAGGGTCTTACTCTTTTGCCAGCCATAGCTTAAGAAAAATCAAAAGTTAAAAGGAATTAGTACACAAGAATACACACTATATGGCAGACAAAGATTATGAATCACAGCATTAGAAAATAAACCCAAAGTAATGAAAGCAGCAGGAAAGCACCACACACTGCGGCAAAGCAGGACTTTCCGGGACTTCTTGAGTACGCGCGCGTGGTGCACTATTTTATAGGCGGTCCCAGCAAGAATGACAAACAATGCCTTGTGGGTATTGCAGTCCTTATTTTCAGAAAAGCGCAAAAGTTCAGAAGAAAGGAGCAGTCCAGTAACCCAAATGGCTTCACAAACATCTGCGGCAAAGAGGGACTTTCCGGGACTTCTCGAGACAAACTATTATAATAACAAAAACATGGGAATGACAGAGCAAATCACCCTTTTCACATATACCAATAGTAGCTTATGGGTGCCACACTCACTAAGATATTAGTGGGGCGTATCAGACCACAGCCACTAATTCACAGTGGATTATTTGTTAAAAGTTTCCAAAAGGCTGACAATTTGGTGCTTGCACGGCTCAAAGAGCTAAGCTCCACAGTCACCGCTCACCAGATGCAAAGGAAAGAAGATGGTGCCAAATAACAGATATCAATATGTCAGGTCAGCGGCTGAAAGAGCAGAGCTCCGCAGTCACTGCTCCAACTGGCAGGGGAATCTTCAATTAACTTGCACCAACACTTCAGAGATAAAACCCCAGCCGTTGTCACAGCAGAGGTTTAGACAACGTTCCAAGCTGCAGCTCCTGTTCCAGTCTGGCAGGGTAGCATTTCAAATGAATGTCTTGAGTCTTGAATAAAGCGACGGAAAAATGCATCCATTCTGTTTAAGTTTTTTTCAACTTAGCTGTATCGAGACGTGTGTTTGTTATTTACAGATTGGCAGGCAGAAAGCACAGAGTGCAGTAGTTGGATAGTTCAGGATAATTAATCAATATAACTCCAACGCGAGACAGGCTCTTGTGATAATAAATAAACATTAAATCTCTCCTGTTTACAAGTAGGTAAAGTGACCTGCCATAAAACACTCACAATACCCAGCCCTTTGTAGAAATATAACCAGGCAATCACCACCGCACTGACAGCGGGCTACCAGCGGGCTCACAGCAGGCACACGGCTTCGCCTCAGCCGCTCATTTCACCTCACAACTCTTTACCGAATTACTGCATATGGCCACAATTGAGCTAGGATTACCTGCAGGTCGCTGGCCAGCCACTCCACTCTCTGTCTCTTATCTCTTGTTGCTTGTTTTCAGAGACTTCAGCCGGACAGTACACAGGACTCAAAGCACAGTCACAGCTCTCAGCTCTCGGAGCTTGAGGCACGCAACACGCAACATGCAACACACAGAGGCACACCACGAGTGTTTTAGAGGAACACAACCACTAACAGCCTGAGGCCTGAGGACTGTCAAGCCACACCAGCTCTCTCTGACTCTCTGATTCTCAATTCACAAGTCTGGATGCTTTTGACAGTATTTCCGACTGTAATAGAGAGATTAATTTATTAATCTCATTCATGCCGCTCCTGGAAAAGGGGTTGAGAATGTCTACACTCAAAACATTCTTTAAAACATTAGGTGAAAATATGCTTTGTAAACCCATTTCTCTAAGACTGTTTGTAAAAAGATAACTGCACTACAGGAAATTCTATAGGAGACCGTATAAAATATCACAATAATTTAGGGTCTGCACACGGTACTCAGGACTTATTTATTTATTTTTTATTTATTTATATCCTTTTTGTAATACCCAAACTCAATGGTATCACAGCGTTTGTACAGAGGGAACCATTAGCAAGAGGGACAATCAAGTGAATAGTGCCATTAGTCGTATTTGTTGAATAAGCAGGTTTTTACAAGTCGCTTAAAGGTTTCTGAAGATTGGAGGTAATGTGTTGCAGAGGGCAGGGGCTGTGACACGGAAGCTTACTGCACCGGCTCTCAATATTTTTACATACAATCAAGTCATATATGTCTCTAGCAGCTATTAGGGATTATTCTCAAGAATGGCTATTTTCCCTTACGTACTGAGTACCCTCAGGAGCTTTGCTGGATTTCTAAGATATGTTTTTTTCACCTGGTAAGAGTGTGAGCCCTTTTTCCCACTCTTACATGTGTTGTGCTGTGTGTGTTTAACATTTTTGGGAGTGGTGTGGTGTATTAAGAGTGTTATTTTTTAACTGTTTTACTTTAGTGAAATATTATACAACTGATGTGTAAATAAATGTATATTCTTTTACTCAGAAACCTTGAGTCAGTGTTTGTTTGAATCATAGTAATTGCTGTCCTTTGTGTAACTATTGATACTGCTCACTTGCTCTTGAGATAAGTCTGGCGGCTCAGCCATCGATACCACTTTTACTGTGTAGTACAGGCTTGTACCAACGGTGAATTTGTACTGTCACTAGTAGTCTTAATTGTGTGTGGTGTTCCCAAAGGGTACTGCATATAATTCTGCCTAACAGAAGCAAACAGACAGAGAAACAGACGGAAAAGGGCAATTGAGAAGTCTTCCCATGCCGGGAGAAACAACATGACATAATGACTAATTACAACCCGGAGAGTGTGGGGGAGGGCTGAAACATGTGCTATCGGCCCACACCCGAGTCATAGGGCCTGAGGCAAATCCAAGGGTGCATAATGAGTCTAAGGGAAGATAACACCTGTTGCAGCCCTCACCCCAGGACTGTAATGCCATTATAATAAGTTAAAATTACAAAACAGGGTAAAAAACTAAAGAAAACGGTTGATGTACGTGCTTTGATCCTTCGAGCAACCAGTATGCAGGTGGAATGTCGGCCAAGGGAGACTCTGAGCTTTGCGGGAGAACGTTGCTACAGTAACTTCGAGTTTATGAAGTTGGGAGAGGCCCTCTCCTGACCACTTGTTTGCAGTGGACATTCAAATGCTATTTTGTCAGCTCCTACTAAGGTGCCCGCAAGCAGAACATTAAAATGTCTTTGTCAAAAAGGGATACCAGAATTATTGATGCTACCCCGTACCCGGGTACTGCCATCTTCTGCAATATGAGTGTTGCACAAATATCTAGAGGAGTCACCGGATATTTTAGTTTTCCGCTAATACATTACAGGGTGTTGCAAATAATACAACGTCCAAATGTACCAACCTGTTAGTCATGCTCCTCAAATATGACAGAGTTGTGCTCAATATCCTATCCAATAAGGGATGATCACCGATGATCAAATTGCCCAAGACTACTCCGTGATCGAACTGAGCGGGAACTGTCGGGAGCGGTGTGCCAGTACTTTTTTTCAGTTTACCATTCCTCTACTTTTTACAACCATATTCACCATTCTCTATAGAGGCTCTTGCCCATTCATGTCCCTGTGCAAGTGTAAAGTTGCAATAGGAGCCCTGGTTGCTAGTCACTTAGACTGTTGCAATGCTGCAGGCACAACACCTTGTCACATGTTGCACTATGCTTCCACCTACCCTCTCCCTTGCCGGGACCACAGTCCCACTACTTTTTTCGGTACACTTCTACCTCTTTGTGCAGTCCACGGATACGCAGAGTAGAATGAAGATGAGACTGTTCCACGCTCCAACAGTGAACAGCGGGTGTCTTCTGTCACTACAGGTCCCAATAGTCCCCGATCTGCACAGCACCGTTTGATCGCGCACATTGTCAAGAATTGCAGAGGCACGGCACATTTTCTCAATGAGCATCCAAAGTCGCCCCGCCTCTTCTCGTACCCTGCATTCGACTAACTGTGCTTCTTTGAAATACCATTGGATGGAGAATCCCCCCAAACCACCTTCCCCCATGACGAGCGATAATGCTATGCGATCGCGCGCCTTTGGTGGGTACTTCGAGGTTGTGAAAGCACGGGCGGGCAGAGAAGAGGCTCGGGCAATCGGGTCACATGTCTCCCTGCTCAGCCGCCCTGCTGATTTCTCACAGACTGGCAGTGCAAAATCACGGAGCCCAACGCACCTGTTTTCGCTGCGCGTTGGAGGGTCGGGTGCCACACTGCCGTGTAGATGTGTTGCGATTTCGTGTTTCGAGATTAGCAATGGATGCACGCGGGCCAGCACTGCCTCCCTATTACATAAGACAAGAAAGCCCCCTGCTCCCTCCTCTTGTCAGCCCGTTTCATGATGTCTGAACATCACTCCAGGAACTACCGACAGTTCCAACGAGTAATCTCGCGAACTTTCCTTTCCCGAATCAAGGAGAAATTGAAAAAAAAAGTTGTAGCGCCCGAGGGAAAAAAAAATAGAAACACAACAGAGAATTTCACTCCAGACAATTGCATATCGACAACCAATGAAAATATGAACCTGTGCAGTTTAGCACGCCTCCAACAAGTACGTGGTTAATCTGTGAATAAAATGCGCTGCGTGTGACTGGTTGAGGGTGCGCCCACCGTAGGAGGGGTGTGTCCAATGCGATCTTGAAGCGGTGTCCTGAGGATTTCTGTTTTCCCGCTCTCTCCTATAGCAGGAGACTCGGTCTTCTCTCGGCTCTTATCCCGCGTTAGAATGAGTGCACGGGTCGTCCTCCAGCTTTGCTGTGCAGCCGTGCTCTTGGGCCAGGTCGCCCTTCGCGGGTCCCCCATACCGCGTCAGAGGGATCCCGGCGCAACCCGGCTGAAGAGAAAGAACTTGTCCCTGGACTTCATCCTCCCGTCTGCCCTGCGCACCTCTCTGC
Organism: Ambystoma mexicanum; assembly: GCF_040938575.1. Taxonomy (NCBI): domain Eukaryota; kingdom Metazoa; phylum Chordata; class Amphibia; order Caudata; family Ambystomatidae; genus Ambystoma; species Ambystoma mexicanum. The sequence goes on along the minus strand of NC_090928.1, from coordinate 1,080,926,381 downwards.
GGGACCTGCTGGGGGTGCTGCCCACTGACGGACAGGGCCTCTGGGAGGTGAGCTGTCTCCTGTCACTGGAATGCGGGCCCCTTCACGCGGCTGTCGGGCACCTGGGTCGTCCCGGGGAACTTGGACCTGGGTATTCCGAAGAGCATAGCCCGCCAGCGCACCAGAAGCCATCGAAAGACAGGCACCGGGATCGGTCCATGGTGCTGACCAAGGGATTGGGGAGCGCACTGCATAGAGTCAAGCGACGGGTCTACCCTGCGTTCACTGCTGTCAGTGTCACGGGGGTGCATTCCCTTTTAAACTTCTCCGGACACCGGGAACTGCACCAGCATGGCCGGGGAAAGCACCTGGGTTCACAGCAAGAAACACACTTGCTGCCCAGGTCCGGCTCAGCAGAGAAGGATGGAGACGGACTGACCTGGGGAGCGCACTCAGAAAACGCAGCACAAGGGCGGGTGCTGGACAATGCAAGCAGCTTTCTGACTAGAAACGAGATTCTGACCAACGGAGAGAAGGCTCTCAGCAGCCCGGCACCGAAAACAGCGGGAGAAGGTTGTGCGCTTTCGAAGGTCCTAAAGAGGGGACCAGTAGAGAATGCCCCGTCCAACGCACCTAGTACAGGAACCGACGAGGGCCTGACCAAAACACCAAACTCTGGAAAGGAAGATAACTCGGGTAACGCTGGGGATTCTCTGGCCAAGGTGCTGACCTCGGCATCAGACCTAGGGCTCTCCAAAGACCTGCAATCAAACTCAGCAAAAGAAGCGGCGCAGACCAAGGTACTCGGCACGACACCCGCAGAGGATATGGGCACCGGCGTGCTGATGCCATTATCGGATAAGGCAGCGGGCCCGTTGCCCCGTGAGAAGGCCAATGGGTCTACCAACAACCTCGGAAGATCCAAGCGCTGGAGCCCGGTGCACCGCAGGCACCCGCAGCCGGAGCACCGGACGCTGTCCAGGGTGCTGAACGCGGGCTCGGCGAGGTCTCCCCGGCGCTCCAAGCAGATGGTGCTGCAAGTGGGGCTGGCGCTGGTGCAGAAGAGCTGCAGCCCCGGCCGCACCGGGGCAAGGCAAGCCCAGGGAGAGGAGGAGGACTCCGGGGAGGAAGCAGAGGCTTTGGGGAAACTCGAGATGGATCTAACGGAGCTCTTCGGCTGGTGGCTGCGCTCGGGAGAGGGCAGGTTACGGATCAGGCTGATGCCGGAGAGGTCCTCTTCTTTCCGGGAGAAGGAGGAGCGCCTGTCCATGGCTATCAGGGACTCGGCTCCACGCCTTATGGTCTACGTCTCCAAGAAGGGTAAGCTGCCCTGCATGCACGCTCTTAAAGGTACCCGGCTCCATGTGTTGCAATGCAGAAACCTCCGGAGGGGCCTGGCAGGCTTGCCTCCAGTTTGAAAGTCGGTTGTACAACAAAGCGACAATACAGTTGTTTTGTATCTAAAGTCGCATTACTCATTCAAGTAACACAACTTCTGAGATATGTCAAAGTACCCGCAGATTGTGCACACAATATGTTTTTTTTCTTCTTTTCCCTAAGCTAAGTCTCGTCTCTTTGAACAACCAGGTGTACATAGTTCTGAGAAGAAACATGAGTTGTGTGCCCGTCAATAAAGTATTGCACCCCTGCACCTACACGCACCTTCGACCTCCTATGAAATACTGTAGGACAAAGATTCAATGCAGGCCAACCCTGGGGGTGCAATGCCCTTCTCTGAAGCAACGTCTCCCTGTCTCATTGTGTGTGTGTCGGGGTGGCAGACACAGCACAGGTGTCCAAGAACTCTCCTCATTTCCTCACATGGATACCGGAGGCTAGTTTGGAGAATTACCTTCCCCAAATCCCTTTTGAGTTGAGGAATTCTGGTACACGTTCATATTTTGGAAACCCCCGCCTCTCCCTACTAAAATATGAGTGCAATGCGCTGTGTCGTATAGAACGATCCTGAAGTCCCATAGATGATACTCAAAACCTGCAAACACCCCCCACCCACTGTCCATGTATGAACTGCACTTTTGACCTCCCACCCCCACTGTCCATGGATGAACTGCACTTTTGACCCCCACCGCCACTCTCCATGGATGAACTGCATTTTTGACCCCCCACCCCCACTGTCTATGGATGAACTGTACTTTTGACCACCACCCCCACTGTCCATGGATGAACTGCACTTTTGATCCCCCACTGTCTATGGATGAACTGCACTTTTGACCCCGGCCCCCACTGTCTATGGATGAACTGCACTTTTGATCCCCCATCCCCACTGTCCATGGATGAACTGCACTTTTGACCCCCCACCCCCACTGTCCATGTATGAACTGCACTTTTGACCCTCCACCCCACTGTCCATGGACGAACTGCACTTTTGACCCCCACCCCCACTGTCCATGGATGAACTGTACTTTTTGACTCCCACACACCCACTGACCATGGATGAACTGCACTTTTGACCCCCCCACCCCCACTGTCTATGGACGAACTGCACTTTTGACCCCCCACCCCCACTGTCCATGGATGAACTGCACCTTTGACCCCCACCCCCACTGTCTATGGATGAACTGCACTTTTGACCCCCCACCTCCACTGTCCATGGATGAACTGCACTTTTGACCCCCCACCCCCACTGTCCATGGATGAACTGCACTTTTGACCCCCCACTGCCCATGGATGAACTGCACTTTTGACCCCCCACCCCCACTGTCCATGGATGAACTGCACTTTTGACCCCCCACCCCCACTGTCCATGGATGAACTGCACTTTTGACCCCCCACCCCCATTGTCCATGGACGAACTGCACTTTTGACCCCCACCCCCACTGTCCATGGATGAACTGTACTTTTTGACTCCCACACACCCACTGACCATGGATGAACTGTACTATTCGACCCCCACACACCCACTGACCATGGATGAACTGCACTTTTGACCCCCCACCCCTTCTGACCATGGATGAACTGTTATTTTTGGGGGTTAATCACATAAATTGATCTACTCCGCCTGCTGGTGACACTTAGGCCTAGGTGTACTGTGGTCTGTTTTGAAAACTCATTTACATTTTCTTAAGTGGCATGCCCAAATCACCCTTGGCCCGCACTTGGATGTGATTTATAGAAAGAAAGATTCATGTGACTGCAGGTTCTGCTAAACGTTCAGGCTTGGGGAGTTGCCCCCGCTGGCTATTTGCTGCCAGCTGGCTATGCGCAAGCTGAAATAAGTTCCATCTTTTTAGCATCATCTACAGCCGGTAAGATAGCTCAGGGTTTTGATCGCTCGCTACTCTGATCTCTGTGTTATCTGGGGCTCTCAGGTTCATATCGCGATACAGCCAGCTCAGCCTTTCATCCCTCCGAGGCTGATACATGAGTATCAACTTTGGTTGGGTGTTACTTTTTGTGTGAATGTGTTATGTACAATGCTTTGGCGAAAGAGCAACGTACATAGCACACCATTATAATTACAGCCATATGGTAAACGTTACCTTTTTTAGGTAAGAGAAGGGAATTTTTGTTTAAGTAACATACTTGACTTTCATCATGTCAGATTGGAGCATGTTAACAGACGGGCAATCCTTACGCCAGTGTTTCGTGAATCATACAGCCTGCTTTGAAAGGTGCTACTTTTCGGGTAAACAGCACAATTTGCATTCCCAGCCTGTTTACACAAGGTGGAAATTCGAGGTTGCACCCACTTTTCGGCTTCCCCTTAATGTACGTTGGTACACGTGCATATTTCACGCGTATCTACGACGCAAATTACACTACTTTTCTTTCTGTGAATGGGTCACTTTTGACTCCTGCAGACCTTGCACAGGACGTGGGCCATTTATGGGCCAAACCGTAACTGCCTGATTTGTTCATGAACCAGTGGTTCATGTTTGATTTACCAAAGAAAAAGAGGCACCAGCTGTGCACCTATTTCGACCTTAGATGAGTCATTTTCGCAAGCAACCGAAGAGGATGTTTATTAATTAGGAACAATGCGCGCGTTGCTTCCCGATACACCTGTTCTCTGATTGCAATTTGGCAGCTGCGGGCAATGAGAAGGCTACTGTTTACTGACCGGTCGCACAAGTGATTTTTTGTTGGGATTCTTCACGGTTCTGAGTCATTACAGCTCACGTGTTGCATGAAATCAGATTGCACCCCCCTCCCCCTTGACCCCTCCCGCTCTTTACCGAAGTGAGAGGGCAGTTCGAAGGCTTCTTCATGGTACCTCGAGCTCACCTCTCTCTTCTCATGGACTTAATTGAACCTAAGCGCCCGATTCATGGAATATTTGCACGGTTCAAAGTGAATTTGCACTGCTGAAAAGTGGCTTTGTACTGCTGACACAAACCCTGATTCATGGAACCGTGCACAAGTGTGTTTTTTCAGTGCACAGTTCGGGTAAATTCATTTTGTACTGCAAACATGACTATGCGTTGACTTTGCCCGGACTTTGCACTGCAAGCATGCACTTTGCACGGTTCCATGAATCGGGGTTTGTGTCGGCTGAGCAAAATCAATTTTCAGCAGTGCAAATTCACTCAAAACCATATTCCATGAATCCGGCCCTAAGTGTCATCAGATACACTTTGACCACCTGCAGCATGCCAGGAAATGACATCCCCTGAGCTGTGGCTATGATTAAGTGATAAGAAGTGACTTCACAGAGTCTGTAACTCTCATGAATTCAACCCAGGTGGATATGGAAACACGACAAAAAGATGAAAGAGAATGCATTCAAAAGCCTACATGAGGTCAATCAATCAGAACAACATTTAAAAGGATTGGTCTCTAGCTGCCACTTTTTAACAACCAAAACAATTCGTTTGTGCTATCAGGGAGCAGATTAAGTCTTATTGATTAATTTACTGTGCGCGTGGCTTGGAACCCTAGCTTTCCGGTCCTCTAGCCTTGACTCCACCCCCCTTGAGGATTGCTTATGAACTCCAATCCAGATTTAGCTCAATGCAAGTTGGGCTAGGATCTGAGTTTTGATATGATATGATTTTTTATTTATAACACACTTAATACCCAGTGGTTTCCAAGCGTGGACCCAGGGATCAAACCTAGTTGTTCTGTGTTGTCTTGCTCCCAGGGAAGGAGCACGTTACCGCTGAGCTATCCTCCCGAGACACCCAGGCCTCTTGCATTCATGTGTTCTTTGAATAGCGGTCTGGTGTTCTGGAATCTCATGATTGGATTGCTCTATTGGTCTGCCATGTCCACATAACTATAACATTCCAGCATGTATGTCAGAAAGCCCGGCCGCATTGGAAGACATCGGGTAAAGGCGTTCTGCATCTACTAGCGGCTTGTGGAAGCCATATGCCTGAGATGACCATCATCCTTCCCGGGATTTCCTTCCAGAAATAGTAGGTCTTTTTGATACTCTAGCGCATATGGATTAATTCCCGTTCCACATCACAGTCCTTCCATCATTGGGGGTGGGGCATTCTGGAAGATTTCATGCACCCACGCGGATGTCAGGTACCCCCTATAACAGATTTTGTGTTCACTCTATTTCACCAGTTTACACATTGAGGCTTTACTAGGCTTCCAAAACCTTCTGACGGGTTTCACTCTCAAACCAAAGTTCTGCTTTCAGAACCGAAGATTGGGAAGTTTTAGATGGTCAACGTCACTATTGAGGTCCTTATTTTGATTAGTGACTTGTTTGTCGCCAGATCTGCTCTCCAGGAACTCGTTAAGGGCATGCACCCATGTCCTTTATCTCTCTGTTAGTGATCGAGTGACTCACCTGATCCTACTGGATTCTTTTGATCTCATCTAGTTAAAACCACACCTAGCATTGCTCAAGGTTGTGTAGTATTGGGAACATAAAGGGCTCGCCCAGCCCCCCTTTTTCCCTGTGAGGTGAACGTGGCCTCCTCTCACCTTCGGGTGTCTTGCAAGTTGCCCTGAGGTCCTGGATGTAAGCAGATCCTCATGTTCTTGTAGAACAGTCTTCAAAACCCAATGCCCCCCTTCCATTGCCAATGGAAACCTCCCTCCCCTTCGCCTGTCATTTGCTGAGAATAACAATGCACTTTCAACAAACACATAACAGCAACAACAACAACACAGGGACATTGATTATTGATTATTAGATCCACTTACCTTTCCCCGAAATCTGTTGGTCTCCTGGCATTATCTTTATTACCTGTATAGTCCCTCTCTACTGGAGACCCCCAATCAACCAGCCAAGAAATGGATTGCAGATTGATTATGTCAATGCACTGCGGTGCTGAATTAATGACACATTGACACACTAATGATCTTTACAATCAAAGATTGCATTTAAATTAATAAAAAAAACTGTCTCTCACTTTGAAACCGCCTAATAGGAAATCTTAAGTATGTTTCAACTATTGCACAGAACATCCAGGATATATGTCCGCTGTATACTTGACTACGTATGTTTTCAGTGATGGTTTGTCTGGTCCCCCACCCATCTGTCCGTAGCCTACTGACTGCATCGGGTCAGTGGGACCTCTTTTCACATGTATGTTGCAGGGTTTGCAGGGTTTGGGTGGGATTGGGGAGGCAAGGGTTGTTAAAATAGGTTTAGAGGACGGCGAAGGGAGAGGGTGGGTAGTACAAAGTGGCACGGGTGGGCTTCCCCTGCCGGTCCGTGAAGTACAGCACCGGTAAGCATGCCGGTACCGTAGTTCCCAGCCCGGACCTGGCAGGCAGAAAGGCACCCATGAGCACAGCATATCGGATGCACCGGCACCGATATAAACGGTGCCAGTGCATACGACCTCCCCATTCCCATTCGGCCCAATGGGGCCGAATGGGAATGTGGAACATCTTTTTTCTGGCAACCGCGAATGGGCAATTAACAGGTCTGGCAGGGCCGCAATGACCCGGTAATTGCCCATTTGTGAGCGCCGGAAAAAATTGAAAGTTTGGAAGCAGCCTGCCGGTTTTACCGGCAAGGCTACCGCCAAACTTGTAATGAGGCCCACTGTCCTAAAATGTGGAAAGTTGCTGCATGCCTCTGGATGCCCCACATCCGGGTTTCAAGGACACTGATGTCTTTATTTTCTCTTTTATTGTAGGTCATGTGACATTGCTTTAACTCCAGTGGGCATAGAGGGAATTTACTGGCCAATACATGCTAAAAGAGAATGCACTTTTTTTTAGATAGCTTGTAAAAACTATCATGTAAAATGCGAATGTGGCAGCAAGATGACAATGAAGAATGCCATTACATTGTTCCTACTCTTTTAGCAACAATTCAATTATAAAATTAAAGCGCTTTTAAAGAGCTCAAGTATGACATCAGCATAAGTCGACAGCTAACATTGATTATTAAACAGTGGCAGCGATAATAGTTTTGGCTTGTACGTAGGAATCGGATAGGTTTTTGCAGCACTGCCATAATGATACTACCTGACCATAAAATAGAAAGAGCTGACAAATGCTGTACTTGGACATATGATTGCTGCGCCTGATTAAAGCCCATCTAATGCCCATACAGTATCAAGAATTGTTGGATTTTTCCAAAGATTATTTTTAACAGGAATTCAGTGCAAGGAACATATGTGAGGACACAACTATTGTAGCACCAAAAATTAAAACAAAAACGGCTACATATTGGGCTAATTGCACGCATTGTTTTACTCTACAGATAGACCAGTTCTTTAAATGGGCCAGCTCTATCTGACTTTCAGTCTCATCACTTTTTTTCTTGGCTTTATCGAGGGCCAGGACTTCTCCAGGCTTAAGGAGAGTGCTGGTACTCAATCATATTGCCAATCTGTCTGAGCTGTCCGAAGACTTCCCAGCTCTGCATTCACACTTTTTCCTATGAAGCGTCAGAGCGTGGGGAAGCATTGCGTCAACAGAGCGAAACAATACACGAGACGAGAGGTTGATGGGCAAGGCACAGGGGTGCCTGTGGAAGAACTATTTTCCTTTAAGAGGTATGAGCGGGGGTTAATAATAAATGTGAGGGGAGCATAGCAGTGCATGCCTTGTGAAATAAAGACTCTAGCAGATGACATTTCATTGTGTTGCATTGTATTGCACTGCAAAATCAGTTTTAAAAGCCATTTTCTTTTGCTGCAAAACACTTTCAAAATCTCACACACTTGTGTGGGCTTTTACTGTGGTGTCCTAGTCGAGATGGGTAACATAAAGATAGGATCCTCTTGTTGCGTTGTATGCTTCTAAAACGATTAATATAATGGCAGGCTAGTGTCTCATGTGCATTCTGTACTTTCACATGTATTGCTGTAAAACTGTTGTATCTTTTCAAACCCAACCCTTAACACATACTTATATGAACAATGCATGGGAAGATACATGCTTGAACCGCAGACTGGGTCCAAATCCTGGTTCACCACATAAGTGTGGGATCCTCGGCAAATCAGTTCATCTCAACGGCAAACATCACGAGCCCCTAGAAAACATTCTCCCTAACAATGAGGCAGGATGTGGAAGGGCCATTGAGTGTGGCTGAGGTACAGGTGATGGTGCGTGGCAAGATTAAGGATAGGTGGCAGGATCGGTGGGTTATGAGTTTGAAGGGGCGGCAGTTGTGTGCAGTGTGCAGGGAGGTGTGGGCTCAGGCATTTGAGGGGCGCGTAGAGTTGGCATGAAGGGAGGAAACTATTTTGAATCACCTTAGGGTGGGTCATGCAGGGTTGGCAGGGTGGGAGCGTATGATGGGTAGAGTTACCCCGCCAGCGTGTGAGGCTTGTGGTTACCTGGAGGTGGTGTCTCATTATATGTTGGATTGTGTGAGGTTTCATGTGCAGAGGGAATTGCTCGGAGTTAGAATGAGTGGCATTGGGAGTTGCTTGACTTGTTATGTTGGAAAAGAGGGGTGGAGGAGAAACTTTGTAGGTTGCTGCTTTGGTTTGTGCGGGAGACTGGGAAAAGGGAAGCGATCTAGTGCTGATGGTTGGCTGGTGCATATTTTGGGGAACATCATCTAGTTAGATGGAAATCGCCGGGCTCTGGGTTTCTGGAGTAACCTAACAAGAAGAAGAAGAAGAGATTTAGGAGGTCATTTTCCAATCTCCTAGAGCTGCAAAAGAAGTGTAAATACCACATGTAAAAGATACTTGCATACTTTCTGACCTCATCTTTCACTTCAAGGTTTAGACCGGCTCGGATGGAGTCGCAGAACAAAACCTGTGTGCCCACCACCCCACCCACGCCCCCTTTATAAAACAAATGTATATCCACCAGCATCTAGGCTTATGGTGGCAGATATGCAATAGATTCTTAGGGAAAATGGCAGCTTTTCACATCTGGCTGATTCCTTAGGAATTCATGTAAAATGCACATGCATGACAGGAGGCATTTACGATTGCGCTTACGAAGTGCAACGCATGCACTGAAACTCGGGTTCACCTGAATTTCCATGCAGTTGTGCAAGCAATCAACATGTCATTGGGCGGCGGCTACTTCTGAATGTTAGAAGAACAGGACCCCCTTTCAAACAAACAGTATACATGGGATGCTACCCTCAGTAAAATCTGAAGAGCAACTCCTGGATGGTTAGGATGGTTAGGCGTCAAGCTCAGATACACAACTGAAAGGCTGTAGATCAACTAATCAGGATGATCAGGTTTGAGGCTACATCATACACATATTTTCCTTTCAAGCTTCCACCCTGTGAGCCTCAGCAGGTCTCAATCGGGACTGTGAGAGTTCATTGGTGCCTTTTCCCTTTAAGCACCCTCCTTTAGCCATAGAGTATTACTTGCCTTCTCTTATCCTCGTTTCCTGCCAACCTTTATACCAAAACAAGGCAAAAACAGTCTGTTATTGATGGACATCCTTGAGAGATGACTGCAGTAGGATGACAGACCCACATTTCCAGTGAATGTCTTAAATGTACACCATTATGCAGAGTTTCTGGTTGGAATCACTGCGTGTAATGTTTTGGTGTGTCAGAGTCCGAAGGGACTTAAACATTGTGAAGGAGAGAGTGAAAAATATCATTGGGGCTGAGTTAAAGTGGCAGAGAGACACATAGAGTGTGATACAAATAGATAATGAAACACAATGAGCAGGACACACATAGAAAGTGAGACAAATAGAGAAATGTGTGACGGGACAGGGACACAGGGTGCATTTAATAGAAATGGGTCTGTAAGTCCTGGTTGGGCCCCAGCACAAGAGTAATTTTTGTACCTCACTGAGTCTGAGCTCTGGCCCACTAAAAGCATAGATTGGTAAGTACCCGCACTTCTATTTTTTCATTTAAAGCACTGACCTAGATGAATTGTGCATGTGTCATTAAAATGTAAAACAGTCAAATTAATTGTATCCACATCTTGCATGTACAATGAGCAATTGTAGGTGTGACCTTTGGGTGCACACATTTCTCCACAGTAGATACATTAACCCACTCTAGTCACATACTGCTTAAAAGAAAGACAGCACAATTACAAAACCTAGAATGCAAAGAGTTGTTGGCTGAAATCCCATAAATGGCTCAAGGTTGGCCATTCTGCTCACTGTATTTTCTTGCCTCCATTTTTGCTGCAGCTGTTTCTACAGTGGCGTTTTCAACCCGGAAGTTTTTGCGATTTGAAAAAAAAATATATATATACATAGTTATACATGTATGTTTGTGTATGGATTTTGGGGATCATGGGTGACGTGGCAGGGGTGGAGGAGTCAGCCCCCCTATTAAAAAACCCAAAAGAAAGCCTTGTGAAACTGGAATTTCAGAGCTTTTATGGTCATTTGCCATGTCTACCATCTACAAAACTAGGTGCATTTGTGTTGTAGAGGAGCAGGTGGATACTTTTCTCACTAGTTTGCACCCTCTCACCGCCGTCATATTGGAACAGTAGAAGAGCAGTACATGGGGTCCCCTGTATTGTTGCTATACCACATCAATGTATGAGGGACGTTATGAACTCAAACAGCCGTAAATAATGTACTCCCCGCACGGAAAGTGTGGAAGGATTCCACATGGAAGGGTGTCAGCATGCACCCATGGACATCATGGAACTTTAGGTGAAATCTGATGAGGGCAGAGTGACGTTATGAAGAGGATACATCAACCTATGCTGAAACAATATGTAAATACTAAAGCACCGAGGGACACATGTACCTAAGGAAAAAGTAATTGTGAATACAAAGAAGAAGGAGTAACTTACTGGCCAAGGTAGAAAGAAAACATATAGAGGCTTGCTATAGAAGAATATATAATGTGGCGAGGACGGCCATGATAGTAACATGGAAAATGGCTCATGTCTCACTGTTGAATCTTAATCTCCATGTATAAATGTGAACTTTGTAAAGATGTGTTACTTTATTGATGAAACATCTTCTATTTATGTTTTCACATGAAATGTATGATTTTAGTTATTAAAAATCGAATCACCAATTTGAACCCTATTGGTGATGTATTGCCGTAAAGTGTGCCCAGATTTTTGTCTCACTTTCAACAGTGTGACTCACCTTTTTTTTTCATGTTGAGTTTTTCATGTTGCCAACGATCTGAATCTGGAGTCCCTAAATTAGTGTTAAACTTGTTTTCACAAGCATTTACCTATTTTGGTTCTCAACCACTAGAGGATTGAATTAACAAAAGGAGTGAACCTCTACACCACTTCATCCCTAAGATTCAAAAAAAGCTACCTCAGAGACAGACCAAGACTGCAGAATCAGGAGACGCAGGAGAATAGTTCCATGTGCCGAACCGACAATGAGTCAAGGTTGGCTCAGACTTAAGGATGCTATTTTAAGGAATAAGCACAGAATGCAAAGGAAGTTGCATGGTTAAACTCTGAATGTGGCATATTCCTCATACATTAAAAAAGAAGAAAACATCTGCAATGGCCAAAAGATTCTACAATTCAAAGTGTACAAAGTTCATATGAGATAGAGTGAGACAGTCTCTAGACGCCAAGAGGAGTAACAGCACTCTGCATAATTGAATCAAACAGAAGTAATTCAAAGGTCGAAATGGACACATTTGTGGTCTGTTCTCATGTGACTCAGAAGTCAAAAACAAGGGCTATTCATTAGAGCATCAGACAAAGATAGTGGTGTGCTCACACTCCCTTGAATGTTCCGGTACAGTGAGAAGGCTGCAAGGTCAACTACAAATGCAAGACTTTGGTTTATGGCCCATCGATGAGAGAAGATGGACTAATTGGGAAAACGGTGAGTAGTCTAACGGGATTCATACACCTATGTTTTGTCTCACATACGTGCTGCTAAAGAGCCGAAAGTCCAAGGTTGGGATAGTATCCCAACCAATCAGTGGGTTTGAGGGGCAACCTAACATAAATGTGCTATAGACTAATCCAACACTATTTTGTCTGCAATATTCAATACTATATGTATTTAGAGGTGGTTCAAGGCGTGCCCTACAGATAAGGGGTAGCCGATGATGTACTAATTCTTATATATTATATACGTAGATATGTTCCCTTAACCAATCCCTTCCCTCAATAGGTTATATCATTTGCTATGTTGAATGTTGTCATAGATGACTCATATTGAAGGATACAACCTCTATGTAATCAAGCTACTGTATGCCTGTCAGTTCTCCCTGCTTTATTAATTGAGAATAAAGTAGTACTTTGCCATATTCATTGAGTCTGTTCCATTATTTGGTCTGACATCATTATTTGTAATTCCATCTAGCACAAATTACGCTTCAAGGTGCTAGAACACAGTGGTTGGCAAAATAAACATGCCTCCATATTTAGAACCCCGCAAAATTTGAAAAGGCAAGAGCACCATATACATATCACGTGCTCAGTTTTGTAGTAAACCTTTAGTATGATGCTTATATGTATGCAGTAGGTGCAGAAGTGTAACCAAGCACCAACATGGAAATGTGCATGAAGGGTTAACGAGCCGTTAAAACGGATGTTCTTTATGGAATTGAAGTACAAGAAAATATTGTTTATAAAATGAAACACATAATCCTCAGTGAACGAGTAAAGGAGAAATTCTACAAACACTCATTTCATAGAAGCAATTGAATGATCTTGTGCTTGTAGCATTGGCATGCAAAATAAAAGGTCAGGCTGACTCTGCAGGAGAGTGTACACTTAACAGTTGGTGACATTTAATGGAAGAGTGAAATACCCAAATCCAGGGGAAATTCCAGACGATCATGTTGCAGACCCAATACCTTTTTGCAGAATCATAAACCTTATGGGGACACTTCAAGAAACGAAACATTTCAAGATGGAAACATGCTTTTATCACAATGAGACCCTTGGGTGGCAGGAAGATGGAAATGAGAGGAGGAGATGGAAGTTAATTTTTGAGATGAAGTGATTCGGGAAATGTAAATGTAAATGGGACGTGACAAGATGGAAGGAAGAGTTTACATTCTAAAACAAGTCTGCAGAAGAGTTTGGAAAATAAACACATGGTCACACTAGAAGTGTACACTAGAAGAATGTAAATTCCATTGAACATCGATTCACCGTGTAAAAAGAACAATTTGTCAGGATTCACATGTACCAACACAAAACAGTCTTCTCTGTTGTACAATGAAAACAACTCTGTGTCACAAACCAGATCCTTATTGAACCAGCGAGAGTGTCAAATATTTATGAAATAAATTAATTATCCAAACAAAAACAGCAGCTTTTGATATTGTTGAGGGTTATTATATGGACCTCTATTTTGTGACACCTTCATCTTGACTACACTTTTTGGCCAACAGTGCTTTACATGCAGGCAATGGGTACATGCTTATTATCAGGACAACTAAAATATAAGTCGCTGTGTCACTGAAAACAGGGGCGCTGACGTTTCCATTGTCGTTGCATGAGGAGGACATCCAGTCCTGTTTTTGCTTATACATTCTGGGACTTGCAGTCTTCTTACATTTCAAATGGGAAAGACAAACTGCAAGGCCCAGAATCCATACAGATAAACAGAGGTCTGGATGGCCTTCTCAGGCATGACTATGGGAAGGCTGAGAGATCTGTGAAAAGCAAGGGCTAGCTCATTGTGGTCACTTTGCCTCTTTGATTGTCACCTGCCCAGTATTTCCTCTCTACAAAATTGGGAGGTCGGTGCTGTAGAAAAATAAGACATACCGACACATTTCAAACTCAGTAAAATGAGGAATAGAATAGTGTACTCATCTTACATGTCACAGCCCTTTTAAGCTTTGGACCTTAAACAAGGCATCCACTTGAACACAGCAAACACACACATTTATCCGGGTACTAGAGACACTGATACGACGTGGGGTGATGAAAATGTCAAAAGCAGGTATCGCTGGGGCTCTTAAATGTCTGCTGGATAGAGTATTTATACATGCACCCCTGCATTCTTGGTAAAAGGGGAGGAGTGATATTGCACAGGTCCATTAAACATTTGCTAGGGATGCAAAACTGAAAGTCATGAAGTGAGATGTGCTGAACAAAGGGTGCAGGTCTATAGACAATGGGCCTCATTACGACTCAGGCGGTAAGGGGTTTACGGCAGCGTAAACAGCGCCGACCCTTACCGCCTGATTCCGAGGTCCCTTAGCGCCATGGCGGATTTAACACCTGCTTTTAGCGGTGGCGTAATTAACGCCTTCCCCACTCCCATTATGCCCTATGGGGCAAAAATGGGAATGGGGAAGGGTAAATGGGGATTGGGGACTTACCGCCCTGCCGACCTCGGAATGGGGCGGTAAGTCCGCCAACCACCATGGCGTAAACATAGTTTACGCCATGGTGGTAAAGGTACGACCCAGGCGGTAACTTACCGCCTGGGTCGTAATGAGGCCCAATGCAACTATAATGTGCTGGAAGATTGTCATTACTGAGCCATTACATAGTAGCAAGCAGCTTGAGCTTTAAACACATATTGGAGGTTTTGGTACCTAGTTGTAGAAAGGCATTGGTTATAAACCAAGGGGATGGATGTGTTTATTACACACAGTGTTGCTTTACAGCTGAACGTAAAGCCATTATCCTTCATAAGATTTTGAAAATAAAAAGAGCAGTCTCATAACAGCACATGGTGTTCTTGTTTGAGTGAGATAGCTCAGAGAGCTCCTAAGAGGGTGGGTGTACAGAGGGAGGAGGTGGGTAATGGGTGGTGATGGACATAGCCATTAGCCCAGCAATGGGCTGTCAATGGGCGGGTACGATGCCAACCAAAACCCACAGATTGCCATCCCATCTCCTCTTGTTTGCACTGTTTTGACCGATAGTTTTTTCTTATACCTGGTGGTAGATTGCAACCAAAGAGACAAAACAATAAAGCAACACAGTACATTTGTACCACCTGTGAAATAGAATATTGGGAGGCTTAAATGGTCCTCCATGGGAGAAAGTGCATGAAACACAACCCCAAGACATGCACCCCTCTCTGATCTGCTGCGATATGTTTCAGGGATTTTTCAATGCTCTTGTTCTGGCTCTGAGAGGAGGGAGAGCTGTGTTCCTGGCAGTTCTTGGAGGTTTGGCGTTCACCTTCCTCTGCTCTCACAACGAGCTGGGGATTCAGATAAGCTGCCGACAGGCACGTGGCTCCTCACCAGGGGCTTCCTGGCAGATGTGGGCCTCACCTACTGGCCTTAGATGTATGTTGGCATTATTTAAGTTTTCATTTTCTGGTGTAGTGAAGCTACTCTGAAGAGAAAAGACACTTCCTCTCACTTTATTCTACACTTGTACGCTCCCACTCTTCAGTGCTTTGTAACCACTACCAAATCCGGGTCCAAAGGCTGCGCTGATGAATCAAAATATGCAGGAACTGGTGTTTTCATTTATCTTTATTCTGAATAGCACAATTTATATTCAGCCAATATGTCCTTGATTGTTTCAGTTGTGTGTCATTTATTGGTCTAGAAATCATTTCCGAAAATGTACCATCAGAAAGGCTGAAAAGTTGCAAAACATTCAAAGTGTAATAAAACAGTCGTGATGGATGAAAGATATGAATCAGACTTAACCACCTGCAATGCTCGGAGCATCCTTCCATAGCATCCTATTTGTAGCTCATCTGTGCCATTGCAGAGAGGGTCCAGACATATGGAAATGAGTCTTTGTCACCAGTTGGAGCCGTCTAGGACGATCTGCTAGGCCAGGTCCCCTCTGCTGGGCAGCACAAGCAGCCCCGGACGTGTTTCACCCTTTTTAGGCCTCAAGTCAAGAGTGAGGTGTAGCTTGGTTTCCTATGGCACAATGAGCAAGGGACCCCTGTCTAGGCATTCCCTCTCTCACTCTGAGAGACAAACTATACACACACAATGTGAAGGGGTAGATGTTTATGAATTAATCTTAACAACTGGCAAAGATCTGGGAAGCCTTTTTGACCAACCTTTTGAGCTTGTCTGCACCATTGCAAAAGGGGATCAGCCATGTGCATATCAGTCTCGATCCTGCCACCATTGGGAGCAGTCCATACCAAACTGGTATATCAGGTCCCCTCCGCATGGAAACACAAGCAACCCCACAAAAGGGGTTGCTTGCTATCTCATGCAGAAGGTATGTGATCTAGCAGTGGGAAATGGATTCCCAAATGTGGTTCCCAAGCCCATGGGGTCTAGAGACTCAAAGTACACCTCGCGATGATGCCCAATGATGCCAAAACATATGCGGGGTTGCTTTTGGTATAGTGCAGCAGGAATGTGACTTTGATCGACCTGGACTGCCCTTTTGGAGCAGGACCAAGCCTGATGTGCCTACGATCTTTCCCCTTCTGCAATTGCTTGAGAGGCTGAGGGGCAGCCCAGAGCAATGCCTTGGTTACGATTAATTCAAATCCACAGCCAACAACCGTGTGGCTTGTTTAACACTTTCCACGAGACCTTTTCTCCAGTCCATGGAAATCTACTTTTAATAATATATTTGTACATTATGCAATATCAAAAATTCAAAAGATCCATGACCATGTCTGAATATTTTAAAATAAATGCATCAGGCATTCTAGAAATAACGTTCATACCTCAATGATGTTTTTATTTAAAAAGTGACACAGAAAGATTCTTATTTTCAGTGACATTTATTAAGTACAGTACCCTGCATATATTTGTTCTGCTGAAGGGGACACACGTTTTCAAATTCACTGTACCATTCAAATTGTTGTAGTTTGTTTCTCAACTATAAAGTTTGTTGTCATTTTCTTGATATTTGCTACTGGTGCATTTCGTATCATTTGATGTGGATGATGATTCTTATTGCATTGTTGCTGCAAGGATTGCGTCTAACGCTCATTCGTAAATTATGAATATGGCAGACCATAGACTTTGGCTCCCAAATGACATGATCGGAAGCATGATAATACATTTTTGTTGGTTTCGTTATTGCATACACTGTAATAGTCAATTGACAATTGTGTAATGATACTTTCTTGTCTTCGAGGTTAGGCTGTCCTGGTCCTTTTGGGGCTTTGAAATAATTAGTTTGGTCTAGAAAATATATCCATTAATTGAACCCATCCAAAGAAGATTGCATTCATACCAGACAACAAACACGCAAATGCTATATCTTGATCATATTCATGCACCACTTGTTCATCCTTTGTATGAACATATTAGTTCATCTTCTCGAGTCTGTTTAAAATATTGACATAACAAGGTGCATTATCAACCCATTGCAGTATTCGCTAATGGCTTGTGATGGCTCTTTGGGACCCAGAAGATGTTTTCATTCAGTCGAAAGCCCAAAATAATTTCAGAATGCCATGATTGATATCATTCATGTTTGATTTTTGCAATAGAACCTGTACGGCTGTAATGATCACATATAGATGGGGGTATTTTCTGTTTTTATAGCACACCTGTAAACAGTGTACATTATTTTATATCCAGTGAAATGTTCACCCCATTAATTGACCACAGTTTTATTCAATAGGAAACTGTGTTTTCGTAACTCAAACCCGCAATCAAGCAACATGTAACCACTCCAAGTGTACCTCAGATAGCCTGTGGCCCATTGGTTTACTATCCCTGATAAATCGCCCATCCTCCAAAGAATTCGTCTGATGTTCTCCATAAAGTACAGTAGAAAGATTGGAGTGACTGAGGCAGAGTGGCCCTGGGAGTGCAGTGAGTGACCTAATTTACAATCAAACGTTGGTGTCATGTATTCAGATGGTGCAGGATGAAGGTCAGTGTCCAATGAGAAGACTTAGTCAACTTTGGGGGAAAGTATGCAGTGAAGATGTCTGTGATGCGGCCCTGAAAGCCATCACATGAAGATTTGGCCCTAATGCCATACAAAGGGGAACATGATGGCTGCCACATAGTTGCAGCTGAGCTCCTGGTGGTACTTGGTGATGTAGATGCACATCAGATATCCTTACCCTAGTTGGAATTACTTGACTGAATGGCTTCTAGATAGGGTTGCTCCAGGAAAGGAGATGGGCCGTCTTGGTTACTAGGGGTCGGTGGCGCTGGATATAAAACTCTCCCTTTCAGAGTTAATATCTTGAGGGGAAACTGAGGACGGTGTCACTCTGTTTGGAAAACAAATAACAGTAATGATTGGGGCATCTTGAAGAGATATTAATAGGCATAGCATTCTGGCGAGGCATGATGTGTCGCTCAGGGGCCACACACTATTTAAAATAGTTCAGTGAATGCAGTCCATACTTTTAGCCTAGGTTCTATGGGGGCTGTTTAAGAATACTAATGGTCTCAAGATTTCACATTGGAGCTCCTCATTCCGTTGGAGCAGATTTCACAGTTAACGCTCCTGGAATATAAGGTACTTTCTCAAACTCTCTGAGAGAGATGTCCCTGTGACTCTGAACTGATTTGCCATGGTTTGCATTTATCAGTGGGACTAGCATTGGTATTTTACTTTCTCCTGTCTTATGAGTGCACTGTTTTCTATGTTTAGTTCACTGCTGCATCTAACCCTTTCTTGGGCAAAGACATGCCCCCATGAATATCACGGTCACCCATGCAAATGTCAGTATACATTGAGGCCCTCATTAGGAGTTTGGAAGTAGTTCTGTAGAATTACTGCCAAACGGAATTACCATTAGCACCACTTGGTTCCGCGGATTTACTGAATTATAAGTGGTGGTAGGTTGTGTCCGGGTTTTGTCAGAATTACTGCCGGCCGTAGTTCTGCCGATTTTTCTGATTTGTTCGGTGGTAAGGGGGAGGATTTACCTCAAGCATGGTGCTGGAGCTAAATCCTCCACTTCAAGGCCAAACTCAGGATTTGGAGGATCGATAAAAGTGGGGGTAATTCGTTACCACCACTTTTTTGCCACTCTGCTAAACTTGGAATGAGGCCCATAATGATTTTATTTTAACCTTTCAAATTAATTGTTTGTTTGTTTTCCATCTCCCGTTCCTTGAGAACATCAGAAGCTGGTGGAGACACTGTGGTTTATGGTTAGAATTTGAATGCATCTGCCAGATGGTGACATACCGGCTGGTAAAAGGACCCTCAAGTTGCTATTAAATGTCCCTCACCTGTTCCTGGGGCAGATAAGTTCGAGAGAGGGGGGCTTTGTGGATACTATCAGCCTCTTTGAGAAGAGACTAAAGCACAGCATACATTCATCTTTTTATGAACTAAAAGATGGATGCAAGTTCCCTGGATAACCCACCGCTCTCCACTAAATTCCCCCCAAAAAAACACTACCAGAAACTCATCACAAAACATTAGCGCAGCAGGTCCAAGCAGACGGTAAACAAAGATCAGTCAAAGGGGCTCAGTGGGAATCCGGGCTTGTACTTATGTTGCAAACCAAAGTTCTTCATTTTGGGAGGAAGAAGTGGGCTAATAAAAAAGTGGCAAGTAAGACCATGCACATTGTTAACATTGACAAAATGACAACGTCCCGGCTAGCATGGTCAAACTGGAAACCATGTTGCAACAAAGAGAGGGGGATGTCCGCCACCCCGCCTCCCCCATTTCTGCATATGTGTCCCTTCTGCACATGTGCATGCCTATAAAATGTTATTTGCATGCATACAGCAACTGAAAATGGGCTGACAAACACCATGGGCACTGCATGAGCTGTTGCAAGGTGAAGAACTCTGGCCGTATGGGATGGTGGCGGCCAACCAGATAGAGGCTGCATTAGTGCTTAGAAGTGGGAGCAATACGACATGAAGCACTATTTAAGGACATTATTGTTTGTTATTATTATTATTATTATTACTATTATTATTATTATTATTATTATTATTATTATTATTATTATTATTATTATTATCATCATCTCTTATTGTTGCAACAGTGATTACCCCTTTAGGTGCCCAGAACCCTGGCAAATCATGGGTGAATTTGCCCAGTTGCGAAGGATGTTGACTGTCATGTCCTTGTGACATTGACTTGAGAAGGGGCTGCAGCACTGCTAAGGGTTTACCAGGGCACCAAAAACAATGATCATTACAAGTTTGCCGGTCTGGAATTAACGTGCGGGTAATAACATTTACCAGCACGTTTCCGGTCCGGCAAACTACAAGTTTGCCGGTGGGGTGGCCTGATTTACCTCCAGCCAAGAGAATTACTGGCACTGGTATTACTAGTGCCGGTAATACTGAAAATCCCCCCTTGGAGCCCTATAAGATTCCATAGAATGGGGATTAACCACTGTGGCACCCCAGTAATTCCGGCAGACCTGTGTCGGTAACAGTAATTCTGTTTGGTGGTATACCACCGGATTTACAGGCAGGCTACCACCAAACATGTAATAAGGCCCATTGCCGGAAAGAAATACAGGAGTCAGGGAAAAAGACGTTGATGCAAACATATTGGCCCTGACTTATTTGTTTACATCTGATCTATTTCTACAGACCCCTCCTAAACCAGTCAGTCGTTATGTGAGGGAGTTGTGTTTTCATAGTTGTCTTTTTAATTTGGGAAAGAAAGATGAGGAAAGCATTTTGGTGTCTAATATTACAATGGTTTAATATGAACATGCTAAACACGAACACAGTAAATCCTAGGAGATTCTGCATCTGGGAAGTGTGAGCAATATATGCCTTTGAGTAATCACTAATGTAGAGAATGAAGTGAAGAGAACACTGGGGAGAAGGAAGCAGACAGAGAGAAATGAGAGAGAGAGAGAGAGAGAGAGAGAGAGAGAGCAAGAGAGAGAGCGTGAAAGAGAGAAGGAGAGGAAGAGTACAGAAACAAAAAGAGAGAAAGACAGGGAGAGAGCGAGAGAGTGAGAGGAAGAGTACAGAAAGAAAAAGTGAGAGAGAAATAGAGTGTGACAGCGAGAGAAAGAGAGAAGAGAGCCAGAGAGGGAGATAAAGAGTAGTGAAAGAAAAAGAGAGAGAGAAAGACAGCAAAAGAGAGAGAAAGGGAGGAGAGAGCGAGAGAGTGAGAGGAAGAATAGTGAAAGAAAGTGAGAGAAAGAGAGCGCGTCAGCGAGAGAGAGAGAAAGAGAAAAGACAAGAAAGGAAGAGTAGAGAGAGAAAGAAAGAAGAAGAGAGTGAGAGAGAGAGAAAGTGATAGAGACAGAGAGAGAGAGAAAAAGTGAGCATCAGAGGAGGGAAGACAATTGGGGATAGACACAATGGGCCTTATTACGACCCTGGCGGTCCCGTAATGAACGGTGCCAGTATGGGACCGGCACCGTTCATTACGGGATGCCTGATTACAAGGTCCCCTAGCGGGACCTGGAACAGATGTCTGGTAAAACCGGATGTTCTTTCTGGGTCCCACGAGGTGACCAAGGAGCTTATAACGGGCCCATTATTAGCGGGCCCATTATTAGTTCCATCCCCATTCCCATTGAGCCCTATGGGGGCTCAAATGGGAATGGGGAATGGTTTTGTGCATGAGAAATTACCAGGTCCTCCAAGGTCGGAATGAGCAGGTAATTCCTCTTCACAGAACCCGGTATTGGAGCCCGGTACTCGTAATGAGGCCCAATGTGTCTGTTAGTGTGTTTTTAAAATACACCTGTTTGACATGCTGCTATTAAGAGATTATAGGCCTCATTACAAGTGAGGCGGTAAGTTTTAATGGTGCTGGTAAAGGTGCTGGTGCCATTAACCCCGTACTGCCTCATTAAGAGGTCCCCTTGCTGGACCCGTTCAGGACGTCTGGTCAGACCAGACGACCTTTGCGCGTCCTGTGAGGGGACCAGCATGCTAACAACGGGCCTGTCATTAACAGGCCCGTTGTTAGCATGCTCCCCATTCCCATTGAGACCTATGAGGAGCATGCTAACAACGGACCCATTAATGACGGGGCCCGTTGTTAGCATGCTGGACTGCTCACGGGACCCGCTAATGACGTCTGGTAAAACCAGGCGTACAGAGCGGATCCCGCGAGGAGACCTCGTAATAGGGCGGTAAGGGGTTAACGGCTCTGGCACCTTTAACGGCACTGTTAACCCCTTACCGCCCTCCTCGTAATGAGGTCCTATGAGCCTCATCACAAGTCTGGCGGTAACCCTGCCAGTGCTGCCACCGGGTTGCCGCCGGACTTGCAATATTTACCGGTACCTGGCTTTCCAGAATCACCAAGAGATAAAGACCTCAGCGATCCGGGATGTCAGGCGCCAGTAAATTGTTAATCCCAATTCCCATTTGAGTCCCATAGGAGTCAATGGGAATGGGGATGACGGAAGCATCAGCACTGTTAATAACGGTGCTGGTGATTCAGTGAAAGTCTGTGGGTGGATACCGTATTGCTGCCAGTTCAGACCTAGCAGGCAGAACTGCACCTGCCCACGGACTCGTAGTGTGCCGATCCGGTAACAACGGTGCCGGTAGGCTTAGCGGCACCGTTGTTACCGGACGGGCACACTTGTAATGAGGCCCTATGACAGTATGCCCTTTACGAGGGCAAACTTTCCTGAACTTTTCCTGATTTTTGGAAATCAAGTGAATGTGGTTTCTCTGCAGGATGTTATGCTCTGCTGGACAGACACACTTTCCACATGGGTCTCTGGCTAAAAAGTAGTGTCAGTGGTTTCACCTGATGAATTCGCCTGTAGAGGGAGTGTAATATATTCATTGGCATCCATATAGGGGATACATGCATATGTCTTCTGTCCACGAACCAAAGACACACAGCATCAGCAAGGTAAATTGACCACATTTCAGATGCAAGCACTGGACATGAAGAAACGTGCAGCCATTTTTCATATGATCTCCCTTTACGCGCCCAGAGGCGCTAGCAGCATTAGTTAGCATACTGATTCAAGAGTAGGCGGTGCAGCTTTCAGTCACTGATCACCCAGGGGCTATGCTGCGTTTGCTACTTTATATCTTGGAGGGTTGGAGGAGGTGCTTAGGTTTATAATGAGAATCATTATATGCATCTTACAGAGCTTGGGTCCTGATGGGATCACAGCCTGCACATCAAGGCCCCCTCCCAGACCTGATGGAGTCCTGCTGGACTGGGCTCCACTTTTAACTCTTACTTTTACAGTTGTCTTTACGAGATGCCCGATTCCCAGCAGCAGGAAAATGTTTTCCTTATTAGACATCACAACCAAACATACTGCAAATCCTAGTTTGAATAAACTCAATCACTGAGTGAAACAACAGCATGGAACTATCGCATGTCACCTTCAAGGAGGGCTTCTGCAGAGTGCTGTGTTATGTATTGTGTCTCCTGGCTCTGTGTGGATGCTTGCTGGTTGGAATGACTGATGGAATGCCTTTTGGAAAGTTACCTGTGGAATGTTATGTTGTGAGTGCCCCTGTGTGTTCCATGACTGACAGTTATACTGAGCTGCCTGTAAGAGTGGAGGCTGGTGGATGGCTTCCTTTGCATCCTTTTTGTACCTTCTACTTACTTCCCCATGAACTTAGCTCTTGTATCACCTTGTAACATGGAACCTAGTAAAGAAGCTTGCTCCTTGCCTGTGGCTCTGGAGTACTTCTTTCAGCACAAGAGTACATCTTAACACAGTGAAAGCCCAAAATCGTGTTTCTCTTTGCAACTTGCTTGGAATGCATAGATTGGGCCTTGCTACTGCGCCCTTTGCCAGCTATAGCCTTTCCTTTGGACCTCCTAGACATTCTGAGTAGAATCAAAAGCAAGAATACTGCCCACGGTATATGTGGGGCCTGCAAGGCACTAACTGACCTTGTCCATCTAGCTGCAGTGGGATTCAGCAGGGGCGCATTGTAACACCTCTCCTACTTAACTGTGTATTAGGTGCTTGGAGAGAGAAATGCTAGGGGCCAAGTTGATGTCCACTGAGAGAAATGTTAGGTGCCACATTGATGTCCACTGGGTGAAATGTTAGGGGCCACACTGACATCCACTGAGTAGGCATTCCCTGTCTGCCCACTCTACTCTATGCAAATCACATGATGATCATGGCCAGGACTACCTTGATGGTAGTAACGGGCATTTCAGTAAATGCCACAAAGTCAAAGGAGATTCAACTGGGAACAAATGCAAAATCTGCTAAAATGATACTTTCATGCAGGAAGTTGCTCTCACGGTGCATCCCGCATGACTACTCTCACAGCCTAGCGTACAATGCTCTCATAGCAAGGCAAGGAGGCAAAATGTTGCAGCTTGAGTGGCTTTTCATATTTGCAGAGTCTAAGAAATACCTTCCTGTTCAGATTGCTCTAAACAAGTAGAAGGAATAAACATAGTCTGCCACACCATAATCCTGCCATCTTGGGTTACACAAACACAGTGTCCGTCTGAAGAGCACAGCTATTATACTTGCAGCTGGCATCATACACATCATCAATAAATAAATAACTACACACATAACTAAGTTACAGCACCAAATGTTGCGGGTAACAAAACCTGACTCAGTCAATAACAATTATAGTGTGGTGCGCACTATATTTCTTACTTGCTGGCCACTACACCATTAGACATGTGGGGAGAGCTATGGCAAACCCCTAATGCCACATTACCTGCATAACTGTACAAGAACTTCTTGTCGTTGCTCTATTCTGAAATAGAGGTCGTTCTTGTGGAACTAAGCGGACCAGTGCTTAACACCACTAAACAAGATCAAATAGTTTTGCTCGCTGGATTTCACAAGTAAAGCTTTAAAATGCACCTACATATCTACCCTCTTTTGCATGGCTCACAGATGGTAGGAGGAGCAAACAAAATAAGGCATTTCTTACACTCCTGAGACCATCTGACAACCTACGTTCAGTTAGAAACGCCAGGCACAGGCCTATGTAGCCCAATTCGGTCTAGATGCTTTGTCAGTAGCAGGGCACATGGTTCCCTGGAAGGCGAGATGTGGATCCATTTCATGTCATTGCAGTGAAGGAGTGTTTTAGCCCATTTTACATAGTATGTTGTTTTACCTCTTTTTATGCTTGTATTAGCTAGAGGGCCCATGTGCCTTCACTGCAGGGAAAGAGGTTGCGTTAGTGCCATCCGACCCTCCATGCTTTGTTATTACATCCTGACACAGCTAAATGCTTTGCAGTAACATAGTTATTAACATAAGCACATCCACACAGGGGGAACTATGAGACATCTAGTCTATGCCGTCTAAATGCTCCCGTTTTGATATAATGCATTGAGCTACTGTCTGTTTTATACGGTTGCTTTTATATTATAGATGCTTTAATGGAATTATAATTCCAAAAGAAAGCGGAAGTGAATTGAGGGGTCTTACGGCCCCTGTGGCCATATCACTACCGAATGATGAGGCCCAGAGAAAGTCTGATACCATTTAAAAACAAAGAACAATTGAGAAACTTGAATACATTATTTCATAATTAGAATACAATTACGTACAACAGTAACATTCATACAATTTAGATCGCACTTTAGAATTCAAGCAAAAGACACGTCAATGTATACATTATAAGAGGATAAAATAAAAGCCAACATTTCATCAGATGAAGTCCCTTTTCCAAAATCGACTTAAAGGGACTCATACATAAGCTTATATAACTATGTGTAAACACTCCTAAGAAGATCCTGCCCAGATTATTAAAATATACATGTTCTAGTACGTGCAATGTCCATATGCTCAAACGTTAGCTTATATGACTATATGTAAAAAGTCCTTGATGGGCTTTTTTCCAAATAAATAAAGTGCAAATACAGTGGTGCCTGAAACCTATGTGCATTCACCTAGAGTGCCAAAAATATCTTGAAGGAATTTCACCAATGCCAAAAATAGAGACAATTGTTCAGTATAACTACATCGGACCCCAAACTGTTCTCTTTTTAAGGGTTCCACTGAATGTATGAAGCATAGGAAGTATTTTCGCCTCCATTCCTCTACTGCTTCACACTCGATTACCACATGTTGTATATTTTCGTGTATATTTTATTACAAAGTAAGCATGTTCTCTCTGAGTATACACACTTCCTGATCATCCGGATATATTCCAAAGTTTCCAAACATGAAGTTATAAGTGATTTCAATCCGGCACTTCACCTAAGTCAACGCCTAGCGTGTGATGTACAACTGAAATCCTTATTAATTTGTGTCTTAAAGTTCTTTTATTCTGAACGATGTACCACTCATATCACACCCCTCTCTTGGAACCCCCCCCCCCTGGTCACACTGAACCAGGAATCAGGCTGGTTTGCAAAGTTACAATATTTATTTATGTATTCACAATATAATCACACTATGTTTAATGGGTATACAATAATCACCAATGGGGTGATGCAACACTAAGCAATCTCTTTAATCACAAGGAGTAATAGTGAGCAAAACAATTCAGCACAGAAATAATACTTTTGTGTGTGTGTTCAAATCAACTAGCAATGTGGTTACTATTTCCCCCTGCACACACCCCAACCCCCAACAGGCAATGCAAAGAGATAGGAGGAAAGAACAGGCTTCAGGAATGGCAAAATTCAAACAATATATCAATCCCAATTTCCCCCCAGCAACACAAGAGAAAAACAGAATTGATTGGCAAGCTGTCAAAATGTTTTTTAAAATTATCTGAGAATGGAATGTGCAAAAAACACGAAATATGGGCTAAATTGTGGAAATTGTTTAAATTCTTATGGGAGCCGCTTTAGATAGTTATAGACAGACACTAGCAATGATTTAATACTAAGAAGCAATGGGAAATTTTTAAACTGAGGTCGGAAGCAATCAAAAGCTGTTTTACACGTGACAGAAAATTCCTAAAACAAAATTTGCGGCAAACTTTTCTGTGCGCAGTAATCGAGATTGCGGGAGAACTATATGGATTTGGAATGCGGTTTTAGGTTCTATGGAAAGCTGAGGATGCTAGCTACAACCAGAATTTGAAATGTGTTTCTAGCATAAAAATCGAAAAAGTTATGGATATTTTAGTGGAGGTCGTTTTTCTGAGATAGGCGCAAGAATGGGAAAACAGGAATGCGTTTTTAAAAGACAATTGAGATTTCTTATACTAGATTATGACTATAGAAAAAGAGAATGCCACACATGAATCTCCAAAGTCATGGCCAGGGACCCTTCACGTGCTGGATACTCACTTTCTTTCCGGGATACAATTTATTTATTCACAACACTAATGATTTATAATTTTAGAAAACAAATAAGAGATACTTAGCGCAAGAACACTTCTGACAATTCAACAATACTCCTAACACTACCGGTTCTGAATACAAGATAGGATGGGTTTAAGATAGGGATTAAACTAAGCCAGGTACATATGCTAGTGACACAGTTCTATTCTACAGATACTCACTATATATGTTTTGAGCGGAACCGTCAGGAATTCTGGTCCGTCAGGATTTCTGGTCAGGGATTCTGGTCAGAGATTCTGATCAGGGATTCTTCCGGGCACACCAAACTGGACTGGGTCTGTTCACAGCACAGCACAGGACTGGATCGGGCCTGCAATGGTTCTCTGGTCACAGCAGAGCATAACTGGATAGGATCTTTTGGTTCTGATGATAACTCTTAGCAGGAAATAAGTTACAGCAAAGCCCAGCTGTTTCTTTTGTTCCCCTTAGGTTTCTGGGGTGGGTTCTGGAATCTTAAGGCCTATCTGAAAATGGTTCAGCTATGCAATGAGCCTTTCCGCTTGCCAAGTTTCTGGAGTCTGGAGCAAGGAAGATCGATGGTTCTCTAGCAGGGTGCTCTGCCAGCAATTGGTTAGTGGGTGAATCTGTGTGTCTTTTTTCAGTCTGAGCTGTCTTTATTTATGCTTATGATAAAAGGGTGTGTGCTGGTTTATCCTAATCGCACCCCTTAGGTAGGTGATTGTCTAGAGTCTCTTCTTTACCTTGATTGGAGGAGAACACAGGGTGTCACCTTGATGGTGTGAGTTTATGAGTCAGAGAATCCTCCCCTTGTCCCCTGGACACAAAATCTACTTTTGGTACAATACATATTTACATGTGTGCAATCTCTATAACAATAACATATATAGATCACATATTTTGTGTAGCAGATACTCCTCCAAATCTTGTTGCTGTAGGATCCGTGTCTGCTTTTGACAGAATTTTGCCCTTTTTGTCCAGAACAAAATAGCCAGTTTATCAGAAAATGTGTACAAATGTGCGCATTGAATATTGGCATAAGTGTATAGAGTTTCATGCTTTTGGCATAAATACATTTGGTGTAAAATCATATTTTCTGCTGTTACCTCCCAGAACATCTCACAGAGTTCTGGCGCCTCTTAAAACGTGCCTTCAAAATTTAGATTCACAAATCTGTTTTTTACATATTTTTCACAATTTTACACAGTAAATTATCAGTCTTTTAAACATGTGTTTTTGGCCTTTGTTAAGCACAAATTGTGGTTTGTCTCCGTCTCCTTCTTCTCCTGACAGCTCAGAAGCAGTCTCCTCCCAGTTCCTTCTGGGCCCGGCCATTTATGACTCTTCACACTTTGCATTTCCTTTCAACCAGAGGATATCCATTGTCCCCTCCCCAGCAGCCCCAAATTCTCCTCCCCTAATCTAATCATCACAGAGGTGTGATTTCCTGGTGGAGTGAAGCAGAAGGGAGATGCCTGGCCTACGTGGGGGAAGCTGTTGGACTGGTTTGATTG
This sequence comes from Ambystoma mexicanum, assembly GCF_040938575.1. Classification (NCBI taxonomy): domain Eukaryota; kingdom Metazoa; phylum Chordata; class Amphibia; order Caudata; family Ambystomatidae; genus Ambystoma; species Ambystoma mexicanum. The sequence goes on along the minus strand of NC_090928.1, from coordinate 1,080,897,559 downwards.
CTTTTATTCAGGCTTAAATCCAAAAGTTATTTCTTTTGCATTTTTTTTTCTTGTTTTAAAATAAACTTGCAATTTCAAAACAAGCAGTTAGAACACTTATTCCAGATTCTAATCCATGGGATTAAATAGTTACAATCTAGGTTACTCTCAATAACAGGTCACTTAGTTTTCAGACATTAGATTTCAGTTGTACAAGTTTAAATTCTATGCATGCTTCTGACAGCTGTCATACAGGCGGCCGAGGGTACGGCACCCAGATTTTGACAGATTTCACAGGCAGGCACATTTTTGCTGTGAATGTTTTGATGACAAATTCAGCTTTTCAGGCATCTTTTTAGGACACTGTATGTTCATAAAGATTTCTTGAACTAAGTGAATTGTAACACCCAGCAAGAATATTGGATGTTTGAGGGTGTTTTATTCCGGCATTCTGCAGTTTAAGCAACCAAGAAAGGATTTAAAAGCAAGATTTTGGATTTCTTTCAGCGAAGCACCGCTTTTTTCCTCTGTGCTCCATTTCTTCTTGTTTTGAAACCCAGTGACATGCTTCAGGAGTGAGATCTCCGTTCTGCCACTGACAACATGCATGGCAGATTGGGCAGCTGTCTTTTTGTGCTGCAAAGCGTGATTTCCATAGGTTTTGGCATGCATGAGGGTTTTGCAGCCCTTTTTAGGATTGTTGGCACCATCAGAACACAGTGATGCCGCAGGGCAGAGCATAAGTGGGTTAATACATCCCACAAAGTCTAAAGTGTAACTGCCAATTACTGTACACAGGACACAGACACCTTTTCAAATAGGCCAAATAATCCAATCTTCTTGTGTCACCTTGTAACCTGGAATATAGTAAAGAAGCTTGCTCCTTACCTGTGACTCTGGAGTACTTCTTTCAGCCCAAGAGTACATCTTAACATGCTGCAAGCCTGAACCCTTGTTTCTCTTTGCATCTTACTTCGACTGCATAGATTGGGCCTTGATACTGGGCCCTTTGCCAGATATGGGCTTTCCTTTGGACCTCCTAGACATTCTGAGTAGAATCAAAAGCAAGAATACTGCCCATGGTATGTGTGGGGCCTGCAAGGCACTAACTGACCTTGTCCATCTAGCTGCAGTGGGATTCAGCAGGGGCGCATTGTAACACCTCTCCTACTTAACTGTGTATTAGGTCCTTGGAGAGAGAAATGCTAGGGGCCAAGTTGATGTCCACTGAGAGAAATGTTAGGTGCCACACTGATGTCCACTGAGTGAAATGTTAGGGGCCACACCGACATCCACTGAGTAGGCATTCACTGTCTGCCCACTCTACTCTATGCAAATCACATGGGGATCATGGCCAGGACTACCTTTATGGCAGTAACGTGTAGTTCAGTAAATGCCACAAAGTCAAAGGAGATTGAACTGGGAACAAATGCAAAATCTGCTAAAATGATACTTTCATGAAGGAAGTTGCTCTCACGGTGCATCCCGCATGACTACTCTCACAGCCTAGCGTGCAATGCTCTCATAGCAAGGCAAGGAGGCAAAATGTTGCAGATTGAGTGGCTTTTCATATTTGCAGAGTCTAAGAAATACCTTCCTGTTCAGATTGCTCTAAACATGTAGAAGGAATAAACATAGTCTGCCACGCCATAATCCTACCATCTTGGGTTACACAAACACAGTGTCCGTCTGACGAGCACAGCTATTATACTTGCAGCTGGCACCATACACATCATCAATAAATAAATAACTACACACATAACTAAGTTACAGCACCAAATGTTGCGGGTAACAAAACCTGACTCAGTCAATAACAATTATAGTGTGGTGCGCACTTATTTCTTACTTGCTGGCCACTACACCATTAGACATGTGGGGAGAGCTATGGCAAACCCCTCATACCAAATTACCTGCATAACTGTACAAGACCTTTGTGGCGTTGTTGTATTCTGAAAAGTACTGTTGTGGAACTAAGCGGACCAGTGGTTAACACCACTAAACAAGATCAAATAGTTTGACACGATGGATATCACAAGTAAAGCTGTAAAACGAACCTACATATCTACCCTCTTTTGCATGGCTATGAGATGGTAGAGGGAGCAAACAAAATAAGGCATTTCTTACACTTGCGTCCTCCTGGAACCATCTGGCAACCTACGTTCAGTTAGAAACGCCAGGCACAGGCCTATGTAGCCCAATTCGGTCTAGATGCTTTGTCAGTAGCAGGGCACACGGTTCCCTGGAAGGCGAGATGTGGATCCATTTCATGGTATTGCAGTGAAGGAGTGTTTTAGCCCATTTTACATAGTATGTTGTTTTGCCTCTTTTATGCTTGTATTAGCTAGAGGGCCCATGTGCCTTCACTGCAGGGAAAGAGGTTGCGTTAGTGCCATCCGACCCTCCATGCTTTGTTATTACATCCTGACCCAGCTAAATGCTTTGCAGTCACATAGTTATTAACATAAGCACATCCACACAGGGGGAACTATGAGACATCTAGTCTATGCCGTGTAAATGCTCCCGTTTTGATATAATGCATTGAGCTACTGTTTTATATGGTTGCTTTTATGGTACAGATGTTTTAATGGAATTATAATTCCAAAAGAAAGCGGAAGTGACCTGAGGGGTCTTATGACACCTTTGACCATATCACTACTGAATGATGAGGCCCAGAGAAAGTCTGATACCATTTTTCTTTTTTTAAAAAATTCAGTGCGATTCACTTTATATCAAAATGTTCACACGGTGAGAACCAAGTAAAACAAAAAGAACAATTTAGAAACTTGAATACATGATTTCATAATTAGAATGCAAATACGTACAACAGTAACATTCATACAATTTAGATCGCACTTCAGAATTCAAGTAAAGGCCACGTCAATTTATACATTAGAAGAGGCTGTGTAAACACTCCTAAGAAGATCCTGCCCAGATTATTAAAATATACATGTTCTAGTACGTGCAATGTCCATATGCTCAAACGTTAGCTTATATGACAATATGTAAACAGTCCTTGATGGGCTTTTTTCCAAATAAATAAAGTGCAAATACAGTGGTGCCTGAAACCTATGTGCATTCACCTAGAGTGCCAAAAATATCTTGAAGGAATTTCACCAATGCCAAAAATAGAGACAATTGTTCAGTATAACTACATCGGACCCAGAACTATTCTCTTGTTAAGGGTTCCACTGAATGTATGAAGCATAGGAAGTATTTTCACCTCCATTCCTCTACTGCTTCACACCCGATTACCACATGTATATTTTCATGTATATTTTATTACAAAGTAAGCATGTTCTCTCTGAGTATACACACTTCCTGATCACCCCGATATATTCCAAAGTTTCCAAACTGAAGTTTAAACTGTAACTGCCAATTCCTGTACACAGGGCACAGAAACCTTTTCAAATAGGCCATATAATACTATCTTCTGCTTTTTCTAAAGAGTTTTTCCTACCTAACTAAAGAAGAACTTGTGTGCTTGTCATCCGGGTGGTTGTGAAACTCAAAATGTCCATCCTCTGTCCAAACTAACCTACCTTAGCCCTACAACTAACAAAAGACATTAATATAAATTGCTCCAGAAGAATGACTCCATTCTCCTGGTCCAATGGGATCAACCCTACCAGCGCATTTCTATTTGTCTCTGGTAGTAGTTCAAGTTCTGCACTTGTAGAGATTACCAGGAGAATGACTCCCTTTTCCGGGTCCAACAGTTCAACAACTGCTATCTTCTCCTGGTCAACTTGGTCAGCCTCCAAGCAGCTGTTTGATTCAACAATTTAAGTGAAAGAACCAGGAGAAGGACTGCCTTCTCCGGGTTCAGCTGTTTCTAACACTCAGTTATTTCTTGTCTTTTTTTCTCTTCCTCTTTGTGGTGTCGCCACTCTCATCTTGTTAAGAGGATAAGTCCTCTTTCTGTGTTTGTTTATCGGTGGGCTGCGACCCACGTGTTGGGAGGCGGGGTTACCGCCGGGAGTTAGTCCAGGTTGGAGAGCAGTCTAATAAAGAAGTGTCGGCCTCATTACTGTATGGGTGAACGAGCGACTAATGATAGAGTGTGAGGATGTCCACGCAGTAAGATATTACACTCTTGTCTCTGAAAACAAGGGGAACTCTTCCCGTAGTGTCCTTAAATTCTTCTAACACTCTGACAAAGGAGATTGTTCTAGTTGCACTCTCTAGCCTGAATGGCTCTTTTGATGATAGAGTGTTGAAGGAGTACTCCTGATATGTTCTTCACTATCAGTCTCTTTGACACAACAACAGATACAAGGAAGATCACTAGTGATGCCATCTTCACACTTGATATGTCTATCCCAATGCTGGAGATGAGGTATATCACTCCCGATGCTTTCTTTAAATTCGGTACTTTTGAGACAGTTACTGAGATGAGGGATATTTCTCCCATCGCCGTTTTCCCATTTGATACTCTCAATAATGTTACTGTGATGAGGGAGGTTACCCCGATTTCGTCTTCCCATTCGGTACTTCTGACACAAGTAATGAGCAAGGGATATTACTCCAGATGTCTTCTTTAGCTTCAGCACCCTTCCCACATTCCCTACCAGGTCTCTTGTGACTCCCATTACCTCTTTTCTGTTGGACCCACGTTGTCGGTTCTTCCTAGGGTGTTGGGTCGATGTGTTCCCATGGAATGTTCTCTCTGCTCATCTTTCTGCTCCCAGCTGCCATTCTTTGGCTCAGCGGGGTCACTGGCCAGGCAGTGTCGGTGTACTTAATGGATCACTCGGTCCACCTCCTCAAGGTCACACCACATTTGGTCAGTTTCCAGCCTCCATGCAGGCCTGCACTCCGTCAGCCTGCAAAAGACTCCTACAATCTGCTGCTGTCATCCTCCTGACTGGAGGTTTGCTTCCCCAATGTTCCTTCTTGCTTCCAGGTTTGCTATTCCCACTTACCCTCTCATTGGGTCCTTTGTCTATGCTATGTCATTCAACTGGTTCCTCCTCAGAGGAGTGATGCAGTTCTTTGTTTGTGTCCTTTGTGTACTCTTCATGACTCCCTGGGGCCACCTCTTCCCAGTATCCTTTGCACTTGGCAAAGGAGCAGCTTATATAAATCATCAATCTTCTTCTTCACAGTACTCCTGAAAGATGACTTGAGAGCAGACTGTGGGCCTCATTACACGGTAGGCGGTGAGCCATGGCGCTATTAGCGCCATGGCTCATGCCGGTAAAATACCGGCACCGCCTTGGCGGAAAGGGGATTTACCGCCCCATCCCAAGGTTGGAGGGGCGGTAAATCCCCCTTCCGCCATTGCCCTTCCCCATTCCCATTTCTGCCCCATAGGGCTCTATGGGAATGGGGAAGGCGCTAATTACGGCACCACAATTTTGCGGTGCCGTAATTAGCTCTGGGGTCCCTTAGCGGGTTGGTATTTAACGCCTGCAAAAAGCAGGCATTAAAACTCCAACCCGCTAAGGGACCTCGTAGTAAGGCAGCAGGGATTTACCGGTACCGGTATTTTACCCTGTATGTCCATATTAGTCTTCCTGATCTTGGGGGCATCAATACTTACAGAAAGAAAGGAAGGAGTATTGGAATAGAATACAGTAGTGTTTTCAGATTATTTGTCAGCAGACTTCGCGGGTTTCATGGTCTCATGGAGAAGAGGGTTCTGGAGTTCCATCATGGAATGAGGGTCCTTGTCCCCATGAGGTGAGTCTCTCCCTGGGAGGTCCCACGTCCTCCAGCCCTAGGGGGAATGTTGCATAATGTGTTTACCTCTCTAGCCTCACAGGGGAGAAATGACGTGACGTGATCCGATGAATCGTCACAGTACTCAATACGGTTGCATTTTCTAAAATGTCCCGCTGCTTTTTTTTTGTTTGACCTGATTGGAATTTTAACCCATGTTGTTAGCACTAATATTAATCTCTAAAATGGCTTTCACATAATCTAGTAAAGGTTTGAAGCCTTGGCTACCTGTTTTTTCTTCGACATTTCCCCATATGATGTGATATGATATGGCATTTATAACGTGCCTATATACAAGTGTTTCAAGGCGCGACGAGGCAAGGGAGGGGATCCGGACGGGAAGACAGAGACAGTAATCCTACTAGACCAAGTGACATTGAGATTGCGCAAGTGCAGGGGAGGGGGAAGGGGAGAAGTACAGGGGGAGAGGGGAGGGTGCAGTACATAGGATAACAGTAATAAATAAAGACAATAATAAGACTGCGGCCAGGTCAAGTGCAAGGGTAAGTGCAGACATCCGGTGTTAAGTAGGGGCTGTTGGGCTACAGAAACAGTCCCTGAGTGCAAGGGTTGCCAGGGGGGCAGTGCAGGTGTGCAATTGGCAAGAGGATATCTGGGCCCGAGATCAGAGGGTAGCCAGGTAACCAGTGCAGTTTCGGATTTAGCCAGGAGATCAGCAGAGAAGAAGAAGAGAGAAAGCAGAAGCAAAGAGGAAGGTCTTGAGGTGCTTCCGGAACTGGAGATGGTTCTCCTCAAGTTTCAGAGAGGCAGGGAGGTTGTTCCAGAGAAAGGTCCCAGCAGAAGACAGAGATCTACCACCAACTCGCTGCTTGCAGAAGCAACTAACCCTGAGGGAGTTGGAGGCGGATGAGCAAAGAGCTCACAAAGGAAGATATTTAGGAAGAGAGAGTTGAAGGTATTGAGGCCCCAGGAGGTTTTGTGGACAATGCAGATGGTTTTGAACTTAATCCTTGCAGCCACTGGGAGCCAGTGCAGTGATTTCAGTCCTGGGCAGATACAATCCCTTGGCTTGAGGCCAAGGACAAGTCTCACAGTCCTGTTTTGGATGAGTTGCTGAGGGCAGAGAGTAGAAGCAGGCAGATTTAGAAAGAGGCTGTTGCAATAGTCCAGCCCAGAGAGAACCAGAGCTCTGGAGACAGTGAACTTCTGGGGGAAGGAGAGGAAAGGAAGAATACCTCTGAGCAGGTGCAGCTGGTAGTGTGACTTCTTAGAGATATCAGAGATGTGAGGAGAGAAGGAACATGTTGAGTCAAAGATGACCCCAAGGTTTTGAGCCTCACAGGTGGGAGCAGGAAGAGGGCCAAGAGAGGCTGGCCAGAGAGTCACAGGAAAGGAGGGAGCAGGTGTGCTGATGAGGAGAATCTCAGTCTTACTGGCATTAAGGCAGAGATCATTGGCAGCACACCACTCCTGCATGGCGGACAGACAGTCAGAGATGAGAGAAGGAGAAGATGTGGCTGAAGGGAGCCTGAAAATTAGCTGAGTGTCATCCGCATAGCACTGAAAGTTGTGGCAGGGAGCGGAAATGCGGTGGGCAAGAAGTGACAGGTATTGGTTGAACAACCAGGGAGAGAGGTTAGACCCCTGGGGAACACCACAGGTAGAGATAGAGATAGAGAAGAGGAAGGACCCAAGTTGAACCTGGGAAGGATGATCAGAGAGGAAGGACGTCAGCCAAGCCAGGGCTCAATCATCGACACCAAGGTTATCACGGAGACGGTGGAGCAGGATGACATGGTTGTCTGCGTCAAAGGCAGAGAGAGATCAAGTAAGATGAGGACACGAGGGTTGTTGGAATCGAGGTTGGGGATCAGGTCTTCACAGATTTTCAGGAGAGCAGTTTCCATGCTTCTTGCAGCTCTGAAGCCAGACTGATGGTCATGGAGACAACCAAAAGATTCAGAGTGAAGATTAAGCTAGGAGATGGCCAGCTTTTCCAGGAGTTTGCCCAGGAAAGGAGTGATGGAGATTAGGTGATGGTTAGCCGAGCAGGAAGGGTCGGCAGAGGATTTCTTAAGAAGACGGTGCACAAGGGAGTTTTTCAGTGTTGAAGGGAGGACTACAGTGGCAAAGGAGTGGTTGCAGATATCAGCCAGAGCATGAGCCCAGGTGTCATTGTAGTCCTTGATGGTTTTAGAGGAACAGGGGTGAACCTGTTTTGATGAGACTTTCATAGAACAGACTTGTCTAGAAACCTTGTCTGAAGAGAACAGAGGAAAGGCAGAGAAGGAGGTAGGAGGGGTAGCTGAAGCCAGAGGAAGAGCATGGAGTTTAGGGAGGGATTAATAGAAAAAACTACCCATTCTCCAAACGGTTTCTGTGGACAGAATAAACAACACTCTCAGAAATGGTTGGTCATCAATGATCCTATAGGTTGCTTTTAAGATTTGCTTATTGCATGATGTGCTTTGCACTCTGAAGTAAAAAGTACTGAGACGGGCATGTGTGACTGGCTGACATACCTCGAAGCAGACATTGGGCGGAGGCAAGATTTGTTGTGCTGCTGCATACTTGCACCCAGTGTGCTCCCTCCCGACCTGTTTCCTCACCCGGGCATGGTGCAGTTTGTTGCATTGCAAATGTCCCAGACACCATGCATTCTAGGGTTTAGGACTGGTCCTTCTACGACCACATTGATGTTTTGCTGATTTCAGGCAACCATCTCATGTGTGTAGGTGCTTAAATCTTGGAAAAGGGTTTGTGTGTCCAAATGTCATGTATCCAGTAATGGCTCGAAGGTCCTAACAGGTAACTATGCAAAGATGTAGTGGAGATTGGTAAAGTGGTGTGGAATTGTATAAGGAACAAACTCTTCATCAAGCCACAAACCCACAATCAAATTTCGAGTTTTACTGAAATCCAAGGAACAGGGTGGGGTGTCCAAATGTCATGTAGACAGTGTTGTCTAGATGGTCCTTACAAGTAACTGTGCAAACTTTGGTGCAGATTTGTGAAACAGTGTGGTATTGTCTAAGGAACAACACTTCACCTGCCACAAACAAACCCACACATTTTCACTTTTATAAATATAGATTATGCTTACCTGACGAAAAGCGTATTTTATAATATAGATTTAATTTGTTCCATATAACAATGGTTCTTTAAGATCTCAACCCAAAATCTGCTCTAATCTGCATTACATGGAATGAGAGCGGCAAAAATAGACCAAATATTCAGAATGTTTCCTCTAACCTTGGTAACCACTTCCAGTTTTCCATTTCAATTATGTCTTAGCTGTAAACTATTTCATGAGTGACTGTCACTTTATAGTATCCTGTTAGTGGTTGCATAGTATATATTCAATATTCCCCTACTATAATCTTCATTTGAGCTATGAAAGCATCCCTGACTGCTGATAATCTGGTTTTAATCCTTTGAACCTGCCCTTTATTTGCAATTGTAAAGCCTAAATATACATTTTCTTCCACTTCCTCCAACACATTTCCATTATTGTTCCATGTATAAACATGGTAATTCTTAAGTTGTTTAAGAAAATTATTACATTCCAAAGCCCCAGGCATCAAATTTAACATTTCTAATGTGAAATAGCTCTTACTTTCTATAGCCTCCAGGATACCTGCAGAGCTCTTACCAATTTGTTGTTTGAGATCATAGTAAAGGGTATTGATTGCAGACATCATAATCTTGTTAAATAGACAGAGGACTTTCCAGGTATAATAAATACCCTGCAAGGGAGATCAGTCCTAATTCAAGCATTAAGATATTTATGGGAATACTATTAAGTAATGCTAAAGGCTTATGCCAGATTCTCCCTTACAATCATTCTAGTATGGAATCCTGTATTTGATGGCTAAACTCAAGAACATATAAGAGTGTCAGAACAACTTTAACTCCATAATAATCAAAGGTACCAATGTAAATCTCCCATACTTCTTTTGAATAAAATTACTTTGAGCTCGCAGTTGATCCACTTTTTTAAAATAATCTTTCACCAAATATAGAGTCGCACGATCCTGAGACCAAATGGAAGCCCAAATATTTGACTTCTTGTACCATCTCTAGGATCTCTGTTCCCAATTTCCAAATAAATCAGTATTTTCTCTTGCTTCTGGAGAATCTAATTATCTTTGTTTAGGACACATTGATTTTGTATTTATTATCTAATGTGTATGAATAGAACTGATTAATCAGGCGTTGGAGACCCAATTCGGTGTAGTCTATAAGGATCACATCATCCACGTACTTAATCCAGCAGATTTGTGTTGTTGCCCGTCTGGGAGAAATAAAAACTGCTTTTTCCAAGTACCAATCTATTTCGGAAAAATACACACTAAACAGATATGGCGATAGTAAGCACCCCTGACGCCATCCTTTTGTAGTAGGTATTGCATTAATTATTCTTCCTACACATTTAAACTAACTTTTAATATTGATTTAGAATGCAGATGGATCAGTATATTAACTAATACATCAGTAAGACCCCATGCAAGAAGATTGACACATAGTCATCAGCGATCGACTATCTCGAATGCTTGAGAAATACCAATAGATGCAACATATAGCAGAGAAGTCTCTTTGCTCACAGTATTTTTTACACAAACATTTCATAGTCTGGCCATTGAGAGAGGTATTCAAGCCTCTCCTAAGGATTAATTTTATCTGTCAGTAATGGTGTTATATTCAATTTCATGTTTCAATTCATCAAATTAACGCTCTCTGGTAGTGTCCTTACACTCAAAACAATACATAGTTTGTCAATCCATACATACATACAAATATTCAATTATGATTTCATTGATTTTAAAGTTACCAAACTTCATCACTAGCTAAATCCAACATGTGCTGATAAGGCTTTCCATTCCATGCCCTTTGTGCATCTCAAGTGATAATTTTTCACATCATCCATATATTTGGCTACACAATAATCATCTTAATGGAGACTGCATGCTAAGAGGGGTGATGAGGCAACAGTCGGACATTTCAGTCAGATGCCTTCTGTTTCCTAAGAGGGAAGACAAGGGCAGAAGAAAGACAACAAGGGAGCGCCGACCGATGAGTCTTTGCGAGATTGATTGCATCTGCATGTTTGGCTCTGCTCTAAAGAGACCCTGCTAGGAGCTGAGGCCCCAGAAAATAGCTGCAAAAAAGGAAATCCATTTCTCTAGGAAATGTTCCTCCTTCAACTCTAGGAAGAGAATTGGGAGCCGCAGATCGCCTGCTAGGGATTCCCTCTGGGTGGATGTGGAACTCGCCCATTCTTTTTATTACCAGTTGGAGTTGTTGGCAATTGAAAGTCCAATTCCATTGTGGTGAAGACAGCTGATCCCAGTGGAATGCCATAACAATCCTCCAACATCGTAGAGGGGCAGAGCAGGCACTGTTGGAACAACTTTGGCACTTAGCTGCAATTGTGTGAAAACTGTCTTCACTTGGGTATCCAGAGTTGAGACAGTGACCTTGGTAACTCATCCTACCCCACCCTGTGGATAAAGTCTATTCAAACACCACAGTTTATGCCTTTGGACTTGCTGTTGCTTAGCATTACATCTATAACATTTTTAGACAATGTTGAGTGATTGAAGGAAAGATGTGATGTTCGAATCCAATCAAGCCCTTCTGATCCCCTCCCGCAATGAGCGGCCTACACCATTTCCTCTTCTTCTGTTGCATAGATACATGCCAAGAGTTCCTGATTGATGCTGTCAAGCCTTCATTAGCGACTAAGCTAGTGAAGCGGTGTTCTAGGTGCCCCTCTCCTGCCACCCTGAGTGCCCATACTTTGGAAGATAACGATGTTTTGTTATTTGCATAGCGCGTTTGTCAAATCGTTTCGTATAGAACAGATTCCCACCCAAACGAAGCTGGTACTGGCAATGTCCACCTTTGCTAACTTAATCAAGACATTATAAAGAAACAATATTGTGTATTTTTCGTTTTGCATCTTTTTTGCTGTTGTGTTTTCTCTCTGCAGTACATCCCCAGAGTGTTTGGCCGGTAGAACTACACACTGAACTAGCCTGCAATATATATGCATTGCCCTTCCCGGGGTTGATTTCTGTATGTTTGTATTAGTGTTTATATGAAGAGATACATGGGAGCTAAAGAGACAGAGGGACAGTCAGAGACAAACAGACAGACTGGGGGTCTGTGTCTGTGCGCATAGAAGGAACCCAGACAGAAAGAGAGGCCGCCAGAGAGAGACAGAGCACAGTGTGTATGAGTGTGTGTGTGAGAGAGAGATTGGGTTTCAATTATCAGTACGTATTTACAGGTTCTTTTAAATGTTATTTCATAGTTGGCATTTACCATCATAGCTGTTTAAACACGTTATAAAATTCATTGTTTATTTGCAATGCCACTAGTAACTTACCAGGACTGATGAGACACATCTATCTGTATTATAAATGTTCTAGAGACCGCCGGGGACCCTATAAATCACCTCCTTGCCCCTCTCCCGGAACAGGGAACCAGTAGAATGGATGCGGGTAGAACTTGGATTCATCGCCGGTTGCTCGGGCTCTGTTGACTTGTTCGCATTTTATTGGAGCCATAATTCCTGGGGTTAGAAATGAAGCTCCCATGAATTAGTGCGCCTCTTTACTGACAACTTTGTTAACACAATCCCTTCGTAAAGGGTAATCACTGCAAGGTCAAGGAAGTTGGAAAGGACATGTCCTCACATAGAAACTGTGGGCTATAGGATTATTTTATCTGTGTGCTTGTATATTGCTTCCTCTTTTCGAATTAACCTAACCTGCTCCAGTGTGTGACAAAGTGCTCACAAACAGTAGAGCCGCAATAATGGCCACATGATTGATTCGGAAGTCTGTTTTTCCAGTCATTACTGTGCCAACCCAAAGATTTCTCTCATGGGCAGAATAGGCAAATCATTTCATTTTTTGATTTCAAAACACTGTCAACGCAATGCACACTTGCGAATGGATGCACATGACACATCGCTGGTGATTCACAAAAGGTGGACAGACATCACTCAGAATGTGTAGGATTCCAACCCACAATACTCATGGGTACAGAACTGATCATAAAAAATAAACGAATCAATGCATTTATTTATTTATTTATTGATTGATTTGTACAGCGCCGAAAGCCCGCAGGCATCAGGGCGCCCACGCGAAGACAGGGTGAACAAACATGTATAAAACAGGACAAGTGGTGAGTCTGCCTATGGGCGGCTCAATAAGCAAAATAACCACTGTGTGTGAAAGGTGAGAAAAAACTGCATTGTTTCTGAAAAGTTGCTTATGACACTAATAAAACAAGTCAGGTTATAACTGCTGAACCCATATGCATGCATAATTATTGGCCGACCCCAGAATAATTTGGCTCACACAGTGTTTGTCAAGTGTTGGCAATAAAAGGCTGTAGGTTTTTATTGTACAGATATGGTTATGGAGATAACAATAATCACATATAATAGTAACATACTTTTGGGCACCAGGTCCTGGGGTTACCCCCTCTGGCCCGTGCCCGCCTTCTCATGTCCCACGATTTGTTGTTGGCACCGTACAGTGCCTTGTACCTCTTTTCCTTTGTTCTTCTCCCTTGTTTGTAGGGTGGGAGGGTTCTGTGGTAAAGAAGTAAAGGTTAGAAGGCACTGAGTAAACAGTGCACCTCCTGTTTGTTTGGGTCCCCGTTCAGGGCCACAAACTGATTGTGTTTTCTCAGAGCATGCTGCTCTCATTTATAACACCCAGGGAAGCCCTGGGTCTTTGATATGTGTAGTAGTAGGGGCTGCTGTGTTCCAGCCCCCAGCCGGATAGCCGACTACCTGGCCCCCTGGGGGGGCAGGTCTTTGAACCTGGGCCCTGCCTGACTGTTGGCTTCCTTAGGTGCTTAGAACCATGGTGCCTGGAGGAAAGGGTGAGGTGATTGTTCACACCTCACCCTTCCTCAGCTTTGTGTTGCATAGACTGCGTGTCTCTCTAGCTGGGGGGAGGAGAGGAGCAGACGCGTGCGAAGCTGGGCTGCCCCTCTCCTGGCCTGCTGATGGTAACAGCAGTTACCCTGTCTCGCTTTGGGCGGCCCTGCAACATTGCCCATAACTGCTGAACCCATATGCATGCATAATTATTGGCCGACCCCATACCCTCACCCAGAATAATTTGGCTCACACAGTGTTTGTCAAGTGTTGGCAATAAAAGGCTGTAGCTTTTTATTGTACAGATATGGTTATGGGGATAACAATAATCACATATCATAAGAGTAACATACTTTTGGGCACCGGGTCCTGGGGTCACCCCCTCTGGCCCGTGCCGCCACACGTGGGAAGGTTGGCGGCTGACCACGTTCCCCCGAAAGTATCACTTAGTGACCCCCCCTGGAGGCTAGAGTTGCTGTAATTTCTCGAAAGAAATGTTCCATGCCCTGGTTAGATAAATGGGTGCCGTCTTTGAGAAAACGTTCCGGGTCAGCCAGTGTAATGGCCGGGTGCTTTATGAAGCCCAGTCCTCTTGCTGTACAGAATTTCTCTAGCCCCCTGTTGAGTTTTCTTCTGGAAATGTCTGTAGATTTGTAGCAGTTGGCCCCTTGCCATTTCATTCTGGCTAGGATGGCTGAGAAGTATATTTCTGTTTCCCTCCAATTGTGTGAAATGCCTGCTAGGGAGGAACAAATGTTTTCAAATAAATTTCTCCTTCCAATAGAAACCAGATCATTGCCGCCTAGGTGTATGACCAGAAATTCTGGCGGGTCTCTGTATGTGACCAGCTCAGATAGTGTTTTGTGGATATTGGCCCATCGTAGGCCTCTGTATCTCCACCCCGAAGCAATGGTGTTTCTGAAGGGTGGCCTTTCTTTGGTCTCTTATGCCCATCGGCCCGTCCTGAAGATAAATGAGTGGCCGAGTCTCCATGCTGATTGGAGAGAGGTTCTCCCTTCGCTTGTTGTTTCTGAAGGGGGAGGGAAAAGAAAAATCGGGGAGGATGGCTATATTAGCTGTGGTCTGATGTATCTTTTGTAGCAATCAGACTTCCATCCGCTTATGTTTTTTAGTTGTTGAGGTGCTAGGCCTGCTTGCCATGCTGAGGTGGCGGCACCTATTCTGAAGGAGTGGGTGCCAAAGCCCTTGGGGTCCCACCCTGCTTTGCTGATTGCTTTCATCAGCACCCCTTTGAATTGGTAGCGGCTTAGTGCCGAGGCGTCCTTGTGGATTAGAAACCTCCTCCCTACCTTGGGCCTTTGTGCATAATAAAGGTTGGTAATACATACTAGGCTGTTTGTTACCTCATCAATACAGCAAATGTTAATGGTTCTGGTCTGCTATTTAAACCAGTTTTCTGAAATCAAGAGGGCGGTGGGTGTCTACCTGGGGTCCTTCCACTCTGGCCCATCCTTTCATAGCGTAGGAAATGAGGGCGTTCTAAGTGGGATTCGTATTTTCTATGGGCAGCGAGTTGTTAGCACCCGTTTTAAAGGTGCCTGTATCATGTTGGACATCCTGGCCTGGGCTCTCTGGCTCTGGTGTTGATGTCGGTATTTTTTTGGCACCCATTTTTGAGGTGCCTGGTTCTTGTTGGTCATCTCGGCCCGCGCTCTCTGGCGCAGGCGTTGATGCCGTTGTTTTTTTAGCACTTGTTTTTGAGGTGCCTGGTTCTTGTTGGGCATCCCAGCCTGAGCTCTCTGGCGCTGGCATTGATTCCGTTATTTTTGTATTCCCATTATTGTCCAGCATTCTGCTGGTATTGGCGTCACCTGTTTGCGGGCGTGCGGCGGTAGCTACCAAAATCTTGGCCACTGAAAGCAAGATGAAGCATCTGCAATATTATTGTCTTCTCCAGCGATGTGCTTTGCTTTGATCAAAATGTTTTCTTGTAGTGTGACCGCTGTAATGGCTCGTAGGACTTTCAGCACTAAAGGCCATTTAGTGGATCTTCTGTTTATGGAGCCTACCATGGCCATGTTGTCAAACCAGACCAAGAGTTCCATGTTCGCTAGCTGCCTGCCCCAGATGTGTAAAGTAAGCCAGATGGGAAATATTTCTAGGAGGGTGATATTTTTTATCCACCCTGCAGCTTGCCATGTTATGGGCCAGTGTCCCGCCACCCATTCTGAGTCTAGTATGGCTCCAAACCCCCTGCTCTCGGCTGCATCAGTGAAAAGGACCCTTTTTGTTGAGGTGTTCAATGGCATACGCCAAAGTGATGTCCCGTTAAAATCTTTAAGGAAATTACCCCCAAATCTCCAGGTCTTGTTTCACCTCTGTGCCTAGTTGGATGTGCAGGTGGGGTTTGGTGTAAGATATGATTATTAGTTTCAGACTTCTGGAGAATACTCTCCCCTGAGGGACAATTCTGGCTGCGAAGTTGAGGCTTCCCGCTAATGGCTGAATTTCTTTTACTGTGCCTTTGTCTTTTGTTGTTAGGCTTTCTATTTTCTCCAGTTCTACTATTTTTGTTTTCGGGATCTTGCATAAGCCCTGTGATGAGTCAATTTCAATGCCCAGGAAAATTATGTTGGTGGCCGGTTTGGTCGTTTTTTTCCTTGCTAGAGGTATTCCCCACTGTGCGGCCATTCCTTCTAGTTTTGCCAGAGCCCTGTTGCATTCTTCAGAATTTGCAAGTCCCATTACCATGAAGTTATCAAGATAGTGTACTGTTTTGGTACCTGGTCTCTGTTTTTGGAAAGCCCATTGAAAAAAGCAGCTGAATTGCTCGAATAGGGCGCAGGATACTGCACACTCCATGGGGAGGAATATGTCTACATAGAATTTGTTGTTAAAAGTAAAACCTAGCCATTGTTGGGAATCTGGGTGGACTGGCAATAGTCTGAAAGCAGATTCAATGTCTAGTTTGGCCATCAGGGCGTTCCTGCCACATTCCTGTATGAGTCTTACCGCCTCCTGGAAGTGTGTGTTGTAAGAGGATTCAATTCAACACTACAGCTAAGTCAATGCCTAGTCTGGGGTACTGAATGGAAACCCTTATTGATATATCTTTATGTCCAGTTCATGCGTTCTGGATGACTACCCCTATATAACACCCCTCTCTTGGAATCCCCCTGACCCCACTGAGCCAAGAAGTAGTTCTGTTTTGCAAGTTAAAAGGTTTATTTAAGAATTTAAACAATATATATATATATATATCACACTTTATAATAAATTAATAATTGAATATCACACTTAATCTGATATGATAAAGATTAACAACGGAGAATCTGGCACTAGCCCACTTCTTTATAATCACTAAGGAGTTGACATGAAATGGATAAGGTAGCACACTGGTAAATAGGGACAGAAGAATAATGTGGTAGAGAATGCTTTATAGGGTTCAAGGAAATGCAAGGTTGAATGAATGAAATGCAGTATAGAAGATAAACTGAGATGGTTTCACAAAAGACAAGGTAATCACTTTCCCTTTGTGGCAATTCACCCCCCCTATACAATGTAAGGAGATGGAAGGAAGAGCACACGGTTCAGGTATACAATCACAATGTAATACAGAGTTCCAGTTTCCCAGCAAGCTTAGAGGAGAATAGATATGAGTTTTACACAGGCTCAAAATGCTTTAAAATGTGATAGCAATATATTGGAAAATGTGCTAAAATGATTTTAATTCCCTCTGGAGGTTCAGGTTGAGGATTAGTTGGTTTAAATAAGTTCAGGCTTACTTTAGCAATGTTCTAGGAATGATTGGCAGGTTAAACGAATTTTTGGCAAATGAAAGCAAGGAAGCTGCTGTTTTCACACGTGGAGAAATTTGCAAATCGCGGTAAAAAATTCGTGAGTGCGTTTTTCGCGCTTGCGGCAAAAGTATAGGGAATAGGAATGCAGTTCTAGGTTCGTTGAAAAGCCAAGATTCCCAGCTTTCAGAGGAAAGTTACTGCAAGTCTCTAAGACAAACGGTCACGGAGATATGAGCGATATGGTAAAGGTCGTTTTTCAGATTTGAAATTTTAAAAGTTCAAAGTGACAAGTTACAGCTAGCAACTAGAAATGACAGGTGACAGCTTTGCAAATGACAGGTGACAGTTAGGAGACAGTTCTGGTTAGATTAAAATAGATTGAATTATATTATTTTAACTAAGAGATTGGTTCTGCACAGTTCTGCTAGGTACTCACAATATATTTTTGAAATAAATGGGCCTCGCCACGGATCTGGTCAACAGGTTTTCTTCACTCGCCACGGACGGTCTCTGCGCACAGCGTCTGGGTCAGCTCTCTAGTTCTGCGAACAGCGGTCTGGGTCAGCTCTGCTCTGCCTCTGGTTCTGGATACTGCTCTGCTTTCTCTGGGTACAGCACTGCTTCTGGATCTTTCTGCACAGCTTTCTCTGGACCCAGCGCTGATCTGCACGGCTCCTGGATGCTGCTATCGCTGTTAGGTTTGCTGGATGCTGAGGCCCACTGAGAAGAGTTCTCAGTTTGTGGGTTTAGGCCCTTGCTTTGAGTTCTGAATCAAGTTCTTTGGAGTTTTAAAGTCTAAGTGTTGAATCTAGTATCTTCTGGATGTTGTGTGGTAAGGCAGAGCGCGTTGCAGCAAATGGAATTGAATGTCCCTATCTGTCCTGACTGTCTGCTTTTATGTGTTTTGAAAGTGAGTGGAGAGGCTAGCTTTCTAGACCCTACCCCTCTCCACTTGTCATTGGCCACTTCATCCTCTTCCCCTTGATTGGGGGAATGAAATGAAGTGTCATCATGATGAGGTCTGTTTATGATACAGAGAACCCACCCCTGTCAAATTACACACAATCTATATTTTGACCCAAAAGACATATTTGCACAGGTACACATTTGTTTAAAATTACATGCACCCATCACATATGACAGGAGGTATACCCTGTCCAAATCTGCTCTTCCTGAGAGCTTGCATTGAGAAATGGAAACATTTTGCACTTTTTAACTGGTTTTGTAATATCGGACATTAACCCAAATTTACACACATGTGCGCAAGGAGTATGGACATTAATTGATGAAGTGTCAGATTTTTAACATGCATACATTTTAAGTAATACCCTCTTAACTGCTAGCTTGCCCCCAGATCATACCACCGGTTCTAAAAACCTCTTAAAATGTGGGCAGAAAAATCACAAGAATTATGGTATCATTTATAAAATTTTCACAAGTCCGCTCTATGAATGATCCATCTTTTTAGAGTTATGTTCTGGCCCCAAAGGGGTGTGGTTTCCCCCCAGCACAAGGTTGAATTTCTGGTTTTTCCAGTTCTGCCAAGCTCAGAGACCCTGCCCCTCCCAGCTTCTGCCAAGAGGAAGCTGTTTTACGGTCCCCCCAATAAAGCATCTGCCTGGGTCCTGGAAGGCCCATTGTTCAAGAGGAAGCCATTTATGGCCTCCCCCCAATAAACCCTCTGCCTGGGTCCTATGTTTAGTCTCTAGCAGTCCCTTGGTAATTCAATCAGAGAAGTGTCATATCCCTTTTGGTGGGAACAGCAAAAGGCAGCTAAGCCTGGGAACACAGCTGTTGTGCAAGTCTCAACTCCTGTCCAGGGTAGCTGGTGGGCAGAATTCAGTTCCTTAAGCCAGGCCCCAGCTAATGTCACTTTTAGTTACCTAGTTTTCTGCATTCAAATAAAACTAACAATTTTTACATATGCAGCTAGAATGCTGATTCTAAGTTTAAAACTATGACATTTAAACAATTGCAACCTATGTGACACTGAAAGTAGGTCACTCATTTCTTTTAACATTTAGATTTTTAGTGTCTTTCAGTCCAAATTTACTTAAACTGCTGAAATCCACAGCTCAGCCAGTCTTGTTATAAACCTTCAAGTCACTTCAGAATATAACTTTACATTGTATCCACCTCTCAGTAAGTCTTTCTTTGGCCTGCTTTGGGTTCATTTATTCAGTTTTACACAAAAAAAAAAAAGTCTGGTGTTGTTTTAAAACGCCGGCTTTCTGATAGTGGTGAGTACTGGTAATGCACCCATTTTTGGGTTTTAAGAAAATGAATTCCCCACAATTCTAGGTTGCTTTTGGCAATCAGCATTGCCATTCCCAATGGTTTCAGGCTACTGTGTGGGTAGTCCAATGGTGGTTTTAGGCAGTGCCCTTCTGTGCCCATAACATCGGCAAAATGGGGGGCAGCCTATTCTTCATGCACTTCCCTGGGCATTTTCTGGGAATCTCTGGCCATCATGATGTTTTCAATGCCAGTACTGCACAGTTTTTGAGGTAGGGCTCGGATGCATGGGTAAAAACATCCCACAAGCCCCCCTCTTGCGATGGCCATTCTGTTTCACTGATGGAACTTGCAAGACCTGGGATGTTTCCTCATCTTCTTCCAATAGATGGCACAGTTCAGCATCTTTTCCTCCATCCGGTACTGATCGATCGGTTCCCCTCGCCGGTCCTGATGGGAATATTGGGCGGTACACTGGGCCCCTTGCGTCTCTGCTCCCGGTCTCCGGATCGTCCTCCTTGGCTAGCCTGCAGGTTTTCCTTCTCCTAGGAGAATCTCTGGCCATCATGATGTTTTCAATGCCAGTACTGCACAGTTTTTGAGGTAGGGCTCGGATGCATGGGTAAAAACATCCCACAAGCCCCCCTCTTGCGATGGCCATTCTGTTTCACTGATGGAACTCGCAAGACCTGGGATGTTTCCTCATCTTCTTCCAATAGATGGCACAGTTCAGCATCTTTTCCTCCATCCGGTACTGATCGATCGGTTCCCCTCGCCGGTCCTGATGGGAATATTGGGCGGTACACTGGGCCCCTTGCGTCTCTGCTCCCGGTCTCCGGATCGTCCTCCTTGGCCAGCCTGCAGGTTTTCCTTCTCCTAGGACGACAAAGGAAGAGCGGCAATACCTATTCATAGACATTTTTCCCCTACCATTGATATAGTGGGGTGGCATATAAATTTATAGTCAAAACATATGAACATGCACATTTCTTTTTGCATTCAAAAACGAAAACACCCACATTGAGAAACTCAGAATTTGATAGGCGATATGTAGGATCTTTTAAGTTAGAACTGAATTAATCTGAGACAGTACCCTCTAGGATTCCAGAGGATTCCTCCAGTTGTTGCAGAGTGTGCCTGGGATGGCAACACTTCAACTGGTTAATGTGGACCCACTTGTCTTCCCCCTCTGCCAAACCGCCTTTGGGGATGCGGATCTTGTAGGCCACAGGGGAGATCTTGTCTATAATCTCAAAGGGTCCCTTCCATGTAGGCAAACATTTTCGCTGTTTGGCCTGGTTCCTTTGGAAATTGTATAGATAGACCCGGTCCCCCACCTGATATTCCTTCCTGGAAGTCTTCAGGTCATAGTGGGTCTTCATGCTATCAGCTGATCTTTCTAGATTCCGCTGAGCATAAGCAAAATCATGTTGAAGGTGTTTCCTTAAATTCTCCACATACTTATGAGTTGTGGAGGCATTTATCAGTGTCTGCTCTTGGGTCCTGTAGAGCAAATGCTGAGGAAGCACCATCTTGCGCCCAGTCATCAACTCAAATGGTGACATTTTGGTTGCAGATGAAGGGGTAGATCTGATGGCCATTAGGACCAGAGGTAATCGGATATCCCAACTTGGCCCAGAATCTGCCACAAACTTCTTTAATATGCTCACAATGGTTCGGTTATATCTCTCTACTGCCCCAGAAGAAGCTGGCCGGTAAGCAATATGCAACTTCCTTTTGACCCCCAGTATCTCCCACATCTTTGTCATTACTTCACTGGTGAAGTGGCTACCCCTGTCTGACTCAATCCTTTGAGGTAGACCGAAACGGGAAAAGATGTGCTTAATCATCAGGGCAGCTGCAGTTTCTGCCTTGCAATTTGGGGCTGGGAGACATTCCACCCACTTGGTAAACAAGCATGTCACAGTCAACATGTACTTATTCCCCCTAGCAGAGCGAATCATGGGGCCTACAAAGTCGATTTGTAAATCTGACCATGGCAGTGTCATCCCCCGCTTTTGGAGAGGCGCGCGGTGTGTGAGGGACGTCGGCTGAAATTGTGCACAAACAAGACAACCCTTCAAGTATTGGTTGAGGTCCTGGCCCATGTGTGGCCAGTATGCAACCTCTCGTAAGATTTCCAGTGTTGTGTGAAACCCCCTATGACCGGCGGTGGCCGCATCATGGGTGTGACTTAACATCAGGCTTCGGAATGAGGTATGAACCACCCATTGATCGTGGCCAGCTTTGGATTTCCTTACCAGCAAACCGTCTTGGATTCGGAACATTTTTGGACATTTCATCAACACTCTTAGGTCCTCTTTGCCAATATAATCGGTATCCGTCAGGGGAAAGTTCTCAGGGTCCTCAAGGTGTTGGTAAAACTTACCAATAATTGGATCCCCCTTCTGAGCGGTAATCAAATCAGCATCAGGGGTCTCCTTGCTCCATTGGGCAGTTGACAGATCATTGTGAGCATTTGTCTGGGACCTAGTGATAGCAGTGACCTGGATTTCCCCCAACAGGGACTCTATCTCAATTAGATCCCCTTGGATGGCCCCGGTTTTGGCCAGTTGATCAGCTAAGTCATTTCCAGTTTTGTCTGGTCCCTCTACTTTGGAATGACCCTTGATCTTTTTCCAATAGATGGTCATCTCATTCGAGGTGACCAGATCGTCAATGTTTTGGATCAACTTCCCATGTTTCAAGGGTTTGTTGTTAGCACATAACATGCCTCTGGTTTTCCAATTAACCAGGTGCTCCACGAACCCGTTCCGTACATAATCAGAATCTGTGATTATGACCAGTTCGTGGAGTTGATGCTGGACAGCAGTGAGGATGGCCTGATGCACAGCCATCAATTCTGCCACCTGACTACTTCGGGGACCAATTTTATATCCAGTGGAGGGTTCTGGAAACTCCTTCACCCATGCATTCCCTACGCCAGCCACCAGTTCTTTCTCCCCGTCGTTGTCAACATGGTAAGAGCATCCATCCACATATACAGTGGGCATTCCCTCACACTTGTCTTCTTCAAAGACTTTGTGGGGGGAATTAAGGTATGCCTCCATGTTGTCCTTTATTTTTAGACTTTCGTCCTCGAGACAGTTTTCTCTGGCACAATCATGCAAGTCAGCCAGACCTTGCGCGAGGGGACTCTTCTTGTTTTGGCCATATCTGACCTCCACAGGAAAGCCTTGCATTGACAGAATCCAGGAAGTAATTCGGGAATTACTCACATTTCCGGGCTGGATTCTGTCACTTTGGAGATATTGCAGAGGCTGGTGTGGAGTCTCCACTATGATGTGTTCCCCCTGGATAAACGGGCGGTAATTCTTCAATGCCCACACCGTTGCCAGGAGTGCCTTCTCACAATCGTTGAATTTTTCCTCCACAGAGGATAAAGTTTTGCTCGCATAAGAGATTACTTTATTGACCTTGTCATGCTTTTGGTATAATACTGCCATCAAGCACGTATTAGAGAACCCCGTCTCCAGGAAGAACTCCTTGTTTCTGACAGGGTAAGCTAGGCAAGGCGCTTTTGAGAGGCTTCTTTTGAGTTGTTTTACTGCCTCGGCTTGTTCTGGACCCCATTCCCACTTGACCCCCCCCTTCAGGAGATGAATCAGGGGTCTGGTGATCTCTGCGTAGCCCTCAATGAACTTTCTGCTGTAATTAGTCAGTCCAAGGAGGCTCCTTAGTTCCCGCAGAGTTGTGGGGTCTTTCAGTTTCTGAAGTGCTTCCGCTTTCTTTTCCTGGGGACAGAGACCCTGAGGAGTAATCTCATGCCCCAAGAAATTAACACGGGTTCTACACCACTGTGCTTTCTGAAAGGAAAGTTTTGCTCCGGCGGCCCTCAACTGCGTCAGAACATAACGGATCTCCGCTATGTGTTCCTCCACAGATTACTTTTGATGAGGACATCATCTACATAAGCCAGGTTACCCCTTGCACCCAGGTCGGGCATGGCCTTGTGTAGGAAAATGTTGAATTCATTGCCGGAGTTGAGGTATCCGAAGGGAGTCCGGGTCCATGTGTACTGCTGGCCCCCAACGGTAAAAGCCAGCTTGTATTGGTCCTCCCTACTGACAGGCACAGTCCAGTATCCATTGGTCAGGTCTATTGCAGTGAATACCTGTGACCCCTGGATCTGGGCCAGCCCTTGGTCAATGTAGGGACGAGGCCATCGGGAAGTATGGACCCGTTTGTTGAGCTCCCTGAGGTCGGCGCAGAGTCTCCACTGGCCGTTTGGCTTCAATATTCCCAGCAATGGATTATTGAAGGTGCTGTAAACTGGACGGATTATTCCCTGGGACTCAAGGTTCTTAATTATTTCAGTAAGGGACTCCATTGATGCGAGAGGCAAGCGATATTGCTTCACAAACACAGGAGTCATGCCAGGGTCCGTGGGGATTGTTGTTGTGTGGATGTCAGTGCGACCACAGTCATATGAGTCTACCGCAAAGAGATCTTGGAAATCCAAGAAAACTTGTTTCAACTTTTGCTTTTGTTCCAGAGTCACACAGGCATCAGCTAGGTTGACTCTCTCTTCCACCATCTGCCTGAAGCCTGGAAAGACTTCTGGTTTGGCTATCTCTGCGGCCTCCTCCAGCTGGGTGGAGAAGTCCCTGGTCAGAGTGCTGATTTGGACCGGAGGCTTCAGGTGGGAAGGGCAGCCCTCATGGACCTGGAAAATCACCCCATCCCTCCTGAAGTCACAAGTCACATCTTCCTTACCATAGGGGCAGGAAGTGTACACCAGGAAGTTCCCCCCATGCCGGGTAAAAATCCTGTCTGGTGTTGTATTGTCATCACTGTCACTGTCAAAGCAGTCCTTGGGGATTGGCCCTAACAGTTCATTACCTAAATCGATGGAAAAATGTCGGTCATCAACCGCCATTCCAATAATGGTGCCTGCGGCTAGAGTAATACTCTTTAAGTCGCTGTTATCCACCTCTATTAGAATGTTGTCATGTTCTATGTTGACTAATGGTGTTGGGTTTACCCCTAACCCTTGCTGTTGGAGAGAAGCATTTAGATGTATGTAAGCATCAGGGTTTTGCAAATATTGTCCTCTTTTAGCTTTCACTTCCAGGGAGAATTGTCGGGTCCTTTCTGGGATGGTGACCTCCTCTTTGATCTGAATTTCAACTGCATAAGGTAGCAATTGAGCTGACCTAAATGCTTTTTCTGGATCATCAAAGCCCATGGGATTATCCGCTAATCGGGACCAAGCTTTGAAGTTTATTAGGTCCAAACTAATGGCAACGCGATTGAGAATGTCAATGCCTAAGTAAAAGGCGGCAGGGACGTCTCGCACGACCCAACAATTGTGGACTATGCTCTTGTTGCCAATGGAGATTTTGAGCATACACCTGCTTGGCAGGAGATGTTTGGAATTAGGTGCTTCCAGGTCCATTTCCCATTTGTCTATCAGTTTGAAGGTGGGAATGGCTGGATCTTTTGGGAGTTGGCAAAACATGGCTTCGCTGATGAAGCTCTTACCGTTGTTCACACACACTCGAGCGAAAACAGAGTCCTTCCCATCATTTAACTGGACAGGGATGAACAACTGCTCTCCAATTTGCTGAATATCAGCCAGGCTCTGAGCTGACTTCACATCTTTCTGGACTATAGGAGTGAGGGTTTCTGATTGTGGATTAGTAAAGAATTTCAGGGTGTTTCCTTCCAGTGTGGAATACCACCTTAAACTGGAAGGAAGGTTGATTTTTAGAAATAGAGAGGACCCCGCATCACCAGTCTGTTGTCCTACTGCTATTACTGTCACGTCTGGAATCTGGTTGTTCTGGAAGTGAAATTCTACTTGGTCAGATTTTTGTTCAACCATGTGGCAGGTGCCGTTTAAACTAACATGGTTGACACTCTGTTTTAATTTTATTGGTCGGCTAGTCTGGGTCCAGAGGACCTTGTTTACACAATCTATTAGGGGTGACAACCTTCTCAGGAGGTCATTCCCTAGTAAACAAGGGGTGCCCTCTGGAGTCACTAATATGACCAGGTGTTTCACCTTGTGTCGCCCAATTTTAATGTCCAAGTCTGCAGTCCCCTCAACGGGAATTCCCTTCCCGTCAAAGTTCTGCAGTTGTCCAGGAAGAGAGGTGAGAGGAATTCGGTAATTCTCCCCCTTCCTGCATTTAGTTCATCAAAGGCCCTTCTGGACAGAAGGGAAGCTTGAGATCCAGTGTCCACCAGTGCCAAAATTGTACCCTGCCCCTGTACTTGTACCGGGGCATAATATCTTCCCTCCTTCTCCTCAAGGGGGCACAGATAATGCACATTTTTGGACAACTGGTGGGCTAACTTTCTGGTTTTGGACATCGCTAGCGAAGAGATTTGGGCAGAATTCTGTGGAGAGCCTTGGGAATCTGAAAGAAAAAGTTGGCAACTGGAGATCAGAGCCATTGTGGGTTCCCCTGGCTCCGGTTCTGGGCCGCCCCCCCTTTTTGGAGGCAGTCACCAGGATGGGTTTGAACCAGGGGATTTTCTTGCTGTTGGTTCTGGGATGAGATGGTGGGCAGCGGTAGCTCAGTCTCCCCATCTCCCCAGTCTGGATTTGCATCCCTAGGGACCCATTTTTCTTTGGGAGGAGTTCCCCCCTCTCTGAAGGAGAAGATCCTTTTCCCAGGATCCTCTGAGGATCCCTCTCCCTCAAATTGGAAGATCTGTACCTCCTCCTCAAACTGAGTCTGTTTGGGTCTTTTGTTTCTCCTACCCCCCCTCTGCTCCTTAGGAGGCAGACTTTCAGGGGGAAGAGATTTTGTTTCCTGTTCCTGGGTTTCCAGGGGCTGTTTACAAGTGAGGAAGGAAGCTTCCTCCAAGGCTTTACACCCCCCTTCCCTTTGTGCCTCCTCCCTGGGAACCGGTGAGTTATCGGGGTGCTGCCCCCGTCATTGTTCTGGAGCACCAGGTCCAGAGTTGGGTGCGTTCTGCGCCGGCATGCCGATCTGAGGGTTCTGCTAAGCCCTCAGTATGTGACCCAGATCCCGTGCCATGTTTTGAACCTGGCGCTCTAACTGGGAAACCCGCTCAGGCTGATACGGGGCCCTGTTTTCTCCCCTGGGCTGATCCCAGGAAGGATAGCTATCCCTTCTTTGGTAGTACCCCTGGTTGGGAAGATTTGGATACCCCTCCACCCTTGGCCTCCCCTCTCCCGGATTCGGTTGTCTG
Organism: Ambystoma mexicanum; assembly: GCF_040938575.1. Lineage (NCBI taxonomy): Eukaryota > Metazoa > Chordata > Amphibia > Caudata > Ambystomatidae > Ambystoma > Ambystoma mexicanum. The sequence continues at coordinate 1,080,870,814 of NC_090928.1, read as the reverse complement.
GGCTCAGGGAATTGGGGAAAGAAGGGTGGAGGATTTTGGGGCTGGAAGTTGGGTGGATACCTGGGGAAGAAGTTCTGCCCAGGGTTTGGTGAGTTTCTGCCCTCCTGTGAGAAGTTGGGAGGGAAGCTCTCTGGGTTAGGTGCTTGGCTGGATCCCCCCCCTTGGGCTGGAGGAGTCCACACATAACCCAGGATGGGTCTGTTTCCCTTGTAACGGGGGCTTACATAATCAGGAGAGCGAGGGACCCCATTTGTGGGGCTGCCTCCCTGGCTCCCTGTCTGTGACTGGCCCGACGACCTTCTGGGCCTAGCATTATTAGGTGCAGGTAGGTGTTTAGGCCCCCCCATCTCCAAATCTAAAACGGGGGTGACCTTTACCTCTGCCACCTTGGCAGCAGCAGGGGTGTTGTTGGCTTTGGGGTTTTTGGGCGCATTATTTTTATTTTCTATTAGCTTCTGCACCTTATAGATCCGGGTCGCCTGTTCAATGACCCAGTCTAAAGATCTTTTCTCGTGAAAATCCCTCACGAGCTGGGTCATTATGTATTTGGGCAAGGCATGGAAAAACGTATTAATAAATTCTCTGCTATCCGTGCGCACCCTTCTTGTGGTCTGTGCAAAAGCACGCTTTAACTCCTGCACAAATTCTTGTGGGGCCTGATCCTCCCCACATTGTAAATTGTAGGCTGCCTTGCGAGCCTCTTGAGGATTTCTATGAGTAGAAAAATGTTTCAAGATGGCCGCCTTATAGGTGGACCATCTTAAATGATTTTGGTCCTCCAGCCCCGCAAAGAAACTGGAGTATTCCGGGGAGAAGGTCCACTTTACATATTGAATACAGCTTTGGCTGTCCTTCAAATGGAAAGTCTCCATCATTTGCTCAAACAACTCTAAGTGCTCCCAAACAGAATACTTGGCGTTCTTATGATAAGGCGTGATGACGCTCCTGATTGCCTTAATCTGCTTTAAGGGGTCCTTAAGCAAGGCTCTTTTTGTCTTATTGGCCCTTTTGGTCCGGGTAACCCTGGTCCATTCATCTTCTGACTCAGAGGCACTGCTCCCAGAGGTTCCCGTCTGTTCTTCCAGATTTTCCCGGATTCTGCGAGCCTGGGAATGGCTGGCAGAATGTGGGGACCTGGTCTCCTGTGTCCTGTACCGCTCAGAGGAGTCTTCAGATCCCTCCTTGCTGCCAGGATTTGATGGGTACCCCCCCCACTGACCTAACTGGGCAGAGGTTTTCAGGATGCCCTTAATGGGCCTACTCTCCTGGGGTTCCCCATTAAATTGCACTGTGCTTGGGTGCCCATACCCGGATGCCCGCCCCTCCATTCCTGGGTGGTACTGGCCTATGAGCCCCATGCTTCTGGCTGGATAGTAATCTGCCATCCCTGTGGCCCTGTGCTCATGTGCGCCAGGGGACATGGGGGTGGCAGAGTCCAGGGACTGAGAGAGATAAAGGCCTCTGGTACTAGGGCTCCTGGGGTTATGCTCAGGAGTTTCTCTTTCCCAGCGAACCTCATCTCTATCCGCCCCTGCTCCCTGTTGCAATGCAAGAGCCTGCGCCTTCAGTTCCTCAGTTAAGGCCTTACTAGACTCTATCAGTCTCTCCTGCATCGCTACCTGTTGTTGGAGTCTATCATTGTGCTGGCAGAGAGCCTCATTCTCTCTCTGTGCCTCCTGATTGGTCCTGGAGCACTGGGCCAGTTTTTGCTGCAGGAGGGTTACCTCCTGAGCTGTGGCCCTATTGGCTTGCTCCTTTCTTGCCAGAGCATCCTCCACCCTCCTGGTGTGTTCTAACAAGTTCTGGTGTTCTTTTTGGAGGTCACCCAGCCCCTAGAGGGCCATGTGATTTTCTTCTGTTTTTCTTTTTAAATGGCAGACTTCCTGGCCTAAGGCGTCTCTTTCCTGACTAAGAGCCTGCATTTGTGCCGCCAGGTCGTCCCTCTGCCTTTGAAAGGCACCAGCTTTCTGGCGTTCTTCATCAAACTCTGCCTGGGTATCCAGGTCTTTCAAAATCAGCTTGTTGCTCTCTGCCTTCACTCTATCTAGATGACTTTGCAGGGTGGCTACCTGCTCCGTGCATGCCCTGTTAAAGTCTAATTGTTGCTCCAGCTTTTTCTGGCTCTGCAGTAAGGAGTCCAAACTGTCTTGGTGCTCCTTCTGCAGGGCCAGAAATCTAGTATCCTGGTCAGCCTTTTCCTGTTGCAGTATATCCATGTCCTCTTTTATTTTAATGATATACTGCCTACTATCATTTTCTGACTCCTGGCTCCTCTGCAGCCTCTGCTCAGAAGAGTCCAGATCAAATTGGGCCTTCTGTAATGCCAGCAGTTGCCTACTCGCCAGATCTTGGCCTTCAGCACATTTGTCCTGCATGGCTCCCATATGTAAAAATAAATATGCCGCTACCCTGGCAATCTTGTTGTGCTCATCCTTGGCCTTAGAGGACATATATAGTTCACTCAGGGCCACATGTAAGGGACCCTGGTCTCTTCATATATCTGACCCTGTTTCCGTGATCTGGGGTGCGATTGCTTGCAACCAGACCGTCTGGTCCTGATGAGTCCACTCACCTCTCACAAATAGCTTATGTAAGAAGTGCTCTCTGGCTATTTTCATATCTACCAAGGTCGTCATTCTGGAATTTGAGTTCCTTCCTGACTTACAGAAGTTTGTATTTTATTTTTGCAAAACAGACCTTTTCCTTAGAGCGTTCCTTTGAGGAGTGCTTTACAGCGTAACCCAGCGTGGTGATCCGACCGGATATGTGTATCTGGTCAGCTGGCACGCTGTATTAATCTGCACAAATGGTAAATCTAACCCAGAATATCCCGGCTCGAGCCCCCAATTTGTAAGAGGATTCAATTCAACACTACAGCTAAGTCAATGCCTAGTCTGGGATACTGAATGGGAACCCTTATTGATATATCTTTATGTCCAGTTCATGCGTTCTGGATGACTACCCCTATATAACACCCCTCTCTTGGAATCCCCCTGACCCCACTGAGCCAAGAAGTAGTTCTGTTTTGCAAGTTAAAAGGTTTATTTGAGAATTTAAACAATATATATATATATCACACTTTATAATAAATTAATAATTGAATATCACACTTAATCTGATATGATAAAGATTAACAACGGAGAATCTGGCACTAGCCCACTTCTTTATAATCACTAAGGAGTTGACATGAAATGGATAAGGTAGCACACTGGTAAATAGGGACAGAAGAATAATGTGGTAGAGAATGCTTTATAGGGTTCAAGGAAATGCAAGGTTGAATGAATGAAATGCAGTATAGAAGATAAACTGATATGGTTTCACAAAAGACAAAGTAATCACTTTCCCTTTGTGGCAATTCACCCACCTTATACAATGTAAGGAGATGGAAGGAAGAGCACACGGTTCAGGTATACAATCACAATGTAATACAGAGTTCCAGTTTCCCAGCAAGCTTAGAGGAGAATAGATATGAGTTTTACACAGGCTCAAAATGCTTTAAAATGTGATAGCAATATATTGGAAAATGTGCTAAAATGATTTTAATTCCCTCTGGAGGTTCAGGTTGAGGATTAGTTGGTTTAAATAAGTTCAGGCTTACTTTAGCAATGTTCTAGGAATGATTGGCAGGTTAAACGAATTTTTGGCAAATGAAAGCAAGGAAGCTGCTGTTTTCACACGTGGAGAAATTTGCAAATCGCGGTAAAATTTGCGAGTGCGTTTTTCGCGATTGCGGCAAAAGTATAGGGAATAGGAATGCAATTTTAGGTTCGTTGAAAAGCCAAGATTCCCAGCTTTCAGAGGAAAGTTACTGCAAGTCTCTAAGACAAACGGTCACGGAGATATGAGCGATATGGTAAAGGTCGTTTTTCAGATTTGAAATTTTAAAAGTTCAAAGTGACAAGTTACAGCTAGCAACTAGAAATGACAGGTGACAGCTTTGCAAATGACAGGTGACAGTTAGGAGACAGTTATGGTTAGATTAAAATAGATTGAATTATATTATTTTAACTAAGAGATTGGTTCTGCACAGTTCTGCTAGGTACTCACAATATATTTTTTAAATAAATGGGCCTCGCCACGGATCTGGTCAACAGGTTTTCTTCACTCGCCACGGACGGTCTCTGCGCACAGCGTCTGGGTCAGCTCTCTAGTTCTGCGAACAGCGGTCTGGGTAAGCTCTGCTCTGCCTCTGGTTCTGGATACTGCTCTGCTTTCTCTGGGTACAGCACTGCTTCTGGATCTTTCTGCACAGCTTTCTCTGGACCCAGCGCTGATCTGCACGGCTCCTGGATGCTGCTATCGCTGTTAGATTTGCTGGATGCTGAGGCCCACTGAGAAGAGTTCTCAGTTTGTGGGTTTTTGCCCTTGCTTTGAGTTCTGAATCAAGTTCTTTGGAGTTTTAAAGTCTAAGTGTTGAATCTAGTATCTCCTGGATGTTGTGTGGTCCGGCAAAACGCGTTGCAGCAAATGGAATTGAATGTCCCTATCTGTCCTGACTGTCTGCTTTTATGTGTTTTGAAAGTGGGTGGAGAGGCTAGCTTTCTAGACCCTACCCCTCTCCACTTGTCATTGGCCACTTCATCCTCTTCCCCTTGATTGGGGGAATGAAATGAAGTGTCATCATGATGAGGTCTGTTTATGATACAGAGAACCCACCCCTGTCAAATTACACACAATCTATATTTTGACCCAAAAGACATATTTGCACAGGTACACATTTGTTTAAAATTACATGCACCCATCACATATCACAGGAGGTATACCCTGTCCAAATCTGCTCTTCCTGAGAGCTTGCATTGAGAAATGGCAACATTTTGCACTTTTTAACTGGTTTTGTAATATCGGACATTAACCCAAATTTACACACATGTGCGCAAGGAGTATGGACATTAATTGATGAAGTGTCAGATTTTTAACATGCATACATTTTAAGTAATACCCTCTTAACTGCTAGCTTGCCCCCAGATCATACCACCGGTTCTAAAAACCTCTTAAAATGTGGGCAGAAAAATCACAAGAATTATGGTATCATTTATAAAATTTTCACAAGTCCGCTTTATGAATGATCCATCTTTTTAGAGTTATGTTCTGGTCCCAAAGGGGTGTGGTTTCCCCCCAGCACAAGGTTGAATTTCTGGTTTTTCCAGTTCTGCCAAGCTCAGAGACCCTGCCCCTCCCAGCTTCTGCCAAGAGGAAGCTGTTTTACGGTCCCCCCAATAAAGCATCTGCCTGGGTCCTGGAAGGCCCATTGTTCAAGAGGAAGCCATTTATGGCCTCCCCCCAATAAACCCTCTGCCTGGTTCCTATGTTTAGTCTCTAGCAGTCCCTTGGTAATTCAATCAGAGAAGTGTCATATCCCTTTTGGTGGGAACAGCAAAAGGCAGCTAGGCCTGGGAACACAGCTGTTGTGCAAGTCTCAACTCCTGTCGAGGGAAGCTGGTGGGCAGAATTCCGTTCCTTAAGCCAGGCCCCAGCTAATGTCACTTTTAGTTACCTAGTTTTCTGCATTCAAATAAAACTAAAATTTTTTACATATGCAGCTAGAATGCTGATTCTAAGTTTAAAACTATGACATTTAAACAATTGCAACCTATGTGACACTCAAAGTAGGTCACTCATTTCTTTTAACATTTAGATTTTTAGTGTCTTTCAGTCCAAATTTACTTAAACTGCTGAAATCCACAGCTCAGCCAGTCTTGTTATAAACCTTCAAGTCACTTCAGAATATAACTTTACATTGTATCCACCTCTCAGTAAGTCTTTCTTTGGCCTGCTTTGGGTTCATTTATTCAGTTTTACACAAAAAAAAAAAAAGTCTGGTGTTGTTTTAAAACGCCGGCTTTCTGATAGTGGTGAGTACTGGTAATGCACCCATTTTTGGGATTTAAGAAAATGAATTCCCCACAATTCTAGGTTGCTTTTGGCAATCAGCATTGCCATTCCCAATGGTTTCAGGCTACTGTGTGGGTAGTCCAATGGTGGTTTTAGGCAGTGCCCTTCTGTGCCCATAACATCGGCAAAATGGGTGGCAGCCTATTCTTCATGCACTTCCCTGGGCATTTTCTGGGAATCTCTGGACATCATGATGTTTTCAATGCCAGTACTGCACAGTTTTTGAGGTAGGGCTCGGATGCATGGGTAAAAACATCCCACAGTGTAGGATACCATGGATTCCGTGTGTGGAATGCCGTCGTTTAGTGATTGGCCTTTGGGATGGGATAAGTTATGAATTGACCTAATTTTCCCTGGTTCTTTATTGGGGACCAGTCCTAATGGTGATATTATGTAATCTTTGAGGGGCATGTGGTCCCAGGGTCCTGCAATCCTGCCTAATAGCAATTCCTTCTTGATTTTGCTCTCCACCACTTGGGGGTTGTCCCTGGCTGACTTTAGGTTCATTGGGATGATTTGTTACCCTGAGCCCTTGAAAGGGGTGATGAAACCCTTGGTGAAACCTTGCCTGATTGCTTCGCTGGTTTCCTTGTCCAGGTAATTCATGAGTGCTTCCCTAAAATTGTTTGGGTTGATGGGGGTTCTGCCTGGTGCCAAACCTGGGGTTGAAAGGGAGTGGATGGTGCTAATCTTTTGCATTTTTGGCTGGCAGTCTGGTGCAGTTGCTTGCTGTGCGGTCACCGTTGCAGTTTGTGCAAGCGTGTTTGTACCAGCAGTCCTTACCCCAGGTGCACTGTTTTTTTCCAAAATTCCTGCATGGAATGTTGGCTTTTGGAGAGTGGTTTTTGTCCTGCCTGTGGGTATTAGACTTAGCCGCCCCTGGCTGGTTCCTCCGAAAGGGCTGGTCCCCCTTTTTATGTTTCTCGTTATTGTTATTTCTGGGACCCTGTGCATTTTTTCTATTTTTGGAGATGTTCTGTGAGGCCTCTTCCTCCGATGGGAGCTCAGCGTTTAACGTGTATAAGCCATTTTGGACCTCGTCCCATTCTATGGCTGGCCTCTCTGACATTCTTCTCCTAAATCTGATATCATATGCTAGCCAGGTCTTCCCTTTTTGAGTGATTTTTACTTCTCTTATTTTATCCATGTAAGCCCATAGTTTTCTGCCATCATTGGGGAATTTCTCTTCGTATATTGTTGCCAAGATGGCGAAGGCCTGTAGCCAGTTGTCCCAATTCTGTTCTACCTGGGCATTTCTGGCTATGGCTTTCTCTTCTATCTTTTTGGGATCCCTAAAATCATCTTTCCCTTTGCGTTGGGCTTCTATAAGTGAAAAGATTTCTATGAACTCTTTAGTCCATATGACCTCTTTGATTGTGGTGTCAATATTCCATGCTAGCCATCTTTTATATCTATTCAGTATTTCAGTCTGGAAGGATTTCAATTTTAATTCTAATTGGGCATTGCAGATCATTGCTATGTCTGTTGGGTTGCTGTTGCTTTGCCCTCTCTGTCCCAATAGTTCTGTACTGGGGTTTGCCCATGCTTTTAAAGCACCTGTTGGGTCTGCTGTAGCTGCAGTTTGTGCAATTGTGCTGGCAGCTGTTGGCATTGCTGGCACCTGTGGCAGTGGTTGTGCCGGGGCTGCTGTTGTTGGGATCGTTGCTGGTGGGTGGGGTCACCGTTATGGTAGGTTCTAGGGGTATGTTGGGGTTTGTGGATCCCTGCTCCCCTGTTTGACGTAATTGTTTCCCCCTCATTTCGTGCAATAATTGTTGCATTTCCGACATGTTCTCGCACAATTTCGACAGTTTTTTGTTACCTTTTTTAGGGCCATCTGCCACTTTCTGTCTCTTTGGTGGTGTTGTGACATCATCTTGATTGGGTGATATGGGTGCCCCTTCCCTTGTTAGGCCGTACATATTCTCCCTGACCCATGCCCAACCGGAGTGTTCTGCTGCCTCGATGGCTGCCATAAGGTGGGGTGATTTTGGTTTCTGTGCCGGTGTTGTCGGTTCCTGTGATTTTCGTTTGGGACCCATGTGTCCTTTCAGCCTGTTTGATTAAAAGAAAGATATTTGAAAAAGGCTGTGTTTGGCCCTGCAGGGATCTGAACCCGTGTCAGTAGTCACTGCACAGATGTCAAAATGAGCCCTCTACTCGTTGTGCAATAGCACCTTCTATCATGCACAATATAATGCTTGTTGTATTATTTGTGGATTCTTGTGGGCTTGCAAAAAATGCTGTTTCCCATGCTGGGTAACTGTAGAGTGTTGCCCCAAAAATATTTTGGTTTATGTTCAGACAAACTGCAGCAGTGGTCTTTGGTGAGCTGAAATAATTTCTTGTGCCCAGGTTTGAGTTATGCGTGTAAACCATGCCTTTGTTGTTCACTGCAATTAATTGCATTTGCCCTGTTGGCCTGGGCCTGGGCCCCAAATGCTGTATGAACCAAAAGTTGTCTGCCTACTGCCTCAATGACAATGTTTGTTGTACTTTTGCGATAAGGTTTCCCGGAACGGGATTTCCCTGCAGCCTCGGTGTTTAAACTTGCAATATTTCTATTGAAATTGATTCGCAGTGCGCGTTAAGGGTCCGCCGGCAAGCGGCTGCCCGCGGATGTTTATCTTTGTTGCACGCGGTTGGAAAAAACAGTGTTCTATTTCATGCTTGCAGCCCGGCGTGGCGACTTACCTGAAATTGAGGCTTGACTGAAGCCTACGCCAGGCTGCTCTGCAGGATCCTCCTTCCTTCGTTCGTGCTGGTAAGTGGAGTCTTGCTTCACTTCGGTACGTCCCGGGAGACTTTCTTTGTTTGTTCAGTGTTCGCCGCTCGCTGCTGTGCACAGGTTCATGAACAGTGCAATGTTCAAAGGTAAAAAAAGACGCTGCGAATGCAACAAACTTTAGAGTTTGCTAAAGAAGCAAAGGTTGGAAGACACTGAGTAAATAGTGCACCTCCTGTTTGTTTGGGTCCCCGTTCAGGGCCACAAACTGATTGTGTTTTCTCAGAGCATGCTGCTCTCATTTATAAGACCCAGGGAAGCCCTGGGTATTTGATATGTATAGTAGTGGGGGCTGCTGTGTTCCAGCCCCCGGCTGGATAGCCGACTGTCTGGCTCCCTGGGGGGCAGGTCTTTGAACCTGGGCCCTGCCTGACTGTTGGTTTCCTTAAGTGCTTAGCACCTTGGTGCCTGGAGGAAAGGGTGAGGTGATTGTTCACACCTCGCCCTTCCTCAGCTTTGTGTTGCATAGACTGCGTGTCTCTCTAGCTGGGGGGAGGAGAGGAGCAGACGGGGGCGAAGCTGGGCTGCCCCTCTCCTGGCCTGCTGATGGTAACAGCAGTTACCCTGTCTCGCTTTGGGCGGCACTGCAGCATTGCCCAGAACACAAGGAATTTCCTAAAGAAAATATATATTTTTTAAGTTTTTGAGAGATGTTTACGCATATGTGTACGTGTCCTACTTTGCATATTGCACGTAATTGTTTACAAGCACAGGTGTTTAGATTGTTAAATTCAAATACTGTGTAAGCTCTAAGACATACGTATGACATTTTATCAAATATTAGATATTTTAAGAATAGTCATTTTTTTTGTCTTTTAATTTGCGGCATTAATTGTAAGATCATACTTGAGTGCATGATGTTTTATTGATTGATTTGAATGTTAAAGGTTCTATTGAACTAGTCACATTAACAATAAAATAAGTTCAATTAAGTGTGACCTGGCCAGATATTGCTACACCTTCAGAAAAACCCATTTTGCATTTGTGATATGGATGTGTTATGGGGTAAACCACTGCCATCCATTAAGTCATAGATATGCCTTTTTTGTACATATGGTGGCACTGTTCCATCAGCCCGTGGCCCAAACAATGCTACAGAGAGGAGAGAGAAGTGAAAGGGTGTTGAGAAGAAGACTATTTGCTTATCATTGCAACTGGCAGTAGTATTGGCATGCACTGCCTGCATTACTTTTGTTTTTGTGTCCGGCCATTCGTCCTTTCTTCTCTCAGGATATGTCAGTGCGGCCACGAGTCAACCAAAGAAAGCCCCTGAGGCCTGTCGTGTATTGAGTCTGAGACACAGTCACAGTCATAGTCCCAAATCCAAGTCCTAATCCTTTACCCTTGTCCCTCAACTTTGTCCTAGTCTCTTACCCTAGCTCCAGTCTTGAATCCTCGTCCTAGTCCTAGTAAACTACCTAGTGCTAGACTCACATTCCAGTCATTGGCTGGATATCTACCACAATTGACTAACTGCCATTCACCCGCTACTTTACATACTTCTCCTTACTGCTTGACAACTTCCACCTGTTTATTGCATTTCCATTTACGTTAGTTATTGCCTCACTCTGTACATTTATACTGCCTGTATTCTAATGTAACTATAACCATTGCCTTAACTGTAACTACAACCACTGCCTTAACTGTACCTTGTTGTTCTAAGATACGTGCCCGGATGCCTTCGGGCCTGGAGCGCTATACAAATAAATAAAATACAAATACAAATGCAGCAACGTTTTGTATTGTTTATGTCCTGTCATTCGACTTGCATTCTTCTTCCTGCATATCTCTGTGCATGCACAAGTAAACACAAGCAAACAAAGCGAAGCTGCAGAGGTTATTTTGTATGTTGTTATTTATGGAGTCTGAGTAACAGTCACAGCAATCCATTCTAGTGCTACTGTCTTATTCTAGTCTCCTATTCTAGTCCTAGTACTTCATTTTAGTCTCCCATTATAATCCTAGTCTTATGGAACACCCCCATCTGACCACCTGGGACATTTTACTGCATTTTACTATGTTATTTATTTATTTATTTTAATTGGGGGACAGCCACTGTATCCCCTATCTCCCCTCAACCTCTCCTCAAAACCTTATTTAAAGACCCCCCTTTAACACAGATGTCCACCTCCAAACCTATAACAGTATAATGCAGTGAAATGCCCCCACTACAAAATTCTATCAGCAGGCTATGGCCAGGTGGGGGTGTACCAGTTTTACAACCTAGTTCTAGTGTCTCATCTTTTTTTCTTGTTCTTTTCTCTCATCATTGTCCATAGTCCTAGTCTCTCATTCTAGACCCTCATCCCAGTCCCTCATCCTAGTTCATCACCACATTTTATCATCCTAATTGTAGTCTAATGCCTCAGCCACGCTTCCTAGTCTCTAGACATAGGAGGTCATTACGACCTTGGAGGTAGCCATGACGCTATTTGCCGCATGGCTACTCCCATTCCGGATAGCGGGTTCGGGTTCCTGGAATGGGGAAATACCGGGCCATTCCGACCTTGGGGGGCCCGATATTTCCCCATTCCAGGAACCCAGACCCTGTGCATCCCCATTCCTATTCGGGCCCCATAGGGCTCAATGGGAATGGGGAGGATGAAAACAACAGGCCCATTAATGACGGGCACGTTGTTTGAATCCTGGTCTGCTCACGGGACCAGCTAAGGATGCCTGGTAAGGACACCTGGTAAAACCAGGCATCCGTAGTGAGGAGACCTCGTAATGAGGCGGTAGGGGGTTAATGGGGCCGGCAACTCTACCGGCCCCGTTAACCCCCTAACGCCAGGGTCGTAATGACCCCTATAGACTTGGGAGGATAGCTCAGGGGCAACATACTAGCCTTGGAAGCAAGAAGACATGGGGCACCACAGGTCCGATCCCCGGTTCCGCGCTTAGAAACCTCTGGGTATTAAGCAACAATCTATCATAGTCATAGTCTCTGCTCATTGTTTCCCATTACAGTCCTAGTCGCTCATCTTAGTTGCTTGTCATTCATCTAAATCCTTGTCCAAGTCTCTCATCATTGTATGTTACAATGTTTTTGTTTTGCACCAAATCACCACTGTGGTCATGTTAAAGTCCCAACCCTATTGAGCCCCACCTGGGAAGCCAGACCTTAGTCTGTTGAGATGGGGAGCAGGAAAAAAAGTGACGCAAAAGAGAGGGAAACAGTGAGGAAGGAGGTTGCGGATGCAGCTAGTGAGTCAGACAGGTGGGCAATGCTGTGTGTGGACGCAGATTTTTCCACTATACATGGACTATCTTCAAGAGTGATGTGGCACAAAAAGATATGTGTTGGGTTAATATATGCATTTAGATTCACAAACACTTTTGGAAGAATTGCAGCTAAGAGCTTGAATAGTGATGGGTGCTCAAGATCATGCTTGGGTAATTCTGGTAGCAACGTAGGCTTACAATGCCACCATGTTCTATGTTACTGTAGGTAAGTTCCTGAATAGTAATTCTGGGACTGCCAAGCCCAGTCTAGAAAGAGGAATGGTCCAGGATTAGGATGTGTGAAAAGGTGAACGTTGCAGTAAACAACAGGCAAGGGGTGCGATTGATCAAAATAATAAAGTAAAATGTGATTATGCCTGTCGCCTAAACGCAAAGGTAAACAATGCGTGACTCTTTCATTGTTGTTCTTTGTTGATTTATGAGGTAAAGCGTTAATGCACAGGGCCTATTATTGGTTGCATTAGGAAAAGGATGTGCCGGTTCTGATTGTCATACTACTTAGTCTCATGGTTTCATAACACTGAAATTAAAGGGTGCCAGCTCTGTGGGCATACAATAACATGTTTTTAATTCAGATTATCTGTTCCTACAGTGCACTTTCAAAGTGTGGTAGCCAAGAGAGCATTTGTTTTACAAAGTGTCCTGGACAATGAAGTCCCTTGTTCCATTCCTGTCAAATATACAGACACTGCTTCCCAGTGCTGTCCTGATCTATTAGCTATTGTGTTGGTAGATGTGAGAATCAGACATCATGGTGGTGTGCAATGGTGGTGTGTTTGGTAGTTATACAATGGCAGTCACCTTCATAGTGGTCTAGCAGACCCAAGGCTTGTGCCTGGAGAGTGGCCCAGTATGACAACACCAGTGTGTATCCAGACCTTGTCCTGCAATGGAATAGAAACGCACAGAAGAGGAAGGGGAGAAATGATAAGCAAGTTATGTTATGTGTCAAGGATTCTACACTTCACCAAATCTCTTCTTCTGTAGGTTGGGACATTGGGCCCTTGTCCAGGGTATTCAGATGTTAATCTGCGAAGGAAAGTAGTAGGGGGAAGACAAGAAAATGGGAAAGTGGGTAAAATGCAAGAGACATTGGGAAGGGATGATGTAGAATGGAAATATATAGAATGTTTTTGTCTTAATTCCTCTTCTATAAATCCCATCCCAGACCCTTGTCCTCATCCTAGTCCCTCATCCTTGCCCCTTGTGATTGTCCTAGTTTGTTGTCCTAGATCTTCATCCTAGTTCCTCATCTCAGTCCCTCATCCTTCATCATAGTCTTTAGTCTTTCAAACTTGTCCCTCACCCTACTCCTACTCTCTTATCCGACCCGTGTCATCCTTGTTCTTGTCCCTCCTCCATGTCTCTCAGTCTAATACCTCACCCTCAACCTAGTCACTCATCCTAGTCTATTGTTTTTGTCATAGTCTCTTGCCCTAGTCTCTTGTCCCAGTCCCTCATCCTAGTACGAATCTGCCATCCTCCATCTTCATACCACATCCATCAGCCAATACACTTGTTGATTGCCATAGGTTATCATCGTTGACCTAGTCCTTAGTTTCTCATAGAAGCATCACATCCTTAGTGTCTTGTCCCTTGTGTCTCTCGTTGTAATATTTCAGCCTAGTCCTAGTCCATTGTCCTAGTTCCTAGCAAATGTCCCACTTTCTTCTTCACATCCCCAGTCCCTCATCTCTAGCCCTAGTTACTCATCCCTAGACTTAGTCCTTCATCCTCGATCATAGTTTTATATCCCAATGTGTGCCTCTCAAACTAGTCCAAGTTCTCATCTTCGTCTGAGTCCTAGACTTTTGTTCTAGTCCCAGTCTTTCCTTAGCCTAGTGTCTCGTCTTAGTCCAAGGCCCAGTGTCCGATATATCCAATATAGATCTAGTCAGTCTCTTGGACACAGTCTCTCAGGCACTGTGTCCCAGTCAGCTGCAGTCACTCTCTTTCTTACCCTCCACTAAATAATGTTATCGTTTACATGTGTGGCGGTTTCTTTGTGTCCCTCTTTGTCTCTCTATCTCTCTCTCTCCCTCTCTCTGCTTCTCTTTCGGTCTCTCTTTCTCTATTACTGGCTTCCTCCTTTTTTTGCTTCAATGCCATTGTTTTTTCTGGGAAGTGAGTTGCCATTCGTGGGGGAATTGCAGCATGAGAAGACATCTGTGTGCAGCCTGATGATGCAGGTTCGAATCCCGTCAGGGCGGACTCAACCTTTCATCTTTCTGAGGTCTATAAATTGTGTACTATGCTGTGGGATAATAATGTCAACTGTTATCTCATATGCCTGCTGGCTTGTAGTGCTATATAAAACTAGATATTATTATGCACAAAAGGGCGTGAATTTGATATGGACGTTGAAAACATAATGTGAGACATAATGTACCCAAATGCCACTCTATTATGGTGAAACAACCTGCCCCTAGGCCTGCGTAAGGATCGCCGCTTGGCAGGTGTGCATTGTGCAACTGGCGCCCACGTTTTGTTGTGTTGAGGTTTGCGTGGAATCTGAGCTCTGTTCTTAAGCATGCAGTGTACAGGCAAGTGCAGGTTATAGAAGCTGCTTCAGTGGTCACACAGGAAAATGGCATGGCATACATGCGGCACTCATTCTTGCCAGCCACACCTGCACGTTATCAGGTATCTAGGCGGGCAGGACTGGCAAGCTGGCACTGGGTCTTGGTCCAGCACCATATGCTCACCTTGCTTGAGAAAAGGTTAGTGAGTGGTACATGGGACACGTGTCTTCATATTTAATGTATTGCTCTTCTCTAGTGGCATGGTGTTTGGCTCTAATAAACCATTTCCAAGGGGTTCTACTATTCTGTTGGACATTGTGCGTGCTGTTGGATGATTTCCATTTGAAGGTTATGTTTACTCTGACTCCTGGTTCAATGCTGGATGCTAGAGGGATGAACAGCACGAGGCAGGCCTCGCGAGCAGGCTGTGTAGGCTGCAGACTTCCACCCTCACCTGCTTGTTTAAAATGTTAGGAATATTGAATCAGCCAGGCGAGCCTAACAGCGCGTGTAATAATAGTCACGTGATGATGCTCCCTTCAGTTGGCATGTTTTAGTCCTGGCTCAAGCTTTACTGGACTGACAACATATCTATACATGTAAAATAGAGCGACGAGCTGCACACGCGTGTTTTGTTTGTTGACAGGCTTCACGTGCAATTTTTGCATTTTCGGTGCCGCAAATGCATTTGAGGTGGCACAACATGTTTTGTGCTCCAGGGTCTTCATGTGCTTATTTTACTAGCCCCGTTTTGATTTTGGACATTTAAAACATTCACAACTCTTAAATATATCTGCCCGCATACAAAGTGACATTAACTTACATTAAACACATCTTATAGGAATGAACGGAGAAATGCACAGTATACCGAAGATATGTTCAGCATATTAAAACGATTGGAGGGTGGGGCGTTGAGGGTGGGGTGCCAAGTACATGCTCTGAATGGCACCAAGACTTCCTACTTGCCAGCAAGAAATAAACAATTACAAACTACTATTCCCAGCCTTCCTCGCACCATGAAATTGCAGTACGTCTGTCATTGTCCTCCATATTAGTTTGTAGGTGTTTTTATTTCTACTGCTAACATAAATATGGAAAAGAGAATGCATAATTCCGTCCTCAGTATCATTAATAGAATCACAACTTTCCCTCATGATCTTACTAAACAGAAACCAGCACTTTGCAAAATGGGATTCAATCAAGTACATTTTGTGAAGCACAGTACAAAACATTCCTACATTTTGTGCACCCCTGATCATCCATATTAATAAAAGTAAACATTTGTGGTTTGGTTTGTGGCATGTCGTAGCATGTTCCCTCATAAAATTCTACACCGTTTCCCCAATCTTCTCCAAAATGTGTCTAGTTACCTCTTAGGATCCTCCGGACAACACTGGCTACATGACATTTGAACACCCCAGTCCCCAGATTTCAGCAAAAGTCAAAATTTGTTTGTGGGTTTGTGGCTTGCCAAAGCGTTCTTCCTTATACAATTTCACACTGTTTAACCATTCTGCACCACATTTTTTATAGTTACATGTTGGTACCCTGTGTCCATTACTGGCTACATGACATTTGGACAGCCCCCCCTCCTTTTCCCTGGATTTCTGCAAAATTCTCAATTGTTTGTGGATTTGTGGCTTGACGAAGAATTGTTCTGTATAAAATTCCACAATATTTCACCAATATGCACCAATGTTTGCATACTTATCTGTTGGGATCCTACAGACATAACTGGCTACATAACATTTGGACACCCCAACCATTTCAATGGATTTCAGCACCTTCAAACAATTGGCGGTTGCCCGAAATCGGCAAAACATCAATGTGGTCTTAGAAAGACCTGTCCACAACCCGAGAATGCAGTTTCTGGGACATTTGCACAACAATGCACCACAGCAAACTACACCATACCAGGGTGAGGCTACAGGTACAGAAGGAGCACAGTACGTCCCAGTATGCAGAAGCACACCAACTCTAGCCTCCTCCCAACATTTGCTCCGGGGTATGTCAGCCAGCCACACAGGCCCATTCTCAGTGCAGTTTACTACAGAGTGCAAAGCACATAAAGCAATACGCGAATCGGAACAGGGACCTACAGGATCATTGATTTTCATCAATTTATGAGAGTGTTGTCATGTTTGTCTACAGAACCCATTTGAAGAACGGGGAGATTTTGTTAGTACTATATAAAAGGAATAATACAAGTGAAAACATTGTTCGGAAATATCACATAGAATATGCAAACATGTTCCAAAGAAATGAGTTAGAGTTTTGTTTGGGGAAGTACTTTATAAGTCCCTTTGCTTTAGATTCTTTTTACAAGTGGGCTTGCAGCTGGTGAAGAGGTTGTCCATGCAAGGGCTTCCTCTGTGCCACATGTTGGGCCTTTTTAACCTTTCAATGTTCTCAGTCCACCTCTTTACTGAGTCAGTCTTTGTTCTCCCTCACTTTTTTTTCCCTTTAGGTGCTTAGATTTCAACTGTATACTGTGCCTAGGTTTGTTGAGGTGCTCCTAATTCTAGACTTCACAGATGTCTCTTGGAAGACTTGACTGCGTAGTTAGGTGTTCGTGCCCGAGGATAAGTACTTTAAATTTAGGACACACACATTACTCTCTTCAGCAAACTACATCCATCTATGGATCAATGTTCAGAATAGTGCAGAATAGTGTTCCTTATTAGAAAGACATTGGGGGTCATTCCGAGTTGGGCGGTAAAGGAAAAACGATGCTGGTAAAGGACTACCGGCATCGTTTGCCTTTACGGCCCATTCTGACCCACCAGACCGTTATTTACGGCGCCGTAAATTACGAGGCCGTAAATAGCGGTTCAGTGGCACGATCCCGACACTCCATACCGAAAATAGCGCCATGGCATAAACCGGAGCTGATCTTAAGTAAAGCGGACATGGAAAAAACAGCCTCCACAAGGCCGCAAAGTACCTTACCGCCATGGAGTAAATACCGGCATCGCAGAGAAGGTGTTAAGAACCATGAGCAGTGCTTCAAAGAGGCACAGGTGCACTCAATCAGCACAGGTGGAGGCAATGGAGTCTGTCACAGCACAAAAGGAGCACACCCACACACCACACCCCCTCCCACACAAAGAAGATACCAATTGTAGCAGCATTCCTGGAGCTGGAGGCCCTGCTTGCAAGGCAGCAACTACAACAACAGCAACAACAACAACCACAGCCCCCACCACAGAGGATACACAGGAGGAGAAGGAGGGTGAGACAGGCCCAGCATGCCCTACCGGTGCAGGCACCATTACCACGCCGGCAGCCCCCAAACCCCCGCATCAGAGCCACCCCCTTCAACCTCACACCAGAGCAGATCCACACCCTGTACCGGCTTGACCGGGACACCATTACCACCATAGTGGACCTGATACATGACGACATAGTGAGCCGCATAGAAATCTGCACTGCCATCCCCCCTCTACTGAAGGTAGTGTCTGTGTTCCACTTCCTTGCCACATGCACCTACCAGCATACAGTGGGGCACATGCATGGCATTTCACAGCCCATATTTTCCCGGATACTCAACCAAGTGATGGATGCCCTCCCCAACCACACAAGGGACTACATATCCCTACCATGGACTCCCCAGGAGATATATGACACCAAAGTTGCCTTCCATGCACTGGCAGGCATGCCAAATTGCATAGGTGCCCTCGACTGCACCCACGTCGAATCGGTGGTCCCGCATGCCATGGAGGTGCCGTATCGTAACCGCAAGCAATACCACTCCATCAACGTCCAGATGGTGTGTAATGCCAGTAAAGTCATCACACATTGCAATGCCCGATACCCCAGATCAACTCATGACTCCTTGGTCCTGCGGAACTCAACACTACCACGCTACATGGAGCGACATGCTGGACGACGTGCCTGGCTACTTGGTGAGTAACCTAAATGGGCCATGGCAGTGCATTGGGGCTGTGAGTAGGTTGTCTGCATACTCCACCTGTGTGGGAAAGGGGGGGAGGATGCATACTCCACCTGTGTGGGAAAGGGGGGGATATGCATACTCCACCTGTGTGGGAAAGGGGGGGATGCATACTCCACCTGTGTGGGAATGTTCACGCCAGTGCACGATGTGCACCTCACAGAACACTGTGCCCTAAGACAAGTGACACGGCACATGACCACTTAACCACACAGTGCTGAATCTGAGGTGACACCTAACACTACATGACTAACAGGAAACCTGGCCAAATACCACAACACATGCACCACTCATCGGCGGCCCATACACACCGTAAGGGCATCCTGCACCATGCAGTGCAATAGCACCATGTCGCTGACTCCTGCATCACAACACACAGGACAGTCATCCCTGGGAGTGCATAGAAGTGAGTCTAACAGGGATCCCACAGCGTGTCACTGGTCCGGCACCCCTATAGGATTGCTGCAAGTCACCATGGTAGGGATCAGTGCAGAATGACGAGTATGCTACCAACTACAGCCAACACCCCCCTGTCACCAAATCTTGCGCATGAGATCAATGAATGCAGTCCAACACTGCTGCATGCATATACGACGCACATGCAACAAGACGTGAGTGCACACCATGACCCATCAGGAAGAAGCTACACCCTCCATCATTCCATTACACAGGACACATACCCAGGCCAGTGATGAGGTGACTGTATCCTGGGACATGTGTGCATGGCCAGTAATCACCTGCTGCCATGTAAGACTAGTACAGTTCTGCACCATGAATGTACAAACACTTACCTTCATTCCACACTCATGCAGGTGATGCTGGCTACCCTTTGAAGCCGTGGCTCATGACCCCGGTCCGCAACTAACAGAACAGGCATGAGGAGGACTACAATAGATCCCATACCCGTACATGGTTGGTGATAGAGCAGACCTTCGGCCTGTTGAAGGCACGATTTCATTGCCTCAGCCGGTCGGGTGGGACACTCATCTACAGCCACGAGAAGGTGTCCAAGATCACCATGGCATGTGTAATGCTGCACAACATGTGCATCCGTCGGAACGTGCCACTGCCCCCTGACGTGGAACTGCCACCACCAGATGATGATGAGGGGGAGGAGGAAAGAATGGCAGGACAGCATCACGGTGCCGATGCACAGGAGGGACGTTCCGTGCAGCAATCATTGATTGGACAATATTTCTGTCTCACAAGTCAGCTGAGGGTGTGAGGATGACAGGACATTGGGCACTGGGTGTGGGGATACATGTACACCATGCACTGCGAGACATTAAAGGACACATGCACAATGATCAATGTCCACTCTGTTTCTTAGGGATGATCAACCAGTGTATTGAGTAATAATGTTCAAATATGTACAACAAAACCTCCACCCTCACTGCCTCCCCCTCCCCCCCAACTCCCACACACACCCTCATCCCCCTCCGACTCCCCCCCAACTCCCACACACACCCTCACCCCCCTCCACCTCCCCCTACAACAACCCCACAATAGTCCCTTGGTACAACATTGTCAACATTTGTGTGCCAGCATGGTCAACGTGCACTCCCAGAGCCAGGGGGATCCATGTAGTGACGGCGCAATGTACGCAGTGAGCGTCGGACCGGGCTGGTCTGCGTGGACGAGCTTTGGGAGGGTGGGTCCGCCCGCTCGGGCTGTGGTGTGGGGTGTGCTGCCTCCAGGGCATCTGCGATCCGGCCCAGCACCTCGCAGAGCCGGTTTGTGTTCGCCGTGATCACCTCGCCCAGAGCCTGAAGGTCATTGTGCCACTCCAACGTAGAATCACGATTGTCCCTGATGAACTCCTCAATGAGGCCTGTGAGGTGCTGGGAGGGTAATACATCCGTGGCCGATGTGCTTGGCAGGCTTGGTATTGGGCCTGCAGGCCTTTCCAGAGTGTCTGCAGGGGAAGTGGATTCAGGACAGGCATGTTGTAATCCTTGCCCTGTGAGCCCTGGGGTGTCACTCTCCCCGGAGTCGCTGTGTGCCACCTGGCTGTATGATGGTGTGTCAGGGGTATGGGCAATGTCATTGGTATCCTCCGCGTTGGCTCCGGAAATTGATGGTGGACTGTCTGGAACATCGAGGAGGCACATGGCTTCATGCTCCCCAGCCACACTGGATTCCTCTGAGTGCAGCATGGGGCACATGTCCAGCGGCACTGCAGGCATGGGCAGGGGTGCAGGTGGGGGTTGTGCACCCTCCATGGGGGTTGCAGGAGCAGGTGGTGTGGCTTGTGTTTTTCTCCTGCTTGCAGGTATACGTTGGCCCCTGCCTCTGCCCCTGGAGGTACTGGCCCGGGTGCTTTCCTGGTCCTCGCTGTCAAGCCCGCTGCCTGTGGGGGGGAAGAGAGAGACGGCATGAGCAATGATTTGGGTGTCAGCATTAGTACATGCCTATGGTATCACAATGGGATTGCAACGTTTTGTGGACATTTGGGTGGTGAGTGGGACAGTGATCTGGGTTTAGATGCTAAATGCATGCAGATGTCTGGGTCACACATGTTGGCGGCGCACTATGATGACTCACATTCACAGTGTTTACAATCACTGCCCCGTGTGCCTCACAGATTCGGCCTCTTTGTGTGGTATGGGCCATATGGGTTACAGCCTTGCACATGACATCAGACTGGGTCCCACTTGTTACGGCATGATTTCATTGGGGGGTGGGTTTGCCCAACCATGACGTGACACCTTTCCCAGCCCTTGGCAGTGACTTACATTAGGAATGCATGTTCTGTCTTGAATCATGACACTCACCTCCATCAGCGGATGACGCTGCACCACACTCCATTTCGCCAACTCCTTCTATGGCTCCTGTGCCCATCATGGCCGCGCACGTTTCCTCCCACGGCATCATTTTGATGGGGGAACCTGGCCCTCCTCCTGTCTCCAGGGCCTGACTTCGGTTTGCCGAGAGGATGGCCCGCACCCGGAGACGAAGTTCATCCCACCGTTTCCGGCAATCCTTGGTGGTGCGGGGGTGTTTCCTACGGCGCTCATCCTCTGTGCTACCAAGGCCCAGATCTCTTTCTTCCTGATGACGGTGGGCCTACGCATATCACTGCTGAATACAGTTTCCGCATGTTCATGCAGGGTGTCCACCAGTATCTGGAGCTCATCCTGGGTAAAGCGCTCCTTTCTTATGCGTGCGGGCCGCTTTTTTAGTGCTTTAGGCATGATGCTGGTCTCGAATGCCAATTTCTCTCTTCGGTATATGCCTCCGGGTCCTGTATGGAGAGGATGGCAATGGATTGTGATTTTAAAGATGGCCGCCGTGCTCATTCCCGTTCCTGTGCGGTGACGTTTTTTCCGGTTCTGTTCTTTACCGGTGACCGTAAATAGCGGGGACCACTATTTACGGTCACCGCTGTTTACTCCATGTCGGTAGTGTTATGTGCGGTGCATTTGTTGGCGGTAAGGGATTTCGGGGCACTTTTGCGGCATGGCGGTAACGTTCATTACCGGCATGGCGGTAAGCGCATGCTCGTGAAGTCAGAATAGGCTGATTTTTACGGTCTAGTGCCAGCACGGAAACGCTCTTAACGCCATGCCGCTATAACCCTATATTTACCGCCCAACTCGGAATGACCCCCATTATGCGTTATCCAGATTTTTTTACTGATAAATTTTTCCTGACCATTTTATTCTGCACATTTTTACTGTTTCTTTGCAGCAACAATTAGATGGTAGGTTTGGTGGCAGAATATAGCAGGTTGGAGGTGGGGTGGTGGCAGATGGACTTAGGATGTGGTACTGGTGGTCCCCCCCCCCCTACATTTTTCAGCAAAAACAATAAAGACGCCTGCAGTACAAAATCGGTTGCTATGAATTTGTTTAAAACCGATCAGCTATTTTAATTCATGAAATCTGATGTCTTTGTACTGAGTTTCCTATTTTTTCACAGCAACTGGGTTAACTTATCTTTGCCCTATGACTCTTGTATGCTACCACATGTTCATGCCAAAACTGATAGGGGTATCTGAAGTGACCTCATACCTCAGTTGATCCTCTAACGTTACCACAGAAAGGACTATTCCATGACATTCCATCACAACAAGCGGCATGTCACAACATTTGACTTGGGCAAACTTACAGGAAATTGAAACCTAGGAAATTGAAAAACATAATGAATACATTCACAATCACACAAAAGCATGTACAGGGGTGGTTTTGGTGTCCCCTAAATGGCACACAATCTATTGTATTTGGTGTTGCAGTATACAAGACAAACAGATTCTTGTTACTTTTAGGTTGTGGGTGGTAGACAAAATAGACATATGTCCAATCCCAAGAGTTCCATAGACTTAAGAGGTGGTTTGTATAATAGCTGAGACTCAGGACAGGAGGTTAAGAATGGGAATCAGCCCCAGACGAATTGGATTCTGCTCCACAGCAGCACAAGGATGAGTACGGGTAACATGGCCCACTAGGCCCTCATACTTCTACCAACCAAAACACAACACAATAAAAAAGGTAAAGCAGGGACAGCTAAGAGATATACCTCCTTCACCTTTTGTGGTAACATGGGCCTGGGGGGCTAGGCTCTTAAAATGGGAATGTCCAAGCAAGGTTGTATAAAAATATAAACACTTTGAACAAACAAACCATCTAAAACAGAATGACTAGAAACTACTGAACAAAAACCAGCCCCACAGGAAGAACAGAGATGATGCATTTGAGGAAAGTAGCACTCTGAGCGCTGTTCCATGGTTGGTTGGTAGGTTACTAGCCAGGAAAATTATATATATGCTGTTGTTGACAACAGGTACTATCATGACCTAAACAGTTTCTAGGCTATAAGCGGACCATGGGGGCCATTTCCAGGTCAAAAGTACCTGGTTTTAGTGGGTTGGCGAAGTCAGACCTGGTGTCGAACATAATTGCGAGCTGACCAAGCTCAATTCAGATACAATGGATAATGTAGGCACAAGCAGCAGGTTCCATGTGATGATATCTGTGCAAAAATATCGCCATACTAGAATGTCGCCATATTTGTGCGGCAATATTACCCCATGGAACCTGCAAGGGACACCCCTGCAACCCCCATATATTTTTAAAGGAAGTGAGGGACACTCCCACAACTCCCGCACCCATTTACCCCATAAATTATCCCCACCAATAATATCACCTATGGCCGATCCCGACAACCATATGTATTGCTATATTACTGGTGGGGATAATATTACCTGATACCAAGCAGTACGCAGGTGTTGACGAGGGGAGAATGTAGTTGCTCTGTGGATTCAAAGGGTGCCTGTAAGTATGCAGGTCAGGGTGGTCCCAGGATGGCTTTGAAGTTGGGCCAGACCGAGTTGGGCTTTAGCCATGGCAAGGGGTCAATGAGTGATAATCCAACAGTTGGGTTGAGTCATGGTTGTGACCCCTGGTAATAGTCAGTGTATGATTCGGATCGGGTCCCGGTGTTGAGCTGTCACTTCAGGGATAGCAGGTGATGGGCTAAGCTAGTGCATGATGCATCGTCAAATTGGTCCAAAGTGCAAGTAGTAGTTTGGGTTGGGGGAGGAGCACAAAAACCAGCATGGGCATCTTCCCTCTTGCCCAAGGTGCAGTGAACACAGAGCGACCAGTTCCTTGTGGTATAACAGAAAGCTTCAACTGGTCTGGTCCTCCAGTGGCTGGAAGGCCTACTGAGAGGAAATCAAGGACAAGATGGTTCCGTTCAGTGTCGGCTCTCCCAGTTTTAGGAGATTCCAGTGTGTTGGGTGTCCTGACCCACATTTGAGCTATCATGCTGCAACATTTGGCGCTGTGGGCTTAGAAAATCCAAGATGGCCAAAAAGCCCACAAGTGCGCCAGAATCCAGGAGAACCACGAAGTTTGCGCACACTAAAATGGTTGCCTAACTTGCCACCCACCAGTGCAAGCAGGATGGGCCGGGGTGCCATGAGTGAAATGTGTGCCAAAGGAAAAACCGCACTTTAAAATCACCTTTTGTTTCTCTGAATGCCAGCTCAAAATGCATATTTTCAAACATTGCAACACATCCAAAAATCTCACTGAACACCAGCGTACATCTGGCAGAATGAAGTATGTGTGCATACTAAAGCTGGGAAGTTGAAGAGCCCCAAAACAATGTTCATAACAAGACTGGCTGAGCTCTGCAGGTCTGCAGCAGCCTAACTGAAACTGGATTTAAAACTACCAAAAATCGAAAATGTTTAAATTAACTGAGTGACCTACTTTGAGTGTCACATAGTTTGTCACTGTTGAAATGTCATAGTTTTGAACTTAGAATCAGCATTCTAGCTGCATATGTAAAAATTGTCTTGACTTAAACTGGGGAACAAAAAGTGACATTTTACCTGAAACCTGGCTTAAGGAAACGGGAATTCTGCCAGTCAGCTACCCCCGACAGGAGTGGGGGCTTGCCCAACAAATGCATTCCCAGGCCTGGCTGCATTCTGTTGCTCCGGCCAAAAGGAGGTCACACACCCTCTGATTGAATTACCAGGGGATTGCAAGAAACTAAAGAAAGGACCCAGGCAGAGGGTTTATTGGGGGGAGGCCATAAATGGCTTCCTCTTGAACAATGGTCCTTCCAGGGCCCAGGCAGATGGTTTATTAGGGGGACCGTAAAATAGCTTCCTCTTGGCAGAAGCTGGGAGGGGCAGGGTCTCTGAGCTTGGCAGAAACTGGATAAACTGGTTTCTACACCATGTGACCTGAAAAGGCACACCCCTGTTGGCCAGAATATGATTCTAAGAAAGATGTATAACTCACAGTGCGGACGTGTCAAAATTATTTAAATGATACCATAATTCTTGTGAATTTTCTGTGCACGTTTTAAGACGCGTTGGGAATTTGTGTGATGTTCTGGGGCAAAACCCTGCTATTTATGTATACTAGAGACTCTGTGTTTAAGGTAGAGACATGGGAGTTTACTGGAGTATGTATGGACAGGCCGTGTACATGTGTGTAAATCTGGAGAAAAATCCGATGTTGCAAAACCCACTAAAAAGCACCAAATGTTGCCATTTCAGAATGCAAACCCCCAGGAAGAGCAGAGTTTGAACAGGGTATACCTCATGTGATATGTGATGGGTGCATGTCATTTCAAACCACTGTGTATCTATGAAATATGTCTTTAGGTCAAATTTAGATTGTGTGTAATTTGACAAGGGAGTGTCCTTTCTGCAAGCCATTAAATGACATCGCTCTGACACTCCACTTCTTTTCCCCAATCAAGAGAGAAAGGAAAGCTTGACCAATGGGCAGTTGAGAGAGGGGCTGGCTAGTGATGCTGCACACACACCCACTTTCAAAAGACATAAAAAGAGCCACTGGAAGCTAGAGAAGAGATTCAATTCCATTTGCTGCGGAGCATGCGGACCGACGACTTCACATCCAGAGATCCAGACTTCAAATCCATCAATCTCCAGAACCTGTAGCAGTACAGAGAAAGCAGAGCAGTATCCAGAACCAGAGGCCAGAGAGCAGAGCTGACGCAGACCGCTGTTAGCAGAACCAGAGAGCTGACCCAGATCACTGTGAAGTGCCAAGACCAGAACCGGAGTCCTGGCCAAAACCTGACCAGATCCGTGGCGAGGGCTATTTCTAAATATATTGTGAGTACCTAGCAGAACTGTGCAGAACCAATCTCTTAGTTAAAATAATCCAAACTATTTTAATCTAACCAGAACTGCCTCCTAACTGTCACCTGTCATTTGCAAAGCTGTCACCTGTCATTTTCTAGCTGCAAGCTGTAACCTGTCGCTTTGAACTTTTAAAATTTCAAATCCGAAAAACTACCGTTATTTAATCATCCGTATCTCTGGAACCGTTTGGTTTAACTTTCCTCTGAAAGCTTAGAATCTCAGCTTTTCAACAAGCTTAGAACCGACTTGCTACTCCCTATACTTTTGCCGTAATCACGATTCTCGCACTCGCGAATTTTGCCGCGATTTGCGATTTGGCCCGATTTCTTTACTTGTAAAAAGATAGCTGTTTTTTGCCTGAACCGCTAAATTTCGTTTGCCTCTTAAGAACCATCCCTGAATCATTGCTAGAGTGAGCCTGAACTCATATTAACTAGATACCACTCACCCTGAACCTCCTGAAGGGAATTAAAAGCATTTTCAGCATATTTCTCACTGCATTGTCACCATATTCAAAGCACTTGGGCCTGTGTTTCAAAACTCCTATCTGTTGTATAAGCTGCTGGTGGGGAATTGAACAGAACTCTATTTGATTGCATTCCTAAGAACTGAGTCCCATTCTATTCATCTCCTTACATTGCATTAAGGGGGGGGGGTGGTGAATTGTCCAAGAAAGTGATTACAATGGGCCTCATCACGACCTCGGCGGTAACCCTTAAATCCGGCGGTAGCGCTATTACCGCCGGATTTAAGGGTCCGCCGAATCAGGGCCTCACCGGATTTCAACCCAGATCTGAGCTGGTGTGAAATCCGCCGAGAATTCGCGCTCATACCGCCAGAGGGAAATCCGCCGGCGGTATGAGCGCAAACTTTCCCCATTGAGCCCAATGGGGAATGGGGCATTCCCGAATGGGCTCAATGAGGAATGGGTACTTCCAAGTTCGGCCAACTCGTGATCCCGCGCTATTAGCGCCGGGGGCTTTGGCGGTCGCGCTAATAGCCCCCGCGCTAATACCGCCGGCTTTACCGCCGAGGTCGTGATGAGGCCCATTGTCTTTTGCTGAAATCCTATCAAGTTATTTTCTGTACTGCATTTCATTCCACATTGCATCCATTTGAAACCATAAAAGTATTGTTGCT
Organism: Ambystoma mexicanum; assembly: GCF_040938575.1. NCBI lineage: Eukaryota > Metazoa > Chordata > Amphibia > Caudata > Ambystomatidae > Ambystoma > Ambystoma mexicanum. The sequence continues at coordinate 1,080,843,647 of NC_090928.1, read as the reverse complement.
ATCGTATCCATCCTATAACCACTCATCATTGATTATAAAGAAGTGTGCTAGTGCCGGATTATCCATTATTGATAACTGCTCAGATTAAGTGTGATATTCAATTATTAATTTATTATAAAGTGTGATATATATATATATATATATATATATATATTGTTTAAATTATCAAATAAACCGTTTAAACTTGCAAAACAGAACTACTTCTTGGCTCAGTGGGGTCAGGGGGATTCCAAGAGAAGGGTGTTATATAGGGGTAGTCATCCAGAACTCATGAACTGGACGTAAAGATATATCAATAAGGGTTTCCATTCAGTATCCCAGACTAGGCATTGACTTAGCTGTAGTGTTGAATTGAATCCTCTTACAAATTGGGGGCTCGAGCGGGACGTTTGGGTTAGATCTATCACTTGTGCAGATTAATACAGTGTGCCAGCTGACCAGATACACATATCCGGTCGGATCACCACGCTGTGTTACGCTGTAAAGCACTCCTCAAAGGAACGCTCTAAGGAAAAGGTCTGTTTTGCAAAAATAAAATACAAACTTCTGTAAGTCAGGAAGGAACTCAAATCTCTAGAATGATGACCTTAGTAGACATGAAAATAGCCAGAGAGCACTTCTTACATAAGTTATTTGTGAGAGGTGAGTGGACTCATCAGGACCAGACGGTCTGGTTGCAAGCAATCGCACCCCAGATCAGTGGGGAACCCCAGGAGAATAGGCCCATTAAGGGCATCCTGAAAACTTCTGCCCAGTTAGGTCAGTGGGGGGGGTACCCATCAAATCCTGGCAGAAAGGAGGAATCTGAAGACTCCTCTGAACGGCGCAGGACACAGGAGACCAGGTCCCCACATTCTGCCAGCCATTCCCAGGCTCGCAGAATCCGGGAAAACCTGGAAGATCAGACAGGAACCTCTGGGAGCAGTGCCTCTGAGTCAGAGGATGAATGGACCAGGGTTACCCGAACCAAAAAGGCCAATAAGGCAAAAAGGGCCTTGCTTAAGGACCCATTGAAGCAAATAAAGGCAATTAGGAGTGTTATCACGCCTTATCATAAGAACGCCAAGTATTCCGTATGGGAACACTTGGAGCTCTATGAGCAAATGATGGAGACTTTCCATTTGAAGGACAGCAGTAGCTGCATCCAGTACGTCAAATGGACATTCTCCACAGAATACTCCAGTTTCTTTGCGGGGCTGGAGGACCAAAATCATTTAAGATGGTCCACCTATAAGGCGGCCATCTTGAAACATTTTTCTGTTCACAGAAATCCTCAAGAGGCTCGCAAGGCAGCCTACAATTTGCAATGTGGGGAGGATCAGGCCCCACAAGAATTTGTGCAAGAACTGAAACGTGCCTTTGCGCAGACCACCAGAAGGGTGCGCACAGACAGCAGAGAATTTGTCAATACTTTTTTCCATGCCTTGCCCAAATATATAATGACCCAGCTCGTGAGAGATTTTCATGAGAAAAGATCTTTAGACTGGGTCATTGAACAGGCTACCCGGATCTATGAGGTGCAGAAGCCCATAGAAAATAAAAGCAATACCCAGAAAAATCCCAAAACCAACAGCACCCCTGCTGTTGCCAAGGTGGCAGAGGTAAAGGTCACCCCCGTTTTGGATTTGGAGATGGGGGGTCTAAAAACCTACCTGCACCTAATAATTCACAGCCCAGAAGGCCCTCGGGCCAGTCACAGACAGGGAGTCGAGGAGGTAGTCCCACAAATGGGGTCCCCCGCTCCCCTGACTATGTAAGTCCCCGCTACAAGGGAAACAGCCTGATCCTGGGTTATGTGTGGACTCCTCCAGCCCAAGGGGGGGATCCGGCCCAGCAGCTAACCCAGGGAACTTCCCTCCCAACTTCCCACAGGAGGGCAGAAATTCTCCAAATCCTGGGCAGAACTTTTTCCCTAGGTATCCACCCAATTTCCAGCCCCAAAATCATCCATCCTTCTTTCCCCAATTCCCTGAGCCCAGACAACCTAATCCGGGAGAGGGGAGGCCAAGGGTGGAGGGGTACCAAAATCTTCCCAACCAGGGGTACTACCAGAGAAGGGATAGCTACCCTTCCCAGGATCAGCCCAGGGGAGAAAATAGAGCCCCGTATCAGCCTGAGCGGGTTTCCCAGTTAGAGCGCCAGGTCCAAAATATGGCACGGGATCTGGGTCACATACTGAGGGCTCAACAGAACCCTCAGATGAGCGTGCCACCACAGAATGCCCCAAACTCTGGACCTGGTGCTCCAGAACAATGACGGGGGCAGCACCCCAATAACACACCGGCTCCCAGGGAGGAGGCACAAGGGGAAGGGGGGTGTAAAGCCTTGGAGGAAGCTTCCTTCCCAACTTGTAAACAGCCCCTGGAAAACCAGGAACCGGAAACAAAATCTCCTACCCCCGAAAGCCTGCCTCCCAAGGAGCAGAGGGGTGGTAGGAGAAACAAAGGACCCAAACAGAGCCACTTTGTGGAGGAGGTACAGATCTTCCAATTTGAGGGAGAGGGATCCTCAGAAGATCCTGGGAAAAGGATCTTCTCCTTCAGAGATGGGGGAACTCCTCCCAAAGAAAAATGGGTCCCAAGGGATGCCAATTCAGACTGGGGAGATATGGAGACTGAGCTACCGCCGCCCATCATCTCATCCCAGAACCCACAATACCAAAATCCCCTGGTTCAAACCCATCCGGATGACTGCCTCCAAAAAGGGCGGGGCGGCCCAGAACCGGAACCAGGGGAACCCACAATGGATCTGATCTCCAGTTGCCAACTTTTTCTTTCAGATTCCCAAGGCTCTCCACAGTATTCTGCCCAAATCTCTTCTCTCGCCATGTCCAAAACCAGAAAGTTAGCCCACCAGTTGTCCAAAAATGCGCATTATCTGTGCCCCCTTGAGGAGAAGGAGGGAAGGTACTATGCCCCGGTACAAGTACAGGGGCAGGGTACAATTTTGGCACTGGTGGACACTGGATCCCAAGCTACCCTTCTGTCCAAAAGGGCCTTTGATGAACTAAATGCAGGAAGGGGGGAGAATTACCAAATTCCTCTCACCTCTCTTCCTGGACAACTGCAGAACTTTGACGGGAAGGAAATTCCCGTTGAGGGGACTGCAGACTTGGACATTAAAATTGGGCGACACAAGGTGAAAAACCCGGTCATAGTAGTGACTCCAGAGGGCACCCCTTGTTTACTAGGGAATGACCTCCTGAGAAGGTTGTCACCCCTAATAGATTGTGTAAACAAGGTCCTCTGGACCCAGACTAGCCGACCAATAAAATTAAAACAGAGTGTCAACCATGTTAGTTTAAACGGCACCTGCCACATGGTTGAACAAAAATCTGACCAAGTAGAATTTCACTTCCAGAACAACCAGATTCCAGACGTGACAGTAATAGCAGTAGGACAAAAGACTGGTGATGGGGGGTCCTCTCTATTTCTGAAAATCCACCTTCCTTCCAGTTTAAGGTGGTATTCCACACTGGAAGGAAACACCCTGAAATTCTTTACTAATCCACAATAAGAAACCCTCACTCCTATAGTCCAGAAAGATGTGAAGTCAGCTCAGAGCCTGGCTGATATTCAGCAAATTGGAGAGCAGTTGTTCATCCGTGTCCAGTTAAATGATGGGAAGGACTCTGTTCTCGCTCGAGTGTGTGTGAACAACGGTAAGCGCTTCATCAGCGAAGCCATGTTCCACCAACTCCCAAAAGATCCAGCCATTCCCACATTCAAACAGATAGACAAATGGGAAATGGACCTGGAAGCACCCAATTCCAAACATCTCCTGCCAAGCAGGTGTATGCTCAAAATCTCTATTGGCAACAAGAGCATAGTCCACAATTGTTGGGTCGTGCGAGACGTCACTGCTGCTTTTTACTTAGGCGGCGACATTCTCAATCGCTTTGCCATTAGTTTGGACCTAATAAACTTCAAAGCTTGGTCCCGATTAGCGGATAATCCCATGTGCTTTGATGATCCAGAAAAAGCATTTAGGTCAGCTCAATTGCTACCTTATGCAGTTGAAATTCAGATTAAAGAGGAAGTCACCATCCCAGAAAGGACCAGACAATTCGTCCTGGAAGTGAAAGTTAAAAGAGGACAATATTTGCATAACCCTGATGCTTATATACATCTAAATGCTTCTCTCAAACAGCAAGGGTTGGGGGTAAACCCAACTCCATTAGTCAACATAGAACATGACACCATTCCAATAGAGGTGGATAACAGCGACTTAAAGAGTATTACTCTAGCCGCGGGCACCATTATTGGAATGGCGGTTGATGACCGACATTTTTCCATTGATTTAGGAAATGAACTGTAAGGACCAATCCCCAAGGACTGTTTTGACAGTGACAGTGATGACAATACAACACCAGACAGGATTTTTACCCGGCACGGGGGGAACTTCCTGGTGTACACTTCCTGCCCTTATGGTAACGAAGATGTGACTTGTGACTTCAGGAGGGATGAGGTGATTTTCCAGGTCCATGAGGGTTGCCTTTCCCACCTGAGGCCTCCAGTCGAAATCAGCACTCTGACCAGGGACTTCTCCACCCAGCTGGAGGAGGCCGCTGAGATAGCCAAACCAGAAGTCTTTCCAGGCTTCAGGCAGATGGTGGAAGAGAGAGTCAACCTAGCTGATGCCTGTGTGACTCTGGAACAAAAGCAAAAGTTGAAACAAGTTTTCTTGGATTTCCAAGATCTCTTTGCGGTAGACTCATATGACTGTGGTCGGACTGACATCCACACAACAACAATCCCCACGGACCCTGGCATGACTCCAGTGTTTGTGAAGCAATATCGCTTGCCTCTCGCATCAATGGAGTCCCTTACTGAAATAATTAAGAACCTTGAGTCCCGGGGAATAATACCTCCAGTCCACAGCACCTTCAATAATCTGGTGCTGGGAATATTGAAGCCAAACGGCCAGTGGAGACTCTGTGCTGACCTTAGGGAGCTCAACAAACGGGTCCATATTTCCCGATGGCCTCTGCCCTACATTGACGAAGGGCTGGCCCAGATCCAGGGGTCACAGGTATTCACTGCAATAGACCTGACCAATGGATACTGGACTGTGCCTGTCAGTAGGGAGGACCAATACAAGCTGGCTTTTACCTTTGGGGGCCAGCAGTACACATGGACCCGGACTCCCTTCGGATACCTCAACTCCGGCAATGAATTCAACATTTTCCTACATAAGGCCATGCCCGACCTGGGTGCGAGGGGTAACCTGGCTTATGTAGATGATGTCCTCATCAAAAGTTCATCTGTGGAGGAACACATAGCGGAGATCCGTTATGTTCTGACCCAGTTGTGGGCCGCCGGAGCAAAACTTTCCTTTCAGAAGGCACAGTGGTGTAGAACCCGTGTTAATTTCTTGGGGCATGAGATTACTCCTCAGGGTCTCTGTCCCCAGGAAAAGAAAGTGGAAGCACTTCAGAAACTGAAAGACCCCACAACTCTGCGGGAACTAAGGAGCCTCCTTGGACTGACTAATTACAGCAGAAAGTTCATTGAGGGCTACGCAGAGATCACTAGACCCCTGATTCATCTCCTCAAAGGGGGGGTCAAGTGGGAATGGGGTCCAGAACAATCTGAGGCAGTAAGACAACTCAAAAGAAGCCTCTCACAAGCGCCTTGCCTAGCTTACCCTGTCAGAAACAAGGAGTTCTTCCTGGAGACAGGGTTCTCTAATACGTGCTTGACGGCAGTATTATACCAAAAGCATGTCAAGGTCAATAAAGTAATCTCCTATGCGAGCAAAACTTTATCCTCTGTGGAGGAAAAATTCAACGATTGTGAGAAGGCACTCCTGGCAACGGTGTGGGCATTGAAGAGTTACCGCCCGTTTATCCAGGGGGAACACATCATAGTGGAGACTCCACACCAGCCTCTGCAATATCTCCAAAGTGACAGAATCCGGGCCGGAAATGTGAGTAATTCCCGAATTACTTCCTGGATTCTGTCAATGGAAGGCTTTCCTGTGGAGGTCAGGTATGGACAAAACAAGAAGAGTCCCCTCGCGCAAGGTCTGGCTGACTTGCATGATTGTGCCAGAGAAAACTGTCTCGAGGACGAAAGTCTAAAAATCAAGGACAACATGGAGGCATACCTTAATTCCCCACACAAAGTCTTTGAAGAGGACAAGTGTGAGGGAATGCCCACTGTCTATGTGGATGGATGCTCTTACCATGTTGACAACGACGGGGAGAAAGAACTGGTGGCCGGCGTAGGGAATGCATGGGTGAATGAGTCCCCAGAACCGTCCGCTGGATACAAAATTGGTCCCCGAAGTAGTCAGGTGGCAGAATTGATGGCTGTGCATCAGGCCATCCTCACTGCTGTCCTGCATCAATTCCACGAACTGGTCATAATCACAGATTCGGATTATGTACGGAACAGGTTCGTGGAGCACCTGGTTAATTGGAAAACCAGAGGCATGTTATGTGCTAACAACAAACCCTTGAAACATGGGAAGTTGATCCAAAACATTGATGATCTGGTCACCTCGAAGGGGATGACCATCTATTGGAAGAAGATCAAGGGTCATTCCAAAATAGAGGGACCAGACAAAACTGGAAATGATTTAGCTGCTCAGCTGGCCAAAACCGGGGCCATCCAAGGGGATCTAATTGAGATTGAGTCCCTGTTGGGGGAAATCCAGGTCACTGCTATCACTAGGTCCCAGACAAATGCTCACAATGACCTTTCAATTGCACAATGGAGTAAGGAGACCCCTGATGCTGATTTGATTACCGCTCAGAAGGGGGATCCAATAATTGGTAAATTTTACCAACACCTTGAGGACCCTGAGAACTTTCCCCTGACGGATACCGATTACATTGGGAAAGAGGACCTAAGAGTGTTGATGAAATGTCCAAAAATGTTCCGGATCCAAGACGGTTTGCTGGTCAGGAAATCCCAAGCTGGCCATGATCAGTGGGTGGTTCCTACCTCATTCCGAAGCCTGATGTTAAGTCACGCCCATGATGCGGCCACCGCCGGTCATAGGGGGTTTCACACAACACTGTAAATCTTAAGAGACGTTGCATACTGGCCACACATGGGGCAGGACCTCGACCAATACTTGAAGGGGTGTCTTGTGTGTGCACAATTTCAGCCATCATCCCTCACACACCGTGCGGCTCTCCAAAAGAGGGGGATAACACTGCCATGGTCAGATTTGCAAATCGACTTTGTAGGCCCTGTGATTCGCTCGACTAGAGGAAACAAGTACATGTTGACCGTTACATGCTTGTTTACCAAGTGGGTGGAATGTCTCCCAGTCCCAAATTGCAAGGCAGAAACTGCAGCTGCCCAGATGATTAACCACATCTTTTCCCGTTTCGGTCTACCTCAAAGGATTGAGTCAGACAGGGGTAGCCACTTCACCAGTGAAGTAATGACAAAGATGTGGAAGATACTGGGGGTTAAAAGGAAGCTACACATTGCTTACAGGCCAGCTTCTTCTGGAGCAGTGGAGAGATACAACTGAACCATTGTGAGCATATTAAAGAAGTTTGTGGCAGATTCTGGGCCAAGTTGGGATATCCGATTACCTCTGGTCCTAATGGCCATCAGATCTACCCCTTCATCTGCAACCAAAATGTCACCATTTGAGTTGATGACTGGACGCAAGATGGTGCTTCCTCAGCATTTGCTCTACAGAACCCAAGAGCAAAAGTTGATAAATGCCTCCACAACTCATGAGTATGTGGAGAATTTAAGGAAACACCTTCAGCATGCTTTTGCCTATGCTCAGCGGAATCTAGAAAGATCAGCCGAGAGTATGAAGACCCACTATGACCTGAAAACTTCCAGGACGAATTATCAGGTGGGGGACCAGGTCTATTTATACAATTTCCAAAGGAACCAGGCCAAACAACGAAAATTTTTGCCTACATGGAAGGGACCCTTTGAGATTATAGACAAGATCTCCCCTGTGGCCTACAAGATCCGCATCCCCAAAGGCGGTTTGGCAGAGGGGGAAGACAAGTGGGTCCACATTAACCAGTTGAAGTGTTGCCATCCCAGGCACACTCTGCAACAACTGGAGGAATCCTCTGGAATCCTAGAGGGTACTGTCTCAGATTAATTCAGTTCTAACTTAAAATATCCTACATATCGCCTATCAAATTCTGAGTTTCTCAATGTGGGTGTTTTCATTTTTGAATGCAAAAAGAAATGTGCATGTTCATATGTTTTGACTATAAATGTATATGCCACCCCACTATATCAATGGTGGGGGAAAAATGTCTATGAATAGGAATTGCCGCTCTTCCTTTGTCGTCCTAGGAGAATGAAAACCTGGAGACTGGCCAAGGAGGACGATCCGGAGACTGGGAGGACGATCCGAGGGGCCCAGGGTAACGCCCAATATTCCCATCAGGACCGGCGAGGAGAACCGATCGATCAGTACCGGATGGAGGAAAAGATGCTGAACTGTGCCATTTGCAGAATTGGAAGAAGATTATGCGGACATACCAGTGCGTGGGTCAAAACCCTTGTGCACCCGACTCCCCATCGACTCAAATTCAAAGTGCAGTCACGTGGGGGGGGCTTTGTTGGGTGTCCTGACCCACGTTTGAGCTATCATGCTGCAACATTTGGCGCTGTGGGCTTAGAAAATCCAAGATGGCCAAAAAGCCCACAAGGGCGCCAGAATCCAGGAGAACCACGCAGTTTGCGCACACTAAAATGGTTGCCTAACTTGCCACCCACCAGTGCGAGCAGGATGGGCCGGGGTGCCATGAGTGAAATGTGTGCCAAAGGAAAAACCGCACTTTAAAATCACCTTTTGTTTCTCTGAATGCCAGCTCAAAATGCCTATTTTCAAACATTGCAACACATCCAAAAATCTCACTGAACACCAGCGGACATCTGGCAGAATGAAGTATGTGTGCATACAAAATCTGGGAAGTTGAAGAGCCCCAAAACAATGTTCATAACAAGACTGGCTGAGCTCTGCAGGTCTGCAGCAGCCTAACTGAAACTGGATTTAAAACTACCAAAAATCGAAAATGTTTAAATTAACTGAGTGACCTACTTTGAGTGTCACATAGTTTGTCACTGTTGAAATGTCATAGTTTTGAACATAGAATCAGCATTCTAGCTGCATATGTAAAAATTGTCTTGACTTAAACTGGGGAACAAAAAGTGACATTTTAACTGAAACCTGGCTTAAGGAAACGGGAATTCTGCCAGTCAGCTACCCCCGACAGGAGTGGGGGCTTGCCCAACAAATGCATTCCCCGGCCTGGCTGCATTCTGTTGCTCCGGCCAAAAGGAGGTCACACACCCTCTGATTGAATTCCCAGGGGATTGCAAGAAACTAAAGAAAGGACCCAGGCAGAGGGTTTTTTGGGGGGAGGCCATAAATGGCTTCCTCTTGAACAATGGGCCTTCCAGGGCCCAGGCAGATGGTTTATTAGGGGGACCGTAAAATAGCTTCCTCTTGGCAGAAGCTGGGAGGGGCAGGGTCTCTGAGCTTGGCAGAAACTGGATAAACTGGTTTCTACACCATGTGACCTGAAAAGACACACCCCTGTTGGCCAGAATATGATTCTAAGAAAGATGTATAACTCACAGTGCGGACTTGTCAAAATTATTTAAATGATACCATAATTCTTGTGAATTTTCTGTCCACGTTTTAAGACGCGTTGGGAATTTGTGTGATGTTCTGGGGCAAAACCCTGCTATTTATGTATACTACAGACTCTGTGTTTAAGCTAGAGACATGGGAGTTTACTGGAGTATGTATGGACAGGCCGTGTACATGTGTGTAAATCTGGAGAAAAATCCGATGTTGCAAAACCCACTAAAAAGCACCAAATGTTGCCATTTCTGAATGCAAGCCCCCAGGAAGAGCAGAGTTTGAACAGGGTATACCTCATGTGGTATGTGATGGGTGCATGTAATTTCAAACCACTGTGTATCTATGAAATATGTCTTTGGGTCAAATATAGATTGTGTGTAATTTGACAGGGGAGTGTCCTTTCTGCAAGCCATTAAATGACATCGCTCTGACACTCCACTTCTTTTCCCCAATCAAGAGAGAAAGGAAAGCTTGACCAATGGGCAGTTGAGAGAGGGGCTGGCTAGTGATGCTTCACACACACCCACTTTCAAAAGACATAAAAAGAGCCACTGGAAGCTAGAGAAGAGATTCAATTCCATTTGCTGCGGAGCATGCAGACCGACGACTTCACATCCAGAGATCCAGACTTCAAATCCATCAATCTCCAGCACCTGTAGCAGTACAGAGAAAGCAGAGCAGTATCCAGAACCAGAGGCCAGAGAGCAGAGCTGACCCAGACCGCTGTTAGCAGAACCAGAGAGCTGACCCAGATCACTGTGAAGTGCCGAGACCAGAACCGGAGTCCAGTCCAAAACCTGACCAGATCCGTGGCGAGGCCTATTTCTAAATATATTGTGAGTACCTAGCAAAACTGTGTAGAACCAATCTCTTAGTTAAAATAATCTAATCCAAACTATTTTAACCTAACCAGAACTGCCTCCTAACTGTCACCTGTCATTTGCAAAGCTGTCACCTGTCATTTTCTAGCTGCAAGCTGTAACCTGTCGCTTTGAACTTTTAAAATTTCAAATCTGAAAAACTACCTTTATTTAATCGTCCGTATCTCTGGAACCGTTTGGGCTAGGAACTTGGTTTAACTTTCCTCTGAAAGCTTAGAATCACAGCTTTTCAACAAGCCTAGAATCGAATTGCTACTCCTTATATTGTTGTCGTAATCACGATTCTCGCACTCGCGAATTTTGCCGCGATTTGCGATTTGGCCCGATTTCTTTACTTGTAAAAAGATAGCTGTTTTTGCCTGAACCGCTAAATTTCGTTTGCCTCTTAAGAACCATCCCTGAATCATTGCTAGAGTGAGCCTGAACTCATATTAACTAGATACCACTCACCCTGAACCTACTGAAGGAAATTAAAAGAATTTTCAGCATATTTCTCACTGCATTGTCACCATATTCAAAGCACTTGGGCCTGTGTTTCAAAACTCCTATCTGTTGTATAAGCTGCTGGGGGGGAATTGAACTGAACTATATTTGATTGCATTCCTAAGAACTGAGTCCCATTCTATTCATCTCCTTACATTGCATTAAGGGGGGGGTGAATTGTCCAAGAAAGTGATTACATTGTCTTTTGCTGAAATCCTATCAAGTTATTTTCTGCACTGCATTTCATTCCACATTGCATCCATTTGAAACCATAAAAGTATTGTTGCTATCGTATCCATCCTATAACCAATCATCATTGATTATAAAGAAGTGTGCTAGTGCCGGACTATCCATTATTGATTACTGGTCAAAATTAGTGTGATATTCAATTATTAATTTATTATAAAGTGTGATATATATATATATATATATATATATTGTTTAAATTATCAAATAAACCGTTTAAACTTGCAAAACAGAACTACTTCTTGGCTCAGTGGGGTCAGGGGGATTCCAAGAGAGGGGTGTTATATAGGAGTAGTCATCCAGAACTCATGAACTGGACGTAAAGATATATCAATAAGGGTTTCCATTCAGTATCCCAGACTAGGCATTGACTTAGCTGTAGTGTTGAGTTGAATCCTCTTACAAGTGCATAGGGGCAATTCCTGCTCCACAGCAAATGTTCACCCCCACTGTGCCCTGGGAGTGGATAGGGAGAAGATCTTTATTCTGCTTTGAAAGGATCCTTCTTCACCTGAGGCTGAGGGCTTTGCAAAGTGCACATTTCCAAAAGGAAGTCCAGTGAGTTTTTCTCAGTTACTTCAGAGTCTTGAGAGTCTTGAGAGGAGCTAAAGAAGGAGAGGGATACTCCTTCTTTTAAAGGCAAACGTACCCAAGTGATTGGGCTAAAGATAGCCTGCCTTAGTGGTCCAATCCCTGCTTTTGCATGGAGTGGACTTTGCCCTTCTGGTATCTCGCCCAAAGTGCTTTGCTCCATAGGAAGTGTGAGGGACAGGAAAGAAAGAAAGAAACAAAGTAGTCCAAGTCTCCTTTCCTTGACCAGAACCCTCCTGCCTATCATAATCCCGCCCCTTTCCTTCTTGCTGAGAACAAAGAACTTTACAGATGCAGCACCCTGGTGGAGGGTACTCTTTTTGAATGGGTGTGCTCCTTTGAGGCCGGGGCCCAGGACAGCCGCCGGTACTGTAGCTGTCTTGGGTGGAAAATCTGCCCTTTCAAAGAGATCAAAGAGGATGGACGTCTCCAGATATCTGTGCTGCCATTTGGCAGTCTACAGCCGACTGACCAGAATGATATGATATTATATGGCATTTATAACGCGCCTATACACAAGTGTTTCAAGGTGCGAAAAAACATCACCTTCCACAGCAACCGTTATCGTCATTTCATTTAACCTAGTTCTGCCTTTCACAGCATACATTGGTTTCTGCTTATGGAATAACACACAAAGTGGGGCACACCATAAAGAAATGCTGAATGTGTTGTCGTCTTTATACTCGCATACCTGTTAGAGGCTCATTTGGGTTTTAATGGGGATATTCTGAAAGGCTGTGAACAAAAAGTCCTCAATCAAAGTGTTTTGTCGGGTCAGGATAGATGTGCACGCTAAGTACCCTTGGAAACCTCTTCAGGGGACAATCCTAGGGTTATAATCTGTTCTGAACTTTCAATGGGAACCTTATGTCCCAAATAACCTCGAAAATGCAAAATAAGGTGCTTTTCATATCTGCTTGGAAAATATTTATAACAGCATACTCAAGTATATAACTTATAAATCGCTCTACCTTGTTTTGGTGAATGATCTGTGTATGAAGGATAAAACAAGCTATGTAAATGTGCTGTTTATTTTATCAGAAAATTAGGGATATTTCTAGGAAATGGGTTACACAGTGAACTGTGTGGCAGAAAATGATAATAGTATTGAAATAATCTATGCGTGAGATCTTTTTCTACTTCAGATGGTTTATTTGTCCTTCTCCTGTTTGTACACAAGTGTGGTGTTTGGCAAGTTAAGACAAGTATAGATTACCAGTATTTATCTATAAGTACTTTCTGTCTGCTGGAAAGCCATAATAACAAAAAAACGTTAAGTTCATACAAATATAATTAGCCCAGTACATATAGGATCATAAAAACAACCGTATTACAGAAGGCATACAATTCATGTGCAAGTTTGCGGTTAAAAAACAAGAGAAACTTTAAAATACATGTTGACAGTTCAAGTTGTCAACTGTTGCGGGGAGGACGTAATGCTAAGAGCACCGTCCACAGGGCGCTTCCGGCCTGACCCTCCCCATGCGGTGCGATCTCCCCTAGGAGTGAACGGGGGGCTCTCCAGGGACAGTGAGAGTCCCGCTCAGGGCACGCAATCTGCGTATTTGAAGCTTGTAGATCTGCGCACGGGTGACAGCGGTTGATCCGACACTGCAGCGAAGGGGTGCTGTGCACACTCACTGTGACAGACCTGGCACATGTCCTGGAGTATGCCACAGGATGTGTGGGCACTGGCACTCCCGGCCTGCTTTTATTTGATTTATACCTGGATGGCATGGTGAGGCCTTCTGCTCGGCTGAAGGCAGCAGGGAGAGCAGAAGTTGGAGTAGCCAGGAGCGGGCGACAGGAGGCCGTGGCAGATGAAGGTGGGGCTCCCTGTGGGGGTTGGATTTGCCTGCTGGGGCTTACAGCTCCCATCAAGGATTTATGAGGGCCATGGCAGATGAATCATTTAGGAAGCTCCCTCTTCCCCTCATTTTTGGATGTGGATCAGTGCTTCCTCCAATCTGGTTTGGAGGAAGAAGGGGAGGCAGTGATAGCCCAGCGCCATTTGCCGGTGGGCAGCGATTTCATGTTCTTCTGCAGCTGCTCCCCATGGACGAATTGATGTTTAGAGGTCCGGCCTGCACAGTGAGAGTGGGGTACTGAGAAGCTGATGACTGGTTGGGACTTCACCCTTTTGTCTGAGGAGTATGCATATGAGCCTGTCATCAGTCAATTGATTCAGCAACTCCGTGGCCTTCTCGGAAGTTCTGTTATCTTTGTTTGGCGGCTCTGGAGAGGGGGCATTGAATGGATTGATCCAGATATCTGGTGGGCTGCCAGATTCTGGTGGATCCTGCATGAGTTTATTTGGAGGGACCTAATCTGTTCTGCTGTACTATCTGTAGTACTGAGAGTCTGGGAGCCCATAGGGGGTGGGGGACTCTCCTGTTCGAGGTTGCAGCTAAAAACAAAGGAGTCCCTCGGGTGCACGATTCAAGTGCAGGTAAATTTGCCTAGCAACAGTGATTTGGCATGGTGCTGGGGGAAGACTCCACATGAGAAGGAACATGGTCAATGGAAGCAGCAAGCAGGGCAGAACCTGCTGAATCCCCTGCACAACTGCATGGCAATCAGCAAGGATGACTTAGTGCAGTGCTTACAAGACATGCAGGAAAAGTTAATGTCTTCTTTCGAGAACCAATTCTCCGCACTCAAGGAGGAGGAGGAGATTAAACAACCTACAAAGAAGCAGCAAGTGGAAATTCTGAAGCTCAAGGAGAACATATATACTACTGAGCGAGTGCTGCTCGTGGTGGTGGATGACACCAGGTGAGCGGATCATGCTTTGGAGCAGCTTTTGAACCTAACACATAACCGGAGATATAATGCGAAGACTTGGAGAAAAGGTCCTGCTGATCCAACCTTTGTCTTCAAGGGGTCCCAGAAGAGATACTGTACAAAGATTTGAAGCATACTCTTCAAAGTTGTTTCAGGGAGCATGTGACTGATACTCCTGGAGACGAGGTCGGAATCAACACTAGCCACTTAATTGGACCCAAAAGATTGGAACAAATCTTGCGGGCAACGAGATTGGCAGGACATCTCACCATAAATGGGGTGGAGGCCCTTCTTTTTCAGGATCTTGCACAAACTACACTTCTCAAAAGACACCTGATGGGTCCGGGTATGACGTTTTTATCCCAGAAAACGATCAGGTCTAAATGGACAATGTTGTTTCCGTTTGAAGATAAGCAGATGTATATTACAACAGTTATAGAAGGCCTGACGTTATTGAAGATTGAGGAAGAGGTGGATAGCTTGACCTTGAATATCTCCTGATGTGGAGGATCAAGAAACTGCAGGAATGGAGCCAGATGTCACGCAGGAGAAGGAGCAGGAGAAGGAGAAGGAGAAGGAGAAGGGATGCTGACTCTTTAAGCACAAGTTGTGTCTCTGTAGAAGAAGGAGAAGGGACGCTGAGTCTTGAAGAACATATTGATTGTTGGTTATCCTTAAGAGGGGATTTTATTCAGGAGCCTACTGTGTGTCGACATGGGTTTTGATTCCTAATTGGGTAGGGGGGATGGGGTGGTCACTGAAGGGAGGGGATGCTGGATGGGGGATGGTGGCAGTGATGATAATTATTTACATGCTAGGCCTGGGCCGTGTGGGGTTTGGTGGAGGCATGTTGCCATCCGGGCTGACATCTGGGATTGCATACGAGGGTGGTAGTTGCCCTCTGGTTATTTGTGCCGGGGGTGGTATGAGGGTTAAGGCTCCGGATAGAGTGTTTTCAGACTCATTAGGAACCATGACCTTAACTGGTCTGTTGGGCATTTTGGGGATATGGGGTGATATCAGGGCCATAATTGTTGAGGAGGTTTTGGTTTATTTCCAGTTTTGGGCAGATGCCCCAGTTTTCTTTTCAGAAGGTCGATGGGAATTGGTGAGCCCAGTGCGCGCAACATTCAAGTGTCTGACGTATAATATATAGGGTGTGAATTCTCCTATCAAGAGTAAGAAATTGGAGGCACTTCTGAAGTGGGAAATGAATTGTTGCTACAGGAAACACATATTAGAAAAAGGGGTAGGCTTTTGATAAGGTTGACATCCTTTTCCCTGGTGATTCAAGCTAATGCCCTTGGCAAGAGATGTGGGTTGATGATAGCCTTCAGGAATGCATTGAATGTGCAAATGCAGAAAACGCAGGTGGACCCAGAGGGTTGGTATGTGTTGTTACAGTCACTTATTTAATGTGTTCCATATACTCTGGTATCCAACAAAGGTCAGGATGGATTCTTAAGGCAGGTGTTGACATTCTTAGAAAACATTGTGGTGGGGAGATTGTGTTGACTGGAGGTTTTAGTTTGGCTTGGGACCCACATTGGGGTAGGAATGTGGGGTAAGCAATGGGAGAGACATCCCCCTTGGGCCACCTGCTTCAGAAGATTGATCTTATGGCCCTTCAGGATACTTTGATGGTTCTCAAGGGGACTGATAGGGGTATATTTCTTGCCTGTCAAAGGGTGTGTGTCCAGAATCAACTATATTTGTTTGTTTTGCTCTGATGGGCATGGTGGGCAATATTTATCTCAGGAATATTACCCTGTTTTGACAATTGCTATTCCTGGCAGGCGGAGTGGTCTCTGGAGATGGAAGTTCCCTGCAGAACTAGTGAAAGCTTCAGTTTTGCTGAGGAATTCGGGGACAAGATAGATCTCTGATTTTCAGAGAATGGGATGTTGTGCATTCAGAGAGCCGTCCTCTGGGATTCTTTTAAGATAGTCATACAGGGAGAATTCATAGCTGCGAAAGTGAAGAGGGATAAGCAGTGGGGTGCAATGGACAAAGAATTGGAAGAGCAGTTGACGGTGACAATGATAGCGTTAACAAAGAAGAAATCAAGGCCGCTGGAAAAGACTCTTCGGTCTATCCAGGGTGAATTAGATCTAATTTTCACACGTTGTGCAGAGTATTCTTTTTTACATGGAAAGCAGAGATATTATGTCAGCGCAGACAAGTCAGAGCGGTTATTGGCAAGGTAGTTGTGAGTCCACATGGTGGATCAGAGAATTCTTAAGGTTAAAAGTAGTAGCAGACCATGATCACTGACATTGAGTCCATAGTGATCACACCCTCTATGGAGGAGGCCAATGTAGTGATATTTCTGAAACCCTGAAAGATCCAATGTGTTGTGGGTCTTATAGACCCATTGCCTTAATTAATATCAATGCCAGGTTATTTGCTAAGGTTTTGGCGACTCCTCTGTCCCCATTTGTCCCTAGGTTAGCCGTACCTGATCAATCCGGCTTCATTCCTGCTCGACAAATGTTTCATAATGTCAGGCGAGTTTAATCGAAAAGGTTGTTATCGCTCAACGCTGAGAAAGCATTTGAATGAGTTGACTGGTCTTTGCTTTTTCACACGCTTGAGTGTATGGGGTTTTGAACTAGTTTTATTAAAATGGTCCTAGTGAATTATAGGTCTCCTTCCATGAGAATGTCCATGAATGGATGGCTGCCCAGGAGCATTCCCCTTACCCAGGGGACCAAACAGGGATGCACACTCTCTCCCCTACTTTATGTGTTATATTTAGAACCACTCCTAGCCAAGATTTGGATGTCAGACGATTTGAAGGGGATAGAGTTTGGTAGCGTTGTTCACAAGGCCATTGTGTTTACTGATGATATGTTGGAGGCGCTCACAGATCCTGACTCCTCTTTAGTGGCATTGATCAATGTATTAGGGGACTTTGGGGTCATAGTGGGGTTCAAAATAAACATGCAGAAATTGGACATTTTAGAATTGGCGGGGTTTCAAAGGGTTGGTTCCCTGGCTGGATGGACGTGCCCTTTTACCAGTGGGGAGGGGTCTATTAGACACTTAGGGGCTTTCAATCACTCATCCTCCTATCCACCTGTATGAAGCAAATTGTGGCTGTTAGGCGATCGGTCCAAGCTTTGGGTGGAAACGGACAAAGCTGTGGCACGGACCCCTGTGGAGGGGATATTATAGTTGCATAGGGGTCGATAGACCTTCAACTATTACATTTAGCAACACCATTTCTCAGTGTCCAGATGTGTGGGGTAGGTTAGTCTCTCAGGGACTTCTGTCTACTCATCTTTCTCCCTTAACCCCATTGTTTGGGTATCCTCTGTTTTCTCGACAAATGGAATGCGGGGCATTTGGGCAGTGGCAGGAGCCAGGATGTCTCCATATTTCTGAGCATATGTTTTTTTAGGTGATTGGATTTTTATTGTGATTGGCACCTGCCAACAAGTAGCTTTTTGGTCTTAGAAAACATTCATGATACTAAATTGTATATCTTATAATTCAGGATAATACGTCCATTCCTAGATTGATCCCTTGACTCGACTTGTGGTTGCCTGCCTGTTCTTCCCCTGCTCTAAAGGAGTATGCGATAGCATTTATGATGAGTTATGCCTCTGCTCAGTATGCTACTGGATAGGTTTGTAGCACATACCGGGTATGGCCTTCGTACCATTTTAGGACCCATTCAGCTTGTGGATTTCCTAGCAGGAATTTTCTAACAGAGGATGTTAAATCCATCTTTTAATGCAATGCTTTGAGTTGCCTCTCTCTTATTCATTAATATGTCTGTGTTTCAGGTCAGTTTTGCCTTTATTCTCAGGGAGAAGAGTATTCATTATGGCAATCTGAATAGTTTGCCTCAGCCTTTCTGTCATACTGCTCTGTACCCCGCTGCGGAGCAGCAGTGATTTGTTTTGTGCAAGTAATGATCACCAGAAGTGAATTTCTTTAGTTTGGATGATATTTAGTTTTGTTTTATTGGTTATTTAATTGATGTGCAACAGAAAAGCTGATTGAAAAGATCCACCCCTAGTTCTACTTGTTACTCTTCTCCTGTGCAACCCTTTAGGGCGCAAGGTATACAAAAGTGCCATTGTGAGGCCGGGTATCGCTGGTACGTGACAGATTTGCGGCGTCTCGGCACCTCCACTTGCTCGACTGCCACCTCCCAATTGCCTATGTCTCTGCCTTCCCCTGCAACCTGCCCCCGAGCAGCAGAGCTGTGGAATTTCTGAAGAAATATAAAGCAATGGCTCGTCAGCTGACCTGCACAGTTTCCAGGCATGGTAATGACCCCCTGAAGCAACATCCCTTCACCAGGACACTGAGTGAGCGGGTGGGTGTTGAAGCTTTAGTATTTGAGAACCATTCAATGCGTGACCTTCCCGCCATGTCCTCCTTGCTCGTTAATGCAGGGCCCGATCCCATTGGGATCTGTCATCCTTCAGATCACCATAAAGAGCGAATTAACTACACTGATAAAACGACTATGTTTAAGTCCAATGATAACATGGATTTGGTTACAGTAACCTTCTCAGATGAGGATCCCAGCCTGCAGGCCCTCTCTGTCCCATACTACAATACGGCTCCCCCTTTCATTGACTCTAATACTGCAAGCCACACAGAGGATATGCTAGACCACCCCCTTGTAGCATAAAACCTACAGCAAGAAGACCCAATAAAAAAGCTCAAAAGCATGTTATTAAACACCGGTCTGTAATCAGACACTCTATTGAGGCGGCTGATTGCATTACCACCCATAAGATTGAAATATGCACAATTACAAAGTCTTGGCTGCATGCTGCCGCAGGGGCAGCACTCTCACTTGCGGTTTCAGCAAGGTACAAAATCTTGAGAGTAGACCACCTGAATGCCAAAGGCATTGATATTTGATATGTCATTACAGATTCTGCAGATTGAGAGCATCATTTTATCTGAATGTAAAGTTATATGGGCCAAGCTGACAGTTGACACCAACTCCACATTTAATATCTTTCTCATTTTCAGACACCCAGACAACATGCCAGACTTCCTGCTGCATTTCAGTAATCTGATATCACCTACCCTCAAGCCCCTTTTGAGAATTATCATTCTAGGCCATCTTAACAGTACTGCTCAGACTCAATGGTTGTTGTGGTTAAAACCACTCAAATTGATTTGGGTTTTAGCCAGCACAACAACTTACCTACCCACAACAAAGGTAGGGCCCTAGATTGGGTACTCACTCATTATATCAACGTTGGGGACATAGAAATTAACCCATGTCTATGGTCCGACCACCATTTCATTGAATGCGCTATAGCAATACCAACCCAACCAACAAAAAACAGTCCAACTAAATGCTGGGATTCATATAGTAACCATCGCAACTTAACACCTTCCGCCATAGTCCCTTTAATTTCACCCACTATTGATAATCTGCCCAATCTTATCCCGCCCAAAGATTTGGCTGCTGCTTATCAAAACATGCTTGAAAAACACTGTTCACAGCCTGTTTCCTGTGAAATATCGCCTGTTGAAAAGACAACCCAATAAAATCCGGTAGTCAGCAATCATCCACAATCTTGAAAAAACTAAGAACAAAGCTCTGAAGCCCTGAAGCAGTGTGAGAAAACTATACCCACTGAGGACACAAGTACCTATTCACAAGCCGCTAAAGAACACAAATTAACCATCTGAGATGCCAAAAAACAATCCTATGATCATAAAATTTCTGGGTCAGCCGCCAATTCCAAGGAGTTCTTTAGAATTCTTTATCATTCTAAAGGAACTGGGAGACCCCTGCCATCACCCACCACTGGTGATTTAAGGCAGTAAATGGTGTGCGGCTATTCAAAATGCCTTTACAGATTAAGTTAAAAATCCTTAAGGTAGATATTGTAGCTAATGTTGGTGCAGCGGAAAGATCTAGAGAAAATGCAGCACTTGTGAGGATTAATGAGACCTTCCCTAAATTTGAGTTCCAAGTAGTAACTGAGCAAGATACAGCAGAGGTACTAAGGAAACTCAAACCCACAAACTGTAAGGGGGACATCTGCCCTTCACTTATGGTCTAAGCATGCACCCCTCTGCTAGTCCCTATGATCACAAAATGTGTGAATGCCTCTTTTAGGGAAAACTGTGTACCATCTCTTATTAAGCAGGCATGGATCTCTCCCCTGCTCAAAAAGCCCTCTATGTATTCCAATGCATCGGACAACTACCGGCCCATCACTAATGTTCCCTAACTACTGAAAATGCTAGACAAAAGGCCTCATAACAAGTCTGGCAGTATCCCAGCAGTAATACTGTTGGGATACTGGTAGCGCAAATATTGCTTCTATCTTCTATCTTCATTTCTTGAATCTTCTCTCCTCCTTGACCCTGCGCAATATGGCTTTAGACCTGGCAGAGGCACGGAGAGTGTACTGGTGTCAATCCAGGATGACATAGCCAGGCTGGTAGACTCAGGTGGGGTGGGTGCTTTGATTCGGTTAGATCTGTCAGCAGCATTCAACACTGTCGACCACCACATCCTGTTGTCTTCGGGTGGCCCAGATAGGTACATCTGGTCAGGTAATAGCTTGGTTTACGCCGTTCCTGGCGGATCGGACCCAGACTCTCTCTCAATGCCACCTTTTCTATCTGCCCCCTGTCATCTCAGCTGTGGAGTTCCGCAGGGGTCATCTTTTCTCCGATCCTGTTCAACTTCTATATTTGGGCACTTGTGTGTCTCATCTGCTCCCGCCGTGACAGGTGTTACTCGTACGCCGACTTCACTCAGATCCTGATTCGGCTCAACCTTGATCGGGACGAGGTGTCGTCGTGCCTACGAGGATACCTGTCTGCCGTGGGAATATAGATGAACCTCAATTGGGTCAAATTGAACGGAGACAAGATGGAGGAGTTGGTGGTAGGGTGTCCCCCTGATCCCTCACTCTGTGTCTCCTCCTTTTGGCCTACCTTCCTTGGTGTCCTCCCCTCCCTGATAAGTAAGGTGAAGAATCTGGGTGTTACTCTCTCGGCTTCCCTGTCTATGGCAAACCAAGGTGCTGCGGTCTGTCAGGCGGGACATTTTCAGTTGAAAGTTCCAAAGAGAGTCCTCCCCCTTATCCCCGCTCACCTCCGCCCTGCAGTGGTAGCAACCCTGATACTATCGCGGCTGGACTACAGCAACTCACTGTATCTGGCCCAGCCGAAAGGCCTCATTCAGCGTTTGCAACGCCTCCCGAATATGGCGGCTCGAGCGGTGACTGGAACGCCGTATGGAGCACATATATCTCCAGTGCTACGTTCACTGCACTGGCTCCCTGTTAACCAGCGCACTGGCTCCCTGTTAACCAGCGCATTAATTTCAAGGCACTTTGCATAGTCCTCCGCGCCATACATGAACAGGGCGCAGAGTTCTTGCAAACGAAATTCTCACGCTACGTTCCCAGTCGACAGCTAAGCTCTGTCTCTGCCAACCTGCTTATCGTACCTTCCTTCCACCATATGAGGATCGGAGGCAGGGCTTTTTCCATAGCCGATGCCAGACTATGGAACAAACTCCCCCTTTCAATAAAAAAAAACAAACTCTCAAATCATCTAGCTTTTAGGAAAGCTGTAAAAACCCTTCTCTTTTAGTTAAGCCTCGCGCATGCTCTACTAGTGGCCCCAGATATGGATGCCTGTTCATCTCTCCAGCACCAAGATACCTTTGGTTGGCCATGCGCTAAAGAAGTAACAGTAACATAACATAACATAACATAACATAACATAACATAACATTCGGTCCAGCACTATTAGTGCCTGAACAAGAGTTGCAGTTGGGCCGTTATTCCCCATTCTCCATGGACCCAATGGGGTTGGGGGGCACTATTACCACCAGCCGTAATTGTGCTGGCGGTAACTCCAAACGTTCGGCCCAACTCATAATCGGGCCAGCCCTTAAATGCGGCGTAACAGCGTTACCGACACATTTAAGGGCTACCACCCAACTCATGATGAGGCCAAAAGTGGCTCACTTAGAAATCCAGGCATTGAAATATTGGGAAAGAAACGATCTGGTTTCAGAAGCGTCCATAGCACCGAGTCCACTCTGCTAGCCTTAAAAGTTAACATCTTCACTATCATTGTGAAAGGTAACACAGCGCTGCACATGTTGTTGGCTCTGTTCACAGCATTTGATTTAGTGGAACACTCCATAGTGGTGCACAGACTGCAGAGCACGGCCTGTTCTCATCGTCAGCAACAGAGTGGATAAATTCCTTCCGCTCTGACCACAAGGCCAATGTTTTCTTTGAGGAGGTTATGGCGGATGAATTTCTAGTAGTGTGTGGGGTTTCACAAGACTCGTATGCATCGCCAACGTTGTTCAACATTTTTATGCTACCCCTATTTGAAAACCTGGGCCTCATTACAACTCTAGCGGTAGCTGTGCCATTATTAAGGGCATGGCTGCCACCGGAGTTGCTTTTTTTCCGGCACCTGCGAATGGGCAAGAACCGGGTCATGCCAAGCTTGGCGGACCAGGTAATTGCCAATTCGCGGATCCTGGAATGGCCGGCCTCCCAATCCCTATTCTGCCCCATAGGGCAGAATGTGGGTCCGGAGCATGGTTGCACCGGCACCGTTAATAACGGTGCCGGTGCAATCATGAGTTCTGCTCGCAGGTGCCGGTCTGCACGCCTAGTCAGACCAAGCGTGCAGTCCGGCACCCGCGAGCAGAACTTGTAATGTTGCGGAGATGTAACAACGGCACTGGTAGCACTACCGGCGCCATTGTTGCCTTTCCGCCACATTCATAATGATGCCCAGAGTTTATGCCAACGGCACACAATGTCTCATTCCTCTCACTGGGAATCATATCACTGATTATATCACTGTTAACTCCATCTATGGCCTAATTCAAACTTGATGCAGGTAAATGGCTGTGCGCTCAATGATGCCAAGACAGAGACCATGGTCACAGGCACAGCACCACAACCACGCAAGCTAAGCCTGGAATATCAGCATTTTATCATATCAGGGTGTACCATTGCTACCCAGACTAAAGTTAAGACCCTCTGAGTTATTCTGGATCAAGAGCTCAATATGAAAGTCCATATCAATAGCCTTGTTTTGGGAACATCTTACCATCTGAAACTGCTCGCTCTGCACTGACCCTTCTTGAATCCCATCAACTGTGCTACCATTGGACGTGCCATCATACATACAAAGCTTGATTATTGCTCCAGCCTGCTGCTGGGCATTGCCAAAACTGAACTCACACATTTACAAGTTATTCAGAACAACGCTGTACACGTTGTCGAGGGGCTGCGTAGAAAGGACCACATGACTTTGGGCAGAAAAGCCCTACATTGGCTCCCGTTAGCAGCAGGATCGCTTTCCTAGTGCATTGAATTACACATAGATGCTTGTATGGACAGGGCCCCAGGTACCTCTCCAGCTGCATCTCCTGGTTGCCAAGCCTGAGAGTATTAAGATTTAAAAGTGCCTGCCTTTTGGAAATAGCATGGGCCAGACTCAGCATCGTGGCCCAGGGATCTTTTCCTTACGCAAACCCCAAAAAGTGGAACCCGTTGCCTCTTGATTTGAGAGCATGTACCTCACTGGCTGTCTTCAAACTTGGGCTGAAAACCACTCTGTTTTATTAAATACCTTGGAACTGTTTCCCAAAACAAAGCTATGGCTCTACCTGCTTCATTTACATGGCACGTCTAAGCTTTTACTTAATGGAAGGAGTCAGCAGCAGCTTCGTTTTAATCTAACAGCAACATGTTTGCCACAGGCTCAGCCTATGCTCATATACATTTTCTAGTCCAAGATGTCTGCCCTTGTATCTCACAATGAATGTCTCACAGCTGTCCGGATATGGCTTCTCCTTCGCAGCTTCCAAGCTAATTCACAATTTCGGGGGTTAGTCTCAGATGTCTTCCTTCACTGCTCCGAATGAGATGAGTCAAGGCACCGTGAGTGCATTTTACACAACGGATACCTCCTTTCACTCCACTGCCTGAACTCACCATGCACCCACTACCTTTTGTCTTTTGTAGTAACGATGGAGAGCCAATCTACTCCTCACTGACAATGCCTGATGAGGTGAAACATGCTTGGTGTTGCTTGTGCTCCCTACAGAAGGAATACGACCTAGAAGTTCGGGCTGGACTGCTCCTTTTGGGAGTGGCGCCAAGCCTGATTTGCATATGGTCTTTCCTCGATTGTAATGATATGGAAGGCTAAAAAACAATGTTTGTTGACTAATGTAATGTCAATGGCTTTGAGATACCACACTTCTTTTTTTTATATATGTTATTGCTATAAGTGACTTGAACACCTGGAAACCGTGCTCACACGACGATCACATGCAAATGCTCTGCACATTTGTACAATTGATTCTAAAAAAGGCCCACTTTCACCTTGATAAGGTGGTCGTACATGACTTGCCTTGGACCAACGATACCCTCTCCATATTAGACAGGAAGTATTTTTATTTTTATTTCAGCTCAACATTATTGTTCAACCATATTTTCTCTTTCATTTCACACTTTCTTAAACGTTAATTGACTTGCCCACCTCACATCCACACTTGCACATAGAACATTCAAATGTTAATACGCGTTTTCACAAACGTGTCATGAACTATTTTAAGAAGTTATGTTGATTCGGGTATGTGCCTCCATCAAGTAAAAAGAAAACAAGAAACATCACACACCCACAACTCTACAACACACCTTTAGGAATGTCCATATTTGCTGGTTTGCGGAGAGCAATGCATACTTCAGTTATTCAACTGCGATAAAGGTTTATCAACATGTATGTGAACGCGGCTGTAGTATTTTATGAATCGGGCATAAGTTCTTTTCTGAATTAGTGGTAAGTCACACTTTTAAGAGTTACTACTTTTTCCTGGAGTAAGTCAGACCCTTGACTGTTTCCCAAACAGTCCAATTTTTGCTGTATGTTGCACCAGTCTTATTCATGTCTATGTCGGAACAAGATCACGCTCGAAAACAGCATTTATAAAGAAGTCAGGTGCAACACAGTATTTCCAGAAAATGTGTATGACATAGACCTGATTTTAAAAAAAGGCCCACATACACCCAATATTGGTGGTCTGACATGAAATAACATGCTTCATGGAAACTTACTGCATATCAAAAAGAAAGCAATGCAATTTTACAAAAAACTTATCTTTTTGTTGTCTTTTTATACTGTGTGACCCCACACAACCCTCACAGTTTGATACACGTTAATTAATATGCACTCCTTGAATCCAACGCTTGTAGCCACATTATTCTGGTTTAGCTCAAACGTTTTCCCAAAGGTTTCTAAGAAAACATTGATGTTACGAAGGGTCCCCATGATCCAGCAGGTCCACCTGCTTCAGTCCATACTGTATATTTTGGGAACTGTATGTGTTTTTGGGGGATAGCAATTTGTAGAAGAGTGAAAACAGCGTGCATTATAGGTAGATAAAGAAACAGGAGATACAGAGAATACAAGGTTTTCTTAGATGACAGCTTTGTTTCGTTCGCCCAGGCCCCATCCACCACCACAACAGAACTGAGAGCTGCACTCTGCACTGCTGGGATACAGTTCCCTCTGATACTGACGAGGTTCAGTGATACTGACTAGGTTCAGTGACTGAATCTATCTCCCTTTCCCTCTTCTTTGCCATGAATCCACTGGTGCAGGATTTTCGGTCTAATGCGGCAACATCAGAGAACAATTCTTGCAGCAGGTTTGGCAGACGCATTCCATAGTCAATGCAGATACATGTTGGTCTGAAGTGTGTATAAGTAAAGGGGTTGCCGTGGAGCCAAGTGCTCTTCTTCAAGCACTGAAAGACAGAACGGTGATTAAGCACAGCTCAATATATTTTTGAGCCCTGCACTTTTATTCTTATCAGCAATTGTGTGTAACGCCATTGATAACTAGTGTGGCATTATTTGGTTAGACCAAAGCACCCTGCTGTGCCACACAACCTCATGTCACCCCACGCTGCACAGACACATGCCACCCTTCCTGTCAAAAGTAATCTTTATGGGAACTGCGAAACATCAAAAAAAACAGCGATCTCTAATAATTGAGTGTTCTGTGTCTCTTCTTCTGTGTTACTGTACAGTGTGTGCTGTTTGCATGTCTCCTGTACATTATATAGTATTAAGAAAATAGCTCCTTCTGAAAGCCCTGCTGAAATGATCCCGCCGGGTCATGCACTTGCAATGTACCAAAGCTAGAAAAACAATCTGTCTGAGAATTGACATTCGACGCGGCCCCCTTCGCTGATGGATTGCTCAATCACAATTAGGCAGGGCCGCGAAAGCATGAAAAGTGCAACATGTTCAAGTACAGTGCCGTAAACTAGAGGCACTCCAATCTGCAAAGTGGGAAACCTGCTAAAGCAGCTGGACGGGCACGAAGGCAGAAAAACACGGCCATTGCTCTTTATTCCTTGTCAAGTACATCAAACTGCGCTATTAATGCAATTGGCGTGCTATTTACTCCCGCCTGTGTTACATGGATGGTACACAAAAAGGTGGTTCTCTGGCTTTGCACCAACTCCCCTTTATACCCTGTAAACCAAACAGTTCTATCCTTTGACACACTATTCATTTCCTTCCATGATACCGCATTTTTCTCTTCTTTGTGCCTGTCCTCGGTGACGGGTGAACCACACCTGCGAGAAAGGTATCGCGCTGCTTTCAGAATGTAAGAAAATACTTGGCTCCTCCAAAAGCTCCTCACCCCCGAGGGATGTTGAAACAATGTAACTAACCTCACAATAGTTACATACATGGCAATTAATGAAATTGGTCCAAACTTTCAGACTTGGTCCCTGTTCCATTACCCTGTTCTAACATAGGAGCAAATAGCAGGATGGGTTGGGTACATAAAGCAAAACCAAACTAGACCATCAGAACAGATAAATGCACTTCAGTGATCTATGCTTATTGTAGAACACAACACAATGCACTACCTAGCACTCAGTACTGTTCGTTCAAAACCAGAAGAACCACCAGACAGGCATAGTGGGTAGTGGTTATCAAATGTGACAGAGGAAACCCATGTGGCTACTAGATATCTTCCATGGAGACCCCCTGAAACACGACCCAGGACAATGCCATCTTGTGCGTACACATAGCGTGACTCCCTTTGGGAATGGCAATGTTAAACAGTTGTAAGGCTACTATGAATGTTAACCCGATCCAGGTGGGGGATCCAGGTGGGCGATTGGTTTGATTGCATATGTCCTGGGAGATCCTTGCACCTATCAACCATCCATATCTGAGCCAGTTATGTCTTAATAGTGCTGTCCACATCGAGGGAACCACATTTGTATTCTGAGGCAAACCATGGAAGACGCATTTCACTTGAATAATATACTTATTCAAGTGAAAGAAGAAACCACTTTGGGACAAAAAGCAGTTGGAGGGCAATGCTGTAGGCACTGATGAAGAAAGTGGAGAAAAGTGGGGAACAGAGGAGGGACCATAGATCACCAATCACCCTGGTCAAAGTGATGATGACTAATAAGGTGGCCTTATAAGAAAGTGATGTCATGGACATATCCCCAACGGGCTACAGAAGAGCAGCAGCATTCGCGCACCCGTGAAGTCCCGTTAAGTCCCACTTTGCCGCGGGTGATTTCTGAGCTACTGCCTACTGATCCGGCATTCAGCGCTTTTTGTGGATTTCTGCTCGAACATCAATATCCAGCAGGCCCTCTGCTACACGCTCATTGGGAGGGGCTATATATACGTGGTTGCGCACTCACCGCGCGCGAGCACCAGTGAAGCCCCGTTAAGTCACGCTTTGCCGCGGGTGATTTCTGAGCTACTGCCTACTGATCCGGCATTCAGTGCTTTTTGTGGATTTCTGCTCGAACATCAATATCCAGCAGGTGAAGAGACTCTCAAGGAAGTTACATACATTACTTATTCGTATAAACATACGCTGATACGACTTTCTTTCTTTTTGGTTAGGCCCTCTGCTACACGCTCATTGGGAGGGGTTATATATACGTGCTTGCGTGCGCAACACACACGCGCACCCGTGAAGCCCCGTTAAGTCCCGCTTTGCCGCTTCGCCGTGCTCGACGCGGTGAGTGGTGAGGGTTCCAGTCTTTGGGTTTATTTATAATTCTTTGGCCATTTTATACTCTACATAGGTTTCTTACTCTTGAGTTCTTTTGACTCATTTTCATTATGAAACGAGGCATTACCACCTTAAAATCGGGTATGCCCGCAGTAACTGCTTTGCATTGTACTAATGGAGTAAGTCTTCCACACAACTCACCACCCTCCTCAACTAAAAAATCTCGATTAAGTTCTACTCCTCGCCTGGGCATTATGAAACCCAAACCAAAAAGTAAAGCTGAATTGTTGTTAGGGATGGACTTTCAACCTTTCTGCCGAGATTCAAGTCACGTGGACTCCTTTGTTTTGAACAATGGAAATACTTCAACTGCAGTACCTGTCTGTGTGGAAAAAACAACTGCGGCAACAAAAAAAGACTTTTCACACAGACAATCTGGCAAGTATGACGCAGCGGACGATGGAACAACTGGTGAGACAATAAAGCATGTTCTATCGACCGTCTCTACGGTCACTTTCGCAAAAGGAAAATGTGTCCCTAACAGATAGTTTTTTGCTAAACAATGTGTTAACTGGTTCTGTTGCACCATCTGTTAAAGCTCCTGATATGTCCGCTTTGTCTGCCAATGATATCTCCAATTCTAAACTGTCCACAATATCTAATTCTGGAGATATGGCCGTAATTGATATTGATACAAATGCTTCATGTTTTTCAGCACATACCATTTCTGAAAATGTATCCAAGTCTCCAATTTTATTTACAAACATTAGTGTTGCTAACTCAGTGGACAAATTGTCATTCATTGCTCCAACACCCCGAAAGATTGGGGGCAACCGCTCTCCTGATGTTGGATTGGTTGAAACTCAAAATGTAAACTCTGGCATTGCTCTGACTTCTGCTATTTTTGCTTTGGCCAAACTGTTTGAAGTATTAGCTAACAAGGCTGATGTACATTCTAATCAGCTGAATCAGTTATTATCTGGGCAACTCACGATAACTAATAAACTTGAAAGTCTGAGTGAACCTACCATCTTGCCCACTATTAAAATGTCGGTAGATTCTCAGACTTCGTTCCAACCTGATGTCCCTTTGCAGTGTTATCAGAGCATTCAGTTCATATTAAATCCCATTATTGACCTGGCAAATGTTGTAAGTGAAGCCGCAGATGACCATAAAAAAAAACAACAAATTATTCGCTTTTTGGTGGTATAAATACAAATGCTTTTGATGCATCAGTGAAGTTGGGGCCCAATAAGGGTGCCGTTCCAAAAAAATCTAAAAACATCAAATCTGTGGCTAGACGAGCATCCCAAATCAAATCATTTGTCAAAAATCTCTCAACTCCAGCAACAACTACTACAATTACTTCCAAAGCCATAGCTAAAAAATATCTGCTTCAGTCGCAGGCGAAGAGGGCTAAGACTTTGCCAGCACCAGCTCCCTCTGTTATGGCCTACAGTCCTTTAAATGAGTTGATAAGTGCTGCTGCTGATGTGTCTAGAGATACTCTTAAAAGTCAAACATCCAATGGCTTTTGTTTCAAAGCTCCTTTAACCCCAGGAGTCTTGAGCTCATCAGAGCGTCGTAAAGAGATAAGGCAAGCTGTGGATGAGTATATGACTTCAAAATCTGCTTTAAAGAAGCTGTCTTTTGCGCCATGTAAAACGGTAAATATGTATGAGCCTAATGCTCCCGTTGGCCAGAAAGTGCAAATAACACGGTCACAAGTTTTTGATAATACTAATTTAACACAATCTGTGACACAGGCCCAACTCCAAAATAAGATAAATGCTCCAGCATCTAATTTTGTGGCATCTAGTGACATGGAAAAGTTGATTCAAACCACACTAACAAAGTTTTTTGAGGCCTCTGCCTATTCTCAAAGTAATGAGTTTGGTGTCAAGCATGCAACTTCTATCGTTCTTCCTAACCCATCAAAACAAAAATCTCTGACTGTGTGCGCTAAGCGTCCTGCAGTTCATTCACTGACTATTAGTTGCAGGCCTTTGCCTGCCAAGCAATATAACCTGAACCGTGCCTCAGTTTTGTCTATATTCAGTGAAATTCCCGAGCTCGATGACATTGGTACCATCGACATTGAGCAAGTGGAGTTTATTGACCATTTAAAACTGTCTTCTGTGAATCTTTGGATAAAGTCGAGGGTCGTAGTTAATGTAATCTGGGCTGTTAAGTCTCAGCTTTTTGATCTTGGCTTTATCCTTTTGCCAAGTTCTGATTCCTCAGATTGCTTATTAACAAAACAATTGGACAAATTTTCAAAGCAACACACAAACAAAAATCAAGGTATCTCTCCGCACACATGCAATTGCAACCCCAAAAAATACCAATGTTAGCATTCTATTTTTCCAGAATCTTTTGTGGCCTTGATTAGTTGGAATTCGAGAGGGCATAGGCATTTATTGAATAATCAGGCCTTGCATGTGTTAGACCACGATTTAATCTTGATACAAGAATCTTGGCTCACCAGCGTCCCATTGTGGAATAACTATGATGTCCTTTTGATACCGGCAGTAAAGGGTTATTCAGGGCAACCTGCCTCCAGCCTTTTAACTGCTGTAAAGCAGTCCTCAAACTTATAGGTCGAACCTTGGTTCTCTCTGAAAGCTTTTCTACAAATGACTAGACTTGTTGGATCAAAATTTTCATGTGCTCTTATTAATGTTTACTGGAATCCTTTGGGTATCTCTGATGACAGGTTTCTGGAATCTGTAAAAAAATCCATCGATCTTATAATTCTCGATGGACATTCGGACTCCATTATTTTAGCTGGTGATCTGAATCTTCACTGTTTGGGCCCAAATTGTAAATCTGAAACACATTGGGCCTCATTACAACCTGCCAGTCCGGGACCGTGCAAAATCCGTGATGGCGGTAAAAACGTTTCCGTGTCCGCAAGGGTGCGGAAAAACCGCCCGATTACACGCTGTCGGTCGCGCGCACCACACGGACTCGGAAACGTTGTTACCGCCGTCACGGAATACCCCACGGAAATGGAAATAACGAAGCCACAAGTGGCGCAAAACCCGTTTCCGACTCCGCCGCCACGGACACGGAACCGGAAATACCATGATCGCCAAAACAGGAAACAGAGAGGCGGCCATCATATAAAAGCACAATCCATTGCCATCCAGAGCCAGCACAAGCACAATCCTGACTCTGAGAAGCCAAAAGGGACCACCAGCATGTCTGCCAGAATTCCTGCTCAGAGGCAGCGCAAACAGCGCTTCAGCGAGGCGGAGCTAACCGTCTTGGTGGAGCACATTGTGGACAATGCTGAGATGCTGTTCAGCGCCGACCAACGGCGTGCCACACAGCAGCGGAGGAAGGAGGTGTGGGCCGAAGCTGCACGCAAGTGCACCGCTGTGGGCGTGGCAGTGAGGAGCGTGAAGGACTGCCACAAGCGTTGGGACGACCTGAGGCTGAGGGTACGCAACCTCATTTCCACGCACCGCCAACGCAGCAGTGGGACAGGCGGAGGACCCCCTTCCCCACTGAGGCTGCAAGCATGGGAGGAGCGTTGCAGCAGCGTCCTCCACCTAGAGGGAATCCATGGGATTGGGCAGGCTGAGGCAGGAGTGAGCCCACCTGCAGATGCCGGTAAGTGCCCAAACATGAATGCCACATGTAAATATGCAGTTGTGAGTACTGGGCCAAAGGACCCATTAACAAACCCCCCCCCCCCCAGGCAGTGCATGTGTGGGCCAAAGGACCCATTAACAAACCCCCCCCCCCCAGGCAGTGCATGTGTGGGCCAAAGGACCCATTAACAATCCCCCCGCCCCCAGTCAGTGCATGTGTGGGCCAAAGGACCCATTATGATCCGTATGGCAACCAATATCACTGAATGCAGACACCAGCAATCAGATGCATGTGACTAACACTATTCAATGTACAATCTTAATGACGCATGTGATGCACCCATCTGCCACCACAACAACACTAATTGCATGCCCTTTGTGTCCCCACAGCCGTTTCAAGTGACAGTGATACTGCACAACAGGCCAGCCAATCAGCATCGGCAAGTACACTAGCCACCGCCACCACACAGGAGGATGCTGCCGGCAGTTCTGCACCTCTGGCCACATTACCAGCCACTACAGATGTGCAGCACACCACCACCACCACCAACATCCCCACCATCTCCACACTGGCTGAGTCCAGACAGGTGCCACAGGAACCTATCATGGCCACCCAACACAACACCGAAGGCAGCAGCACTGCAGAGGGGGCGGCCTGCAGTGATAACAGTGCCCCGCAAGAGCACTCGGAAACGGGGCCACAGGGGGAGATGCCCACATTGGAAGACCTGGGCTCCTTCCATGAGCTGGGGTTCAGCCCCACTTCACTGGGGAGTCCCATGAGGTCGCCCACCCCATCCATGGCCGAACTGAATGCCCGCATGCAGCGGATGGAGGACCAGCAGGCTACCCTCACCCAGCTGGTGGAGAGGCAGCTAGAGGAATCCAGGCTGCAGAGGGAGAGCTACAGCGCCTCAGTGCGTCGCCTGTCGAGGTCCATTGGACGCTTTGCGAGCACCATAGTGACCCTTGCACGCCATGTGCGGGAGGGCAATGACCACACCTCCAGGCTTGTGGAGGCCATGTTGGTTGGCCAACAGGCAAATCTGGCACGGATGCCCTCAATCCCTGATTCTGGCCAATCAAACACTACCACCCCATCCAGCTCCACTACTGCCAGTCCAAGGAGGCGCTCGAGTAGGCTAACGGGTCCCTTGGGCAAGGTTGCACAGAAGCGCACACGGAAGTGATGGCATGTGTGTGGAGCAGTGCAGGACACATGTGGACTACAAGGGTGTGAGAGGGGTGGTCACGTTTGGGTGGTGGGGTAGGTAGTTTTGGGGGTTTGGACAATGGGCTCTGGGTGGGGGTGGGCACGTTTGGGTGGTGGGTGGCCCCGGGTGTACAGCTTCCCTAACCAATGCACCTTCTTCCCTGTTGTTATTACATCAATACATCACCATTTCAAATCAAGACATACATGTGTGGACATTGATCATTTATTTTGCAGTGCAACTATTAATTCATTGTCGTCACCATGTTTGTGCATTACTGTGAATGTGCTGTGACTCAAAAGTAAATGCGAATCAGGGCATCCCGTGCTCTCTGGCCATCATGTGCACCCCCAGGGGGAGGCGGTGCCATCCCATCCCCATCTCCATCTCCATCCCCATCTCCATCCCCATCCCCATCCCCATCCCCATCTCCATCCCCATCCCCATCCCCATCTTCCTCATCTGCGTCTGGTGGCATTGGGATGTTCCTGCGCAGGCATATATTGTGCAGCATGGCACATACCAGCGTGATTTTGCCCGTCTTCACTGGGCTGTACAGCAGTGATCCGCCAGATCTGCTCAGACAGCGGAAACGGGCCTTCAGCAGTCCAAATGTCCTCTCAATCATTCCACGTGTGCGGATATGTGCCCTATTGTATGCCTCTTCATGCCTGTTCCTTGGTCTCCGTACAGGTGTCATCAACCATGGCGTGAGTGCATATCCCGCATCACCTACATGGGATGTAGATGGGGGAACATGTCAGTGTTTGTGGCATCATGTCCTCATCTGCTGCTGTGCATTCTTGTATCATCATTCATTCATGCATATGAACCATGCAGTGTCTGGAGGTATGTTTTGGCCATCACGAGGAATGTCGCTGACTGCATATGGGCCTACACATTAACTTGCATGTTTGCTGTGCCCTGCGGGTGACATTTGATTGTGTGCATGTCATGGTGCAGTGCTGTCCACACATGGCAGAGTGACTCCACTGTACGGAAGTAGTAAATACTCATCGTATCATTTACACGCCTCTCGTGCTTTTTGGGGCAGTGTTTCAATTGAGGGTGGGTGTCTGCAGTGGCACAGGGTTCATGGGACAGTGACGGGATTGGCTGTGGCAGCGTGTGCACGGGCACATTGTGGTGCCCTGTCATGTCTTCCTTCATGATGTTTGGCATCCGCTGTGTATTTGGTAGATGGAAGGGGGGTGATGCATGTGCGGTCACAGCGGCACACTCACAATGCTCATTGCCTGGACACACACACACCACTCCGACAGGGTTGTAGCATCGTCAGCTGTACTCACCCAATAGCCATGTGCTTTGTCCGGCATAACGTTCCATGTACCGTGGCAACGTGGAATTCCGCAGTACCATTGAGTCATGTGATGAGCCTGGGAAACGTGCGCAGCAGTGTGTAATCAGTTGCATGGCATCACAAACCATCTGGACATTCAAAGAGTGATACTGTTTCCTATTGCGGAACACCGCCTCAATTGCATGTGGTACTGTCAGCTCGACGTGGGTGCAGTCAACTGCGCCTATGCAATTTGGCATGCCTGCTATGGCATGGAAGGCCAACTTGGTGGCAATGACCTCGGGGAGGGTGCGGGGTAGGGCTATGTGTTCCGACACATGGCGCAACAGGGCATCCAGTACCTGTACCAGGACTTTTGAGAAACACGGTTGTGATATGCCGTGCAGCTCACCAACCGTGTGTTGATAGGTGCCAGTGCCAAGGAAATGCAGAACTGAGACAACCTTCAAGAGGGGGGGGATGGCGGTGGGGGTGTCAATTAGGCTGCTGATGTTGTCCTCAATCATGGCGGTGATGTGCATGATTGTTGCACGGTCCAGCCGGTATAGGGTGTGGATCTGTCCTGGGGTGAGGTTCCAGGGTGAGGCCCTGATGCGTGGTATTGGTGGCTGGCGGCGGGGTCGGGCTGGCTGGCCAATGGGGTTTGCCATAGCTGCAGGGTTGGCTGGTTGCCGCCTGCGCCTCCTCCGCCTACGCCTCCTCCTCTGCGCCATTGCTGCCACCATGTGCAGTACTGCCTGTTGGTTGAGTAGGCCCAGTCCCAGTGCTACTAGCCCTGCTGCCTGCATGGTTCTGTGTTGTGTTGGGCTGGGTGTGGCCCTTTTGTAGGCTCCCAGTGGCCTGCTAGGTCCAGCTGGGCTGATTTGGTGCACCTGTGCCCTGATTCAGTTCAGCCGGCAGTGTATAACGCCATGTTCGCGGTGGCGGCGGTTCCGCCACCGTGATCACGGTATTTCCGCCATTTTTTTCCCGGTATTTCCGTGTCCGCGCTAGTTGTGATGCTCACGGTGTTTCGTGTTGCCGGTAACGGAGGGGTTTCCGTGCAGGCGGAATTAAGGGGAACCCTATTTCCGCGGTGGCGGTTTAGGGTGGTGCTATTACCGGGGCCGCGGGTCATGATTGCGCGGACATGCAAACGGTGCCGGTATGGTTTTACCGGCAGTGTTAATTCCGGACCGGAGTACTTGTAATGAGGCCCATTGTCTTGCTAAGTGGACAAGCTTTGTAGAATCCAGAACCTGTTCATATTAAATGGTTCCTTCTCTCGGGATATCCCACCAAAATCCACCTGGCATCGAGCCCGTAGTCAGGGAATTATTGATTACATATATGTTAATGCAAGCATGCTGAATAAAGTAATATCATTTCAAGTTATTGATACAGAAGTGAGCGATCGCAACGCGCTAAATGCAATTTGGCTCCTCAAATCTAACATGGTACAAGAGAAACCCTGTTGTCATCTCATGGGTTCCTACAAAGTAAATGCAGCTAGAAATCGATTAACGTGGACTGAGTCATCTTTGGAAGCTTTTAGGTCATGCTATGATGCTGAGCTGAAGGGTAAAGCTGCTTGGAAACATAATCCAGAGGTAGTTTATTATGATTTAGTGCAGCTATTTCAACCAGCCTCAATCACTCATAAACAAAAACAAACACCGCATTTGCATATTTTCGACCATGAAATTAGAATCAGGAAATCTCTGGTTCGGGCTGAAAAGAGGGAAGCCTACAAGCTCCCCATTGATATACGATTAGCAGCCTTAATCTTATCAAAACCAGATCCAGGAATTGGTTAAGAGGGATGCAGGCTAAATTATATCAAAACGATGGAAGTAATATGCTCAAATTATTAGCTTCTAAAAACTCTGCACAGTCATGGAATATCAATCAAGCAACTGCAGGTCAGCAGGTCGCTGTTCAAACTAATGATGTGACTGAAGAGATGTGGGTCCAATATTATTCTAAATTATTTGCTGCACCCCTGGTAGCTCCAAGTATATACAAGCCTGAGTCTCAACTTAACTTCCATCTATTGTGGGATGTTTTTACCCATGCATCAAAGCCCTACCATAAAACTGTGCGTTACTGGCATTGAAAACATCATGATGGCCAGAACTCCCCAGAGAGTGCACAGGGAAAACATGAAGAATAGGCTGCCACCCATTTTTGCCTATGTTGTGAGCACAGGAGGGCACTGCCTAAAACCACCATTGGGCTACACACACACTAGCCTGAAACCATTGCGAATGGCAATGCTGATTGCCAAAAGCAGCCCAGAACTGTGGGGTATTCATTTTCTTAATGTCAAAAATGGATGCAATACCGGTGCTTACCACTATCAGAAGCCGACGTTTTAAAACCACCAGACTTTTGTGTAAAACTGAACAAATGAACCCAAACCAGGCCAAGGAAAGACATGCTAAGAGGTGGATACAATGTAAAACTATATTCTGAAATGACTTGAAGGAAGTAATTATTTAATGTATATATAAAAAATAGCTGCATGTAAAACCGGCTCAGCCACTCTTCCCAGGCCTAGCTGCATCCTGCTGCCCCTGCCAAAAGGAGATGACACCTCTCTGATTGGGTTAGGGGTGGAGTACCTGGGGACTGCAGGAAGTTGAACAGAGACCTGTCCTGGACTCAGGCAAATGTTATATTGGGGGGGTCATAAAATGCCTTCCTCTTGGGAGAAACTGGGAGGGGCAGTGCCTCTGGGAGCCACCTGAGCTGGAGGCGGGGACAGACAGAAGCTTCCCCCATGTGCTTTGGAACCTACACCACACCCATCTGGGCCAGAGCATAATTTTAAAAAGATGGATAATTCATAGTACGGACCTGTCAAAATTATATAATTAATACCATTATTCTTGTGATTTTTTGGTGCACATTTTAAGAGGTGTTAGGACCCTGTGGTTTATTCTGGGGGGTTGCTAGCGGAAAATAGGGTCTTATTCCAAATGTCTGCATGTTAAAAATCTGACACTTCATCAATTAATGTCCATACTCCTTGCGCACATTTGTGTAATTTTTGGTAAATGTCCCATATTGGTAAACCGACCAAAAAGCGCAAAATGTTGTCATTTCTGAATCCCAGCTCGCAGGAACATGGGGCTTGAACAGAGACCTGTCTTAATTCATCTGTAATAGGTACATGTAATGTCAACCACTTGTGTATCTGGGAAATATGTATTTGAATCAAATATAGATTAGTGGGCAAATTGACCAGGGGAGGATCCTCTGGCCCATAAACAGACCTCATCATGATGACAATCCATTTCCTTCCCCCAATCATGGGAGAGGGGAGAATTGGGCCAATGACAAGTAGAGAGGGGTAGGCTCAGTTATGCCATGCACACACCCACTTTCTAAACACATAAAAGCAGACAGTGCAGGACAGGTAGGGACATTCACTTTCCACTTTCTTGTGGGACGCTTGGCCGGGAGACTTCAGACTTCACATCCAGAGATCCAGACTTCAAATCCATCAATCTCCAGAACCTGTAGCAGAAATTAACTCCAGAATTTGTAGCAGAGAGGCCTGAAT
This sequence comes from Ambystoma mexicanum, assembly GCF_040938575.1. NCBI lineage: Eukaryota > Metazoa > Chordata > Amphibia > Caudata > Ambystomatidae > Ambystoma > Ambystoma mexicanum. Next base: position 1,080,805,335 of record NC_090928.1, on the reverse strand, counting down.
CCACAAGCTGAATCCTCTTCAGCAGGCCTCAAAACCAACCAAACTATTCAACAGCCGGGCAAGCTGTTTGAATTTTTTGCCAAGAACTTTTGCGAGAACCTGTAGCAGTATCCAGAAAGCAGTGCTGTATCCGGAACCAGAGAGAACCACAAACCAGACCGTTGTGAGCAGAACCGGTGCTTGACAGACCCAGAGAGAAGAGCTGACCCAGATAGCCGGGACTTCAGAACCACCCGCCGGAAGTCCCATCCAACCTGACCAGACCTTGATGGCTTATTTCAAAAATATAGTGTGAGTACTCACTGTGCCAAACCAATCTCTTAGTTTAATATAATATAATCCAAACTATTTTAGCCTATTAGAACTGCCTCCTAGAATCGTGTCATTCTGTCATCTTTAAAACTGAAAACTGTCATCTGTCATTCTGAGCTTTAAAATTTAAAATCCGAAAAACTACCTTGACTAAATCGGCCGTATCTCCGGAACCGTTTGAGCTACAAGCAAAATTTAACCTTTATCTTACGGTCAACATTCTAGGCTTTCCAAAGAACCTAGAACCGACTTGCTACTCCTTATAGGGCCTCCGTAATTATGCTCGACGCACGCGATTAAATTTGCCGCGATTTGACATTTTGCACAATTTCAGCCTCGTGTAAAAATCAGCAGCTCCTTGCTTTCCTTTGCTAAAATTCATTTTAACCTGCTAGTTACTCGTAGAGCATTGCTAAAGTGAGCCTGAACTAATATAAACTAGATATCACTCACCCTGAACCTCCTACAGGGAATTAAAATCAATTTTAGCATCATTTCACTTCATTGCCACCACATTCAAAGCATTTTGGGCCTGTGTTTTAAAATCATACCTGTTTTTCTCTAAGCTTGCTAGGGGGGAACTGCATTTCATATTGCATTTTGTTGGGATTCTTGAAGACTGTGTGCTCTTCCTCCATTTCTTACATTGCAAGGGGGGGGTGAATTGCCAGAGAAAAAGTGATTATATTATCTTTTGCTAAATCATATCAAGTTATTTCTGTACTGCATTTTATTCATCATTGCATTGTCCTTGAAGCCATAAAAGCATTCTCAGCTACTTGATCCTCTCTATATCACTTCTAAGCCATCAAAAAGAGTGTACCACTGTAACATTATCCATTGTTGATCACTATCATCCTCGCAAGTGTGCTATCAAATATTAATTTACTATAGAAGTGTGATATATATATATATATATATATATATAGTTTAATTTTTCAAATAAAACCTTTTAATTTGCGATACAAACCTACTTCTTGGCTCAGTGGGGTCAGGGGGATTCTAAGAGAGGGGTGTGATATAAGGGTTGTCATCCAGAGTACATGAACTGGACATAAAAAATATATAAATAAGGGTTTCCATCAGCATCCCAGACTAGGCATTGACTTAGCAGTAGTGTTGAATTGAATCCGCTTGCACTATCTTTTGATAAAGACGATATTTTGTATTTCATCAAACAAGCAAGCCAGTCTAGAGCACCTGGCCCGGATGGCTTGTCGAATACACAAATGAAGCAATTCCCAGACATTTGGCCAGTTATATATTATATCTTATCTTTTTATCTAAAAAAATACCCATGTCCTGGAAACAATCCATCGTTATCCCTATTTATAAGAAGGGCGATCGGGCCAATCCGGCTAGTTACAGTCCCATTTCTTTGCTTGATATGCCTGGGAAGATCTTTTGTCGCCTAATTTTGAGAGAGTTTAATACTTGGACCAAAAACTGCTTTAAGAGAGATCCTCTTCAATCTGGATTCGTCAGCGGTCTTGGCACTCTTCCAAATATCATTACTATTAACATGCTTAAGTCTCAGTATGCTTGACGGAAACAATCCTTAAATCTTGCATTTATTGATTTCCGGTCAGCATTTGATTCAATAAATCGTGACCTTTTATTCCAAAAGCTAAAATTGCTTGGTTGTCCATCATCTCTCTTGGCATTAGTGATTCAGTTACACACGGAGACCTCTATGTGTGTTAGATTATCTTTAGAAGGTCTCTTGTCTTCTTCCTTCGCCACTTTTTTGGGCCTTATGTAGTGGTGTATTCTAGCATCAATACTGTTTAATTTGTTTATTTTTGATATGGGCAATTCATTCCTCAGAATAGTTTCTGATGCTCCTGAATTGGGAGGCCAGCGTATACCTTGGCTGTTGTATGCTGATGATTTAGTTTTAATATCACAAACTACCAAGGGACTCCAGAATTTACTATCTGTCCTTTCTGAATATGTTGAATAGAACCAGCTTATAGTAAATTTGAATAAATCACAGATTTTGGTTTGTAGACCACAAGGGAAATCCAAAATGAATAATGGAACTTGGTCCATCCGACAGGAATGTATGGAATTAGTTCTAGAATACAAATACTTAGGGCTTTTCATACAAAATAGTGTTAGTGATAATAAATATTTGATTACTCTACAGTCGAAACTCTCGACTCTGATTTCACAGGCCAGAATTCTTCTTTATAAATATGGGAAATTTACTTTAAAACATCTATTAATGTTCTATGAGCAAAAAGTAATTCCTATCCTCCTTTATGGCGTTGAATCCAAGCTGTACACAAATGACAAAATGTGGAATAAATTGGAGGCTGGTTTCTGGAAAAGGGTTTTACATCTACCGAATTGCTCACCCATGCCTATATTACGATTTGAATTAGGCTTGAATTCACTAGCTAGTAGAGTTAAGTGGAGAATGTGTTCCTTTTTCCATAAGTGTTTGCTTGGCGTGGAAAATAATAAAATTTTGAGCACGGTTGCCCGTTACTTGTCCTCCTCAAACCATGTATTTCCATTGAAATGGTGGAATCTAGTATTCAAAAAATTGGTAGAAGCTGATATATTGTTACAGTTTCTAATCGAAAATCCAGTCCGCGCAAAGATAAAGTATTATCATTGGGATTGGATTCAAAACTATGATTTCTGTTTAAAATACAAAGATTTTAATAACAATCATTTTGGAATTAAGCAGATGGGGCAAGTGGCAGGTTATTTGCTGAAATGCCCTTATGGGAATGTACGGAATACATTTTAGCGTCTTAGACTCAATTAATGGACAGCTAGGGAAGTGCTGGTGAGGCGCAAAATTATTTCTGCTGACTTAAATTTCTGTCGGTTTTGTGAATCTCACACCGTGAGGGAAACCTTACAACATTTGATAATATCCTGTCCTAATTTGAAGGAGTTGCGGGCTAAACATTTTGTTAATGTGTTGAGATTGCATGAGGAATTGGATGGAAACCAGATATGGAGTATTTTATTTAATAGTACGAAATGCTCAGTGATAAAGGCTTTGGTGCACTTTTTGGAAGTTATTTTGCCTTGTGAAATTAATTTGCAAAACTAATTCTGAATTGTGAACATTATTTGTAACTATTCAAAGTTATTTTGTGCACCTGAGAAATGAAATGTGTAAGCTTTTAGTTTTTTTTATGTTTTTTAGTATTTGCTCATTATCTGATTTATTTTCTTCCTCATTGTTATTATTGTTATTAATTTATCATTGAATGAAACTGAAAAATGTACATCTGTTTGACAATTTTGAAAAGTTGATTCATTCAGCTATATCAAAATAAAATAAATTTTAAAAAAAACCTTAACCCCACCTCATATATATTTTTATCCAGACAAAACACACTTTTCTGTTGTTTTGGATTTGTTTTGGATTCATTTCTTACTTTAGATTTGTTTAAATCACTGTATACCGTTCAGCTTCCATAACACCTAATCAATGTTCTGCAAGTGCACTGAGTGTTGAACTTGGTGAGACGTAGGTAGGGAGCATGGATCTTTCCAAATAGGCATAAAGGAATATTTCTTCACCATGCGGTAAGGCCATCATGATGGCCAACACGTAGAAGACCTGAGGGGCTGACATACGGTCATATGGGAGGACCCTGATTGGTAGTGTGCACCCTGCACAATGAAGCAGAGGTATTTCCAATTAGATCCTTGGATGGGAACATGCAGCTGTACATCCTTTATGATATGATATGATATGATAGGTTATTTATTACACGCTTAATACCGAGAGGTTTCTAAGCGCGGACCTAGGGATCGAACCTGTGGTGCTCCGTGTCGTCTTGCTTCCAGGGCGAGCACATTGCACCTGAACTATCCTCCTTTTTTTAATTCTATTGAGCAAAGTAATGTCTCAGTTGATATTATCAGGGTAATGGACGGAGTGTCTTCATCTTGAAGAGGGTTGTTCTGATGCACCAGTTCATTCTTTTGAAGTTGATAATGGTATGGAATTCTCCAAAGGTCTTTGTCAGACACATTTGACAACACCTGTGCCTCAATGCTTCTGGGTACACTGCTGGTTGCTCACATCTTCAGCAATCCACTGGCACGATTCTCATGTCACTGTCCTTTTTCCAAGGTAAAGGCCTGCCCCCTAAGTAGGGAGTCGGAGAGGTAAACTCAAGTGGATGCCTACTTCACACCACTTCCAGTACATACTGGATCTAATACTGTTTTGCCAATTCGGACCAGGCTATTAATAATAAGGAAAATCCGTTTTCCATGGATACCAATACATGAACACATGGGCATTAAACCAGCTCCCACAGTCATTACTTTGACAATGAAGTAGTTGTGGTGGATTGATGGATCTTGATTGAGGTGCTGGCACTCCTGAATTTGCTCCTGGAAAACTCTTGTTGAGAGGTGAAGCGCAGCCATAGATGTGAGGTATTGGAAGAGGTCTTCCCACAGAGCCTATGGTTAAGCTTGAGTGGGAGGGCAAGGTGTGATTCTTCAGCTGGTTGTTTAACAATGCCCCCCAAACTGGAACTGAAGAGCTTCTGACTGTGTGAGGAAAGATGGTATTCTGAGATATTACTAAAAGAAATGGCATGTCCCTACCACGAGTGCTGTTCCTTAGATGGCAATTGCTAGAAGACAACATAGGTGACATCTAATTTAAACAGGAGTGGTCCTCTAATCATTCACAGATCTATGATGATTCCTCAAATTAAATGGTTTCTTTTTCTTTCTTTTACACATTTTGCCACAAATAATTTGGGGTGGGACCCCCACGGCCTACATCCCTCTTCCTCATTACACACCTAAACTTAACTTCCCATCTATATTATCGGTGAAATGTGTAAAAGAAAAAAGAACAAATGCGCCTCAAACAAATGGGCCTTCAAGGAAATTGGCATGTTCCAAATGCACTCAGTGGATCACAGTAGGAGGCTTCCTCTGGAGCAACATTCCAGGTTAGTAATTCATGAGAAGGGACTGGCTGGGTGGTGTAGGCAGCATAACTCAAAGCCTTCATTCCATATGTAGAGGCAATATGCTCCTTCTTGGGTGTGCTCGCCACCCTCTAGTCTACATAATCCATGGGAAGGATTCTGTCGATGACAGAGATATCTTGCCTATTAAATAAACAAGCATATATTGCACTAGGGGACAACCTTGAAAGTGTGTGTAATCCTTGGAGAAGGTACAACTTACACTAGTGCATCATGATCACAACCTCCTCATTGCCTCTTTACTCCTTCATCACTATAACAGGGATGCTCTTTTGGGTGAGCACACACTTGCTGTTGATGCCTTTGTTTAGGGTTCTTTTTTCTATCTCCAGTGTAAGCCTTTGGAGCAATAGTTGCAGGATGTGATCCTCGAGGCCCATCACTGCAAGTTCACTAGTCTCCCTCCCATCGCCTACTTAATTCTGATGTGCTTTCTATAGAGTCAAATGACACCTTCCTATGGGTGAATCCACTCCGATATGTGCGTCTGTAATGAGGAAAAAGCTCCGGATTCCCATGGTCACGTTCAGGTTCATTCTTGATTTTCTTCATTCTGATGTTGTCTGTTTTTTTGACTCCCTGGTTCTTTACAGACATCTCTTTGCTCCTATGCTATGGTATACCTTACAACAATTCCTTCTCTTGAGAATGTTTGATTTACCTCTTCACTGTCCACGCATACTTCATATGTATGATAAACTCTTTGTGAATTAACCCTTAGGGTCTGATTACAAATGTGGTACTGTTGGTAATGTAGGATAGTGCTTCCACTCAGAACGACAGCAATGGTGCGTGCGGTATTACCGCGGTAATATCACAACTCTGCAATGGAGAATATAACTCAAACTGGTAATGGGCGGTCAGTATCCGGCTACGGGAACTGCTAATACCACCAACCTCCTCCCCAGGTCCCCATTTGCCTTCACACGAATAGTCTGGGCCTCATTACGAGGTATGCAGGTAGCCATGGCGCTATTGGCGGCATGGCTGCCGGCAAAACCGCATCAGTGTCCTCGGAATGAGGACTTAACGGACCATTCCGAGTTCGGATGGCCCAGTAATTCTTCACTCGAGGACACGGACACGGTTCATCCCCATTCCCATTTCAGCCCTCAGAGGGCTGAATGGGAATGGGAGAGGGAGTAAAGAACGGGCCATTTGCTCCCTCTTCCCCTCGCGGGACACGGTATGCACGCCTGGTTTTCCCAGGCGTGCTTAACGTGTCCCGCGAGGGGACCTCGTAATGTGGCGGAACGGGTTGAACGCCTCGCAGCCTTTTACGGCGCCGTTTAACTCGTTCCACCAGGCTCGTAATGAGGCCCTCTGTCTGTAGCATACAGACTCCTAACACCGACGTACATGTCCATGCTGCACCTGACTTTGTTACGGCCGTCCCTGCCTCCCTCAGTGGCAATGTTATTTGTGGGGAGGGTATATAATGACCCATATTCGGGGGGATCACCTCACTTGCTTTGTACAGTCATTATCAGCACATGCATTCACTTGAGAGTTAGACAGCATTGCTCGCTGGTAAACGGCGCACTATTGTAACAGCATGGGATGCCAAGGGAAGATGACAGCCCTGTGACCTTCTGACGCCTGAGACACTCTGGAATACTTTCACGCCTCCTAATGGCCATAGAGCGTCTGCTGGAGCTGTGCAGTACACCCAGGCTCTGCATTATTCAGCTGGGAGACCAGTGCATCGCAAATTGCTTTGACTTCACCATTGTGAAGGAAATCAAATAGGTTTGAGAAAAAAAAAAAAAAAACAGATTGCCCTCTATTACAATTTGCATTTTCTTCCCCTTCAGTCCTCATTTGGAAGGCAATATGTTTAGAAAACACGCTGTGGGAAAGTAACACGTATTTGATATATGGGCCTTTCTTCTGATGCCGGAATGCCAGCCCTTGCTAACTCAGAAGCCTAAATGTCACCTTGCTTCATTTGATGATGTGCAAAGGATTCGAAATATGTTCACCTAATTCACCAAGGAGAAACATTCATTTTTTTAAATGTTCTTACAGCAAAGTTCAATTTGTCAAGACGGATTCTGATTTATGACTCAATGTAGTTTTCCTAAAATGGTATATATGGTGTTAGTGAGCACATAACTATGGGAATCACTTTATTGTGGGGGAGCAAGCTCAGCGAGTTAAGTGCCTGCTGCTGAGCAGTGGCCACTTAGCTCAAAGCGGCAGGTATAGCAGGTTGTAGGTTCGAATTCCTCCATGGCCAACTCAGGCTTTCATCCTTCCCAGGGCGTTTTAATGGGTACCCATTTTGGTTGGCTAATGATTGCATATAGCTCTTTGCAAAACACTTTGTCAAAGCATATGTACGCATTACAGGTTACAGACGTTGATTTGCAAAGGCACTGCACTCCTCTGTATGAAATCTCTGCTTGCACAGTTCACAATTTCGGGAGTGTGAAAATTGCACTCATTTCAAAATTGCATCTGTATCAGGTTTGGATGTGCATGTTCACGGACAAGTACTAATATTAAACATTCGACAAGTTTCAAATCAAACGGAATCGTCTCACGTTGCTGAGGAAATGAAGGTATTCATTATCCTGATACACGGTACTCCTTTCAACATCCCTATTAACTGAAATTGCGTATATCACATATGGTGCCTGGCCATGATTTGAATGGAATGTCACCAATATTGACGATTTCACGTCGGCCTTGCCGATATCTATTTTCATATTTTCTTCTTTCCTTTAATTGCCTGCAGTGTCAGGGATCTCATGAAGATGACTCTGCTTGGGCCTGATCTCATGAAATCATCAAGTGCAGTGTGTTCTAGGAAGCATGACTCATAATACAGAACCTTTGCATTAGTACAAGTGCAATTAGCTCAAGGGCATAATTTGCCCTACTCCAAAACATATATTGTTTCACTGCATACTTGTACTGGGGCACAGGACTAGCCAAGAGCAGACAGTTCCCTGGTTCAGAACTGCATTGACAAAAGGTGTATTTTGCATGAGGTCAGTTTTTGCCCTGGTGCACATTGGATTTTCACTAGGGCACATTAACGTAGTACTGATCTAGACTTCAAGGAAAGCCTCAGCCCTGCTATTCATCATTGCTATGTTGCTGTGTTCTGTTGCTGAGACCTTGCCTGACTCACTTGTTCAGCTCTTGTTAGAAAGTTCTGCAGTGGCACACATATGAACCCCAGCCTACAACTCTAAACCTTCCAGCCATCACCTCTTGTGTTTTGCTATATTCACCCTGAGTGGGACTGTCATGCCCAGACGTGGGTCGGGTGCCTGCTGTGCCTAGAACCCCAAGCTACTCCTCGCTGATGAGGCCCAACAAGGCCAAAACATGTCTGGGGATGCATGTTGTGTTGTGCAGAAGGGATGTGAGTCAGCAGTTCAGGCTGGACTGCCCCTTTTGGGGTGGTACGAGGCCTGATTTGCATATGGTCTTTCCCCTTTTGTATCGGCTTGGCAGGCATAGAACGATGGTCTGGAGGCTGGCCCAGAGCAATGCCAGAGGTTAAGATTAATTCTAAACCTTCCAGCAATCAACCCTTTCTTTTGCTACAGTCACCCTGAGTGGGACTGTTATGCCCAGACGGGGGACCAGTGCCAGCTGGGCCTAGAGACCCAAGCTACTCCTCACTGATGCAGCCCAACAAGGCTGAAACATGTCTGGGGATGCACGTGGTGTTGTGCAGAAGGGATGTGACCAAGCAATTTGGTCTGGACTGCCCCTTTGCATATGGTCTTTCCCCTTTCTGTAATGGCTTGGCAGGTGAAGAACACTGGTCTGGAGGGTTGGCCAATGCAATGCCAGATGTTAAAATTCATTCTAAACCTTCCAGCCATCACCACTTGTGTTTTACTACAATTAAAACAAAACTACTGCAGTAGAGTTTGGTGATACAATAGCCAAGAAGAGCTCATGCTAACAGTCTTTACCCTTTCTGTGCAAAAGAAAATAATGCAATCGCCTTCTCCTACCGTTTTCACTTGTCAACCTGCAATATACAAGATCTATCCCACCCTTGTCCTTCTAAGGATTGTCACAACTTTTGTGTTGTGTCGTTGTATATTTTTAGCCTAGCGTAGCTGTGGATTTACTGGAGTTTACCTTTTATGACTCCCAGGATTTGTGTCTTGTGTGTGACCGAACAGCCTGGTGAATACCGGAACATGCCCAGAAAATGCAGACGCTGTGAAATTGGCAATGAAAAGTGTTGATGGTAATGTGAATGGCAACACTTTTCGGAAATAAGAAATGTGTTTGAATTTAGAGAAGCTGTAGACGCAGGCGTCCGATTGATAAGAAAAATGCCTGCATTCATGGAATCTGTGGCTGCAGGAGTGTAATTAAAGCAATGGATAAAAAATGTATATGCAATTGTGCATTTAGTGAATCTGCGGCCACGTGATAAGAAATGCGCCTGCATTTATTAGATGATCTGTGGCTACAGGAGTGTGATGAGGAGTGTGATTGATATACATGTGTCTGTATGTCTTTTGTAAATGTGTGGCCACAGGCATGTGATGAGCACGAAATGTGGCCGCATTAAGGGCCACAGACTGTTCTGGCAAACCCTTCCCTAGAATCCTTAACTTAAAGCCAGTGCTTTGCATGGAAAGAAGGTCAGGTACTCCACAAGGCAGGCTTTAACTGGGCTGGGTCTCACCCCAGCAGGGTCCAAAAATTGCTCTTGCACTTGTTGGAACAAATGCCCTCAACTTGTATCAATATAAAATACAGAACTTCCAATACAATTGGCCCACCTGCACATCTATGGCCGTCGGAAGTGCAGGGAAGCTGCCAGGGAACCGGATAAGGTTTGGGGGGAGCTGCTGGCAAAGAGTGCTTCTTCCTCGCTCGCCACGTGGGTCCACGTCATTGCTGCGCTCGTCGCCAAACGATTTATCTTGATACAAATGCTGGAGCCACCAAAGTAAGTCAAACTGCCGCTTTATTTCACACCACCAACAACCATGTGCTCCCTTCAACACCTGCTCGCCAACTGACGCTCCACGCACCCGCGGTCCGTTCCAACACGCACATACGTCCCATGCACCTCACGCACCCAACATTCTCACAGAACACTAACACAGGGAGCACAGGAATAACAAGACACTACAGAACAGTCTTTGTTGTTTTGAAAAGTTATTTCCGAAGATTCATTTTACCATCGCAGATGGTCTCAATGAAATGTTTTCAGTATTGAAAAGGCTCACTTTTGGTACCTACATGTATATATTAGATGCAGTTGTAGTTTTGCAATTTTCCTTTAAATTAGTAACTGTGGCAGTATGCTACCTCAGGCCTACATCTGATAGTCACCCAGTAGTAGCATGTCAGCTGTGACCTTCTATCCCTGTTTCTGCTAATGTTGGACTGAAACCTGTACCCCTGCACCGAGAAGGATAGTTCAGTACAAGCGATGATGAGATGCCAGTTTCTGCCAATAAGATCCAAAAGACTCCCATTCCCCAAAAGGGAAAGGCCACTCTATTTTCCTTGAACACTATTGTTTCTACTGCTGCCTGCTGGAGGATCACAGAGCTCAAGGAGCAAGCCCTTCTGAACCCGATTTGTTTTTGAAGCTGTCATCATAAGCTGTGCCATTCATAGGACACAAATCATGTGATCAACCTAAGTCACTGCATGAAGGAGCAGATTCATGGCAGCATATGTCCACCTAATGCATTCAGATTCCAATGATTCCAGAACATTTTGTTTACTAGTACCCAGAGTCGAGGGAGCTCACCAATCAGGTCGCTCAGATCCCAGGATGAATTACACAATATCAGCCATTGTGCCAGTCAACCTGGTGGCTGCTACCCCTCCCCGCCATCTTTCCCTACCCTCCCTTCCTTTCCCCTCCTGTATCTGGTCATTTCCCACCCCCCTACACCACTTACCGGATTCCTTCGGCGGCACCGACACCGCCTCTGTGGCTGCTCCATACCCCTACAGGCCTCAATGGAAATGAAAGAGGGGCGCTTTGCGGAGCCTGGTATTCCAGTTCCACGTCGGCCATTTTAGGTAAGCATTTTGTTTGAATGAACTGCAAAACACAAAATACTTTGCTGTTAGCACCACGGGTTTCCGAATTGAAAATGTGGGGTGCTAATAGCAATAACACCTGATCTGGCATTTACAGGCCTGAGTGATGGGTTCCGGTGCCGTTACCACAGGATCCGGTGGCCGGACCAGGTGTTATTATATGAATAGAGCCTTGACAAATTACTGAATGATCTAAGCACCTCGCAACGAAAATGGCTATTTAGAGGTGCCTGTGTGGCTACAAAACTGATATTAAGAGCATGGAAATCGAGACTGTCTCCACAAGTGAATGTTTGGATGGACAAAATGTTAAAATTACCTGACATGGAAAGATTGATTTATCGCCGGAAGAAGTCAATGGTCTTTTTTGAGAAGATATGGGGTAGATTCCTGGACATGTACTAGCTCTGTTTATACTTTTCTTTATAGGGGAGGGAGAGGGCTTATTAAAACACGCTGATTGTATATTGTCTCTGTAGAGTGTTGTAAAATGCACACATTGCTAATAAAAGTAAAATGAATAGAGCCTTGGAAAATGCTCCTTTTCAACATTTTTGTACTTTATGAGTAACACACCATACCTAATTGCGAGGTGGGGAATCAGAGGATGCCATTCTGCATTGCCCAAATGCATGGCTCTTTTCCAGGGGAACTGGAGTTTGGGCAATGCCCATGTTCTCCCACCTTATTCCACCTGGGTTACTCGACATAGTTACCCTGTCACAACAAATATGATATGATATGATATGGCATTTGTAACGCGCCTATACACAAGTCTTTTCAAGGCGCGACGAGGCGGGGGGAAACAAGGGGAGACAGACAACGATCCTACTAGGCCAGGTGTCATTCAGATCAAGCAAGTGCAAGGGTAGAGGGGAAGGGAAAAGTGCAAAAGGGAGGTGGAGAGGGGAGAGTGCAATACAGGGTTAAGAGCATACAGGATAAATAACATCTAGTGGCAAGTGCGAGATAAGTGCAGAAAAGTGCTGGGAAGGATAAGGGATAAAGGATAGGGATACAGACACAGTCCCGCGGTGCAGAGGGTTGCCAGGGAGGCAGTGCAGGGGAGAGTGGCTGAGCCAAGGACCGAGAGCGGTGAGTGGCCCAGTTGCAGAATTCAGTGCAGTTTCAGTAAGTTTAGCAGGGGAGAGGGGGAGAGAAGGCGGAGGCAAAGAGGAAGGTTTTGAGGTGCTTCCGGAACCGGAGATGGTTCTCCTCGAGTTTCAGGGAGGCAGGGGGGCTGTTCCAGAGGGAGGCCCCTGCAGCGGAGAGAGATCTGCCCCCAACTCGTTGTTTGGAGAAGCAGCTGACCCTGAGGGAGTTGGAGGCGGATGAGCGAAGAGCTCGAGAAGGAAGATATTTAGGAAGAGAGAGTTGAAGGTATTTTGGCCCAAGGCCCCAGAAGGCCTTGTGGACAATGCAGAGGGTTTTGAACTTGATCCTGGCAGTCACTGGGAGCCAGTGTAGTGATTTCAGTCCTGGAGAGATAAGGTCCCTGGGCTTGAGGCCAAGGACAAGTCTCGCAGTCCTATTCTGGATGAGTTGCAAAGGGCGGAGAGTGGAGGCAGGCAGATTTAGATAGAGGCTGTTACAGTAGTCCAGCTTCGAGAGAACCAGGCTCTAGAGACAGTGAGCTTCTGGGGGAAGGAGAGGAAAGGAAGGATACCACGGAGGAGGTTGAGCTGGTAGTGTGACTTCTTAGAGACGTCGGATATGTGAGGAGAGAAGGAGAGAGTGGAGTCGAAGATGACCCCAAGGTTTTTTGCCTAGCAGGTAGGAGCAGGAAGAGGGCCAAGAGAGGCTGGCCAGAGAGCTGCAGGGAAGGAGGGAGTGGGTGTGCCTATTAGTAGAATCTCAGTCTTACTGGCATTAAGGCAGAGGTCGTTGGTGGCAAACCATTCCTGGATAGCAGACAGACAGTCATAGATGAGGGAAGGAGAGGAGGAGGCCGAGGGTAGCCTGAAAATAAGCTGGGTGTCATCCGCATAGCACTGAAAGTAGGGGCAGAGAGCGGCGATGTGGTGGGCGAGGAGTGCCAGGTATTGGTTGAACAGCCAGGGAGAGAGGTTAGATCCCTGGGGGACACCACAGGTAGAGAAAAAGATGTCAGAGAGGAAAGACCCCAGTTGGACCTGGGAGGGTCGATTGGAGAGGAAAGAGGACAGCCACGCCAGAGCCTGACCAGTGATACCCAGGTTATCACGGAGATGGTTGAGCAGGATGGTATGGTTGACAGTGTCAAAGGCAGAAGAGAGATCAAGTAAAATGAGAATACATGGAGTGTTAGAGTCAGGATTCGAGAGCAGGTCCTCACGGATGTTCAGGAGAGCAGTTTCCGTACTTCTGGTGGCTCTGAAGCCAGACTGATGGTCATGAAGACTACCAACAGATTCAGCATGGAGATTAAGCTGGGAGATGGCCAGTTTCTCCATGTGCTTGCCCAGGAAGGGAGTGATAGAGATTGGGCGATAGTTAGCAGGGCAGGAGGGGTCAGAAGAGGAATTCTTAAGAAGGGGGTGCACAAGGGAGTGCTTGAGAGGGATGGGAAGACTCCAGAGGCAAAGGAGTGATTACAGAAGTCAGCAAGGGTGGACCTGTTTTGACGAGACTTTCATAGATTGGACTTGCCTCGAAACCTCGTCAGCAGAAAACAGGGGAAAGACAGAGAAGGAGAGAGGAGGGGTGGCTGCAGAAGGGCCAGAGGTAGAGCAGGGAATAGAGGGGGGAGGTGATAGGAGGAGAGTGAGGACAGGATGTCCTGAGTTTTTGAGATGAAGTGAGCGGCCAGTGCCCTGCAGAGGGCCTGGGAGGGGACAGGTGAGGTAGAGACTGCAGCAGGGTTGGCCAGCTCCTTGCAGATTTTAAAGAGTTCGGCCGAATTATTAGATGCCGCAGAGATGCGGGATTGGATAAGGGCTCTCTTCTTGGTGAGAACGGAGAGCCGGTATTGCCTTTGGAGCAGGCGACAGGCCAGTTTGTCAGAGGATGAACATGAAGCACGCCATTTCCTCTCTGCCACCCTGCACTTGCATTTAAGGGCGACGAGATCCGAGTCATACCAGGAGTTACATTTGGCTTTGGGCTTCAGGCGGGTTCTCATGACAGGGGCAAGGATATCAAGAGTATCAGATGTAGCAGAGTGGAGAGTGGAGAGGGCTGTGTCAGGGTGGGAGTCAGCCGAAGTGGGAGGAGGGGGCGAGAAGGTGGCAGCGAAAGCCTCAACTGGCACGCGCTTCATGGGTCGGATGACCAAGAAGGAAGGTGGCAGTGATGAGGGTGGCCTTGCCTGTGGGGTAGGGAGGGTGAGGTGGGAGGAGAGGAGAAAGTGATCACTCCAGGAGAGAGGAGTGGAGAGAGGGACAGAGAGGGGTGGGTCAGAAGAGATCAGAGCATCGAGAGTGTGCCCTGCAGAATGAGTCGGCTCAGATGAGAGAATAGAGAGTGAGAGAGAGTCGCAGAGGTCGCAAAAGAGTCCAGAGGGGGGACAGGAGTCATCCAGGTGGATGTTGAAGTCTCCAAGAAAGAGGAGTTGAGTGGTTGAGGACAGGAGTGAGGAGGAGAGGTCCGCCCACTCAGAGAGGAAGGAGGAAATTTGACCAGGTGGCCGATAGATAGTGGCCACGGTAAAGGACTGGCTAGGAGAGAGAGAGAGTCGGCAGACAAGACATTCAAAAGAGGAGTAGGTCTGCGTGGGAGTAACAGTGGCAGGAATCCACTCAGGGAAGATAAGAGCCACACTCCCCCAGCACGGTTGGGCCTGGGCACGGAGAGGATCTTGTAACCGTCAGGTAGGAGTGTGTCAAAGCTGGTGACAGAGCTGGCCGTGAACCATGTCTCAGTGAGACCGAGTACATCAAGGTCCAGTTCCTCAAGAAGGTGGCAGATATCAGAGGAATGTTTGACGGCAGAGCAAGAGTTAAGAGTAGCAATGTGGAGAAGGTTGCCATCTTTGAAGGACTTCCGGGGAGGGGTACAGATCAGAGGTACGTCCTGCGGAGGTGAAGAAGGAGCACGTGAGGGGGCAGGGAGGGAGGGTAGAGGCAGGGTAGTAGAGGACAGAGGAGGGAGGACAGCAGGAGAGGAAAGGAAGTTGATGAGGCGCGGAAAGCGTCTATCAAAGAGGTGAAGGTTGGCTTGAGGGCCTTGAACCAAGACAGTCCCATTAGCGTAGACATTAATGATGGCCTTAGAGGAGTGGAAGGAAGCCAAGAGGACGTCCCAATGGGTACCACCATTAATGGGAGAAGAGGAAAAAGGAGAGAGCACAGAGACCATATGAAGGGTCCATAGGTCAGGTGAAGGTACGAAAAAGAGGATGTCGGTGAGAGTTTCCTTGGAGGAGGCATTAGTGTAGGTGTCAGCGATAGGGAGGCCTGGGTTGGAGACCAGGATGTCCTTTTTAAACTTTTTCCTACCAGATTTAGTGAGGAGAGCAGGATAGTCAATGGAGAAGCAGTTAGAAAAGATAGGAGAAACAGAGAGCACCATGGAATAGGAGGGAGAGGGGGGGAAGACAGGATGAGCGCAAGCAGACAGGAATAGAGCGGCAGCCTTAGTTAACCTAAATATCAGAACACAGTGAACACAGTAATGCATGTAAGGTACCAGTGGAGAGGCCACCTAAGTTTGAGAATCCTGCAAGGGGAGAAAAACCCTAGTTTACCACAATTTCAGAACACAGTAATGCGTGTAAGATAACAGTGGAGTGGCCACCTAAGTTTGAGAATCCTGCAAGGGGAGAAAAACCCTAGTTTACCACAATTTCAGAACACAATGAAGTTGGACACCCTGCGAAAGAGTGAACAGGTAGGGGGGGATGGGCCGGGGGAGCAGTTCACAAGATCACAATCACCACAAATGAATTAAAATAGCAAGCTATTTATGAGAAATTTACCACTAGTAAAAAAGCAACTTAAAAAGGAAGTGCATCAGAATAAATACATATTAATATGGAACAAGCAAAATGCATCACATTTGTTCCGAAGTTCCAGAAATAAAAATAATAAAAGCACATTTTATGACAGTCATTATTTTAAATTATGAACCAGAAAGGATGTCTTTTCTGTCAAAAGGACGTCTGGTCTGACCAGATGTTCTGTGCGGGTCCCGATAGGGGACCTCGTAATAACGTATCCCGTAATGAACGGTGCCGGTCCTGTACCGGCACCCGTCATTACGGGAGCGCTATGGCCATAATGAGGCCCAACATATTTTTCCAAACTTCCTGACTGTGTTTCAGTGTTTCTGATGGATCTGCATGACCTGTGTTAGGGAGAATTCTCCAGAATTCCCCAGAATGGCTAATTTCCCTTACCTACTGAGTCCCTCGGTAGCTTTGCTAGATTTTTAGGATTTATTTTTTTCACCTGCTAAGAGTGTGATCCTTTTTTCCCACTCTTACATGTGTTTTGCTGTGTGTTTTATATTGTTGTGTTCATAGAGTGTGGAGCCTCACCTACTCCATAGCCATCATCTGTTTACTGTGTGTCACACAACACCTTTAGTGCAGTGACACAGGGTTGTCTTTTTCAGACTTCTCACTTTAAACTCCATTTTCTGGGACTGTCTCCCAGAACATGTAAAGTTGCCATTGACTTTATTAGTCTTTTAAATTCACAGAACCAGTACAAACTATCTTACATAGACTACTGGAAAGGGTTAATAGTTATCCCTTTTTGTCTGTCTCTCATGGAACATTATTTCGGTCCTCTTTCTTTAAGATTTGGCTTGTGGCAGTGGTATCTACCATATTTTTCCTACCGCGGTCTATGAAAATAGCCTTGGTACTGTTTTAGGCTATTTTAGCATCCTCTAACTTAAATCTGCTGGACCCCATTTACTTTTATTTGGTTCTGGCTGGGTTTATTCACCATTTGTTTTTGTAAAGGTCTTTCTCGTGTTTTACTCTGCGCGCCAAACCGGGTTTGGTTCCTTTGTTCGCCGTCCTTTGGCGGGCTTCTGCACAGAAGCCCTCCTTAGGCACCTGGGAGTCTAGGTAGACAGGATGTGAGGGAGGGGTTTTAGGCCCCCTGCACAGGTTCTCCTTGGAGACCCAAGTCACACTCTTGTTTGATTGGCTAGGTGACTGCCCTGCCAGGACAGCCACCCTGCTGTGTGATTGACAGCCAGGCTGTGTGAATGGGGAAAACTGCATAAAAAGCAGGTCTCTGGGACTTGCAAGGCAGAGCCGCCACTGGATGAAGAGAACCGAAGAGAAGCTGATGGAAGAGGAGTGCTGCAACTACTGGACCTCTCGGTGAAGCCCTACTGCGGGTCCGAATCTCCTAAACTTCGACGACTGAGAAAATCTGCACAGAATCTTCTTCCCTTGAGCTGGTGGGCCAACCAGTTCGCCAAACACGAAGCAAGGCCTCCCTCCCCTGGTCGAATTTGCTGTGCACCGCTGCAGTGAACCGGATAACCAGGAGGAGTGGACCCCGTTTGGGTTTTAAGGAGCGCACCTTTTATTCGTTGCTTTGCTTTGCTGCTGGTTTCTTCCCTGGGCAGTGCAGGACCCTCCAGTCTTCCTCCTTCATGTCAGTCTGACAGTTGCTTCAGGAACCGTGAGCCTGCAGGATCTGCTAGGAACATCTGCCTCAGCTACAGCATTCTTCTTCTTCTAAGGTATTGTTCAAACCCGGTTGTTCGTTTCGTCCGACCGCGATGAAAGTGTTTTGAATCTTTTGCCAATCCCAGAGCTTGTCCTTCTCTACTCTTTTAAATAACTTTTCTTTCGACTAACTTTGTTTCGAACTCTTGGCAAACTACTCTGAACTGTCTGATCCTCTGCATAGATTTTGAACCATTAACATTGGCCGAGGCCTATTGATTTGAATCTTAGTTGTAGTAAGCCTTTTCTAGATTGCCCTGCCTACTTACTTGTTGGTGCTGTTTGATTTTGTATAACCTTGTCTTTCCCTCCCTTTTTAAATTGCTGGAGTGCCCTTTGCTCACACTTCATTTTGAGCTTAACTTGTCCAGAACTGATTGGGGGTTTTGTAGGATATTAAGATTGTTTTAAAAATGATGGCGTAAACAAATGTATATTCTTTCACTCAGAATCCTTGAGTCAGTGTGTGTGTGAATCACTGTCCTTTGTGTAACTTCTCATACTGCTCACTTTACTCTTGAGATAAGTCTGGCTGCTCAGCCATCGCTACCACTTTACTGTGTAGTCCAGGCTTGTACCAAAGGTGAATTTGTACTGTCACTTAATTGTGTGTGGTGTTCCCAAAGGGTACTCCCAAAGGGTACTGCATATGATTCTGCCTAACAACATCTCAATTCTTAACCCCTTAAGTGCCAAATGACGACTATGCTTGTCCTTTTTGCATAGACATGTACAATAGCCTGGCATTCCAATTCTCACATTATTATTTCTACCAAAAAAAAAAAAAAAAACTTCAGGGGGGCTCTTATAAGAAGAGCAAAGCTGATACAAACTGGTCTATTTTCCCTCATGGTGAAAGAAATGGTGTGGAATCATACGACTATTAAAAATAAAAAATGTGTTTTTAAAGTACACTAACCGAGGTGGTGTATTGCATAAAAATAACCTGACATTAAAACATCTCCTGTTGCTCTTGGCGCTGTCAATACGGCATAAATCACACAGGAAAGTCGGCATCCACCACGTTCCTACTGATTCATTGTGTAACCTACCTTAGGGATGTAGATCAGGGCTCTGGTACAAGAGAACGATTGATTTGCTGGGAACTGTTTCAAAAGCTGAATGCAGGACTGTTTATGAATAAACTCCCTGAGGCCAGTCTGTCAATTTGATTAGGCATATTTCGCATTCTGCGGGGAATGCATGGTCTTGAAGCATAATCATTCATAGCTGCCTTTCACTAAAAGATCTGACGTCACCAGTGGACAAGGGCTACACTATGAGAGATGATAGGGCGTGCAAGGTTTCAGTCTTCCTTCAGTCAGAGCAAAGTAAAATGAGGACTCAATCACTCGAGAAATGTTAAAATTATATTATGTAAGCACATTTTAAGTGAAGGCCACTACAGAGTGTGGTATCTTTCTAATAAGCAGTGATCTCTTGCAACTAAATGTGTCATCAAAAACAACAGACGCATGCTACCTATGAAATGAATGCACTTACCAGATGCCCCACCCAACAAAGACTGAAATCATTATGTTAGGAGATTCCACTAGACATGCCCGAATCCAGATGTGGCTGATGAAACTGTAGCCTAATGGCTTCACATTTGGACTCACACCAAATGCATGGCGTCTCATTCAAAATATAAATAGCTATCACGATACACCCAAGCTGGTTCCAACTCTGGCCTCTCTGCAAATTCCAGCCCATCTTCCTTGCCTGAAATTATTTCAGAACAGACCCCCAACCCTTGGTCATCTCCCACCTGATTGGTGGCAACACCCTACACAGAAGGGTCTAAGATGCTACCCTGGTGCCTCTGAAATCCAGCCAGCATTCTGCAGCATGACGTATCACAGGAACAAGAAGATTTCACAATGTGACCCCCATCTTCAAGGAGCTGCACTGGCTACATTATCAGGCACGCATCATGCTCAAGGTCGCTGGCATCACCCACAAAGCAGTCACAACCAAAACTCCACTCTATCTGGCTGGGAAACGCATCTCCCCTCGAGGCCAAAGCATGGCAAGAATACACACCATGGCCAGACTGGACAAACAGAACTGCATGAGGAAAAGAATTAGGAAACGCAGCATTATCTGCTAGTTACCCTGTCGCTGGAACCAGCTAACAATACAGGCCAGGCTGACTCCATCCATCGTACACTACATGAGTACCTGAATCGTTCCACTCAACCCTGCTTCTCTTCCCCAGAGCTCCAAAACATCCCCTTTCCTCTATCAAAAGATACAACCTTTGCCACGCTTGCACCATACCTGTAGCCAACATCGGTGCACCTACTGTGCTTTCTTGTACTTAAGTTATACTGCACTTTATAAATCTCAAACATACATACATACATATTGAGTTAAGCTGAAAATGCAATGTATTATTCATGTGAAACTTGACATGAATAGACATGCATGAAGCGCTTGGACCATTTAGGTTTCCCTACCTCAGTTAGAACCATACAACCCACCTAGTCCCTCATAACGAGAACACATTGTAAAATCCTATAAATGCCACCCATCAGCAAATCTGATATTGCATGACGACCACTAGAGATGACTGCATCAGTGATTTAAGATGGCTTGTTAGACACAAATGCTTAATATTCACATTACTTCATGTAAATATCACAACTGCCTAAAGTATTGTTCTCTAACCATTATGCAGTTCCAGAAATGTGGTGGCATCCGTTTAAAATGCAAAAGAAAGCAATCCAGTCCAATCCCATCAAGGATAGCTGTCGATGTAGATGTTCTGGTGCTGATGGAGGAGGGGAGGTAGAGTACAAGCAACCAGGTGCTGGCTGCTTTGACAAAGAATTTGGTCAAAAAGGATGCAGATGTGTTTGACCTTATGTCCAAAACATATCTTAGAATTTGGAGTCATTCTGAGTGACAATCTATGACAAAATTAATGCAATCCTCACACATCCCCACGAGCATTTATCTTCATTGGTGGGTGTGGAGAATTGTGGTTTTTCGGGAGCAGAAGAGTGCACTTGACCACATGTTATGTGAAGAGGGACGTATGTGTCCTTAAAAGGCATGTCAATACCCCATCATTTTGCAGAATATTGGCCAAGTCTTAAGTCACATATGGGCTGGTAAAAGCCTGTTTGATTACCTTACGGTAACAGAGACCTCAATATCTAAACAAACCATGTATCTAACATGAAATGTCTTGTAGCACCAGATTTGGGGCTGCCACTGTGCATGTGTGGTCTGGGAAGCAACTGGTCAAGACTCGGGTAAGCACTGCAAGTGGTGTTTAGTGTGCTGCTGCCAGGATACTAGCAGGTTTTTTCACAAAAGGGTGCATACATTGCTTCCACTCACAGTGTTGTGATGATGATGGCTAAGAGCAGCACAACACATTGTGAGCAGAAGTGGGGTATTTTTATGGTGGACTGATTGGATAGAAAGGGGCAAATGGGTAAACCAGAAAGATAGTGTAATGGTGTTTTGGGACAGGGAAGGGGAAATGGTAAATATGCTCCTTGGCCTTTGACCAATAATATGAGTAAGATTACTCCTCCATAGGTGTCTGTGAGCCATCACACACTTTCTCACTAGGTTCACTATCACCATTGTTAAATGCATGAATTAACATGAAATGTGTGATCTACAATATGAGAAACACACATTAGTAGGCATTTGTTTCTGGATTGTAATGTATGAGTAATTAGCAGTCAATGCCCTGGTTGTCCAAACAGTGCTTTAAATGGATTCATAAACTTGTAGGATGTTTTAATTGGGGTGACGTCTAATTCAGGGGAACTTTCCACCCACCCCAAACCAGGCGTGCAAAATCTTTCTATTTTGAATAAAGTTATTTTTCTGAATCTGGGACCACCCTCCCAATTTAACAGAATTGATTAGTTACAGAGCCTCTCCTCTTTTAGGACAAGAAACACACAGGGTTGCACAGAATGCGTGTAGGATATTTGTTGGGGTTATATCTAGTATGTCGTGGTTTTGCTGTACTTTGCTATGGTGGTATTTTTATAGTGATGAGACTCATTTCAGAACACTACCTGATAATTATTTGACCGGGGTCACTAACAATGAACAAATACTGGACCTAATACACTTGTGAATAAATGGCTCATGCTCTCCTGTGATGTTTTATTTACAACACCAGGATGATGCCCTTTTGGCTGTGTTCCAACAAATGTAAAGCATGCAATTGAAATACAACACATTCAGTCAGCCTCACTTAAACAATTCACTGCAACTACACACACACACATACACACACACACACACAAACACAAACACACACACATAGCACCTCTGAAAGGCTCAACTCCCACTCGCAATTTAACTTAGGTTTTGCCACATGTGTTAAAATTTTAATTACTGCCTGTGGTAAAATAGGCTTACCACCTTTTGGACCTCACTCTTTGTGTTAACAATAATGTGGACACATACTAAAATGCTAGTCCAATTCGTTTTTCTCTTTTATGGCTTTATAAAATGTTAAAATTCAGAAAATGACCAAACAGTTGTATTTTGCTGTACTAATTTACAGAGACGTATACTTAAACATGGATAAAGTGTATTTCATTAGAGAGCACGCAAACATTAAATAGCTTTTCTAATAAAGCGTTTTACCAAACAGAGGGCAGGGAGTCTCTCACTTTCCTCTTCAGGGTCCCTCGTTTGTAATAGACACTCCATCCCCCTGTGCCTGGAGCAGGATCTCCACAAATTCCGGAAGCTCCTCAAGACTTTCCTCGTTTCCTCCTCCTTCCCTCTTTCTCTCCTCTGTTAATCTCACCATTGCTGAATCAGTGTGCTTGGCCCTTATGCATCTTCGGGGCCTTGACATCCCACACTAATTCTTCCCAGCTCCTGTTTTTCTACAGCACATTGCATCTGCAATCCCTCAACTCTAGAGACTTGCAGTTACACCTGCCTCGGCCCACGTCATGTACGACTCAACATTCAACCACTTTGTCCATGTCTCACCCATGTGCTCAGATTGCCCAGCACTTACCCCCTCTTCACTCTTCCATCTACACTTGCACGTTCTGCATACCCACAAGGACAAGTAAGTTTGTCCCCTCCCTCTTCCCCCTCTGCTTTTAAATATTGTGTTGTAATGATTGTAATGTATTTGCCACTCTCCATCCCCCCTGTCCTTAGGGTTCTTTGAAACAGTATATTCTTATTGTATAAGTGCCTTACAAACAACCAATAAATAAATAAATAACATAAATAAGCTTCAGTTACACATTTGTTTGCTGGCTGGTTAACGGACAGTGTGATGTAACCTTCAATGTTTCTCTCATACAATTCTTGGCAGCTATAATTTTCTTGTCTTAACAAAGCTTGCTTCAAAATGGGAATCCACGCAAAATATAGATTGTGAATTATGTTAAGAAAACAAACATTCTATCACTCAACTTGTGAGCATTTCTCACGTACACTACACGCTCCTCAATTACTGTTATATTTACCTAGATTAATCTGGCGATATTCCCGATTTAGCTTGGCAGTAAAGCCTTTCTGTCTGCCTCTCACAGGGTCAACTCAGATAAGGATTCTTGAGACTTTGCAGCTCTGCTAAGTATTTCTGCCCCAGGAGAGAGAGAGCCACAGCCTTAGTCAGCTTGCAAGCACTGAGCTCAGCCTGCCCAGGAATCAGCACTTCTGTTTACTTTGTCAGTCAGTGCAAGAATAGGAATGCCTCTCTAACTCTGCCTCAAACCCTTTGTCATTCAAGAACAACTACACTTGACCAGATCCACCCACTAAAACATCACACAATTTCCTCTGTGTGTTTCTCATTGTGCTAACTGCATTGCAGAATAGAATTTTCTACACTTTCTTGCGCTTCCTGCTCCAATACAATGCACATTTCCCATCTTACAACACAGACCAAGCCTGCACATTTAAATTCCCATTGTCAGAGCATAATGCAATTTTACCAATCTGCACCCAGATTATTTCATGGACTAATTTGCACTAAATGTCATTATGGGAATCTGTTACATGTTAAATGGGGTTGGGTTAATTATTATATTAGATGTTTGTTAATATTATGTTAGTATTACAACTCAGCTCATTAAAATAGCATCCTAGAGCAAAGTGATCATTCACTATTATGTGCTCTGTGCATTGGCATCTATTTAAATTCAGTCTGAGACTCATACTCTTGAGTCCAGCAAAGAGTCTCACACCCGTGGCCTTAGTTAAAGTTCAAACCCTCGCTAAAATGTGAATGCTCAAATGTGGAGTCTGAATGTTGAAATGCAGAGCAAACATGCTGAAATGCAGAGTCTAGATTCTTCATACAGGTATATTTGTTTACCAAATAGAAATAATTTAATACATTATACGTCCATGAAATGGCAACAATGAAAAATAATCAATACACTATTCACCTGAGTTGTCAATGCTACAGTCATCGAAATAGAGACTTTTAGAACACACACATCACAAGTTAAATATTTCTTTTACCCCAGGCATGCATGCATCATAGATTAAAATGCATGCGAGGACAGAATAAGACTTTTATTTGTTAAAACAAAACATATTAATTTTAAACATCCTGCCTATTCAATTCTCTCTACTTCCCCTTTATTGCGAATATATACAACGCCCCTTATTCAATAGACCTGTGAGAATTTCAACATCATTCTAGACAACTCAATTGCAACAAACTTCTGGACCTTCCTGTATGTGAAAGTAGAAACAAAAATGTCGGTTCAACGTGTATTTAGGCTAGATTCCCATCAGCGATGTTTCTATTTAATTACTGTGTAAACGTGCACCTTCCTCACTTTCAATGGCCACCTTAAAAATTGAAAAATGGACAGCGATGAATCACCCTTTCCCTTTTGACCGGAATAATTTAGCATTAACAACAATATTCTGCTTGATGTATATCCAGAAAGTGTCTTAAAGTACTTTATTTGTCTAGGTATGTAAACAATGAGATGTCCTATGCTCTGCTGTGCTTGTAAATTGCACAGAATTGGAATCAAGGAATCTCCCCTTATACACAACCTAGGATCTATTTACTCAATTCTATCATTCTAGAAGAATATATGCTAAAGAAATATTTCCTTATTTCCCAAGATTTATAGTCAGTTTATATACCCCTGCCCTTTATATCCCCCCACCCCTCATTACTTACAAATTACAGGGCCAGGATTCAATCTAATTCCCTTTGTAGTATTGCCCCCCTCAAGAGTATTTCCCCTTTATATTATACTCACATATGAATTTCTTGTGGCTGTTTCACCCTTATTGACCTGTTACATTCTCCCCCTCTAGGAACACCTGGGCATCAGTCAGCAAAATCGGATCAGCCTTCCTCAACAGCCTGTCTGCTGTCTCTCCCTCCTTACTTACATAGCCCTAGAAATAATCCAAAAAGGGTCCAAAAGGAGAGCAATAAATTCCTTCTTCTTCCTGTAGTTATCAATTATTCTTCTTCCTCTCCATCATTCATTGAGTGAGTCAGTCAGTCTCCCTCTAGTGAGTGTGTGTTGAATCTTATAGATGGAAAAACATCTTGTTGAAGTGTTTATAATTGCTCCAATCCAATTGGTCAATGCATGTGATTGGACAGTGTCCCAAAAGTGACATCACAGTAGATATACCCCTCCTCAGACATTGGGCATATTACTGAAGGGGCAGTCTGACGGGAGTAACTTCCACATCCAGCTTAACTCCCATTTGATGAGATGTCATCTCAGAGAATGTTTCCATTAAACATTGTAACATTCTGAAAAAGTAAGTTCCACACATATAACCACTTTACTATTTGGCTCACCAGATGTCTCTTTCTGGTGCAAATCGTGCAATACTATTTTGTCATAGTTCCAAAAATGGTTACTGATTTACAGATTTTTCCATTTAACTCACTTCTTCATGTGTATACAAATAATATTCCCATCTCAAAATAACAGGCTATTCACTGTGGAAGCTAGGACATATATATCCCTGGTGTGTGCTTTTTCGGCACAATGAAGTATAAATTCACCTAATTTGCATAATGAACATAACTACACCCATATTTGTATACCAATAAATAGAGCATCTGAATCTGGACAATTCAAAAGACAAACTAACATTCTATCACAGTGTCATGACCCTTGCCCCTGGCCCTCACTGGCAAATCAGCCTTCCAGTTAGGGCCAGGTCAAAGGCCTTAAAACCTTATCCAAGACTCTCTTGGAGTCAATCCTGGCGCCTTTGCGGTCTAACTGATCTATGCGGTCTAGTCTTTTGGGTGTGGCATGCCTGGGATTACTTTACCTGGACTACTTTGGGTGTGGCAGGCCTGGGACTATTTTACCTGGACTACTTTACCTGAGACTATTTAAACCACATCCAAACAGCAGAACATGCTTTGTGTTATTCTGCTGTGGGCAGCGCAATGCTCACTGTGTCCAGTTCTTTGATGCCAGCTTACCTGAAACCAAGGACTTGCAGAGACAGAAAGAACACTAGGAAACTTACCTGGAACAGTATCCTGTCTTTAATCCATCACTGACTTCAGTTCCACTCACCTGAAGGTACGAACTCCATCATCCGGCACCGCATGCATCCTGGAATACCATAACCTGGAAAGAGGAGAAAGAAAGAGCGCATTAGCAAGCGTTTACTCCCGTTTCCTCCCGAATGAAGAAAGCCACACAATTCTTACCTGAGTAGTCATCTCCTGGTCAGTATCATTTCTGGAACATTATGGCGCTCGGCGAGGAACATCTCAAACTGCAAGGAGAGAAAAGACACAGGTTAGCAATATAAAAGGCAAAACAGCGCCGCGCATCGCGCATTAGTCACCGGACAGCATCGCGCACACCGCACTTTCTCCTACCGGCCCATGCTCATCTTTAAACTGCATGACAACACCAAAATACCTTTCCATACCTAAAAGGAAAGAAGCAAGACATTATTATTCGAACTAAGAGGAACATAAGAACTGCATATAAAGACTGTAAAGCAGCAAACCTACGGAGTTGCAGCAGGCCTGGATTCCCACAGGGGTGCTTGACCCAGTGAAGTAAACTGGTCGCTGCTCACCCCCCACATCTACGCACCCCTGCCATGAGGAGCAGGACGGAGAATCCACCTTTCACAATATTAAGGTGAGAAGGCCCAAGAATGAGGAAGGAGTTGAGGCCAAGGGAGGTGGGAAAACATAAAGACAATTTGGTATTGAATCCAGCTCTTTTATATTGCAGACCCATCTTTAACCAGAGGCCTTACCAAGGGACCAGGAGAGGGTTCGAGAGTGCAAATAATCCAACCAGGGCTGGGTGGCGTCCCCGTGGATACCAGGTGAGCGTAACAGAACGCAAAGCATCAGTAATATTATCCACCTGGGCGTCATGGAGACTTCAGAGACTGACCAGTTAGTTCAGTTGTTGGGACAATTACGCGCCGAAGTACATTCAGCCAGGCAAGAAACCGACACTCTTAGGAGGGATTTGATTGTTACTAAGGATCGTACCGACGAAATAAGTAGACAATTGCTCCCATCACAGGCAGGACAGACCCCATTGCCTGGTAACATTCCGCCAGCACCTGTACCAACTTCTTCACCAATCCAGTACAAATACCCTTCCTGGAGCAGTTCCTTTAACTCCACCTGAACGATTTACAGGGGACCCCAAGAAGTATGCAACGTTCATGAACCAGTGTCGTCTTCATTTCCTTTGCAGACCTGGGGCTTTTCCTAACGACCAAGCGCAGGTTGCTTTTGTCTTGTCATATCTGAGTGGCAGTGCTGCGGATTGGTCGGTACCATTGGTAAGTCAGGATAACCCGTTGTTACATGACTTGGGGGTTTCCAGATGGAAATGGAAAAACGCTTTGCACATCATACCCAAGGCCAAGCATTAGACAACAAACTTTTGTCATTCCATCAAGGAAGTCAAGACTTGCTTACATATATAGCAACATTTAACAGACTACTCGTTGAAGCTGGGTGGCCTGAGGAAAAAAGGACCACACTATTTCATTGGGGGCTACGAGGTGAACTAAAGGATGTCCTTGCTCAAGTGGTTAACTCCCCTAAAGACTGTGGAGAATTCATCAACCTTGTGGTGCAATTAGATCACAGATAACAAGACCGAAAAGCAGACCGTATAATATAAGGTTAGACACTCGAGCTGTGTATGTCCGGTCAAAGGACAATGTTCCACGTACATTGGAAAACACGGTAGAACCCATGCAAATCGGAGGTGTACGCCCCCCTTTAACTAAAACTAAAAGAGACAAGAGAAGGCAACAGCAATTATGCTTATATTGGGGAAAATCAGGCCACTTCCTCAATGTCCAGTGAAACCACCAAGGAGAACTGTTGGAGCCACAGAGCAGGAAGATATTAACAAGAAGTCAGAAAACTACCAAGCCCGGCAAGCATAGAGGTCCGCTTGTCGAGCGAGAAGGATGAGCCACAGACCTCACACTTTGCATTACCAGTAATTTTGATCAATCACCAACAACCATCTCGGATGCATGCTGCTGAAGCATACATAGACATTGGAGCAGTTGGGAATTATGTAGACCAAGATCTGGCAGCAGAGATGGGGCTTCCCTTATGCTCTAAGTCAACTACTGAAAAAGTTACTACTGTTGATGGGACACAAATAGCTTCCGGACCAGTAACCCAATGTACAGCAGCACTAACCCTACTGTGCCAGGATGGACAACGAGAATCTATTGCATTCGATCTCATCAAAGCTCCTCAGTTTCGACTAATCTTAGGGATGCCATGGTTCGTAGCTCACAACCCTCTAATAGATTGGTGTGCCAAGAAGTTGGCCTTTTCCGATGATTGTGCTCGCACCTGTTATTACCAAGAAAAGTGGAAAACAGACTTATGTACATCTGCTACTCTCAGTACGCCGGCGATTGTACTAGGTGTGACTAGTACTGTACCAAATGAATACCAAGATTTTCAAGAGGTGTTCAAGAAAGAACAAGCCAATACTCTACCACCGCACAGGCCCTACGATTGTCAGATCAACCTCATATCTGGTGTGCAAATTCCTTGTGGTCAAATCTATGCACTTACTGAACCAGAAAACCTCCATTTGAAATCTTATCTTGATCAGTACCTGGCAAATGGATGTATCTGCCCATCTAAATCACCGGCACCCAGTCCCTTATTCTTCGTACCAAAGAACGAAGGAGATTTGAGGACTTGCATCAACTATCGCGCATTAAACCAGATCACAGTAAAAAACCGTTATCCACTGCCCCTTATTCCCAAATTATTGGATCAAGTCAAAGACGCCCACATCTATACCAAACTGGACCTTCGGGGGGCGTACAATCTTGTTTGAGTGAAGAAGGGAGACACATGGAAAACCGCCTTTTGTACCAAATACGGCTTGTATGAATACCAGGTAATGCCTTTTGGACTTTGCAATGCTCCTGCTGCATTCCAGTACTTTATGAATGATGTTTTGCGGGAGTTAATCGACGTTTGCTCCCTAGTTTAAATTGATGACATCTTACTGTATTCTGCTACAAAAGAAGACCATGTCAGGCATGTCCGCTCCATCCTTACTAAACTCCGCCAACATAAACTGTATGCTAAACTCGAAAAATGCTCTTTTCATGTCACCGAAGTGGAGTTCCTCAGTTTTATCCTCACTCCAAAAGGTATCAGAATGGATAGGCACAAGGTAGATGTCATTCTTAACTGGCCGTCACCAAATTAATTTAAAGGAATACAGAGTATGTTGGGCTTTGCAAACTTTTACTGCCGATTTATCCCAGATTTTTCCCAAATAGTGCATTCAATTACATCACTATTGGGAAAAAACAATAAAAAGTTCCATTGGACCGAAGATGCAGAGAAGACCTTTCAAGAACTTAAGAAAAAATGTACTTCTGCTCCAGTTCTACGGCATCCTCGCAGCAGAAATTGGCACTTGGATGTACCTGGTGGAAAATATTTCTGCTCATAGCATTCTCCAATCAAGTGATATATCTGCAACCTCTAAATGCTCTGGATGATCATGACATTCACTTCATTTCAAGCAGTGGACAAAGAGCTCCTGCTCCACTTGCGGTACACCAATGGTGATTCCAGTTCTGAAGACTGAGCCATGCTCATTGGAACTGCCCCACCACGATGGCCACCGCTAAAAGGGTCAGCATCATAGGACAATGGGTTCCCACAGTGCACCACACCATATTTGTGCCTCTAGAATGCACACAAATAATTCAGGCTGCCCAGAGATTTCCTCTTGGAATGACGGCAACTGCTTCCCCATCCATGCTGCTTCCCCATCCATGGGTCACACATGAACATACGTTCCACCCACACATATGGTTGGCATTCTTTTGGAGGCACCACAACGTGTCACAGGACACGTATGCATGTTTGGGCTGGTGAAGATTGGGCCTGTGGCTGGAGGCAAGTTGCAGCTCATCTGTGTGTGCGTGGGATGCATGGGCCTATTGGGACTAAAGGGAATGGGCAGCATTCCCTGGCCGTTCTCCCATCTCCAGCATGAATCCGCGGGCACAGGTTAGTTGGACATGATGGATGGAAAGCACATAATACTCAAGGGACATGGATGTAATCATAGCTTTCGTATGTGCACTCCTGTTAACCACACACTTTCTAATCCACCAAGTGCCAGTCTGCATTTATGGAGCTTTCAATCAAGTGTGGATTTTGCTTCGTACTCTTGCACAACTCGGAGACCAATGGAGGGCCAGGGAATAGTCCCTCGGTGATGGTCTTCCACAGGGAAACATGGAATACAGCTTGGATGGATGACCACCAGATGGATCTCCTTGCCTATAGGGAACTGACCTGTGCTGCCTATGTATATAGGAATAGTTTGTATCTGTAACGTCCTGTTTTTCAGCACTATTCACATACATCTTTTCAACTTTACGTTGAAACCCTGTCTAATACATTGTTTTCAATCAGCAATTATTACATTTGTTTCGATGCAGAGTGCTTCACTTAAATAGAGTTGCATCTTACAGCAGTTACATGTTAAATTTTAACCAACATTTTAGCACGTATACATGTTCTATTTAAAGCATGCAGCCAGCATACATCCTATATATCAGTTGTTCTACTTAATGTAGCATATTGCCGTGTCATGTGTTATTGCTAAGGGGAAAGAGGCCTGGGGAATGTGGCTTTAGATTCCCGTGGATTACCTGTTATGAACTTCTTGATTATGTGAAGTGAATGGTCCACATTATGATGCAATGTTTCACGTTATGAATGAGCAATTGGCTGCAAACCATCACTTAAAAGTGCCAGCGTGTTTCCCCACCTGTTTGGATGCGTGCCAAGTCTTAAACGCGAACGTGAGGCATTCGTAGGTTTCTTCCTATAACATGCCTTGGTTTAATTCAGATTAAGCAGCCAGCTGGTCATTTCGAAAATGAAAAAACAGCTTAAGATGTAAAAGTATAATGCACTAAACTGTAGGAAGCTTATTGTTCAGTGAAAATAAACCATGCACTAAATTGAAAACAGGGTTAACAATGTGTACGTGAATAGCGTTTTTGGACATTGCATTTTAATGCCATTCTTAGCTACCTGGGCACAATAACAATGCAGCAATGTGTCATGGTTTTGAGATGTCAGGCCTAGCAGAGTTATATTGCTTGTGGGAAGCCCCCTGCTTGATCCAGAACCAATTTCTGACATTCCTGGTATGCATATTGTATTTTTCCTTTCCATGGTTCTAAATAAGTGTGGCGTTTTGCATGGCCTCCCAAATACAGGCTTTCTGATCTGCCACTGGTGGCACGGAAGCATTTTATGCAAGGACTGACTATAACACGCATGGATGAAATCCACATGCAAGAGGTTGGATAGCACAGCGAGTAGAGTGTTCGCTTTGACATCCGTTCAGAGCCTGCTGATGCCAAGCAGGGCCACGCTCAGCCTTTCATCCTTCCGAGGTCAATAAATGAGCACCACACACTGTAGGAAATAAGCAGTGCTCAGATATCGAAGGGTTCGTAGTGCTATATAAATGCACAAACAAACACATGAAGCAGCTATGCCAATAATTGCTTTAGGCAAATTCAGCAATGCACGTCAAATACACCAAGGGAGTATTCTCAGCCTGTCAGAGGAGACGAAGATATTAGCCAATCATCAGGTTGCATCTTTGTGTTCTGCTATGCAGTTGTGGGTTAAGGTAGTACACAGGGCATGTCCATTCTTAAGGTCTTACAAAAAGAAATCTAGAATTTCAATGTGAACTCTCACTTCAACAGGATATTACACACTGTGCATTCTACATGTGGAAGTGATAGTTCTGCAAACCAATGGGCAGTTGAGAAATATTGACATGGATCAAAGTGAGACATCATTGTCAGCAATTGCAGTATTACCAGTATTATGTTGTAGCCCTGCTCTTCTGGCAACTGCACCATATCATACAAGTAACATGGTGTGCCACAGAGTCAGTGGTGTGGTAGAGATATAAACATATACGATTTCTCCTGTCGGATTTTGCTCTGAAACACACTTTACAATGCCTGATACATTTCTGTTGCAAAGCATTAAAATATGACAACCAGGCATGTCTTTGTGATAATTCCAGGGTCTTATCCGTTATAGGGGCCACAAGCTTTGCACCGGTGTAAGTGCAAAATATGCCCTATTTCTAAAAAACACTTGGAAATATTAGAAAACCATTGTACCATGACGAGTGCAGTTTGGCATGGTATAAGCACCAAGACAAAAATTGCCATAAGACACATTTTAGATGCATTTTTGAACCAGGGCAATGTTTACCTTAGTGCTAACACCATTCTGTATTAGCACTAGGGCCAATTGTGCCCTGGTGCAAAAATAGAGTGAACATGTATTTTGTTTGCACCAGGGCAATTTATTCCTTAATGCTTATAACATACCAAAATGTGCTTGTCATGGTGAAATGGTGTTCGAATATTTCCAAGTGTTTTTAGAAAAAAAACACACTTTGCCCTAGTGCTAATACCATGCAACTTGGTAGTTGCACCAGTAAAATGTTTCTGTAATCTCGCCTCAGAATGCCATGTCAGGATGGAATCATGACACCAGTGGTGGGCTTGCTGATGCATTCCTTTAATCAGTGAGACTCAAGCCAGTCCTTCATGAGACAGGCCATCATGCACTGACCTCATTGGAGAGCTTTTCTGCCATTCATTCAACTCTTGCAAACTAACTTCCCATCCCACCTGCTCAAGCAGTGTGTAAACTGCAGGATGATGTGTGCTCGAGGTATGGTATGTCTCACTGGAGTTTTCTGGTGTTTTACGTCAACTGGGCGTTCTTAAAATCTGGAGAATCTACTTTCCTGTTTGCTGAATAGGGTCAGTAATTGACTAGGAGCTCTTCATTTCATTTTCATTTAGTGTAAGCGATTTTATTCAGGATGTGTCATCCCATTTACCTATTTGTGGTTTCTGGGCTGCGCCACCTAAAGGCCCAAGTATGGAAGGCTGATCACAAAAGGCTGCATTCCCTATGTAGGTCTGCAGGGAGCATGGCCCAGACAGAAGCCGTGTGGTCTGCTCGGCAGAGAGGATGCATGGGGGAGGGACCCCGAACAGTACAGGGAGAGGGCCAGGAGCAAAAGGCCTACTTAGTGAATGTGGCCTTTTCTGCCTTGAATCTGCCAGGTCGGTCCATTGGTCCCAGTCTTCAGTTCTCAAAGCATTTAAGCAAATATAGTAAAAAAAAAATAAAAACTCGAATTTGATTAAAGATTTCTTTTTTATTTCACTCAAAATACATACAATGGGCCTGATTAACAAAGTGTTTTTCAATGGGATTTTCCTGTTGAAAAATGCTGAGTGAATCAGGCCCAATATATCATAGTAATGTTACAAATTCCTTTCATTTGGTGTTAGTATAAG
Organism: Ambystoma mexicanum; assembly: GCF_040938575.1. Taxonomy (NCBI): domain Eukaryota; kingdom Metazoa; phylum Chordata; class Amphibia; order Caudata; family Ambystomatidae; genus Ambystoma; species Ambystoma mexicanum. Next base: position 1,080,771,498 of record NC_090928.1, on the reverse strand, counting down.
GATTGTAGTTTGTTATAGTAATTTCTAACACCCATTGTGGTAAAGGCCTCATAGATGTCAAGGAGGTTTTACAGGGCTACATAATGTGGCAAATCAAAACTAGGTCATTAGCATTAGCAGAGCTATGTGGTTTCTTGAAATGTTTGAAGATGTACTCCTGTGGCTTTTATCCTACTCTGTAGTGCATTGGCATAATGATACGTTATACAGTAATGGGGTGATGAAATGTCCTTGTCGGACACCTACTTCAATTGAGAACCATGAGGTACAAGCTCGTAAAGAAGTGGGGACACATAGGCCTTCATTGGGATAATACATATGTGGTTTAATAAGCAGATAAGGTACAGAGCCCCACCAGCCTTTCTCCTTCTACCCGGGTCTCCAATCATCTGTGCTCGCCCCTTCCATTCTCTTCTTGAATCCTACACTGTCAGCTGGGGAATGTCTGCACAGAGTGCCCGCGCGGCTGTGCCGGGGGAAGCACCACACTACACACCCCTCTCTCTTCTCAAAGTTTCTAAGTCCATACAGTAACTGGAACACAGCAGAGTCCTTCAGGATCTTCCTTCTAGACATACCACTTGTATGGCTAGGCAAGGAAAATTCACCAACTTTACTATCGCTCTCATATTTGCTAGAAACATTCTCCCCCTCTCTCTCTTTCTCTCCTTCCCAATTTCCTCACAGGCAACACTCTCTCCATGTTCCATACTCTCTCATCATCCAATCGGACTGCATGTTTAAAAACCTCTTTCACTCTGTTAGGCTTGGACCACCTGCAACACCCATTTCTGAGAGTGGGTGGTAATTTGATTCTCACCATGTCTCCTACCTCAGCAAGAGCATTATTCTGTATGGCACCAATGCCATCACTCGCTCTCTTGTTTCTCATTTGGAATGTTCTGATGTTTGTCGCCACATCCTCCAATTTGTTCCCAAAATCAGTTGACCTGCTTATCCAAGCAGGCACTAATTTTGTTTTTGCCTTCCTCCATCTGCTAAGTTCAAAAGGAGAAACATCTGTTGTAGAATGCAGGGTGAATCTGTGAGCAACAATGACATCTCTCACCGCCTCCTTCCAATCCTTGCCATTGGCCCAATCCCATCTAATGGCTTTGTTGAGAACTTAATTAAAACGTTCTACCACTGCGTTGGTTTGTGCGATGATAAATAGCACTGTTTTTGTGCTCAGTAGAGTTCTTACGACAGTACTCTTCCACTTCTTTGGACCTAAATTGGGATCCATTTTCACTAACTATAACCTTGGGATAACTATCAATCTCACAAATTTCCTCCAAGAATTGAATGACGGTCTCTGCCATCACATTTGGTTTGATCACAACTTCCACCCAACTGGTGAGCAGATCAATGACAACCAGACAGAAGGATTATATACCATTACTCCACACAAGACCTAACACATCTATTCCCAGCTTTTCCCAAGCTCCTTCTGGAATATCAGTAACAACTATGCTATGTTTTGAACTCACACACACTTTGTCACAAAGGGTACAATCCCTGGCTATCCTCTTGATCTGCAGATCACACGCTGGCCACAAGTAGTCACTTCTTATTCTCTGCTTAGTCTTGACAATTCCCTGCTGACCTTCATGGGCCAGACTTATCAGCTGCTCTTGGACCTTCTCAGGCAGAATTACTTTGTCACCACGCATCACCATTCATATGTGGACATACAAATCATGTATTACATTCCAGAAGGCCGACAGCCACAACTATCAAAGATTTTTACTCTGGTGTGGAATGTCTTCTGCCAATTCTCGCCATAGAATACTTAAATTTGTGTCTTCTTTCATTGCTTCCTCTCACTCTTCTCGGGAGACAGGTACAAAGGTTATCTCCAAAAATGACTATTGATCTGTTTCTTCATCGCTCACTTTGACTGTGGATATCAACCTTGACAAGCAATCTGCCGCAAAGTTCTTCACTCCAAGTAAATATTTGACTACACAATTATATTCTTGTATTTGAGACACCCATCTCCTGATGCGATTAGAGACTTTGCCTAAACCTTTTGACATAATTATTTCTAAAAGAGGTTTGTGATCAGTACAAAATTCAAAAGTTGTTCCCCAAATAAAATTCCTAAATTTCTCTGCAGCCCACTTGATAGCAAGTGCTTCCTTTTTAAATGTAGCATACGCCTTCTCAGTTCCCTTCCGTAGTCTTGATGCAGAAGCTATGAGAAATTCTTTCCCCCTCTCCTCTTGCATCACAGCGCACCTAGGCCAACATTGCTTAATACATTTTAATTCCCCTTCACATTCTCTACTCCACAGAAATGCACACTTCATTTTGACTTGTTCACGCATGGAGACTGGTGTTGGATTTGGAGTAATACTCTGCCATACCTAGAAATGTTCAAACTTCCTCATGACATGTGGGACTGGGCATATTTTCAATGGCTTCTGCCATCTGTCTCTTAGGACGTATCCCTTCAGTAGTAACAACATGGCCTAGATACTCAATTTCAAGTCTATTCATCTTGAATTTCTCATGGCTTAACGTCATTCATGCAGTATGTAGTTTCATGAATACCCTATTCAATCTTTCATAATGCAGTTCGAGATTGTCTGCATAGATGAAGTTGTCATCTTGAAAGCATAAAATTGCTTCGTCCTCATTGAACAGTTTGTGCATAACTTTTTGGAAGATGGAAATGGCGGATATCAGACCAAACGGCATCCATTTGTATTGGAAAAGTCAAGCTGTCAAACACATGGATTCATCATGTAAGCTTACTTTATGATAGGCTGAGATGAGATTCAAGGTTGAAAATGTTTTTTCAGGGCCTGTAGTCGATATAATCTCTTGAACGTTGGGTAATGGGTGTCTCACTGTAACTACGCACTTATTGAGTTCTCTCATGTCTACACACATTCTAAGTTTTCTTGAGCTCTTCCACAAGACAACCAAAGATGATACCTATTCCGCTGCATCCATACTCTCTATAATGTCTTGGTCTTCAAATTGTTTTAGTTCTCATTTTACCTCTTCTCTCATAGACAAAGGAACATTGAGTAGTTTCTGTGCTACTGGTATGCAGTTTTCTTTCATATTTATCTTATGCACAAAAACACGTAAGAAGCCTATCTTATCCTGGAATACTTAATCTATTATTTTCTCCCTGTCTTTAGTATTGTAAATGGCAAGTAGTGTTCCCTCTGCATTGGGATCTAATTTCACTTTAAGTTTTCTTTGGTGTGTCCAACTCAATAAGGTGGTTTTTTCTTTCCTCGTTACATATATTTTCCCTTTGGCTTCTGTATTTTCGAATTTGAAAGTGGGCCAAGAACCACCCAATTAACTCAATTTTGGCACCTCTGTATGTACTGGGATTGATATTAACATCATTAAGATAGTCTCGAACGATTCTCTCCCACTCATTCTGTGGTAGAAGTGTATATTTTGCACCTGAATTAATCATCATGGATGTAGGTACCCGCTAAGGGACCTCGGAATAGGGCGCAAATGGTTTACCGGTTTACTATTCCGAGGTCCATTATCGGGTCCCACTATGGGTGCCTGGTTTTACCAGGTGCGGCAATCCCTTTGCGCCCAACTTGGAATGAGGCCCAAAGTGTCCTTCCTGTTTGTTGTGACACCGGTTGCGGTTTTCCTGTTGTACGAGGGATGCCCAGATCATCCCACTCTGCTTTGGCTGCAGAACATTTGCCCTAATGCCTATTGGTTTGTCTTAGTCTAAATGGTCTAAACAGGCTCTTTGAGGTTCTTTATTGGACCTTCTTTTTTAATGTGCTTATTCACTCTAGAGATGGTCGAATAATAAGGGCAAATTTAATGGCTGTGCATTTCCCAGTGTGGGTGTCCACTGGAGCTACGAGATCCTAAAGTTTTTCACTTAATCCGTGGCAAAACAACGCCATGTTATAATTTGTCCCTACGGTGTCTACCACAATACAACTGAACTGATTAATGTAGGTTACAAGTTATTTTCTGTCCATGGCCAGCGTGGTTGTATGATGATCAAATATTATCTTAAACTCATCACAGAGTCTTCCCTAATCATACAAGATGGGGTAATCTATCTAGTATAAATGCAGGCAAAGATTGCAGGGTCACCTACTAAATGTAATGCTACAAAATATGTCCTAAATTGGATTGCTGAAATTGCTGCTGGACAGGTCTCAATATTTAGCTTGTATTGTGTAAAGCAGGGTTCACCAGCTACTGGCCTTAAGGACGGGATCCATGGCGGGTTTTCAGGATACCCCTCATTAATACCTTAAGGACGGGATCCATGGCGGGTTTTCAGGATACCCCTCATTAATATTCATGAGATACATTTGCATACAAAGCACTTTATGCATATTTTTCCTCATTTTTCCTCATGTATATTAATGAGGGCTATCCTGAAAACCCAACCGGATTCCAGCCCTCGAGGTTCAGAGTTGGACAACCATGGTGTAAACAATAAATGGAGCTTGGCAGGGTTTCCTATATCTCTGAAGTGGCACCAAGGTGATTAGTAGTCCTGCAGATAGTGCACATTCACCAAATGCCTGAGACAGAATATTTTCTGCGTAGGATGTGGGTGGAGCAAACAGGGAAACCCTGGCTGTGAGCACTTGCATGTGTATCATTCTCTCTGGAGACTGCCTTATCTGTCTTCAAAACCTGATGCAAGTTAAGCAATTCAGGCAATGGTTTGGCAATGAGGTCTGTGCTTCCCGGGTGAAGTATAACAAATGGATTCACTCCGGAATTACCGGACACTGACCCAGTAATTCCGGCAAGTTCAGCACCGATAAATCTGGTAATCCCACGAGTTCAGCGGCAGCCTGCCGGTTCTACCGGCACGGCTACCAACGGACTCGTAATGAGGGAATTGTATTGGAAATAATCCAAGCTGTGTCTATACATCTGCAAACAACAATATTTAAAGAATTTGATGAGGTTCTATGTTCTTTCATGAACAGTTCTTTATCTCCATGTTTGTTTATTTGAATGCTCCCCCCTCCACTATAAATTGTACACTATTCCTTTCCCCTCTACCTCTTTATAAACTCCCATACATATTTCAATTAGTTTATTCGAAAAACAATTTTCGGAAACAACACATTTAAAAAATGACTGTCGATGAATAAATGTTATACCCTTTGATGAGGCTTTCAATTAGGAGTTTGGTTGTAACAAACCCATCGTAATCAGGCTTTGCATTTGATTTGAACTGTAGTACATCAATTATTCCCATGACTGCATTAGACTTTATGAGAACGCAGTTGTTATCTCTTTCACAGGAAAACACCCTCAGCTCCATTTTTTCCCTACACTGATGTGTTTGCAAGGGCTGGATACTTAGAATGAGTAGCACATGCACTTAGGCGGAGTTTGGCATTAGCCCATAAGGGGCTAAGTAGCAACTCATCTGGAAGTGATTGTACCGGCGCTGTCGCTTATGGTGCGGGGGTTAAGTGGTCAGATATTGCACTGCCTAACCTACAAGGAAAGGGTACAGGGAAAGTTCCACAGAGGTGCCAAAGCTGGTGGTCGCTGAAAGAATCCTGTGGATTTGCTTACGCAATGCTGGTTTCAAAAGTTAAGGACAATTTATAGCCTTTACAAAAGAAAAGTGTGGTGCTACTAGCGATAAGGAAAGCGCTGGTTCTATACCTCAACACGGTCAGACAACACAGAGAGCGCTGGGCATCGGAAGCTCGTTACTGCTCCGTGGTAGATTAGTCGACTTGTGGGGGAGTCAGCGATTGAAAGGAATGAAGTCCGTCCGTGTTCCGTGAGATTCTTTGGCTCGCGTAACCTTCAGACAGTTCGTTGAGCTCTTGAAACGTTCATGTTGCCTGTGCTAGTAACAGTAAGACAAGTGTCGCAGTAGGTATCGCAATGGGCGAGTAAAGGACCTAGCTGTTGACTGCAACGTGGACTGTCACGTGGGTGTGTTCACGCAAAGGAAGGGGTATGGAAACATGACTGAGTTAGGGACTTGTGGCTCCAATTCACAGTGAAGTTGATGGAATGGAAAAAATAAATTTAAAAAAAGGAGTCATCATCCATTGTGGGTGGAGTATTTGCTATACTGTGGTATCCTGGAGGGTTGAGGAGGAGGTTTCGGAAAAGCAGGAGGTGCACAGTTATTCCCAAAATTGGGCTTGCACTAGTCGCCTCCACTGCACGCAGGAGCGGTGCAACGCAAAAGTGTTGGGAAGAGAGGAACAACATTGGTGTTATAAGCGCACCAGTAATATCCTTTGGAGTAAACCGTAGTGAAGTAAACGATCTCAAGGGATATGAAAATGTCTTGTGGTTTTGAGCTATGCAGCTATGTATATCTATTGACTCATTTGATATTGGTATGCGGGTCGTGCAAACGCAATGTGCGAGGTGCGTGGTGTGCGTAGTCTGAATGGCATCTGTATTGCATGTAGTTGCTATCCAGTTTAACAAGTTTAGGTTCTACAGGGTATAGGAGAAGGGTCTGTGTGGGTACGATGCAAAAGATGCACAGGGATTCTAAGAGCCTGGATTATGTAGATCTAAGATGTTTGAGGTTTTGCAGCTTAGTGTTGCAACGACGCAACACAGACTTGGTAGATGCAACATTCTCCAATTGTGGACAAGGAGTTAATGATGCACTTATGGTTTTCCAGTTGTGAGTGCAGATCGGAGCACTGAGCCATGCTCAAAGAAATTGCAATAAGTTGGGTTTCAGTGGCTGCTCTGCACCATGGGAGCTTCTCCTAAGGAGGGGCCTGCGGCTCTCGGGTTCTTAACACATCATGGTTGTGAGCTGTACAGTCTTATTGAGCTCATGGGTGTAGACTAATTTCAAGGCAACTGCAACATAAATTGCATCTACGAACATTGATTTCACATATTCTGGCATCAGCAGAGAGGAAAGGTTAGGAGGAGTAGGATGACTTGAATGATTCCAAGGTTGAGGGTGTAGGTATTCTCTTCATGCCAGAGGCCTCGTTCATCAGCACTGTAAAATCCACCACTGCTACTTCCCCACCCTCGACTGATATCACCACTGTCGCCACTGCCACATGCAACAGACGGTTATGCAGGCACAAGACTCAAGTTGTCCTGAAAGGTTGCCAAGAGCATCTCCACACTAAGGGCACTTAAACCTCCTTTTCAGAGGAATGTCCACTGGCTTCTGAGGAAGAACAGAATCATTTTACACACAGAGTTTTATACAGCCAAGATCTGCTCTACCTTAAATGCCTCTTCAACATGTGTTCCACACTCTGGTCACTCTGGTCACCGAGGGCCAGCGACAGCAGTAAGATCTTCATTCCAGTTTTCATAGCTTCTTCTCGGCTCTTCTCGGCTCTTCCTGCGAGATTCTGGAAGATACTTCCTGAGGACCTTTGCAGCATTAAAGAACTGATTCAGTTTAGGAAAAAGATAAAAAACATTCCTCTTCCAGTCCCTATTTTCTATGCTTTATTCCTTCGCTTTATAGTTGGGCCTCAGACAGTGCTTATCTAGCCCTGTGGTCAGAGCATGTAAAGATGTCAACAAGTACAAATACTTCCTTTGACAAAGCTACTTTTGTCAAAAAGCAAATCAGCAATAGCCAAGTGCCTTCATCTCAATCAGTTTCCTTCAAAGTCTTAAAGCTTTGCTTAAAAACAACTTAACGGCACAGCATACACATGGATCTTTGAGAATTTGCAGGTAAATAAGAGCAGGTCGGCACTGTCTCAAGTGCATCTTCCTCAAAGCTGGGACAAGAGTGAATTGAGGCAACAAAACAGAATGCAGTACATTCTCACATATATCCAGATTACAAAGCCAACTAATAGGTATCCAGTAATATAAACCCCATACATATGGTTGCCATACATATGGTTTCCGGGGAAAGGCAGTGTGGACTTTATATATGGTGACCATATATGTGGGGGAAGGAGAGCAGGGTTTAGGGGCCAGTCTACCGAAACCCTTGAAACAAAAAAAGTTTTGGGGGGCTACAGGGATGTCCCCCGCATGTTCAATGAGATGATGTCCCTGCAAACCACAGACATTTTTGCCGACATTTTTGTCAGATGACATTTTTTGCTGCGGAACCCACCAAAAGAGATCCTGAATGTGAATTTTTCACCCAAAGCAAATACTGCTCCAGGGCCGGTGACACAAATATGTATTGATTGCGGATGTTAATAACTCCACTTCCCCCCCTCTCAGCCTCGTAAATCTCTAAAAAAAACATGGTTTATGAATTAGTATCAAGGGCCTTGAGGTTTAAGAATAGAGAATTCATGCCCAACTAACCTATACATATTTTAATCCAGCCAATTTGATGTACAATATTGCTCTTTAAGAATTCAAGAAGAACATTCCCGGTAACGACCACAGTAGGGTAGGGACCTGACAGGGGACAAAAATCCGATGGGTTTCACAATCATATAGTTAATGATGTGGTCAACAAGCTCCAGATGAAGGATATATGCCAAGACCACACTAGAAAGGCAATGTACAAGAGGAGAAATGATGAGAACCCATGAATGGGTGACAGTAATCCTTCTTGCCCAACATTCTGCTTATCCCTTGCCTTCGACCCCTTGCATACTTACTATATCGGAATGCTAAATGCTTCCGTGGATTAGGGGTTCTACATGGAGGGAAGCCAAGCTTGAGAGGAAATTGGAGTTTCCTGAGAAATTAACATCTCTGAGCTACAATTTGCACAATGAGAATTGCAGGGGCTTTGGAAACAGCTTATTCTGAGTATTCTATTCATTACCGATACGATATGATATGGTATTTATAACGCTCCTGTACACAAGTGTTTTTAGGCCCCACAAGCCAAGGGTCCTGCATAACTCTCTGTTGCATGTGGCAGTGGTGACAGTGGTGATATCAGTCGAGAGTGGGGCAGACACAGGGGTTGACAAAACAAACAGTCCTACTAGGCCTTGTGACATTGGGATCATACAAGTTTGACAAAGATAAGTTCAGGGGGAGGGAGATGGGGAAGTGCAGGGGAAAGTAGGGGGAAGTGTGATCAGAGCAGCATGCTCTGAGTAAGTGCAGCCAGGGCAGGACCGCTCCCGGTAAGTGCAAGGAGACAGGGGGCGGTAGGGGTTACAGCCCCTAAGTGCACAGTAGGCCAGAAGGCAATGCAAGGAAGACTGGTTATGGAGGAGCCTGGTACCCAGTAAGACTCTGAGGGTACCAAGCAACTAGTCGGCACCACATACAGCTAGGTTAGCAAGGAAGCAGGAGAGAGAAGGCAGAGGGGAAAAGGAAGGTCTTGAGCCACTTCTAGAACTTCAGGTTATCCAGCTCAAGTTTGATAGGGGCAGAGCGGCCATTCCAGAGGAGAGAGATCTACCCCCACCCCTGTCATCAGAAAACCTTGTGGACAATGCAGAGGGTCTTGAACTTGATTCTTGCCACCACCGGGAGTTAGTGGAGGGATTTCTGAGATGCAGTCCCTAGTCATGAGGTCAAGGATAAATCTTGCAGTCCTGTTCTAGATTAGTTACAGGGGGTGAAGAGTAGAGTTAGGAAGTTTTAGAAAGAGTCTGTTGCAGTAGTCCAGCCTGGAGAGATGCAGGGCTGTGGAGCCAGTGAGCTTCTGGGGGAAGGTGAGAACATGTAGAATACGTCTGAGGAGGTGTAGCTGGAAGTGGGCCTTCTTGGCAAGGTCTATGATGTGAGGACAGAAGGAGCGACTGTAGTCGAAGATGAAACCAAGGTTTTTTGACTCTCAGGATGGCAAGGCAAGAGGGCCCAAGGAGGGCAGCCAGCAAGAGAGAGGCAAAGCAGGAGCAGGGGGTCCCAATGAGAAGGATCTCAGTCTTACTGGCATTAAGGCAGAGATCGTTGGAGGTGCATCAATCCTGAATCGCGGATATACAATCAGGAATGAACAAGGAAGGAGAGGAGGCTGAGGGACGCCTAATACAGAGGTGTCAACATAACACTGAAAGTTATAGAAGAAAGTGGAGATCAGGTTGGCCAAAGGGGCCAGATAGACAAGGAAGAGCCAAGGTGCGATGATAGAGCCCTGGGAGACACCACATGTGGAGAGAGAAGTGGTGGAGAAAAGTACCCAAGTTGGACCTAGGAGGGTCGGTCCAGGAGGAAGGAGGTCAGCCACCCCAGAGCCTGATCCGTGATGCCCAGGTTCTCACAGAGTCGATTGACTAGGGTGGCGTGATTGACTGTATCAAAAGCAGAGGAAAAAGCAAGGGGGATGAGGACAGAAGGAGAGATGGAATCCAGATTAGACAGCAGATCTTCACGAGTGTTCAGGGGAGTAGTTTCAGTGCCTTTGGCTGCTCTGAAGCCAGCTTGTTTGTCATGGAGACTACCAACCTATTCTGTGTGTAGAGTAAGCTGGGAGATGGCCAGCTTTTCCAGGAGTTTGCAGAGGAAAGGAGTGTTAGAAATTGGGTGATAGTTTGCCAGACAAGTAGGATTGGCAGAAGGATTTTTTAGGAGGGTACACACAAGGGAGTGCTTGAGGAGAAAGGAGAAAGATCCAACAGTGAAAGAATGATTACAGAAAACAAACAAGGCTGGTGCTATTTTGGATAGCTCAGGGGCAACATGCTCGCCTTGGAAGCAAAAAGACACAGAGCAGCATGGGTTTGATCTCCGGGTCAGCACTTAGAAACCTCTGGGTATTAAGCGTGTTATTAATAACCTATCATCAAACCTGGTCCTTAATTTTTCTGGAGAAGAAGGGGTGCACCTGAATGAATGATACTTTCATAGATCAGATTTGTCTGGAAACATCATCAGGTGTTGTAGGAGAGAAGAAGGAAAAAGGAAGAGGAGAGGGAGAGAGGTGGCAAAAGGGGGCCTTGGAGAGGTAGAGGGAGGGAGAGAGGAGGAGGAAAGCGAGTACAGGATGTCCTGCGGTTTAGTGGTAAAGTGATTCGCCAAGGCCTGCAAGGGAACAGGAGAAGTGGAGACTGCAGTAGGATTGGCAAACTCCTTGCAGATTTTGAATATTTCAGCTGTGTTGTTTGAGGCCACAGAGACACGGGCTTTGATGTTGTCCCTCTTCTTGGAGAAGACAGAGAGTCTGTATTCCCTTTGGAGAAGGTGGTAGGCCAGCTTATCAGAGGATACGCCGGAGGCCCTCCACTTCCTCTCAGCCAGCCTGCACTTGTGTTTCAGAGCAACGAGGACAGCGTCATACCAAGAGTTGTACTTGGATGTAGGCTACAGACGGGGGCAAGGATGTCCAGGGTGTTGGAGATGGAAAGATGCAGGTTAGAGAGGGCGGTGAGAGTCAGCCGCAGGAGTCGGAGGAGAAGAGAAATTTGAGGCAAAGTCAGCCACTGACACTCACTTCATGGCCGAATGACCGAGAAGGACGGTGGCAGTGCTTCAGAGGACCTTGCCTGGGGGCAAGAAGTTTCAGGTAGGAGGCGAGCAGAGATTGGTAAAACCCAGAGAGAGTAGTGGTAAGAGGGTTATATAGGGGGATGTCTGAGGAGATGAGAACATCCAAGGTGTGTCCTGCAAGGTGTGCTGGACCAGATGGTAGAATGGGAAGGGTGAGAGAGTTACAAAAGTTGCAGAGGTGCCCAGAGGAGGGATTAGAAGCATCCAGGTGCATGTTGAAGTCTCAGAGGAAGAGAAGTTGAGAGGTAGAGGCAAGGAGAGAAGAGGAGAGGTTAGCCCATTCTGAAAGGAAGAGGGTGATCTGGCCAGGTGGCCTGTAGATGGTGGCCACAGTCAGAGATAGAGAGCCTGCAGACCAGGCATTCAAAAGAGGAAGAGGCCTACATAGGAATGACAGAAGCAAGAACCGCCTCAGAAATTATCAGGGCCACTCCACCTCCAGGCTAGTTAGTTCTGGGCTCTAAGAGGATCTTGTAGCCCTCAGGGAGGAGAGTGTCAAAACCCATGACAGAGCTGGCTGTGAACCAAGTCTTGTTAAGTGCAAGCACATCCAGGTCAAGGTCTTCGAGGAGGCAGCAGATGTCAAAGGAGTGTTTGACAGCAGAGCGAGAGTTGCGAGTGTCGATGTGGAGCAGATTCCCACTTTTGAAAGACGTCCGGGGTGGGATACATGAGTGAGGTACACCAACAGAAGCAGCAGAAGGCCCCGAAAGTGGGCAGAGGCCATATACGGTGCTGGCATATGGACCAGAGAGTGGGATGGCAGAGGAAGAGGGTGGAGGTGGCAGAGTAGCCAGTTGGGTGGTAGAAGGAGTAGCAGTAGAAGGGAGGAAGTTGATAAGACACGGGAGACACTTATCTAGAAGGAAGTGATTGGGCTGAGGGTCCTGGACCATGATGGTACAATTGAGATAGACATATATGATGGTCTTAGAGAATTGAAATGTAGGGTCTGTCTGTTGGAAGCACTGGTGTAGGTATCAGTTATACGAAGGCCTGGGTTGGATCCAGGATATCGCTCTTTTTTCTTCCAGACTTAGTGAGAGGGATAGGAGATATAGTAGCAGTTTGAGATAACGAGAGAGATTGAGAGGCAAGAGGGGAGACTGAGGGAGGAGAAGCAGCACAGCCCAGAGCCATACACCACAGGAAGCACCGGAGGGGGAGGATTCACACTGAAGGGGCGCACCTGTCTGCCCCCTTCTGTGTGAACCCACCCCCTCTGGTTATTCCACATGGCAATGCAGGACCAGCAAGGACAGAGGACGGGGGCAGGGGGCAGTGTACTGGAAAGAGTAAGAGGCAGAGTTTTTAAACACAGTAGCAGTGCAAAAACACCCAGGTTCGACTTTCCTAAAACGAGGCAAAAAGGCCTAGTAATAAACACAGCAGCAATGCAAAAACACCCAGTTCGACGTTCCTAAAAAAAGGGAAAAGGCCTAGTTTTAAACACAGCAGCAATGCAGAACTACCCTGATTCGAGTTTCCTAGAGAAGGGAAAAAGGCCTGGTTTTAAACAAAGCAGCAATGCAAAAAGATGCGACTTTCCTAGGGAGATGTGAGTGATGCCTAAATACAATTAACTGAGATGGTTATTGGTGGTACCATGAATGAAAATAGGAGTAATTTGAGGGGTGGCTCAGTTTAGTGTGGTGACAGTGTTTGCCACCCTCGCCTGCCTGCACTGCACCTACCTGGTTGGTCGCAGCCGGTTAACAGCTGCAGGCTTCTTGCTTCCACGGCTGATGCCAGCAGACACCATCTGGAACTGTTTCTGTGGACCTGTCCTTAGCTTCTGGGTCCTTAGCCACAGAGGGCTGACACGGGTAAGGGCTGCCCTGGGAGAATGTCTCTGCATGTAGCCAAAGACTTTCTTCTGTTCAATTGGGCTCAGATGCCCAATTGGATGGTGGCTGGCCGGGCTGGGAGGCGGGGGTTGGCCGAGGAACCAGGAAGCAGGATTAGACCTGACAATGTGCTCACAAAGCAGCTTAGCGTGTCGCGTGATCCTGGCCAGGCCACGCAGACTTCTTAACAGTCACTGACAGCACAGATCCCAGCGCCACCACCTCTGGGGCTTTATTAAAATTACTCATATAATAGAAAAGTACCAACACCTCTCCACCCGAATAACATTGCAAACACAGCTATCAACTGAGGCAGCATAAGTACAATGGGCTTCCATGTGTACAAAAGTCATTCTTATGGTGAACTTCTATTTCCAGGGAACTGTGCACATTTGCACAAAGAGAATGGTGGTGGACTAATTTATGCTGGAAGTGGAGTCATGATGGAGTGGAAACAGCTGTTTTCTGTGTGCAATACCTTTCTGGTAAAGTATAAAGAGGGAATTGTGGAGGGGTTTCCGTAGCTACGGCCGCTCCTCAAATCAATCCTCAAACCCTTATGCAAAATTAAATTGAAGAGACTTTAATGTGTTTTCAGGTTCCCCTTTTTCATATTGTTTTGGTCTCTTGACTTTTTTGTTTCACTATTGAAGAAGGTGAAGAAGAACGCAAAAAACATTACTCACCACAGTCCACTTTCATAAACAAAATACATGCATATTTTCAGTTCCTCTACCACCACAGCAACAGCATTAGTATTTTTGTTTTAAACTTTAGAAAATCCTGCATGCCACTGTCTAGCATGGCCTGTTATTCTGCATTAGTTAAGTGGCAAGAGGCTAGGCAGCATGTCCCTAGTTGCCAGTCAATGTTCTTTGTATCCGTATTCGCAGGTGCTCACTTGGTCAGTGCATTCTGTAGGTGGGGTTGGCACTGTCGCTGTATGCAGAGGACTCTGTCATGGCAGGAGCATACTTTCATTTACAAGACTAATGTTTGTTTCTAGATTCCTAAGAGAACACAGCTAAACAACTTCCTCACACTCCAAACCCTGATGCAAAATATATGTTTTGGGGGTGAAATGTGTCATATATCACCAGTGTCAGTGCCACAGGTGATGCAGGATGGCTTTGTTACCTTGAGAATGGGTGACAGATGTTTTTCAGCCCCTCACATTTATCTGGGTTTCAATACACCATAAGAATCCAGGTGCGGGGAGCAGCCAATCAGGCTCTGTGGATCATGGGCTGAAACCGCTAATCTCACCACGCGATCCAGGGAAGCCACGCACCGTCATCTTCTACCCACCCTCCCTTTCCTACTTTAAAAAAAAAATATCCCCAGCCCTCCTCCCCATCCCTAATTACCTGATCGTTGCAGTAGCGACACCCGCTGCTGCCGCAGCTTCTCTCTGTCTCCCTTTGCTGGCAGACACAGAAATGGAAAAGGGATGTCGTAAAGAGTTCCACCTTCCATATTTGTGGTGGCCATCTTGGAACAGTATTGTTTATGAATGAACGGGACAATAAGAGGTGTTCCATTCATTCATAGAAAAGACACCGCTATCAGCACCCTGGCTTACCAGATTGGCAACCCGGGGTGCTAATGGCATTAGGAACCCATTCCATGGGCTATACCGGGGGCAACATCCCTGCACCCTCCACAAAACATGATGTGACCTTGGAGTCCGTTTCCCTGTACGTTCTGCAGAAAGAGCTCTCTTATTCCCCACATTTCTGGCTTAAAAATACCATCCTGACGTGCTTTAATTTTATAAACTTTTACAGTCGGGCCATCCACCCTATTGTTAAAGGACTTGCACCTTGACAAGGAGATTTTACCTTTTTCAACCTGCCTCTGCAAATTCCCATTGTGTTCAAAATATAGACTTAAATAATCGTAGAAAGACACTCTTTTAAAGGGGAATTACATCAATACATATAGATTTAACTTGATTGGACCAATTGTTTTCTTACTGCAGGTCATCAGCTTGGTTTTAGATTGGTCGATTACTACACTCTCTTCGGCAGATAACTATCCAAAAACGACTGGGAGTTTTCAATTTCAAGGCAGCATCATCTGCATACAGAACATGTTTTCACATAAACTCCACTTAGCAATGGTGCATCAGGCTGCAGCCTTGTAAATGGTTTTGCTACTTACAAAAAGAATATGGATGAAGTCAGGATCCATCTCTGCCTTACACCTTTTTCTACAATGTTTACGTTGTCATCACCTAGCCCCCATAAATGTTAAATAAGTCACCCAGATCATTGTTCACTTTTGTTTTACCACTGCAATTAGTAACTCCTCCGGCCCAGGTTCCTTACCCTTTGCCTGTTGTATAGAAATCATGGTATCACTACATATTATCCCCACCAAAAATATTGCCGTATATATGGTCTTCTGGAACGGCCATAGGTGATATTTTTGGGGGGGATCATTTTTTGAATTTTTGGCAGCAGGGATTGCAGGGGTTTCCCCCGCTCCTTTAAAAATAATGCAGGGTTGCAGGGGTGTCCCCGCAGGTTCCTTGCCTTAATATCGCTGCAGAAATATGGCAATATTTTTGAATGGTATTAACACATGGACGCGAAATCACAACCTTCTACTTTCTGAAATGTAAAATATATATTCCTTGATTCGGTATGTCTACGGATGTAGTTGTGATGTCATTGATGATAAATAAGCAATGCCATACATAATATCATCTGTGATGTTTTCAGTGAGGTCATCTGTGATGTCATCAATATGCCCATGGGCTGTGCAATGCAAGGACTCAATGTGAGGATATTCCAGCTAATAACACATGCACAATTTCAAGGGTTTTGGTGCGTAAAACCATCATCTTCACACCGTTTCCACCTTTTTCACTGAATTGAAAAGATTTTGTTGTGTTGAATTATTTCAACGTGCTAATCCCCTTTACTTACTTTTTTTCACTGAATTTCAAGGGTTTAATTTGGTTTATCACACGCCACATAACGTAGTAAATCTGTTTCTTTTCATATTATCATAGATGTCATGTTCAATATTATTTGTATGTTTTTAAGCTACGTTCCATGGGTATGTTTTAGCAGACATTTTAAAAAGGCGTTTTTCATGCCCCCCCTTTTTTTCCACAAGATTTTGTTATGAAATTCTCCTGCAAGAACCTTCAAAAGAATTCTGGTTATCACGTGAATAGCCCTCACAAGAACCTGCAGTTGGAAACAGCGGGCACACATTATTCTCACAAGTCAATCTTTGATTTTTGCCAGAAGGTGAAAATGCATTTGAAATAAAATATTATCCCATGCACCCCCAAACTTTACATTTGCCCATATGGTACTCTTTAACTCTACGCTCATTCCCTCTGAAGGCAAACTGCCCCAACCGCCCTCCTAATATTGTTTTACTCACATTGTTATTCTTATGACACACTTCAAAATGTAAATAAAATTCTTGCAAAAATTTCACATTTCTAATGAAAAGTAAAAAACAACTGTTAGGTAAGAATTTCTAGAGTTCAACTGGTGTGGGACTTTACAAGACTTATCTATTGGTATTAGGTAACCTATCTTTTAATATAGGCCTGTACTAAATAAGCTGGTAGAGTGACTGAGCAGCGGGGTCTATTTCAAGAGGGGCAATGTGAGCTTTAGAGCTGTACAATGAAATGCATAAATACAGGTATCCACGTAAACTTTTACATACTTAAAGTTATAGTACAAATATTTATTTATATATACAGATGGATAATTAGACAATCCTTGAAAAACAGCAACTAATAGTAACATTAAATCAAAAGTTAGGATTCAGTTCAACAAGAGCAATAAAGTAAACTTTTCTTACGTTAAATATGTTCCAGCACACTGAGTGACATTGTTTGAGGTCAGTATTAGCACTTATTTGTGTTCAACATTACAATATTGAGTTTCAAGGAGGGAAAAGTTAAATTCAGATCAGAACATAATTGGTAAGTATTAAAACAGTGAGATTCTCCCAGGGGGATTTAGGCAGTCTTTTATCCCAGCAATAATAGTGTTCAACAATTAAATCCTGCTATGGAACAAGCACTGCCAAAGCCAATAGTTTCAAAAGAGGAGCCTTTAGAGAGCCAGAACAGCCAAAGTCAATGGGCCAAATCAAACTTCTGATATCTTCTTCTTAGAAAATGTTTTAAAATAGTCAGTCATTCAGTAGAAAATCACAGAAGAAGCTGAAGCTGGGATGCCAGTGCAGGTGAGTTGAGGTCAACTCTAAAGGTTTTAAAAAAGAACTCCTCAAGCTAGGAAGCACGTCAAATGGCAAAAGGTAGATATACCCCAAGCCCCTCAGTACCTGAGAATTGAAGAATTGGTTCCAGCTGGATGCCTTCCTGTTTCAGTGTGTAAGCGATATTCAATCAACACTACAGCTAAGTCAATGCCTAGTCTGGGATGCTGAGGAAAACCCTTATTGATGTATTTTTATGTCCAGTTCAGTACTCTGGATTACAACCCTTGTATAACACCCCCCTCTTAGAAACCCCCTGTCCCCACTGAGCCAAGAAGTAGGTTTGTTTTGCAAATTAAAAGGTTTATTTGAAAATTTAAACTATATATATATATATATATCACACTTCTATAAATAAATTGACAATGGATATTACACTTGTGAATATGAGCAGTAATCAGCAAGAGATAACTTATAACTTATGAATAGGAACAGAAGAATAAGGTGGGAAAGAATGCTTTATATGGTTCAAGGAAACGCAATGATGAATGAGATTCAGTACAGAAAATAACTTGATATGGCTTCAAAAAAAGACAATATAATCACTTTTTCTCTGGCAATTCACCCCCCCCCCCATGCAATGTAAGAAATGGAAGGAGAGCACACAGTCTTCAAGAATCCCACAAAATGCAATACGAAATGCAGTTCCCCCCTACAAGCTTAGAGAAAAACAGGTATGATTTTAAAACACAGGCCCAAAATGCTTTGAATGTGGTGGCAATGAAGTGAAATGATGCTAAAATTGCTTTTAATTCCCTCTAGAGGTTCAGGGTAGGTGATGGCTACTTTATATTAGTTCAGGCTCACTTTAGCAATGCTGTATGTGTAACCAGCAGGTTAAACGAATTTTAGCAAAGGAAAGCAAGATGCTGCTGATTTTTACACGTGGCTGAAATTGTGCAAAATGTCAAATCACGGCAAATTTAGTCGAGCGTAATTACGGAGGCACTATAAGGAGTAGGAAGTCGGTTCTAGGGTCGTCAGAAAGCCTGAATCTTAGCTTTAAGATGAAAGTTAAATCTCGTTCCTAGCACAAACGGTTCCGGAGATACGGACTATTTTGTGAAAGTAGTTTTTCGGATTTGAAATTTTAAAGCTCAGAATGACAGATGACAGTTTTCAGTTTAAAAGATGACAGAATGACACGATTCTAGGAGGCAGTTCTAATAGGCTAAAATAGTTTGGATTAGATTATTTTAAACTAAGAAATTGGTTTTGCACAATGATTACTCACACTATATTTTTGAAATAAGCCGTCAAGGTCTGGTCAGGTTGGACGGGACTTCCGGCGGGTGGTTCTGAACAGAGGTCTGGTCTCTGCTTCTGCTCTCAGCACTGCACAGTTCTGGTCTCTCTGGATCTCTGGTCTCCCTGGATCTCTGGTCTCTCTGGATCTCTGGTCTCTCTGGATCTCTGGTCTCTCTGGATCTCTGGTCTCTGGAGGTTGATGGATTTGAAGTCTGGAGTCTCCCGGCAAAGCGTCCCGCAAGAAAGTGGAAAGTGAATCCCCTACCTGGGTTTCAGTGGCCCTTTTTATGTGTTTTGGGAATGGGTGTGTTGCTGGGCCTAGCTAAGACTGCCCCTCTCACTTATCATTGGCCAAGCTTTCCTCTCTCCCTTGATTGGGGGGAAGAAATGGAGTGTCAGAGTGATGCTGTCGGTTTTATGGTCAGAGGAACCTCCCCTTGTCAAATTGCACACAATCTATTTCTTTATCTATGTACCATTTTTCTAATATTATAGGTCCAGTTAACATATTTTCTGTAGCACCAAACCATCCGATCCCTGTCTTTGTACGATGTCGTGTCCACTGATGACAGAATTCTCCCCTTTTCATCCAGATAACAACCTCTAAACCTTTCCAGATTTTACACAAATGTGCACCAGGGATATGGGTTACAGATGATAAAGCGTCAGATTTTTAACATGCAGACATTTGGAGTAACAACTTTTTTTCCGCTACTATCCCCAGGAACATACAACAGGGTCCTAACACCTCTTAAAATGTGCACCCAAAAATCACAAGAATAATGGTATTATTTATATCATATTGACCAGTCCGCACTATGAGTTATCTATCTTTTTAAAATTATGCCCTGGTCAAAAAGGGGTGTGGCTTCCTACATCACATGGTGGAATAACTTGTTTATCCACTTCCCCCAAGCTCAGCTGCTAGCAGAGGCACTGCCCCTCCCAGTTTCTCCCAAGAGGAAGCCACTTTACGGCCCCCCCAATATAACATTTGCCTGAGCCAAAGAAGGCCCATTGTTCAGTTCCCTGTAGTCCCCAGGGGCCATTCCCCTTTCAATCAACAGGGCCATGTGATCTCCTTTTGGTGGGGCCAGCAGGATGCAGCCAGGCCTGGGAAGAGTTTTTGAGCCAGTTCAACTCCTGTCGGGGGTAGTTGTCAGGCAGAATTCAGCTAAATGTCACTTTAGTTCCCAGTTTTCTACATTCAAATCCAACTTACATGCAGCTATTTTTTATATATACATTAAATAATTACTTCCTTCAAATCATTTCAGAATATAGTTTTACATTGTATCCACCTCTTAGCAAGTCTTTCCTTGGCCTGGTTTTGGTTCATTTGTTCAGTTTTACACAAAAGTCTGGTGGTTTTAAAACGCCGGCTTTCTGATAGTGGTGAGCACCGGTACTGCATCCATTTTTGATATTAAGAAAATGAATTCCCCACAGTTCTGGGTTGCTTTTGGCAATCAGCATTGCCATTCCCAATGGTTTCAGGCTACTGTGTGTGTAGCCCAATGGTGGTTTTAGGCAGTGTCCTCTTGTGCTCACAACATAGGCAAAAATGGGTGGCAGCCTATTCTTCATGTTTTCCCTGTGCACTCTCTGGGGAGTTCTGGCCATCATGATGTTTTCCATGCCAGTACTGCACAGTTTTATGGTAGGGCTCGGATGCATGGGTAAAAACATCCCACAAGTGTAGCAGACCCATGTTTTTGGTCCTTGGTTTTGGTGATGAAAAGGAGGATGTCTCGTGGGCTTCTGTGGCAGCACTCGGGAGAGAGACTTCGAAGCAATGGATTGTCCTTGATTCAGCGGCCTTTTGTGGTTTTGGCACCTTTTTTCTCGGCACCTACTAAGAACAAACAGCTTTGGTTGGACGTTGCTTGATCCCTCGGCCCTGAACTGTGGTAACAGGACTCTGGAGGAAGATATCCTGCTTCTGTAGGGTTCTCTGGCTGCCCACAAAGTTTTGCCCAGATTCACACTTCCAAAGACAATGCACTCGATGATGGTCACGGGTCCTTGGGCATTGGGATTTTGCAGCTTTGGAAAGACACAGCAAGTCAGCGGTTGCACCAAATGAAGCTTCTCTTGAGGCAACTTGGTCCCACAAGCTCAAGGGAGGATGTCATCCCTTACAGGTCTTCCCAGTCGAAATGAAACAGGGTCAGCACAGCTGCAGGGCTTCACCACGCAATTCCTGTTCCCGGAGGGTGCTGCTGGCATCTCTTCATGTCTTGTTCATTGGATGTTGTCCTCCAATCATCAACTCTGCCTCTAGCCCAAAAACCTTGTCTTCTAAGCAAGTTCCTATTCATACACAGCCCTAGGGCTGTCAATCACCCACAAGGGTAGCTGTACTCCTGGACAGCCACCCGGCCAATCAGAACTGGTTTCACTCAGACACACCTAGAGACAAAGGACAGGGAAGTTTTGGGACCCTCCTCCCTTCCTGCCATTCCAGGCACAATGGGGCCTGGGCGGACCTCAGGGCTGAAGCCTGCCAAAGGCAAAATGCACAAAGGACTCAAACCTGGTTGAAACAACAGAGTAAACACCCCAAAGGAAATAACTGACAAGAAATGTTGAAAAACGAAGACAGGGGCCATTTTTGAAAAAAGGGCATCCTTGGGTGCTGTACTGCAACTGAGAAATCAGCCTGCAGATACCTGGAACAAAGGTAGTAAAAAAGAAACCACTACCACCAGCCATTCAAGTTATTTAGTGTAACAAAAAGGTTACATGAGAAGTGGTATAAGGAGTTACTAGGTAACCCCCCAGCACTTCACATAGAGTGGTATGTGCTGGACATACAAAAGAAAAGGTAAGACAAAAGTCATCTTACTATTCTTGAGAACAGTAGTTCACGCAAGAAAATGTATTTAAACATTAGGAGAAGTCCAAGGCAATTCTCAGTGGCACTTCACAAAAGTTGCTGTGTGTCACTATGCAAAACGCAGATGCCTATGGATTTTACCAGACTCCATTAAACAGTAGGAAATCAAAAAGCCTAGTCAGAAAAACACATAAGGGAGTGGGGGGGGGAGTCCCACTCATCCAGGAATAACAATTAAAAAGCCCTCAGTCCAGCAAGAGAGCTGGGGGTCTCTAAGGTTAAAAGGAATTACCATAAAAATTAAAATTCTCCCCAACACAAATGGAAAGCAACAATATCATGAGCCCCACTACTAGCACAGACACTGCCCACTTGCTGTGATGTCACACTCCCCACATCCACCATCCACCTTGAAGGCAAACACCCATTTCACCCAATCATATGAAACAGGATCAGCATAGCTGCAGGGCTTCACCACGCAATTCCTGTTCCCGGAGGGTGCTGCTGGCATCTCTTCATGTCTTGTTCATTGGATGTTGTCCTCCAATCATCAACTCTGCCTCTAGTCCCGAAAACCTTGTCTTCTAAGCAAGTTCCTATTCATACACAGCCCTAGGGCTGTCAATCACCCAGAAGGGTAGCTGTACTCCTGGACAGCCACCCGGCCAATCAGAACTGGTTTCACTCAGACACACCTAGAGACAAAGGACAGGGAAGTTTTGGGACCCTCCTCCCTTCCTGCCATTCCAGGCACAATGGGGCCTGGGCGGACCTCAGGGCTGAAGCCTGCCAAAGGCAAAATGCACAAAGGACTCAAACCTGGTTGAAACAACAGAGTAAACACCCCAAAGGAATTAACTGACAAGAAATGTTGAAAAAAGATGACAGGGGCCATTTTTGAAAAAAGGGCATCCTTGGGTGCTGTACTGCAGTTGAATCAGCCTGCAGATACATGGCACAAAGGTAGTAAAAAAGAAACCACCGCCACCAGCCATTCAGGTTATATTGTGTAACAAAAAGGTTACATGAGAAGTGGTATAAGGAGTTAATAGGTAACCCCCCAGCACTTCACATAGAGTGGTGTGTGCTGGACATACAAAAGAAAAGGTAAGACAAAAGTCATCTTACTATTCTTAAGAACAGTAGTTTACGCAAGAAAATATACTTAAACATTAAGAGAAGTCCAAGGCAATTCTCAGTGGCACTTCACAAAAGGTGCTGTGTGTCACTATGCAAAACGCAGATGCCTATGGATTTTACCAGACTCCATTAAACAGTAGGAAATCAAAAATCCTAGTCAGAAAAACACATGAAGGAGTGGGGGGGGGGGGGGGGGGGAGTCCCACTCATCCAGGAATAACAATTAAAAAGCCCTCAGTCCAGCAAGAGAGCTGGGGATCTCTAAGGTTAAAAGGAATTACCACAAAAATGAAAATTCTCCCCAACACAAACGGAAAACAACAATATCATGAGCCCCACTACTAGCACGGACACTTCCCGCTTGCTGTGATGTCACACTCCCCACATCCACCATCCACCTTGAAGGCAAACACCCATTTCACCCAATCATATTAAGCATATTAAACATATTGGGTTTTCCCATTCCTGTGGGAATACTTGCAAGAACGCCTCTCATCGGTGGGAAAAAATGTGCTTTCCCATTACTGTAAAGCCTCAGTTGTTGCAATGCACCATTAGAGATATCAAAACGATTTTGTTTCCAAGCACTCTGCTCTCTACTAAATAAAAAATAAAAAATAATAACATTTCATGGATTTCCACCAAACAAAGAAAGGACACAACTGCACACCTTTGTGCTACTTTTGAGACACAATTGAAGAAAATGCAGTTGGCAGTTCAGGCTATGCACCTGTTCAATGAATGCGGGTTTTCCCAATTGTACCAACGCCTAGGTTAAAAAGCACCAATGTTTCCACTACTACTCATTTTAAACGTTTGGACGAATTTGCACCAACATTTCCAGTTAATGGGGGGCTGGGCCAGCTAAAACCTTAATAAATAAAGACACCTCAAACAAGTCAAAAATAACTTTTATAAAGTGTGAATAAAAATGTAATATAAAAAAAGTTATTAGCAATCGAGTATTTTTTGCAAAGTCAATGCGGCTTAGGTTTGACCTTAAGTAAAGGGCAACCATATACTATATTCATTACATTCACCTCTTTTGACTGACGCTTCCAACATGCCTGACTTTGTTTGACACAAATAGTCAGCCCTGGACCATTTTCTTCCTATATTTACTGCGATTCAGTTAAAATGCGAATTATATCAAAATGGGCATCAAGAATTGATGGAAAGTGCTTCATGGAATTTTTTAAGAGTAAGGGGTACTTGCTCAGCCTGGTGTGTTCTGATCTGGTGCTTTGAAATACAATTTGCTTGATGTATAGGCATCTTATAAATGCACAATCAATCAAATAAATAGCTACATCTTTAAAGGATAGCGAAAAGCCTGCCAGCCAGGCTACTGCTGCCTTGAAATGCTTTACAATAGAGGTACACACATTCTAGTATGCACATCAATAATTAGGTCTGGCATTACTACTGATCAAGTTTAAAATATTCGTATGTTCTCTTTCGTGCCTGCTCAGTCAGCCTTTCCTGCCGCCTCTGTGTCGCTGGTGTGCCTGCCCCGCTCTCTGACAGAAATGGATGGCACCTTTGAATGGATTAGTAAAGGTCACCTGCGAAGCACTGTAGCCTTTGCCGAAGACAATTTGGTGCTCCCTCCTCTAACCCGGCTCATAGATCTCTGTCTCTCTCAATCTGCCTGCTCTTTTCTTAGTGTCAATTGCCTGTAACGAGGCCTCCCTGGGGAGCGTGGACTCTGCGGATGAGAGAGAATTGAACTGTGTTTTTCCGGGGGATGAGCAAAACATGACGCAGTGGAGGTGTGCGTGGGACCTGGACATGAAGCTAGCAACACATTGCAAAAGAAGGCAGCAGAAAAGAACAGACGGTTGCCCTCCGTTTTGCTTCATCCAAGAAGTTGCACTAATTTGATTGTCGAGTTAAACTTTATTAGCTACGTTTGAAACAAAGCCAATGACGTGTGCATGTGTGTTATAATGCGAGTTTGTTTTATGAGGGTTAGAAGGACATTGGGCCTCATTACGAGTTTGCCGGTACAGTAACAGCGGCACCGGTAAGCTTTCTGGTACTGTTGTTACCATACCGGCAAACTACGAGTTCTGCTCGTGGGTGCCCTTGCAGCCACCAGGTCTGACCTGGTGGCCGTACTGGCACCCGAGAGCAGACCATACTGTAACGGTACCGGTTACCACCTTCCCCATTCCCATTGAGCCCTACGGGGCTCAAAGGGGAATGGGGAAGAATTATTTCCGGCACACAGAAAAGGGCAATTACCGGGTCCGGCAAGGTCGTAATGACCCAGTAATTGCCCTTTTCTGGGCGCCGAAAAAAAATGAATACCGGCTACTGCCAGCCTCGTAATGTGGCCCAATGGGCCTCATTACGAGGTTGCCGGTCCGGTAACAAAGGTACCAGTATGCTTGCCGGTATCGTTACCGGACCGGCAAACTCCGAGTTGTGTCGCGGGTGCCTTTCATTCTGCCAGGTCTGCCCTGGTGGAATGGAAGGCACCCGCGAGCACAGCAAGCCTGTAGCACTGGCACCGTTATGAATGGTGCCAGTGCAACAGGCATCCCCATTCCTATTGAGCCCTATGGGGCTGGAATGGGGATCTACTGGCACCAGCGAAAGGGCAATTACGGGGTCCGGCGGTTTCGGAATACCCTGGTAATTGTCCATTCGCGGGTGCCAGACTTTCATGCCGGTTTGGAGGTTGCTTTGCCGCTCTTACCAGCAAGGCTACCTCTAACCTCGTAATGAGCGATGAGCTAAGGGTTCTATTGCAACGTTTGCTTTTCGAATTGTGTGGGTAATTTGTGGGTGCAAGCTAAAACAAATGAGCAAATTCCTTGATTACTTATAATCTTCAATACTGTGACGAGGAAGAGTAGGACTTGAAGTAATGAATAATACTAGTATCTGAGTCATTAACTCTGTGTTATTCTTCCTCAACCTATTACTTGCCTGTGGACTATGCCAAAGATCAGGCCAGAACAGAAGAAGTGTGATGCTCTTTTTTTTCCGGGTATATTATTTTCTGCGCTTGCTGAGACTTATTTGCTCCGTATTCTCTGGTTGTGCACTTATTAGCCACTACACCTAAAGTGTCTTGTAATGTACGCTGGTAATGCTGTGTTGGTTGCAATCGCTATTTCCTTTTCATTTTAGTGGTGTTAAACTCTGTATTGTAATATTGTAAGTAGACATTTTGATTCTTTTTTACAGTCTTTTTTTTTAGAAATCGATATATGTGTATAAAAAACAAATTCGATATGAAAGAATAAAAAATAATAATAAACAAATAATTAGCCACTGCCCCACGTTGTCTCTGCCATTGTTCCCTTTTGTTTATGACACTAGCCTTTGTGTGCCCGAGTACCTTTTCCCATGTTCTGAGTGAGTCTCACATGGCTCTATTACCTTGCCCCAGTCTTGTCTTGAAATCATGAAGCAGGTCTCGCATTTGAGCATTGGAGGTGGAAGAGGAGTATTTGGTGGGTCATTGAGGAGGATGGTGTGCCTCTTGTGCTTGTGGGAACAGGTTATACTGCCAGCTGCCACAACCACAGCAGGTGTTGCTTGAGGTGGGAGAGTCATTTGGTGGACAGCTCAGAAAGATGCGTGGAGGCAACACTGTCCAAAGCATGCTTGCAACTGCCACAGGCGGCAGTTAAAGATTGCGGAGGAGGTGGGGCTGTCGTCGGGAGCCAAGTCTGTGTAGGGATTCCTCGCACAAGAGGGAGTAGAAGGGGCTGCCAAGGTGTTCTTGGGACAGAGAGGCCATAGTACTTTGGATACCCTATTGGACTTGTAGGACACTAGATGAGTGGATCCACCTTGGAGTTGGAGAAGATGGGGTGGATTCACAGAAGGGAGAGGGTGTAGCCGAGGTTTGGGAAACTCCAGACATGGACAATTAGAGGGCTGGGGCAATTGGTGATGCTCTACAACATTCAAGAATGACAAGTGGTGGAGACAGAGGGGATCTCCAGCAGGTGGGTTCTGAAGGATGAACATACTATGAACACTGCCCCTGCTCCTGCCCATGCAGAGTTAGCAACGTAGGTCCAGGAGTCATTTGACATGTTTATGGTTGGCCAAAGAGACATTCCCCACACAGGACAGTGCACACCTCAGAATTGGAGTGCACTGTGAAATGCTACCTGATAAGAGGCTGGTCAAGTGCGGTATACCCAAGAAGGGTTGCGCATTGGAACTACTGCAATGCAAGCGCGTTCAATCGTTTCATGGTCTGACTTATCCTGGAGCTGATCAAACTTCAGCTTCCAAGGACTCCATCAGTGGAGGGGTGGCAATGATGGAGTGTTCTTATGGGAGCACCCACTGGTTCATCATTGGTTACAAACATACCCCAGTCCTCCAGGCACCATCTACCAACAGCACCATCTTGCCCTCACCAGTAGTACTGTTACCACCAGTAAAGGTGGCTTCTGCTGGTGGTGGCAGCATTGTGGGTGCAGTACTATTTGGCAGTGAAGGAGCAAATACTGAATATACCACAAGAAGACCATACATTGGGGTGAAGGAAATGGAGGATGTTGCTGCTGCTGAAAGGCACGCACTCTATTCTACTCTCTTCTAGGTGAATGGGCAAAGTAATAAGAAAAGGGCAGACATGCTGGTGTGACTTATATTATATTTGGTGAGATATGCCACACATATTGCAGTGGGGCTGTGTGCTGCGGGAGAGTCACTTGAGTTGTGCAAGAGTCACACTGTGAATCAGTTCCAGAAGCCAATTGTTTTATTTACAAAAATGCAACCATACTAAAAACGAAACGTTGCATCACTATCTAAAAGGATGAAAAACGAGTTTAGAAAAGCTGAAAAAGGAGTTGTGCAGTTCGCCTGAAAAAATGGAGCCCATCTATAATCACTTTAATGGACCAAAGTTGTCTGACTCCTGTTGTCCTGTGATCGCAAAGGGTTGCAATACTGTTATACTACCCCCTGAAGGCAGAAATCAAAATAATGTCATTCCATCTGTTCTCACATATGTTCAGGTTTCATCCACAGAATGCAAAATGCTGCCAAATCAGAGTGGGCCCATTTTATTTTTCAAAATGGAAGAAAACTCATTGAATATTTGTAATAGCCAGCCTTATGGAAAGTACATCAAGCACACTCTAAATCCAATGCTGATGTTCATGGTCTGAATTTAGATGACTAACAAAAGTAACACTTTAAAGAGCATGCAAGATGATAGTTACACAGTGACAGAGAGTCTATTAAGACTGATATAACATCACATATAATAAGTTCAGGTAATTTGTTTATTGATGGGTGGACTGAGTGTTTTTTGATGAACATGTTATTCTGTTTGCAATTTTGGAAGTGTGCAAGAAATTAGTTAGTGTTTACAGCATGACAATGATCCACCCCAAGTAGATTTTATATATAAATAAATAGTGGCCCTTGGGAAAAGGCTCTTTGATTTTATGCACAGCAGAAGGGAACCCCCACTAGTGCTATTTATCCCTTTCCATTTTCTCATAGGGGTATGTCAAAAGAGTACAATTGGAATGATAACTTATCAGAAAATAATGTATAGGATCATTCTAGCTTATGATAATGTATTTTGCTCAGAAGGACATCTTATCTTATTATGACTACAACATCCACTATAAGTGATAATTACAAATAAATCCTGTGAAATGTACACACAAAAAAACTGTTACAAGAGTTAGTACAAATTATACACTTTTCTTTAAAAAAAAAACATTTGCTTTTGAAGAATAACCTACATAGTAATCCGTCTCAAAATATATGTATTTTTCCCTCCTGCCATGCAGCTGTCAGCAACAGCTGGGGTGGCTCTAACAAACGCTCATCTGATTATGCAACTTTCCCCAAATAAAAATAGACAGAGACTCATTACACGGAAGGCGGTATTGATTTAACGTTACCGGTAATGATTTACCGGTAATGTTAAATCCCTATGTGGATCACGACCCCGCACACCGCTATTAGCGGCACCGCTAATTACGGTGCTACTAATAGCGGACACGCCACGTGCGCGCGACCCTCCATTCCGTTAATTACGCCATGCCGCTATTAGCACAGCATCACAAGGCCAGTGCACATGCAAATAGCGGCATGGTAAATCCCCCCAAACCCCATACCGCCATGGTGCAAATACCGGCATCGCGGACCACCCGTTAAGGGAAATGAGCAGTGTTCCCACCTGCCACAGGCACACCAAATCAGCACAGGTGAAGGCAATGGAGACTGTGGCAGCTCAAAAGGAGCACACCACACCCCTTCCCACACCCCTCCCCACACCAAGATGGTTCCAATACTGGCAGCATTACATGGCCTGGAGGACCTCATTGCAGCGCAGCTGCTACAACAACAGGCAGCACAAAGGAGACGCAGGAGGAGGAGGAGGAGGAGGAGGGCAAGACAGGCACAGCAGGCACCACAACGCCACCTAATCATACCACAGAGGCACCCACCAATACCCAGGATCAGAGCCAGTCCATTCAACCTGACCCCTGAGCAGATACACACCCTGTACCGTCTGGACAGGGCTACCATCACCAGCATCGTTGACATGATCTACGACGACATTGTGAGCCTCATAGACATCAAAACTGCCATCCCCCCGCTACTGAAGGTGGTGAGTGTGCTCCACTTCCTGACCACAGGCACCTATCAGCATACAGTGGGACAGATGCATGGCATCTCACAACCAGTATTCTCACGCACGCTGAACCAGGTACTCGATGCACTCCTGAAGCATGCACCTGAACACATATCCATGCCACAGACTGGCCAGGAGATTGCAAACACAAAAGTTGGCTTCTATTCACTGGCAGGCATTCCAAGTTGCATCGGGGCCATCGACTGTACCCATGTGGAATTGGTGGTCCCACATCACAATGAAGTAGTCTACCGAAACAGGAAGCAATTCCACTCTATCAATGTCCAAATGGTATGTGACCCCAACAAGATAATCACACATTGCTGTGCCAGATTCCCAGGATCAACACATGATTCCATGGTTCTGCGGAACTCAACTATCCCACGCTACATGGAGCGACACACCGGACAACGTTCGTGGCTACTTGGCGAGTAGCAGGGCAAGCACATGGCTGCGTGATTTGGGGGGGGGGGAGAGATACATACCCCAACTGGGTGTGAATGGGGGGGGAGAGATGCATACTCCAACTGGGTGTGAATGGGGGGGGAGAGATACATACTCCAACTGGGTGTGAATGGGGGGGGGAGAGATGCATACTCCAACTGGGTGTTGACTGGCGTCCGTAGGGAAAATGGACATACAGATGTACGCCAATGTCCTTCAGGGAAGGCCACGATGTACTTGAGAGGAACCCACATGCAATTCGAAGGTGCAGAACATTGAGAACAATGCAGGTTGCAAAACATCACACATCCATCCACATTGCACATCATGCCACGCCACATATTACACAAACCTGCAACGGTGTCAAGAATGTAATACAGATTCAGTGCAGCACAACATCAATCCAGCAACGCGCCCTTGAAGGCATGCAAAGGGATCACCCCTAGACATAGCACTGAACCACACACCTATGGCACCACTGAAGTGATGCTTCACAGCATGGCAACATCGGTGTCAGGATGTCAGTACACTAGCAGTGTGTTACCTAATTTGGATGGGCCAGGGACACCTAAGACCTGGCCTCACCCAGGACATGTCAATTACTGTTGGAGGCATGAATGTGGCATTTCTACTTGCAGGGTCGACCTCCCCCTTGCACGTTGCTGTCACACAGACCATCTGCATGTATGCTGTCAATTTAGTACGTGAATCACAATGCAATGTCAATTTGTGTGATGTGAACAGGCCGATCTTGAGGTGAACAGTAACAGGACCCCGTTCATTCCCCCATACAGGTGATGCGGGCTATCCCCTGAAGCCCTGGCTCCTCACACCTGTACGGAACCCACAGAACAGGCACGAGGAGGAATACAATCGTGCACATACCCGTACCCGCATCGTGATCGAGCAGACTTTTGGACTATTGAAGTCACGTTTCAGGTGCATTAGCAGGTCTGGTGGTGCTCTCCTGTATGGACATGAGAAGGTGGCCAAGATCACCATGGCATGTGTCATGCTGCACAATATGTGTATCAGACGGAATGTGCCACTGCCCCCTGACGTTGAAATAGAAGCACCTGATGAGGATGATGATGATGGTGATGAGGACGGAGGTGAAGGGGATGCAGGTGTTGCAAGAGGGGATGGCCAGGAGGGACGTGCTGTGAGACAGCATCTGATGAACCAAATATTCTGAGGAACATGTTTACGTACTGTCACATGGATATGGGGGGTAATGCACTGGTGTATGTTTTGAAGCACGCAATGGACCCTGTCGCCAATGAAGTACACACACACAATGAAGATGTCCAAGCCTGTGTTTTGTTCAGAAACCAGTGTATTGAGTGACATGAAGGTGTAGTAGTGCAAGCCCAAAAACATCCCACCACCCTCCCCCCCAACAGACCCATAACACCCTTCCCACCCCCCCCCCCAACATCCCACCACCCTCCCCCCAACAGACCCATAACACCCTTCCCCCCCAACAGACCCATAACACCCTTCCCCCCCAACAGACCCATAACACCCTTCCCCCCCCAACAGACCCATGACACCCTTCCCACCACCCCCACAACAGTCCCTCATGTCTCTGCCATTTCTGCCATGGCCAATGCACACCGGAGTATCCCCATCAACCCCCTAATTGCAATTGTCCTTGGAAGGGTCTTGAGGGTTGCCAGACGTGCGCCTGGTGGTTCTCATCGAGCGCCTGAGGGGGCTTGTTTGAGTCGACCCGGAAGTCGAGGATGGGGCAGACTGGCCTTGTGGGTGAAAGTGGCGGGCCATTGTGTCTGCCATGCGGACAAGCACCTCCCTAAGACTTGCAATTTCATTGCATATCCTGTCCGTGTTGGCGTCCATGCGCTCAGTGGAGTGCCTCGCCGTCTGGACTATCTTCTCGGTGAGATTTGCTGCCTCAGCGACATGCTGCCCAACCAGCACGGTCAGCTCCTGTTGGCGCTGCAGGATGGCGGTGAATTGCTGATCAGTGCCGGGTGACCGTGCATTGGATGCCGTGCCCACAGATGGCTCCAATGCAACAGGTGATGGTAGCATGGGTGACATTATTGCAGGGTTGGTGTCCTCATAAGTCCCATCAGAACCAGGGGTCTGGGATGCCATGGGCTCTGGGCTTCCTGGGGGTCTTGGGGTGTGCATCTCCATGTGCTGGAGTAGGGTGTCCTCTGGATCGGACTGGGGGCCAGTGGCGGCTGCCTCACCAGCAGAGCTTGGCGCAGCTGATGGTGGGCCCTGGGTGTCTGGCATTGTTGCCAGTGGGTTTGCCTCCGGTGGTGGGGCCACAGTTGGTGGTGCAGCTACTGCTGCCCTGGCAGTGGCACTGTGACGTAGGCTGCCACTCTTCAGGTGTGGCCTTCCAGCCTTGCCCCTGGATGTTGCAGGGGTTTCCTCCGGCTCCTGTGCCCTTGGCCTCTTTGATGTAGGTGGTGCCTTTGATGCATCTGCAGCATCCTCCCCATCTGTATGTGAGCCTGTCAGGGACGAAAAGGGGGATGGCATTGGTTGCGTTTCAATATACTCAATGTAAATTACAGGGATTATGCAGTTGTGGACATTGGGACTTAGCAGTTGTGGATGCAGGTGATGTGCCAGTTCAGTGCCTCATCCATGCATGGTTGAGTTTGGGACTTGTCTCTGGTGATGTGTGCATGTGTGTGTGTTTGGGTCTGACACTGACATGGTGATGGATGGGTGCATGTGTGGATGTGTGTCCATGCATGAGTGGGGTCTGGGCTCACATATGGGGGTGACTGTGCATTCACACTGCATCCTGTCATGTGTACACTCACCTGCATCAGAAGTGGTAGCCACGCCGACCTCCATGCTGCCCACTCCCTCAATGCTCTCGGTGGCAATCATGTTGGCGCATGTCTCCTCCCATTCCTTCAGGTGTATTGGGGAGCCATCTCCGCCAGCAGTGGCAATGCGGTGGTTCTCCGCCAGGATGCCCCTCACCCGCAGCCTCAGGTCGTCCCACCTCTTCCTGCATTCGCGCACAGTGCGCATGCTGGTGCCCACGGCACTGACTTTGTGTGCCACCTCCTCCCAGATGGCTTTCTTCTTGAGCAAGGTGGCGCGGCGCATATCATTTGCAAAGACGACCTCTGCATGCTCTGCAAGAGTCTGTGTCAACATGACCAGTTCCTCGTTGGTGTACTTTTCCTTCCGCTGCCTGTCACATGTTTTCTTCAGGGCCTTGGGCATGATGCAGGTGTCACGGTTGATTTCACACAGCTCACTACTCCAATATGGTCCAGGGGGCAGAGGATGGCAATGGATTGTGTTTTTAAAGATGGCCGCCGTGCTCTTTCCCGTTCCGGTGCGATGACGCTATTTCCGCTTCCGCTATTTAACGGTCGATGCTAATAGCGGTCACCGCTAATAACGGTCATCGCTAATAGCGTTGACCGCAAATAGCATGTACAGTGAGGGCGGAGGTGCTATCAGCACTTTGGGCGGGCCCGGTAAGGTGCTTTAGCGCCATGGCGGTAGGGTCATTTACCAGCATGGCCCTATGCGCGTGTCCGCTTACTCGTAATGGTGCGCTATTGGCGGTCTCCTGGGAGGGCGGACACGCTAATAGCGCCATGCCGGTAAATCCCGTTTTTAGCACCTACCGTGTAATGAGGCCCATAGAGTGGTACATAGAGAAAGGAGTTTGAGAGAAAGCAGGGGGTTGTTAGATTGGCATATGATAGGCTGGGGACACAAGTTCCTATTTATTGATTTAAATTGATATATCAGTTCTGAATAATAATGCAATTTCCATCATACAGCATTGTGTTTACACATCCTAGGCAGTGGGATGTGTTCATGCAGCCTGCATTACATGTTATTGTTTTTTCTGTTAAAAGCCAATGTTTGTCAACAATGAAATATATCTCTAAACACGTGTTGACAAATCTAAATAATCTAGACTGTATATCATTTCTATTTTTAAATGTTACAAAATATTTAGATTCCTCTCCCATCATGCCAATAGAGCTACGACACATCAGCAATGTTTCTGCAGGGGAAAGTGAACATTTTGTTAGAAAAGCTTAAAACTGAGGATGAACAGGCTAATATAGAAGACACTCCTGAATACCAACAAACAATAATGTTATTTACGGCTGTACAGAAAAAAGGTATGCGCACCACCTATATACATAAATATCTGTTTGATCAAACCATCAGAAATGCTAAAAAAAATTAAATAGAGATTAAATAAGTTTGAGAACAGGTTTGAACAATGAGCACAAGATAACAGCCAGCAACATGCACACTAAATACAGGAATTCTGTTAAAAAACTTAGAGCAAAGACAAAACAAGAAGCAAATGAACTTATGCTGACAGCATTATCTGTTAAATCTAGCGCCTTAATATGGAAATTATTAAACACTGCAACTAAAAAGAGTCACGCTCCATTGATGCTCAACTCTATATCGGAAGCTGCTTGGGCCTCATATTAGGCAGATATTTATGCGGACCATGACTACACAATTGTAATAGCACCGTTTCCAGCAGATCAAGGAACATTCAAGTTTGATCATTTAGATATTAAGTTGCTCATTGAAAAACACAGCTCATCAAGAGATCCTGGCCCCGATGGGCTGTCTAATGAGGTGTTAAAAGCCAATCCCGATGGACAGAAATTATACATATCTTGTTTTCTAGAATAACAAAAACAGGGACCATACCTGATACATGGAAAAAGTCAATATTAGTGCCAATATTTAAAAAAAGGTGACAGGAGTCTGCCAGCAAACTATTGACCATTAGCCCTCCTGGACATAGCAGCAAATTATATGCAAGATTAATCTTAAAAGATCTAAATAAATGGCTAGTAACATCCAATTTGTCAGACCCCCACCAATCTGGGTTTGTCTCCGGCCCTAGGCACTTGTTTAAATCTCATAATTTTGACTGCACTAAAAAACAAGCACAAACTGTAAGATCAAGCAAGGAATATCGAGGCTTGGTACCACCAGAAATTGGATCTGCCAGTCACGAAGTCAAACATTTATGAATATAACTTCATTCTGTACAGATTCAAATATCAAAGCAGATAGCTATCTGGCTCCCAACACCTCGCAGTGTGTACCAGAAATCACTGTGAGGGGAGTGAGTACTGGTCATCACAAAACATGAAGTATTTATACACAGTCCTGGTCATAGCCCAGACCATCTCCAAACTAATAGGTTACACATTTGGGTTTGTGCCCAGTTCACATTACAAATATACAATATTAGTTTGTACTTTTGACATGTTGTCCCATCCTTGAAGATTCAATGGTGTTGTTGGTTCTCGAGCTTAGGTTGATCCTAGTTTCAAGAAACACATTCAATAGCTTAATGCTAAGGCACATAGTTCTAGTTTGTCTACCATTCAGTTCTTATGTTTGAATATGGCTGAGGCTATTGATGCAGACAACACTTTAAATTGTAGTTCACTTTGGCTCCAAGGTTCCTTAAACATACTGACAAACTTTGTTGTAGTCAGCTGTGTGGATCTTTAGTTTTTAGAGTAAGTCCTGTTTCAAGAAATGTACAAATGATTCCTTCAAAACCACACAGCATTAGTGTACATGCATTGTATATCACTGTTTGAGGGAGGTTGAGTTTTGTAGACATAGATAATACTTTGAATGACAGTTCATTCTGACTACAAGGTCTGTTTGCACAGGACAAATAGTCTGCTCTGCCAGCCCCAGTGTTGACATAGGCTCAAAGGTCGTTTCTGCTCTGGCAGCTGAAAACATGGTTAATTATTACTGAACAGAGAGCAGAAGTTAGAATCAAGATGGAGGATATTTTCCAAAATGGCGTTTGAAGTCAATTCTATTTAACTGCAGCTTTTAATACAAATGTGAAATGACTTAGGACAATATTCATACAAACCCTCCTTTTGGCCTAAGCCAAAAGCATAACTCAAACATTCTGACCATACGATGACCATGTGTCGTAATCATAACTCTGAGTTGTTGGATTCAAAAACATCAATTGCCATTAACTCTTTAATAGGTATTTCCTGCATTACTAAGGCATTGGTTGCTTTTTCAGGCATTTGTATCCTAGGTCCTAATGTACCTACTGCTTGTGTACAACATCCTCTTATCATGGAACATATGACAGAGAGGCATTGTACACAACAACAATAGAACATGAGAATACCAAGAATCACCATTAAGACTACAAAGATCTTCCAACCCCATGATCGTAATAAGTCCCAGAACCAAGCACTAAGATTCCAGTTTCTCTCTGGGACATCTACTTCAGTACTCAAGGTATGCAGATTTTGAAATGCCTTGAATATGGTAGGGGAGGAGTCAGGAACAAAAACACAACAAGCAGATCCCACCAATTTACATACTCTACCACACTCAACCAGGATGACATCTAACACCATCCGGTTCTGTAGAGCCACTAATCTAATTGCTTTTTGATCTAAAGTCATGTTGTAGAGTATGTCAGTGGTCCGGTTGATGGTTCTCTCCAGGACTCTTGCCAGTCTCCTAATATCCTCGGAATTCATGATCTGTCCCCAAAATGGTACAAAGGATTTTGCTACATCACCCAAGACTTGTGAAGGATTATCACCGTTCACGTCCCGCCTTGGACGAGCCTTAGAGATCTCAGTGGTACTAGCTACATATACCCCTGGCAGCAGGATACCCAAATAACAATTTCCCTGCCATCCCTATGTAGCCATGGATAAGCCTCATTACCTCAAGCGAAGTAGACAGGTTCGCCTACATACAAAGGTCTGTCCTCACTGGTTAGGTTTGCAATACTGGTACAACCCTCGAAATCGACCATTGACTGAATACCATTCCTTTGTATGCAGAAAGAGACAAAATTGGGGCTATGGTTAACAGTGTAGGAAGGTGGCGTGGCATCCATTTTACCTATAGGAGCCATCTTGAAAGAGATAAGTGATTGGAAAGGTCGGGATAGTCTATCAGAAGGCCTAATAGAAGCAACGTTAAGCTTGCTCCTATTTGCAAAGAGTGAGCATCCCAGAGGCGTCAGTACCCGCCTTTCAAATTCATTCAAATTAGTCCCGTCAAAGTTCCCTGAGATGCTATCATTCCGACGGCCAAATAATAGAGCCCGTAGAGAGGCATAACATGAAGTAGTTAAAGGCAAAGGATGAATATACCAGCCCAACCCTTTTTCCCCATGCTGAGGAAAGTGCCAACAGATCCAACAGTTCATTCTATTCAAAATTGCATGAGTTGCATTCATTATTAACAGTAGTGTATTGTTATGATTGCTCTGTCTATGTTGGGAGTCCCTAGGAGATAAAGTGTTCAGGTGCACGAAAGGTGTAGACATAGTAGGAACACTCTCAGTAGGAAAGAATGTTTCAAGTGGGTGCACGTCTTCTATATACCAGAACCCAAAGGCAATCAATACTGTAAGACTGGTTAACAAAAATACAAGAAGACAATACGTCTTTAAAGACCATGGGCCTGATTACGAGTAGCGTGGTAAAAATGGGGTCATTACCGGCATGGAGGTAAGAGCTGGTCCGTGCTCATATGATGCCGCTAATAGCGGGTGATTACGAGTGTGCAAGCACGCGCGAGCCCCCATGCCGGTAATGGACATATCGGCATGCCTCAAAAGGCCCTCCAACCCCCAGATAGCGGCATCACAGAACCCGCGGATACCAGCACCACCTAGGAGGAACCCCTAAATACCGACCCGGTAATACCAACATGCTAATACCGGGCTCGTAAAACCAGACCCGGGAATAACGTCATTGCGTCGGAACGGGAAATTGGCCCACGGCCATCTTTAAAAACACAATCCATTGCAATCCTCCAAAACCACCAGTCTATTCGTGTTGTGCTGTGTTGAAAAGGCCACCCGGAAGATGACCTCCTGGCAGCGGAAACAGCGTTTCTCTGACGCAGAGCAAAATATGCTGGCGGACACTCTCGCTGCACATGCAGACATAATGAAAGCTAATGACAGAAAGCATGATGCCCAGATGAGGAAAAAGGAAATCTGGCAGGAGGTTGCCCGGAAGGTGTCATGCGTGGGGACCACCCCACGTACTGTGCGTGACTGCCGCAAGAGGGGGGAAACATCCTGTCAAGCAACGGGAGGGCAGACATGGTGACATGCAGGGGTTCCCACTCACCTGCAAAGCAGATGCCCTGGGAAGAGACTGCTAGCACATTCATCAATCCTGAGTCAATTGAGGGATTTGGAGAGATGGAGATGGGTGCGGCATCATCCCCAGAAGGAGGTGAGTGACCCTGCACATCCCTGTAGGGGAAACCATGACGTAGCACAAGTGATGTGGTAGAGAGACTAGGCAAAGCAATCCATGTCCCTACACCCACATCAACATATCCAAGTCCAGATTGCGGCCCAAACCCTTTCACACAGAAATGCATGCTGAGTGTCAATCCCATAACCAACACACGGGCAACACACCAGGACCGTGCCCATGTAACCCATCACACAAACCCCATATCAACGACCTGCCACCTGCCATGGAGTGATTGCCAATATGCCCCCTCAGAACACCAAGTGCCACACACCTGTAAGACATGGATGCATGAATGTATGAATATTGAACAGAACAATTGTATGCCGCTGGCATGTGACACCATCACTGATGACCTGCATCTCTTGTAACCCCCAAGCACCGATGAGGAAGATGCCAGTCAGGAGAGGACCGCAAGGGCATCCACATCACACCATAAGACAAGGGCCACCACCACCCCCCAGCCAGACAAACAGGCCAGACCCACTGTCAAGAACCAAGGCTTCCTCCCCCAACTCCTCACCTGATTCTTCTGGGAAGGATTCTTTAGGGTTGGCCTCTGGCTTCTTCTGATCCCTTCTCCTTGAGGGAGTCTTCTCTTTTGGAGTCCGGACCTTCTTATCGTGTAGGTAGGGTCTGGCCCCTCCGGAGGCCACCTTGGCAGAGATGTGACTCTGACCTCGGGGATCCCCAGAGGGCCAGTCCTAATTTCCAGGGAAAAAGCACGAATGCAGAAAAAACCCTGTTTCCGAATGGGCTCAGATGGGGGACCTTCGGTTCCTCTCAATCGGCAAGGAAGGCGTTGTTTACTCCACACCAAAAAGGAATGCTGGTTGAATAGATGTCTGATTCCACAATTGTCCAGACTGTAGGGAGTATAAATCTAAGAGAACACCAGAAGTTCTCCAAATTGAATGCTGAGAAGAGTAAAGGATATAAGGAGAAAAGGCAACACCACGTGATAAGTGACAGAAGATGGATATAAATAGGATTAGGACGAAAGAATATCTTGAGCAGGTTGTGAAAGGCTGACTGAAAGGAATAGAAATGTATACGGATATAGTCCAATAAAGCAAGAGCTAAAGGTTCCCAGGGAGTAGTCTGAGCAACAGGGACCCAACCAGTGAAAGGCAAAGGCAGCGCCGATAGAAGTATGAAATACCGGCGCCTACAATTCAAAATGAAATATTAGAGGAAAGGTAGAGTAGCGAATGGAACGGGAGCTAAGAAAGACAAACTAAGGGCAAAGGCACAGAACCAGGTGGCGCCGAGACACCGTGAGTAGAAGCAAAAAGAAAATAAGGCGGTGAGCAAAACAGAACAAACAGACAAAAAGAGGCACTGGCAGCAAGGAGGAGGGAGACTAGGGTAGGATTCAAGGTGGTCAGTAAGTTCGCTGTAGGCACGGAAGGATCCACAGAAGAAACTCCAACACACGAACCGAGCGTTGACAAACAGATACAATGCACCGGCTTGTGGGTGGAGCCAGCCTCTTAAAGGTACGGCGGCCATCTTGGGTGAGGACTGGAGCGTGCGCTGATCATAGCCTCCAGCGCTTCCACAATCTCCAGTTCCTGACACTCACAGACAGTGTGCCTGACCGGGTGGAAAGCCAGCCAACAACACCTGCTGCCAGTGTGCTGGACACACATCAGGATGAGCAGCACACACCCACAACAGTCGGAGGGGTGTCCCTTCCTGCGCCACCCACCACCGAGGATGTTTTCTGGATGCCAATGTGGACCCCGAGGGAGTCACAGTAGTGACTTCTACACCCACCCCAAGCCCCCTGCCCAACCCCCACCACATATGGAGCCCTACAGCAGTGATGATCCCTTCCTCCATGACTCTGACCTGAGGGATTCGGACCTGTGCCCCTTCAAGGAGGACAGCACCCAGGATGTAGGCCCCGTGCTTGCACCATCCACCACTCCAGCTCCAACCGCTCCAGCTCCCACCACTCCAGCTCCCACCACTCCAGCTCCCACCAACACCCTGGAGTCACGCCTGTGGAGGGTGCAGGCCCGACAGGAGGCAGTGTTGGCTCTCCTGCGGCAGTATATTGCCGATGGTGAGGACACAAGGAGGGGTATTGCAACTGCCATTGCGGGGACCACAGCGGCCATCGCAGCGAACACAGCCGCTGTGAATGCGTCGGCTGTCCTCATGAGGGACTGTCTGGGGGCAGTAACCCAAGCCCTCACTTCCATCCTGCTCCATATGCAGCGGCCACGCCTTGGAGCAGACGTGGAACCTGCCTCAGACACAGCCACCACACCAACATCCTCAGTCCCCGCAAGCCCTGTGCGCCAGACCCGGAGAAGTGCACG
This sequence comes from Ambystoma mexicanum, assembly GCF_040938575.1. Classification (NCBI taxonomy): domain Eukaryota; kingdom Metazoa; phylum Chordata; class Amphibia; order Caudata; family Ambystomatidae; genus Ambystoma; species Ambystoma mexicanum. Next base: position 1,080,731,107 of record NC_090928.1, on the reverse strand, counting down.
GCACTCGGAAATGCCACCCCCGGACAACAAAAAGTCAAGAAGTAGAGTGCCCAGACAATGGGAGTGGACACATGGTTGTGGGTGAAGGGGACCATTTCATGGAGTACATTTGGGGAATGTTGGGGTTTGTTGGGTGGGCTTGGGAGTTCACTGGGGTTTTTTGGGGTTTGTTGGGTGGGTTTGGAGTTCACTGGGGTTTTTTGGATGGGTTTGGGAGTTCACTGAGGGTTGGGGGGGGAGTGGTCACATTTTTCTCTGTTAGAACAAATACACCCGGTTTGTGCAAAAAAATTCAATGGCTGGACATTGTTCATTTTGTGTATATCCATTTAATGTGTGACGGTGTTCAGTGGCCAACTCCAAACAATCCCAGTGTGCATGTCCACATGCACCCAGTGTGTCAGTGACACATGTCTATCATAGTCCCTGTGGTTCAGAAGTATTCATGAATCAGTGCTTGGTGTACTGCATGGCCATCCCGTGCATCACGTACTGGCAAGAGGGCTACTTCACCTCTGTCTCCATCCTCATCATCCTCAACCGGTGCATGCATGTCAATGTCAGGTGGCAGTGGTACATTTCTCCGGACGCACATGTTGTGCAGCATGACACAGGCCATGGTGATCTTTGCCACCTTCTCAGGACTATATAGGAGTGCCCCACCAGACCTGCTTAGGAAGTGGAAACACGCCTTCAACAGGCCAAAGGTCTGCTCAATCACAACACGGGTACGGGTGTGCACACGATTGTACTCCTCTTCATGGCTGTTTTGCGGGTTCCGCACAGGGGTAAGTAGCCATGGCCTCAAGGGATATCCTCCATCACCTGCAAGCAAATACAAATAGGTGTGTGTCACTCTGAGCTGCCACCTTCAGGAAGCACAGTCATGGCCACAGCTATTTGGTGTGGACATGCACATGTCCCTGTACGTATGCAAGATTGTTACGTTGATGCATACTATACTGTTTTGAGGTGTGGTAGTCTGGATGGTGTTCCATAGATGATGCAGGGTGTAATGATGCATGCTGAGCCGGATGTACTGTGGTTGTACAACAATGTTTTGCCTCCCGTTCATGCTGTGTATTCTACACTGTGCATGGTCACACTAGCCACATTGGCACAGTTGCAATCCTGTTCATTCATGCATTGCTTGTCATACCCATGGTGGCGTGGTTGTGCCTCTTACTTGTTGTGTTCGATATGCATTGATGGTAAAATGTGTGCCAGTGATGTGTCATGTTCTGTTTGGGAGGTTCAGGTCAGGAGTGTTTAGCTCTGCATGCATTCTACAATCACCAACATGTCCCACCCAGGTGGAGTATGCACCCCCTCTTTCCCACCCAGGTGGAGTATACATCCCCCCCCTTTCCCACCAGGTGGAAGGTGGAGTATGCATCCCCCCTTTCCCACCCAGGTGTAGTATACATCCCCCCCTTTCCCACCCAGGTGGAGTATGCATCCCTACACATCAGTGCCCCAAAGCACTTCCATGCGCCAGTTGGGCAACTCACCAAGAAGCCAGGCACGTGGTCCAGCATGTCGCTCCATGTGACGTGGTAGCGTGGAGTTGCGCAGCACCATGGCATCATGTGTTGATCCGGGATATCGGGCGCAGCAATGTGTGATGATCTTGCTAGAGTCACATACCATCTGCACATTGATGGAGTGGTATTGCTTGCGATTGCAGTACACCGCCTCTATGGCATGGGGGACTACCAATTCAACATGGGTGCAGTTCAGGGCACCAAAACAATTGGGCATGCCTGCCAGTGCATGGAAGTCTACTTTGGTGTTGGCTATCTCCTGGGCAGTCCGTGGTAGGGATATGTGGGTGCTTGCGTGCTTCAGGAGGGCATCCAGCACTTGGTTCAACATGCGTGAAAAAACTGGTTGTGAAATGCCATGCAGCTGCCCCACTGTGTGTTGATAGGTGCCTGTGGCCAGGAAGTGGAGCACGGACACCACCTTTAGTAGCGGCGGGATGGCAGTGCGTATTTCTAAGAGGCTGGCAGTGTCGTTGTGTATCATGTCCACTATGGTGGTGATGGTGTCCCGGTCCAAACGGTACAGGGTATGGATCTGCTCATGGGTTAGGTTGAATGGCCTAGGTCTGATGCAAGGGATTGGAGGCTGCCTACGAGGCACTGGTGGCTGCGCTGGTGGTAATTGCTGGGCCTGTCTCACCCTCCTTCTACTCCTGCATCTCCTCTGTGCTGCTTGCTGTTGCTGCTGTTGTTGTTGGTGTTGTTGCTGTAGTTGTAGCAGTATTGGCATGTCATCCAGCACCATTATTGTAACAGCTAGTGGTAGCATTTTGGTGTTGGAAGGGGTGTGGTGTGTGGGTCTGCTCATTTTATACTGGGCTAGCCTCCATTGATTACACCTGTGGTGATTGTGTGCACCTGTGGCAGTTGGCTTGATTGCTGATTGTCGTTTGCGGGTGGTCCGCAATGCCTGTATGGCCGGCATCGTGCAGCCCGTGATTACCGGCTTCTGGATGCCGGTATTTGCATGTCCGCGTGGGTTGGGATGTCCTCCTATTACCGGCATGCCGGTATTTGCTCCCCGAAGGGGTGCGTGTACGCGCCTATGCCACTATTAGAGGCACCTTTATTTAGGGTGCTCCTAATAGCGGGTTGCCGGGTCATAATACACTGGAGCGGTAAGCGATGCCGGTAATCCTTTAACGGCATCGTTTTTCCATTACCTCCAACCTCGTAATGAGGCCCCATGTATTTGATTGTCCAATGTCATTGTTGGCCACATGATTGATTGATTGTTTCACACGAGTAGGGACAATGTCAGGCATTGTTCCTTGAAGCTCTTTTCCGAAAAGTTCCTGCGAAAAACTCTGTAGTCCAATTGCTGGTGATCTCCTGATCACGTGGTTTCCTGATTGTAGATAGTGTTTCCTAGTCCCCAGCCAGATTACTTCTTCTTCAGTGCAAAAAGTTGGCAAAGGACAAGCTCTATGATCGTTCGCCCGTGGGCACAGTCATATTTTTGAAGTGAGACTAGTGCTGTGGACGCAGATTTTACCTTGTGACTCTTGGTACTGTTTGATCTGCAAACAGTGTGTTGTTGCTTCCTGATGGAAGTGATGAAATGACAACAGGACTGTGCAAGGGTGTAGAAGGATCTGCAGAAGCGTTTGGAGACAAAGCAGCAATCTCCCCAGGCCCCGCGGGCTCAGGAAGTGTCTCCGGAACACCCTTGGTGCTTTTCAAGGCTGATTTATCTTTGGGAACAGAGCAAGAAAGTTTCTTCTTATTTTCTCCATTGTGTGGCAAAGGAAAAGCTATCTTCTTGATGTGTGTCTATCCAGTGTCTTTTCCCATCTACTCGTACAGCAGTCTGTGTGGCCAACAGGACCTGGAGCGGTCCTCTCCAGCGCGGTGTGAGACAGGATGCTCTTTCAAATGCTTTAGTTAGCACCCAGTCGCCGGGTCGAAGTCGATGAACTGGCCCCTCCTATTTTACAGGGAGGGCTTCTCGCACCTGTTGATAAATCAAATACAAGTTTTGAGTTAACTGGTCACAGTATTCAGAAAGGAGCAAATGCTCTATGTCTTTTAGTAACTTGGGCTCTGATATCCAAAAATAGGCATAAAAGGGAGGCATAAACCAACCCTTGGTGTTGCTGTTCTTTTACCAATATTATGCTGTAGGCATACCATGCAATTTTGGACAAAGCGCTCAGCAGTCTTTGGAATATTCACATTAACCCAGACAGGTTCTAACAATTTACAAATCTTTTTTTTTTGGCACATATATGAGTTGGACCATGAGCCATTGTCACCATAGCGGTAACATAAGCACTGGGCCGAATCCATTTATATTGTTCAGTGTCTACCCAACAACCCTCATCATCTAAACTTGCTGGACCCTCAGCCCACTGTTTGATTTCGTCGGGGGTAGCGTCAGCCTGAATTTCTTTTATGCAACCAATCCCTTCATCTATCACACAAGTGTTAGTGACCCCTTTTATAGGGTCCAGTACATACATTTTAGAATGTAAATCAGTAGCAGTTTGTTTTGCTATTCTGTCAGCAAAAGTGTTACTTTTCCCCATATCATCTGTTACTTTCTGATGTGCGGTTCACTTCATGATTGCTAGTTGAGTAGGAAGCGCAAGTGCTGAGAGTAGCCGAAATATCAAGGTACCATGTTAAAATATTTTTTCCTGTGCAAGGTCAAGGAACCTCGCTCTGCCCATGGTCAACCCAAGTTATGAACCACCCCAAAGTTATACTGGTTATCTGTAAATCTATTCACTCTAAGCTTTTATGAAAGTTCACAAGGCTAAATCAGTGCAATAATCTCTGCAGCCTGCACGGAGTTATGCAAAATTCTCCTGGTTTCACAGTCATGCTTAGTGTAGTGATGGCATAAGCAGTGGTGGATGTACCATCCGGAAGTTTGAAGTAGGAGCCATCAAAAAACATCTCCCCTTGTGGATCATTCAAAGGTGCATCATTTAAATCAATCCTGCCTTTAATTTCTTACACTGTGGTATAAAGGCATTCATGTGACATTTCGTCACTGCAATGCAAGCAATATCTTGCGGAAGAGGAATCAATTCAGCCAAATTCAATACGCAACACCTTTAAATTTGAATATGCGGTGCAAATAGGAACAGTTCATATTTAGTTGATAGTGTGGAAGTAAGGTATTGCTTTTTGTGTTCTACTTAATAGAACATCTACAGAGTGAGGTGTCATGCCAGTTAAAGTACGGCCTAGAACCATTCCCTCACTCTGCTTCGCGAACGCAGCAGCAGCAGCGACAGATCTCAGACATCACAGCAAAAGCGCATGCAACAGGATCAAGTGTGGAGGAAAAAATAACCGCACAGTCTATTCTCCCACCTCTTCATGCTCCTGTGTTAACACAGCCAAAGCACCTCCATCACATTCATGCACATATAAAACAAAGGCCTTCTCATAATTTGGTGTGCCCAAAACCGGTGTTGAACACAGTGCAGTCTTGAGCAGATCAAAGCTTTCTGGTGTTCCAAGTTCCACGATAGTGGCAAAGAAATGCCCTTCTTTGTCAATGCCAACATTGTTTTGATCACTAGTGAAACTTTTGGGATCCACTGTCTACAGTAAGAAGCCATTCCTATCAAGACTCTAACGTCTTTCTGTGTATTTGAGACAGACATGCTAGAGATGCTTTTTATCCGTTCAGTTATCAATCTTCTTCCCTCCTTTGACAGGAGATAGCCAAAATAGGCGACCTCCTGTCAACAATATTGAAACTTTTTCAATGAAGCTTTATGCCCATGCTCTGCTAGATGAATAAGCAGCAACACAGTGCCCTCCTTGCAAGCAACTTCTGAGTCTACAGCTAAAAGAAGGTCATCAACATACTGCAATAATGTACAAGTGGGAGGCAACTCAAGTGTATCGAGCTGCTCTTTCAAGCCCTACTGTAAATGCTCAGACTCTCTGTGTACCCTTTTGCAGAGAGCAGAAGTTAGAATCAAGAGGGAGGATATTTTCCAAAATGCCGTTTGAAGTCAATTCTAATTAACTGCAGGTTTTAATACAAAGGCGAAATGGCTTAGGACAATTTCCATAATCAGACGATATTTATGCGTATATGGTTTAACAAAACCAACAACCATCCTATTTATCTTGTGTTTATTGACTTCAGAGTTGCTTTCGACTCAATTTCCAGAAAAATACTATGGCAAAAATGAATGCAGGCAGGTTTCCCCAAATACATTCTACATATACTACAACAGATGTATTCAAATATATCAATACAGATGAAACTGACGCAAAATGGTCTTTTATCCCAGTCTATAAACACTAATCAAGACCTAAAACAAGGCTGTATATTGGCTGTGACACTATTTCATTTTTATTTTTATATTAAAGACTTGAGCACACTATTTCATAACCCGCAAAATTTTCCACCAAAATCAGATATCAACCAATTCCACACTTGTTCTACACAGATGATCTTGTCATCATTGATCGGACTCTGATTTGTCTTCAAAGGCAGTTGCCAAACTTAACTAATTATGCCAATGAAAATATGGGGCCTCATTACGACCCTGGCGGTAAGGAGTGAATGGCCCCGTAAAAGATGCCGGCGCCGTTCACTCCGTACCGCCGCATTACGAGTTCCCCTCGCGGCACACGGTAAGCACGCCTGGGAAAACCAGGCGTGCTTACCGGGTCCCGCGAGGGGTAGAGGGAGCAAAGAACGGGCCATCTCGTAATGGCCCATTGTTTGCTCCCTCTCCCATTCCCATTCAGCCCTATTGGGGCTGAATGGGAATGGGGAAGGACCATGTCCGAGTCCTTGGAGGGAGGAATTACCGGGCCTTCCGAACTCGGAATGGCCCGGTAAATCCTCATTCCGAGGACCCGGACACCAACGCAATTTCAGCGGCAGCAATGCCGCCAATAACGGCATGGTTACCGCCGAACTCGTAATGAGGGCCATGCTCTCAATAAATGTTAACAAATCAAAGATCATGAAATGGCAATGCACCAAAAGAAAATTCTAAAAACTTTCAAGTGGACAGCTGGTTGCAAGAAAATTGAGATCATAAGCCAGTATAAATATTTAGGCCGAGTGGTAAATGATTCCAAAAATGAAGCCCCATATAAGGCAGACTTAAGATACAAAATTCAGACTTTGACATTACAAGCAACATTGATTCAGTGAAAATATGGGACATTTTCATATATTCCTTTACTAAAGTTCTTTAAAGGTAAAGTGGTGCCTGTGGTAACTTATAAAGGCCATACCAAACTCCCTGAGAGCCAGCCAGATTTGAATCTTCTTGAGGGTGCCTTCTGAAAGTCACTGTTGCCAATTCCAAGATCATTTCCGATTCAAGTAGAGCATAATGAATTAGGACTGATATCTCTGAAAGCCCTTGTTGATTGGAATGCATTAATGTTATATACCAAATGTAAAACATCAGATTGTTATCCAGCCTCACTATTATCAGCCATAGAGTGGGACATGAGCCCTAAAAAACCACTAGCTACATGGGAAACCTCATGTTGTGCCACAATGCTAAGCGCAGATATAGATTCATTGATATCTAATCCAGCTAAAGCAAAACTAAAACTATGGTACAAAGACTGGAATAATACTTGGTTGGAGTGAAATAAGTATAAGATCTTTACTACAGGATCCTTTCCTGAAAAACAACTAAACACAATACCATTATATCTAATGAAATTCCCGGACCAACAATACAGAGCCAATATCATGAGACTTAGGTTTGATTTGTGGCCCACTAAAGCAATCTTAGCCAGAAGAGCAAAAATAATTCTTGATGCTACTTGTCGTTAATGCAACAAAAAAAAAAACAGAACAAGTAGAATCATTGAAACATCTTGTGCTTGAATGTGGCAGCTTGAAAGCTCTAAGGCATGAATTATTGGTAATTTTCAGATACTATTGCAGAAATATATGTGGGATATGAAGAGTTCTTTAAATCTAGCTACAATAAGGTACTTAACAAAACTAGTGATTATGGTTTTTAGTAATGTAAATGATTTGAAAAAGTTGTTTTACAACTAAAACATATTTAAAATGATTGATCTCTAGCTGTCCAAAGCCAACAAACTTAAGATATTGTGGGTGGCACCCAGTCATCACACATCCACAAAACAACTGCAGCCATATAATTGCCATCTCAAACTCTTTAACAATTTGACTGAAAACCCCATTAATGGACCATAGTGGAATCATCTTTAAAACCCTAGCCATCACACATAAATGTCTCACCAACAATGCCCCAAAAAACCTCTCGCACAAGTTCACTAAAGCAGCACTCAGTTGACACCTTTTGTAACCTGTCTTAATATCCCACTACTACTCTCTATTAGCTGAACATAACTGCCAATGTACTATGTTTTAAATATACTTTTTTCATGTGCAAACAGCTCCTTGATGCCTATGGGTATTTCACGCTTTACAAATGAAAAAATAAATAAAATAAATAAATAGTACGACTCTAATTTGGTTTTCAACAGTATGTAATTTCTTTGTGGTAATTTTGTTAGCACCATTCCTATTGGTTGTAAGAGAATTACTGCCAGTTTTAAATCCCTGTCAAATTCCGAATTAGTGTTAAAGTCAAGGATTTACCTCCAGCTAGGATTTTTATCTTCCACTTTAATTGCAGTATTTACACAGGTGGATTTAGTGCCTGTGGTAAATCCTCCAAATCCCCCAAGAATTATGAACTCAATGATTGGCGAATAACACCACCATAACGCCACTGTGAGGAATCGACGCTGAAGTGCCTAGGAGAAACTCCCATGAACGCTGTCTCTGGCAATACTAGGCTAAACAGGGCACCAGAAGGTTAGGGTGACAAAGGGTTAACTATTCCTGTCCTCTGGGAGGGGATAACTGACAGGGCTGAAAGCCAATCAAGTCAAGGTCTCAAGCTGTTGTCTCCTCTCTTTTGTTTTGCTGGTTGCCAGGATACGGAGTTGGAGGAGAATGACGCAGACAGTTACAGTCGGACTTACTAAAAGCTCCTGAGGGAACGAAGAAACCTGTAGTTTATTTAAATAAGGAAAAGAGTTGCGCCGTTGCGCTTTAACAAGTTATTTGTGTGAAAGTTATGAAGCGATCTGCCGAGTGAAACAAGCGGCGACCGAGGGCTGTGCCCCACAAAGAAAAGCGGCCACCTATGAGGTGAGGGGGAAAAACGTTCCCGGGATAAAGGAGGGGGGGAGAGACCGAGAAGCGACCCACTTGTGGCTGCAGTTATAGTGGGAATAAAACCCCTCCCAATGCACTCGATCCGAAGATCATTGTAACGGCAGAGGGAGAGCGAGAAGGTGCCGCTTAAGGCTGGGGAAAGCAAAACAGAAAAGGGGCGGAGTAAACTCGGAGACGCCGAGTTACATACAGCTGTGCCGTTGAAGGAAAACGTACAAGAGTCGCCAAATTCATCCATGTCAGCACAGCTGGGAGTAGAGCTTTGAACGACGCTACAGTGTTATGAGCGGCTCAGAGGAATAAAGACAGTCAAGCTTCATACCAATGACCGGCGTATGAAGGTGAGGAGAATCTGACATCAGATACGCTGGAAAGCACATTTAAGAGGGAACACAGCTTCCCAAGCTCCGGCGCAGAGAACGAATCAGAGAGAGAGAGAACGAGAGACAGGAGCCATAGTGCTTGAATGCTTGATTAACTCAAGCAATAACGTAATTCCTAAAGTGATAAGAGAACCAAGAGGAAAAGAACTATAAACTGTTAAGGGAAGTTAAGGACTGTAGAAATTAACAAGCAAGGTGCCTAAGACACTACGGACAGCAACAAGGAAGGAGAAAAAAAGGCACCAGTACTGAATGTGAGAAACAGAGACTGTATATTTCAAGGTGATATAAAGCAAAATACTTTCCTTAAAGAATTAATTGAAGAGTCCAGTTCCGCTGCAGGAAGCTATTCCCTACAGTTGAAGACATCGACCAAGTTGAAAATGTATCCTTTTACCTTTTAAGAAAGGAAAGTTACATTAATATAAAAGTTGCCTCTAGAGCAGACAAACACTAAACTTCAGTCTCGGTCTCGGCGTACTTATTTGCCATATGTAATACATGTTTACAGCCACTTATAATCAGGCAGTAATTTCACAAGACTATCTGACAATATCAATAATTGAGTTTGACAGTAAATCCAACAGAGTTAACCACCAAATGCGTAATGAAGCTGTGTGTACTGCGACGAATCTGATGATATCATCCGCTCTGATATCATCCCTTCTCCTCAAGGGGGAGACCTTTCCCAGGGGGGCCGGGTGGTGCGCCCACAATACAATAATCCCCCTGTGGGTGGTGCATAGTGGGAAGATCACATGGGAAGGGAATACCCTTTTTTGAACGAGGGACAAACAACACCAGGTTATGCAGTATCACTCCGTTAAAAGTCCTTCAACCAGGTTCCAAAATGGGCACGGTGGGTAGAGAACCGTGAACTATGCTCTCCTGAATCATGGGGCTTCCAAGCCTCAAGCCACTTTCTGAGCCCTCCCCAGGCACTATAAGCGGAGCAGGGAGTACCCATGCAGAAGGGGGAATTATATTAGAAGCATCTCTGCAGAAAGTTCAGCGTGCTATTAGAAGGAGAGAAGCCGGTGTTAAGCCCAGGGTACGTCCCCGAAGGCGCCCACAGTGAAGCCGAGCTGCACAGGGAACACTCGCAAGGTTGGACCCAGTGAGTATCCCCAGGGAAGTGAAGAGAATGACAGGAGCGTAGGTCTGCCCCGGAGGCAGACCGCACCATCAAAGGTGCAGAGAGTGGGACTTGTCTTGCAAGCCCCTGGCAAGAACTCGGATGAAGCAGAGCCTCTGGCGACATAGGAGGCACGGAAACAAGCAAAGAAACAGCTGCAGAGGAGCCACGTGAGGACCGCTCACCCTCCTCTACCCAAGATTGTTACTGTTAGCGGCCCGTTGGAGAAGGAGCAGCCAAATGACTGTATCCCTCATAAGGGACCAACATGGGTGAAAAAGAAAAAAAGAGAAAGGACAGGGAGACTTATAAAACCTCCTGGGCCAAGGGGTAAATATTCAGAGCACTCCCCGGTGGGCCAGAGACAAAGCCTGAGACTCAGACACAAGAGGGGGAAGAACCCCCGGCAAAGAACAGTCAGGAGTGGATTCAGTAATCAAGGAGACATCTGGGGGGAGCGCAGAAGTTCTGGAGATAGAGCCCAGCCAGAAGGCCAACAAGGGCTTGACTTGGAAGTAGGCTCCGAAATTGCAGTGGGGGAATTGAAACCCACAGAAGGGGATGTTTGGAGGGGGAAAGGACAATACGAGCCCCCCTAGGTAAGGTGAACGGCAATAGCCCAACTCCCAAGTGCAGCACACATAATTACAGGAGGGCATAGAAGGCCATAGACCTAATAAACAATCAGGGAGAGTAATAGCCTCCCTCCTGGTCGGAACAAGGACATTCTGGCTAACAGAAAACTTCAGGAAACCCTAGCGGCCCCCTTCCCACCCAACGATCCACCACTCGATCCACCACTTAACCGACAGGATGCCTCACTACCATATACATATTCTGCTGGCCAGACAAGAAATAAATACACCAGCCATACAAGTAATACATTGGACAGTGGAGGGCAAAATTAGATACCCCACAGTCCGAGAGGGACCAGGGAACATTCAAGACCTGCCTTGCCACAGGCCCTCAAGAAAAGATCAAGTCCTCAGCGAGGATTGAAATCACCTACAATGTCCAAAACCCCGGGGAAAAGTACTGCCAATATCCTCAAAGGGGTCAAGGAAACCCTCTGAGAGCAACCTTCAAAGGATGTGGGCAAGGAAGTGATCTCCCCCAGGGTGCACAAGCGGGACAAGACCATATAGATCGGAGCAAGCCCCTAATGGAGGCGGGTCAGGACCAGAACGTGACACAGTCACTCCTCAAGCAATACTTCATGGACTTTGGTTACAAAATATCAGAAACGGTTCAGAAATAAATTACCATTATGAGAGAGGATCTAGCGGCTGCCCTCCAGGAGGTAAAACAAGATGTGAACAAAATGAAGGAAAGGCTGGATACAAATGAGAAAGCAATACATGAACTGACTGAGGATGCAAGAAAGACCGAGACCTGGGTAGAGCAGCTGGCAACAGCAACTCTCAATCTAGAGCTTTAGACAGAAGATTTGGAAATTAGGTTGAGGAGATCGAACATACAGATCAAAAACCTGCCCAAGGAGGTTTCCAGATAAAGAACTCGAAACAGCAGTCAGAGGAATCTTTGAGGACTTACTGTATTCAGAGGACAAGCTAGAGGTGAAGATGGATAGAATCCACAGAGTCGGCGCCCAAAGAGCGGAACCAGGGGCCCGGTCTAGGAATGTCCTAGCGGCATTGCAAGACTATAAAATTAAGCAACAAATATTGCACCTATCAAGGAAGGCCAAACAGATTACATACAATGGAGTCGATCTGATGCTATTCCAAGACCTGTCTCAGATAACCCTGTCCAAGAGAAGGAAGATGGGCCAAGTTGTTCAGGCACCTAGAGATAAGGACATTCAATATAGGTTGACGCTCCCATTTGGCATGGTGTTCAAATGGAAGTACAAGCAACATTGGATTACCTCCTACAAGGAAGGTTTGAGGATTCTGGGGATCGAGGAAGATGATCAGGACACAAGGCCTACCCAACTGAAGGTAAAATCAGGACCCAAGAGCTGGGAATGTTCAACGGCTGGGAATTTAAAGCGGAATATGAAGGAGGGTACTTACCCCAACTGAAGGGCCCTTCAACAGAAAGGTAATGAAAGAGCTGGTGAACCACAGAGGACTCCTGTTCGACGCAAAAAGGACTTAGAGGTACAAAGGGTGAAGCAAAAACAAGCCTGGGGAGGGGGACCAATGGGAAAACACAAAGGGCTCTGAGGGGAGGGGGGCAGAGTAGGAATCCAGAATGGGTTGGGAAGAAGACGCCGAAGCGCAGGCTGAAGGTTTTAAGGGGTTCAATCCCCGAAGAGGAGATTCGGGGGGGCAAGAGGCCAATTGAGCCTGCTCAGCCAGGAGGAGTGGAGGGGGGGAATGGAGGAGGGAAGTGAGAGGTGGGGGATGATAGGGTGACAGAGACAAGGGGGGTCCAACCAAAGTTGGGCCTGGGAGAGTAGTGGAATTGGAAAAACCTACGAAAATGGATAGCCTGGGGAGAATAAGTATTATATCCATGAGCATAAAGGATTTGAATTTGCTGGCAAAGAGAAAAAAAAAAACTGGAGAGATACTTACGAAGGGAGGGACCAGCTTTAGATACATTGCAGGAAACCCATTTACAGACACAGGATAGGGACTGCATGAGACTGTTACGATACCCCACAATCTACCAGTCCACAGAAATGAACAAGAGGGCAGGAGTGCTGATAGCTTTACAGAACTCGATGGATCTCATGTTTATGGAAATGGGTAGGGACTCCCAACGGAGATATATAGCAATAAATCTGAAAGGGAGAGCAGAGGGACATATGCTAGCAACTATCTATGCCCCAACCATGGGCCAAGATTCCTTTATTCAACAATCCCTGCTTAGACCAGATACATTTGCGAAAGGTCCCATAATATTGACAGTGGATTTTAACATGGCATGGAACCCGGAAAAAGACAGGTCGTCAAAAACTAAAGGGACTCAGGGAATGCCCTTGAAGAATTAGTAGAAAAGGTGGACAGACTAGCTTTAATTGAGGTATGGAGGAAAAAGGAAGAGCACAAGGTGGGATTCACATTCTTCTCACATGTCCACCAATCAACATCACGTATAGAATACATATGGGCCTTCAGGAAACTCTTGGGTAGGGTTAGAAGAATACTTGAAGAGGGTAATTGCCAGGATGGGTGTGGGAGCCAGCAGGGAAACGAGTAAGGAATACAGAGCAAGAAAGGCCCAATTGGAAATTATACAGGCGAGGGCTGCAGAAAAAGCATTGGCATATTTAAAACAGAAATTGTATATCAAGGCCAATAAAGCAGCTAGACTTCTGGCCAGTACTTTGAGGAGGGGGAGAAGGCCAAAAGAATAGTCAAAGTAAGGATGGAAGGGGGGAACTCAGTATGGACACCAATGTTCAGGAGTTCTCGAGGTTCTACACAGAGCTATATAGGTCAGCAAAACCCACAGAACAGGGCCAATGGGAATATCTAAAATGGGATATTTTTCTCAAATTACAGCTCAAGAAAAAGATATACTAGATCTTGACATTACTTCAGATGAAGTGCTGAAGGTCATTATGGCCTTGCCCAATAATAAATCTCTGGGTCCGGATGGGTTTACCACAGAGTTTTATAAAACGTTTAGGGAAACAATGATTCCAAACTTGGTCACACTTTTTAATGAAATGGGGGAGAGGGAAGAATAACGACAAGGATGGAAGAAAGGAAGGTAGTCTTCCTCCACAAATAAGGGGAAGATCGGACAGAGTGCGGCTCCTGCAGGCCAATAGCTCTAATCAACATGGATGCGAAAATCTTTACAAATGTCCTGGCGAACTACCTGGATCAATTTCGTCCATGTATAATCAGCCCAGATCAGTCAGGCTTTATTAGGGCCATGGCAGACTAGTGATAACACCAGGAAAGATCAATGAAAAGTATCCCAGCGATCCTTGTAGCCTTGGACCAGAAAAGACTCAACCGGGTGGAGTGGGATTTCTTGTTCACAACAATGAGGTAAATGGGATTTGGGGAGAAATTCCAAAAATGATCAGGGCAACTATCACAATGATATATGATATGATATGATATGGCATTTGTAACGCGCCGCCTATACACAAGTGTTTCAAGGCACGACAAGGCAAGGAAGGGGAACAGAGAGATGAAAGAGACAACGATCTTACTAGGCCAAGTGACATTGAGATGGCGCAAGTGCAGGGGAGGGGGAGGGTAAAAGTGCCAGGGGAAACGGCAGGATGCAGTGCTGTACATGGGATCAAAACAATAGCAAGAAGTGTGGCCAGCAGGTGGCAGGTCCAATGGTAAGAGCAGACAGCAGGTGTCCAAAAGTGCAGGTAGGGGGACTGTAGGGTTACAGATACAGATCCAAGTGCAAGGGTTGCCACGAGGCAGTGCAGGTGTGTATCTGGGCGGGCAGGGACCTGGGCCCAAAATCAGAGGGTAGCCAGGTGACCAGTGCAGTATCAGACAGGATCTATCACTTAGGTTGGCAATTAATCGTCATCTATGTGAGCCCATTAGGCTCCAAAGGGGCATGAATCAGAGCTGCCCGCTCTTGGCCTTGCTTCATGCAATTTACTTGGAACCACTACTGGAGACAATAAGAACAAAGGGCCAGGTTTTGGGGATAACATTCGATTCATAAGGTGGCCGCTTTCACGGACAATATGCTTTTGATGTTGCAGGAGCCGGAGAGTTCCTTGAGAGCAATGGACAGAGAGACGAAACGTTTTGGGATGGTAGCAGGGCTACAAAGAAATCCCCCCAAAACTGAAATATTGAATCTTGTACTATCTAGAGAGATGGAAGAGGGGCTCAGGAACTCTTATCCATATACGAAGGTAGAGAACTACATAAGTTAACTGGGTATAAAACTAAAACAGCGGAGTAACTATTTGGGGCCAACTACACACCCCTGTTAGAAGCAATCAGAAACAAGATGGTGGACTGGGTCCACCTATGATGTCCTAGATTGGAAGGATTAACGTGCTAAAGATGGTAATACTTCCACAGCTGTTATGCTACTTTATGACTCTCCCCATCCAAGTCCCAACCTCCTTCTTTCGAACAATCCAAAATCACACTGGAAGATTTATCTGAAATAACAAAAAAACAACAATAGCCAGAAGGGTGATAATGATGCTGAGAAAAGAGGGATGGGAGAACCAGATAAGGATAGTGAGGGATTGTTGGAGACATGATTGGCTAAAGATATGGAGGGCAATGGATAGGGTGGTAATAGGGGAAAACATTGATGAAGTCTTGTAGAAACCAAAGGGAGATAGACCCAGAAACATGTACAATAGTAAGATATTGACAGTGGGAGGGTAGGATTGGTATGAAGTCATAAGGCGGCCTCTAATAACTACATTTCCCTCTCCATTCACTCATATTTTTGATAAACCAAGCTTCACCCAGGGTGTTGGGTAAGGGGCTTTGAGGCCTGCCAAGACGGGAGGCTGCCAAAAGATTCGGGACATGTTCAGGGGAGAAGAATCCGGTCTTTCTCCCAATGTAAAGAGGAGTTTGGCCTGGAGGAACTGGAGAGAGACTGATACTTCCAAATAAGACACTGGGTCATGCAGACACTATTAAAGAGGCAGCAACACGCAGGTTAACAGCCTTTGAGAAATACCTAACATCTGACTCGGGAGATAAACATATAGTGGGGGCAATCTATGCTTTTATCATACAAGGGGAAATTTCAGGGGGAAAAAATACATAACTCTTTGGGAGGAGGTCACTGACCAAGAGAGAGGGGCAAGAGATTGGCAACAGTTGTGGGAAAATATTCCTAAATTAACCACATCCTACAAATCCAAGAGGTATGGATACAATTCATGCTACAATGGCACTTAACCCCAGAGAAATTACACAAATGTTACCCCTCAGTCTCGAACCTGTGCTGGAGGCAATGCAGAATGGTGGGAACCTGGAACCACATTTGGTGGGATTGCCCCCACATTCAGGAATACTGCAAGATAATATGGGAAACGATAGGAGAGGTACTGGGGCTGAAGGGAAAGGGAATAGAGGGTTGGCTATTTTGGGGCTGGGGGACAACTGTAAAAACTATCTCCCAGAGCAGATTGCAAGATATATGCGATCTTGATGATGGAAGAGGCACTGGGGGTGGTGAAAAAAGCAAAGAGGTGGAAGGATCCACTTCTTTAGGATGCAGTCGTCATCTTGTCAACAGGCGCAGTCACGCCTATTGCCATTGCATTCAGCTGCCAAGATCGTTGAAGCAGCAGTGTGTCGTCTTGGATGTCGAGGATGCAAGTGTGCCTGTTTACAAGACGACAACTGCATCCTAAAGAAGTGGATCCTTCCACCTCTTAATCTGAGCCACTAAGCTCCTCGGATTCGACCACATAGGACCTTCCACTCGTAAAGACACTCCTGTCCTGATGAAGGCCTACACCATTAGAGCTCACCTAGCTCCACGTAAAATGACCGAAACACTCTCGTGTTGACATGTATTATATGTTGTTGTTCAACTCTTGATTGTGCCCACACTCTATGGGCCCCATACCTGTCTATGATTCCACTGAATTCTCTAAGCTTCCTTCCCAAGGAACCTATAGAGAATGAACAAACTGTACAAGTAGATGTCTCAAATATTGACTACTTGATCATTCGTACTTAGGTACTACACTTTGTATGTCCTAAAATGTGAATGTCCTATGTTTCTGAAAAATACCAGTGTATTACTACACCACTGCACTTCAAAATAAAACCCTTTTGTGCAGAAGAACAGTGTCATGAGAACTCTGTGACCACTCACACAAGGGGCTACCCAATCAGGGTATAGCAGTGGTTACTCTTCAGCAGAGATCTACCTGACCTTGCTCATTCGTTTGTTGATATTATTGTACCGACCTGGGCAGAGCAAGGCAATAACCAGGTACCCTTCCGAATACTACGGAGAAGAGAAGGGGCAGATACCCCAGGTATTAATAAGTGCATAATAAGTGGAAAGTTAGCTTGGCAGGAAAGTGAACCAGGCTGCTACAAACCACGATTGTGAGTCTGGGGCTCACACCTATATCAAGCTGAAAGTCAAAGGGAGTTAAAACTCCATGTGAAAGCAAGATTGAAGATAAGGAACACTATGTTTGGCAGGAGAGTAAACCAAACAAACCAAAAGTTCCATTGTGAGGCTAGGACCTGTACCCTTATAAAGCAACAAGTCTAAGGGAGTCAATAGCTCCAAGTGAAAGCAAAATTGAAAACAAGAAGCACTATGCTTGGCAGCAGAGTAAACCAAATAAACCAGGTATTCCATTGCGCATCTGGGACCTACACCTTAAGGAACGGTCAAGTATACAACGTGCAAGGACCCCAAACATATGAAGCAACTGGGTTTTGGCAGGAGAGTATACCAAACCCCCACAAGCATTGCAAGTTGGGGATGCACACCAAAAATAGAGTTGAAACAAAAGGGATTTAGAATCCTGGGACTAAGGAATGTATTGTACTTTTTTGAGAATCCTTTCCTCGATATTGAATAAGAAGAGCACGTAAAGACATTTTTCCTTTTGAAGTATAGGGGAAAGGAGCAACCCCCTAGGTTTGGAACATTATACTTTCTTAAATCCTTTGGAAGCCTACTGAGAACATTATTGTTACCTTGATGAGCACCATTTTCTTTAGAAAGTGATAAACCTTACACCATGTGTTAGTTCATATTGTGAGGGACAGTGATAGGTTTTGGGGACGTGACTGGGATAGATTTTATTCTTTTGGACATCCTGAATGTTTTCACTTGTTATTTCGAGGCAGGAAAGCCGCTTTGAGACGTAGAGAGAGGAAATACTTTCCGCAAGCTCATCATTTTTACTTTCAATTAAATTCTATACCCAGCAATATACCACATGTGTGCCCGAACCTTACTGCTGGTACCTCACAGTACCCTAAAAGCCTTACAGTACACACACTTTCACACCAAAATAACACATATCTGATTGATATGCAAGGGAGTTTGTAATCGACTACCTTTGAGAATGAAAAAATGATAATCCTTCCTCTTAATGTCTGCAGATACACACACACACACAACCTCCATGCAACAGTGGCTCACATTAAGCTAACCAACAGACACCCAAGTACAACGGAATAGACAACTAGCCAAAAATGTGTACATACAATGTATCATTTTTAGGTCAAACTGTGCATCTCAATCACTAGCAATATCTCACATCAGAAACAGGCTTGTAAGTGGTGATGTCGAATAGTGCCACTCCAATAGTTATGTATACATGTGAACAAATTAATAAATACATATGATAATACAAATCTGCTAAGGATCCTGGCAAGCAGTGATGGGGTTACCAGAAAAACAACCCTAATAGGAAGAGTTAATCACCAGTCAATGCACGTGTCTCATATCCTTCTGATGTTTATCAGATCTGAATGTTCTGTGTATCCAGGCTGATTATCAGGCTGGCAGCACTTTGATAATGGCCATATGAATTAAAAGCTGCTTACTTTCCAATACCAGTCCAAGTGGAGTAACTTGCTCAATGCGTGAAATAAAACGGATGGTAAATAAACAAATTATGTGAATAAACTAGTAAGTGTAGCGACCAACAACAGTTATATTTGTGCCAATCAGCGTGGAGCATTTAAGTGCAAGGAAAGTGAGCTGAAATCCCATTGCCATTACCTACTGCACAGAAATGCTCAGACATTCAGATTGTATTATGCAAAACAAAAAAACAAAAACAAAACACTTCAGTAAAGCAATGGGTATTCGAGGCAAACAGCAGCACTTTGAAAATGGGCATAATATAAATACTAGGGATGGGCAAGCCTTAAAGTGCTCAACCCAAATGCCAATTCGTACAGTACAAAAGAAATGGTTTAGTTCAGCTCAAGACAGTCAAGCCTGCATAGAGCTGGCTCACGAGTCACATCGAGCAGAGTCAGGAGAGCTCAGACTTGAATTGGCTCAATCCAATTCACACAGATTTGTCACTATGGGTTGAATTGAGTCATTTAGCATGCAGAGGCCAAGATGTAGACACCTAACAAGACGCTTCCACGTGTACATGCTGTGAGAATGGTCAGCCCACATGTTCTGTTTAGTGGAATCTATGGAGGAATATTAGAACTGATGTAGCCTGGACACATGATGTGGTTTTGAAGAAAGTAAACAGAAAGCTCATAAAGCCAATACAAATAGCTTTTGAAAAAAGAAAACAGAACACTGACAAAAATAGTGATACAATGATACTGACCAGTTACTTTAATCCATGAAGAAATTAATTTGCCTATGCAGGTCAAAACATGCCATGGCATGTCAGACAGAACACCAAATAAAGGACAGAACAAATAAAGGACAAAACAATTAATGAACGTCTTCTGATGTTCCCAATTATATTTTGAAGTACCCTCCTGAATACAACATCAGTTGTTGAACAGATACATGTATAACTCAGCGTGTAGTTGTTTCTTTCCAAGCTGTTATTCATGTTTTCAGAAAGGTTGTCTGTTGTATATCATGTATGATTTAGTAAGTTTAATTTCTAAGTTCTTCTTAATTTGAATATGACAACTATTGTTTTGTCTATGTACTAGCTTTTTCTGTATTTAACGATGTAACCAATGATTTATTTAACGTGAATTTATTTTCACAAATATATCACTGCAACACTGTACAATTTATGTGTGCTACTTCTGACTATGTATTATGAATGATTAGAGACATCTACTAGAAACCCAATGTTGCAACAGTTATATATATATATATAGCACATTGGTTCCTAGGGAATGGGCACCCTTGTGAATTGAGTTATACATATCTTGATTTGAATCAGCATAGTATTTTTTGAACCATAGGAACAAATTGATACACACCATGTGAAGTTGGCTTGACTTACAGAAAATAACAGCAGAAATAATTCCTACTAGGAACACCTTAAGTGTGATATGAAAGAAAGTATGGCAGCTTGCTAAATGAGCCCTGGCTCAATGGGGTTTATAATGAGTTTGGTGAGGTGGTTAAAAAAAAAAAAAAAACAGGTCATTTCATTGCAGCAATGTATTTTGCCAGTAATGGAATTACGCCACCTTTAACAAACCACCAAATTCAAAATTTGTTATTAAAGTAGAGGAGATATCTCAACGTTAAAGCCACATTGTTGAGCAATTACCACAGGCAGAATTACCACAATGGTATTTCCACTGTAACTCCCATGGAGTCACATGGACTCTGAAAATGGGGAGTAGGGCTCCCATTACTGGACTGGAAATGTGAGGGTAATTCCACCAGAAATACAACCAAACTCATAATGAGCCCCGATGAATCAGTCCACCATTTCTGTTGATTTTCTAATAAGCTAGCTAGTTAAATACTTTATTATGATCTCTCCATTGACCTAAACATAGACAACAAAACATAACAATTAGCAGGAGTACAAATACAATAAAATAGAATCAGCCAACTAACAAGCAGCAATGTTTATGCACATCGTTGGGACCAGTTTTACAAACACATAAATATCATATAGCATTTGTCAAAATTGACCATCACAGTCAAACACATTGCTCCAGAAGTTGCTTCAGCACAATTTGTAACCTTATAGAAAAGTGACTGTGGATGCAGCCAATTCGTATGTAAAATAAAAATAGCCTCTATTAAAATAAATTAAGCCTTCATCACCATCATTCAACTACAATTATAAAGTGCAATTTTTCAACTAGATAGGGATTTTGATAAAACATGGCTTTAGATGAAGCACACATGGCCTAGAGATCTGGCTCTTTGTGCAACCGAATATCTCCATTGAAAGCTGTATGTCTGTATGGCATCATGTTCCTAGTCACCATTATCGCAGAATTCAGTATTACTATACAGATACACGTGAGCCGATTCAAACCATCAAATAGTCATATTCATGAGAGCAGCTTCAATTTGCTTAGAATGTTTTGAACCTTTTTTAGATGCCGCGCCACATGGTTCGAATTGTTCAGTCTATTCGCACCATCATTCTATAGATAGGAATGAACATGATTTGAGCCTGTCGGCCCATCTCTATTATAGACCAAATAACATATATACACCATATAACATAACTATAACAATAAGAATACTTTGATTAGGTTAGAAGTTTGTACCTGAGGAAACCAAGTAGATCTCACCTAGAAATCCTACTCCGTAGACTATCATTCGCAGCTTCCTGGAAAGGGGGAAATGTTAAATCTCTGAAACATGCATTGGAGATTAGGGGAAGTCAACAAACCTCCAGTGCCATTTCCCTGAAGAGGTGCTGGTTATGAGCAAAGTCTACTTCACAGGGCAAGGCTTAGCAGCCTTTCTAAGAACCACATACCACATGAAGGCCCTCTGCGTGAGCTCTGGAAGCCGAAAGAAGGGCCAGCTTTATTTGACCATCCAGAGTCACTTGCAACTCCTCCTGTCCTTCCCCTGTGATAGCAAAGAACATTGTGTCTAACTATGAGTTTAGTGGTGTAGTAGAAACGTTAGTTAATCCGTCACTGCTAGTTTTTCAGTGTTAAGGGATTTACGGTCACTTTTGCCACATTGCTAAATTCTGAAATTAGAGATCAAGTGGAGGAGTTGCCTCCTGGAAGTAACTGCTCCAGTTTAACGCCAACATGCTATAACACAGTTCCACTTGTGAACAGAGCGCCAAAGGTGGAATTACCACGTGCAATAAATCAGCCATATCCCTATGGAATCCTCGGGACTCCAGAAATGGAGACTAACTCTGCCATACTACCACTGGGGGACGGCATCAGTTAAGCTTAGTACAAGCCTAGTTATGGATTTTCATTGCCTTAGCATGATGCATTCTCTCTTTTCTTCATCTATTGGCCTACAGAGAGGTTTTACTTTTTTAACTGCTATGCATTTAGGAGTAGCTTCCCATAGCTTGATGTTCAGTCTGATTGCAAAAAGTGAGCCAGGGCTACAGTCAAAAGGCACTGCTCTGTTTGTGATAATCATAAAACCTGGATTTGGCAGGAGTGCTGGATTGGCACATAATTATGCAGTTACCGGCCCTTTCTGTCACCCATGGTGGGGAAAGAAATTGTGTGTTATTATAGCATTGTGTGTTTCACACCACTATTCTCCGATTGACACTTAGTATTCTCTGTCAGGCTATGTTTTGGGATTGGCATATTACCACAGGCTGTATTTACTAACTGGTGCATTAGTTATGACACATGGTTATGGCTTCAGTGGGGGAAGGTACCTCTACAACAAACCAGGTGGTTTTGGCTAAATTCAATTTTGAAATTTGCCAGAATTTGGCAGTTCAGTAAAAGTGTCACTAATTACATTACTGGAACTTTTTTGCCTGCACCTCCAAACCCTAAAGGAGACCATGGAGCGCCATGAAAGAGCAAACATGCTGTGCCAAGAAAGAGATGTATAAGAAATATATTTATTTATATATTTATTTTTACATTTGTAGAGTGCACAAAACCCACAGGAATCAAGTCACATAATTACATCATTATTTGGTAGGATATGAGTTGATGCGTCATTTATACCACACCTGTACACAAGTGTTTCTAGATGTGACATGACAAGGTAAGGAGACATAGGGAGGACGAAACAAACAATCTTACTAGGCCTTGTGTCATTCAGATTGTGCAAATGCAGGGGGGAGAGGGAAAGGAGAAGTTCCAGGGGAGGGAAAAGGGAAGTGCGATCAGGGCAGACATTGCTCTGAGTAGGTGCAGCCAGGGGAGCCAGCTCTGGGTAGTTCACTGAGGCAGTGGACTGTAGGGTTACAGATACAGCCCCTAAGTGTGCAGAGGCCCAGCGGCAGTGCAGGTGCTTGCAGGTCATGGAGGAGCTTGGTGCCCATTGGGTTCAGAGCGAAGCCAGGTGACGAGTCAGCACAGCAGACAGGTAGGTCAGCAAGGGAGAGAAAGCAGAAGCATAAAAGAAAGCCTTGAGCTGCTTCCGGATCCTGAGGTGGTCCTGCTTGAGTTTGAGAGAGGCAGGGAGGCCATTCAAGAGGGAGGCATCTACAGAAGAAAGATATTTACCTCCCACTCTCTGCCTGGAGAAGTGTCTGACCATCAGAGAGTTGGAGGTGGCCGAGTGAAGGACTCGAGAAGGAAGATGTTTAGGAAGACAGAGTTTGATGTAGTGCTGACCACGGCCCCAGAAAGCCTTTTGGACAATACAGATGGTCTTAAACTTGATCCTTGCAACCACCGAGAGCCAGTGGAGAGATGTCATGGCTGGAAAGATATGATCCCTGGGCTTGGGCCAAGGAAAAGTATTGCAGTCCTGTTCTGGATTAGTTGCAGATTACAGAGAGAACAGTAAGGCAGATTGAGGATGAGGCTGTTGCAGTAGTCCAGCCTAGAGAGAACCAATCCTCTGGGGGAAAGTGAGAAAGGAAGAATACCTCTGAGGGGGTGCAGCTGGTTGTTGCACTTTTTAGAGAGGTGTTAGACAAGATTGTATGCAGTAACCCTAAAGGGAGGCAACACCAGTCATGTCCTCTTTTTGTCCTCTTGGTATTAGGTAACCCGCCTATTGGTATAAGTCTATACTACACAAGTAGGTAGAGTGACTGAGCAACCAGACTTATCTCAAGAGAGGTAAATGTGAGATGTAGAGCTGTAGCATTGAAAACCACAAATACAAGTATCCAAATAACACTTACACTCAAGGTTTTCTAGTAAAATAATTATTTACTTATTTAACAGTCTGTTTTAAATAAGCATTCTTTAAAAAGGGAGATATGCAACAAGAAAAATACACTTCATAACATGTTCTCAGAATCAAGATAAGCAACTAGAAATTTGTTAGAGATACTTCATACACACATCCTACACCCTGGGGTGGCTTCAATTACTAGGGCAGTATTGGCATTTATATATCACTTGTGTACTTTGTAAAAGGCTGAGGTTGTGAAAAATGCAGAGTTAATGGAAGGAAAAAGGTTAACAGGTTCTCAGAGCATGTGAGCACTTGTATAATCCCCCATTGAAGTCTAGATAGACACTTTGCCCAGCAATATTAGTTAAGCAACCAATGTATCACCTATGAGGGACAGTTAGAATCAAAGTCAATGGGAACAGAATAGTCTGCAGGGAGCCATGACAGCCAATGTCAATTTGAATAATATCTATGGAGCTGAGGCACTTCTTAGCTAGCACAAAAGTCTTGCACAGAGTAAGAGAGTTTGTTGTAGAAAATCCCTATTGGGCCACAAGCTGTTACGCTTGTGAAACGTTAGAGATATAATACTCTAGAAGGGCAGCTACTGCAAGTCTCAACTGAGACAAGCAAACTATAGACAAAGCAGTAAGCACTCCTTAGTCAGAACAGTACCTTTGGTTACAAGAAGAGGATCCAGCTGGCTTCTTTCCTGGTTGCAGATTTGCAGATCCTGGGTTCCTGGGCCTCAGTCGTGGGGACAAGAGGGAGGACATCTGGAGGACTCCTGCACAGCAGTTCGGAGGTCGCTGGCAGTTACAGGCTCTTTTCAGTTTAGCAGCTCTTTGCGTGTTCAGCTACCGGTATATAGCACCACCGCGGATCTTGGACACTTGATGGACTTTCTTTGATCCTTGAGTCCAGCACTCTGGTGACGTGACTCAAGCTTGGGTCGTCCTGCTTCAGGAGGGTCTTCAGGATCTTCCTGGGGCTCTGGTCCAGCATAAAGACGATGCAATCGACTACGGATTTCTCTACCACTGACACTCGGTTCCAGCAGCAGCAAAGAAGTACAGCTAGTTGGGGAAGATCTTCGAGTAAAGTTCGTCTTGGGGTTAGTTGGTCCCACTAACCAAAGGGAAGAAGTCATCCTTTCCTTAGCTTCTCTAGTCAATTCGGAAAAACTGTTTTAGCACAGCAGCAGAGCTTCACCAGGCAGTTCAATTGTCCAGGAGGATGCAGCAGGCTACTGTTCACTTTTCCTTCATCAGATGTTTCGTCCAGTGGTCGACTCTGTCTTCAGTTCAAGAAGACTCACCTTTTATGCAGGTTTTTCCCATTCATGCACAGCCAAGCTGTCACTCACACTGCAAGGCTAGTCAGCCAATCAGGACTGGGTGCATTCAGGTTACCAAGGAAACTAAGGACAGGGAGGTTCGGCCACCTCCCTCGCGTCCTGCCCTTCAGACACACTGGAGCTAGAGGTGGGATTCAGCACTGAAGCCTGACAAAAGCAAAATGAACAAAAGGGGTAAACCTGGTTTGGCGCACAGAGTAAAACCCAAGAAAGACTTCACTAACAAAAAATGCCAAAAAAAGAAGACCAGTGCCATTTTGACACTATGGTCACCCCTCGGTGCTATACTGCAGCTGAGGGTTCAGCCTGCGGTAGAAAAGAACAATGGTAGGAAAAATAAACCACTGCTACCAGCCATTTAAAGTTGTGAGGTTAACATAAAAAAAGTTACATGAGTAAGTAGAAAAAGGGGCTACTAAGTAACCCTCAGCACTTCACATAATATGGGGGGTGCTGGTTCTAAAGAGAGAAAGGGTAAGTAAATTCAATTTCACTTTGGTGGTCGGTCAAAAAACCAAAAACAAAATATCGAATCACAAAAATCTCGAATCCAAAATCTCGAAAAAAAAAATCTCGAATTATTTATTTATTTATTTATTTATTTATATGTATTTGTGGGTTCAGGTAAGTATAAAAAAAGGGTAAAATAAAAAAAAAAAGGGGGGTTGGGGGGAACCCCCCCATTTCGAAATAAAAACGTATTTAAAAAAAAATTCGAGATTTTTGTTTTCGATATTTTGGATTCGAGATTTTTGTTTTCGATATTTTGTAATTCGGTTTTTTCACTATAAACCTTTCACTTTACTATTCTTCAGAAATGGAGTTCTCACAGGAAAAGGTATTTAAACATTCACAGAAATCCACACTGCACTGAAGGTGCTGTGTGTCACCATACAAAAGTAGATGCCTATGGAGTTAGTCACACCCCAAAAACAACGAAAACACAGAATCCAAATCTGATCAAAAATTCATGAGAGAGGGAGAAAAAGGTCTCACTTACTTCAGGATAGAAATTAAAAGTCCTGAAGTCCAGCAGAAGAGTTGGGGGTCTCTAAGGTTGGAGGGAATTAGCACAGAATTGAGAATTCTCCCTAACAAGAGGTCTGTGATGTGAGGAGAGAAGGAGAGAGTGAAGTCGAAGATGACCCCAAGATTTTTGCCACACAGGAAGGTGCACGGAAAAGGCCCAAGGAGGAGAGGGAAATCAGGAGCAGGGGTCCCAATGAGGGAGATCTCGGTCTCACTGGCATTGAGGCAGAAATCGTTGCAAGCGTGCAATTCTAGAATCGCAGATAGGTTGGAGCCCTGGGGAACACCACATGTGGAGCGAGAGGTGGTGGAGCGAAAGGGTCCCAGTTGGGCCTGAGAGGGGCGGTCCAGAAGGATGGAGGTCATTCATGCTAGGGCCTGATCCATGATGCCCAGGTTATCATGGAGATGATTGATCAGGATTTGTTCAATTCCTCATAGATCTGTGAATGCTGTAGGTAACATCTCACCGAAATGTATTGCATTGTTGTAACAACTCAATGAATTCTTTCTTGGTAAATTAGAACCTCATCTGTGTCGGCTAAAGATTACACCATGAATTCTCAGCTCTGTAGGCCTCCTCCCAGTTTGTCCTCCCAGTTTGAAGCCTAGCTCTTCCATTACTTAACCCTCCATTGCCCGTCAGACTTTGCTTGGTTTTTGGTTTGATCCCCACTGCACTGTCTTCTTCTCAGTGAACGCTTGCCTCTATCTTGGTCGCCCTACACCTGCTTCTTAACCTGCCTTAGCATTCCTGGGTCAAGTCTGGTAACACCTTTGTTAAAGAGCAACATGTACAGCTACACCCCTCTGCATCACTTTCTCAACAGTTGACATCCCCAAATCAGGTCAATTTCTATTTGGCAAGTGGGTCCCAAACGCTGTTTGGATGACTTCTCATTCAACAGGGAGGGAGTATGAGTTTCCAATTCTTCTCACTCATGGTCATGTGGGGTCTGAAGCTTTATCTCACACAGTCATATATGATTGTACCTTTAAGTATTAGTGTGTACAAGGTTTGGAGAGGGCGCATTGAGGGGCCAGATTGTAATAAACTATGTTTACCTAGATTCATGGCTTTCATGCAAGGACACTGATAACCATGTATTGAAGCATATTTTAGCAGATAAGATGACATCATTTTATAATATAACCCTGATATTCAGGATTCACAAACTGTTCCATGGATATTTTCAGAAGAGTCTTTCTATAGTGGTACTACCGAGCTGAAACTCAATGTTTCAATTGATGCGTACTTGAAGATGCACATTTTCAAATTCTTGGAAGAGGACATTGCACCGCGTGCGATCAACTGCTCTAAACTTTAAAATCATTACATCTTTAGGAGTCACTTAGTCACACAGAGCTGCAGCTAGATGGATGTCAAAAGCCAACGAAAGTGCACAGAGAGACATCACTAGATGGACAACACAAGCCAATGAGATCACATAGAGGGACCGTGTTGGATGACCGTTGCATAGAGACAGTGATGGGGATAAGGCACCAATGCAGTGAGTCTTGCATGAGCACCGTGGACATGCTTGTTATGCAGGCTAGCAATGAAAGAAAGAGAAAAGACGAGTGTCAAAACGAGTGCAGGCAGAGAGAAATTAAGGAACTGCTAGACCAGCATTGAAAAAGCTCATAAAACCTGGCTATTTCACAAATATGACTAATGTTCGCATCAATTGTACTTCTCTGCTCTCCATCTATGTACCAGACGGTGTGATACCCCAGGGTCCGATCGTTGCACAAATGTATAAGTAAATACATATAATAAATAAATAAATCTTGGCACGTTGGTCAGTAGACTTATATCAGTCCAAATGGGACAACTTAAGTACACGGACCCAGGACTCGACTTAATGACCATTGTCTACGGAGAGCATCGAGATTTTGGAAAAGGAGCTCGGAGCATTCATTGCCAAGATAAAGCTATGAAAAGGAAAACGGTCTGTTCCTTCACAATGAAATGTCCCTGCATTTGCTCGGTTCATTTGCTTCTGATCACATGTTCATTCTTCGCTCACGTCAATGTCCCTTCTCTATCTAGAATCTTAGTACTTGCGACCAAAGGTGCTTTTGCAGATGACTGGGGAATTGTGTCTTAACACTGCCAGAGTTCCTTCTATCAAAGGGAGCAACACTATTCCTGGTGCGGAGCACATTATAACGCTGAAGCTGACTGAAGCCAAAGGTGACTAGCCATGCTCCCAGGCTTTAAGAGTGCCTCCATCCGAGATATTAGCTGGAGTATGAAATGGCTGGGCAGGGAGCCACGGCCTTCATTGCTGCTTCGCCAAACATAGCTCTGCCGCGTCTTGAATTCTATGTGTAGCGGGACAAAAAAATGAACACCAACAATGGGTCTGAATTGACAGGCATTGAAACTAAATAATGAAATCACATTTAAGATAATGGGCCTCATTACCAGTGAGCTGGTGCGATAAGAAAGGTTCCAGTAACAAGTTACCAGCACCCTTCCTTTACGGATCGGGTCACTGTGATTCTGCCAGTAGGGGCACTGAACTACCGGCAGGCCTGACCTGCCGGGAGTTCAGGCCCCTACCTGCAGGTTTTTCACAGAAGCACTAGCACCATTAACAGAATGGCCAGTGCTTCAGTATTCCCACTCCCATGGCATCCTCTAGGACTCCATGGGAGTGGGAATTTACTGTACGCCGTCTATTGTGATATCCTGGTAGTACCGGGATGTCAGGCATCACTCACGGTAATACAGGGTTGTTCCGGCAGGTTACCGCCAACCCTGTAATGAGGGCCAGTGTTACATCCTGCTTCCAAGTGTTGTAATATTTTTTTGCATTACATTAAAGGTAAATAATATGCATATCTCAGAAGAATAAGGGGTTCTTTAGCACCACTGGTACTAAATGCTTTGTCTGAAGTTGTACACTAATATCAGAGGGGACTGCTTAACTAGATGAGCTATCTTACCAGCTCCACCAGCAAGATGTATAACACATCAATTTGATAAAGGGTTACTTTGTATATATACATAACTTAGGCACATTTATAAGTAGAACGTTGTGGTTGTTTAGTAATTTCAGTATGGAGAGGAATATTTGATCAAACATGTATTTGTCTTCTGGAGCTTCAATTGACCAAGACCATGTTGGTCACATTATTACTTTCCAGTTGGCCTTTGCAAGCAAGTGGCATCGTATGATCCTTAACCTTTTGATGAACCCCATGCCACTTTAAACCATCTATAATGCATACTTGAGTGGCCAGCATGCTAATACAGACTGGTGACAACAGCATAAACAACTTGCCACTGAAGCTACCACATACTAAAGACATACTTTCTTTGGAAATATCGATATGCTGCTGGTTAACTTGCAAGGGCTATGAAGCACTCTACAGGTGTGCAAGCAATGCGCTATAGCAATTTAGTGGTAGCTGAAATTGTAACGTAAGGTGGGCACCGCTGAAATGGGCCTCATTAGGAGTGTTGCGGTAAGGCAATAACGGCACCGGTAGTGCTACCAGTCCTGTTGTTACCTCGCTGCAACATTCCGAGTATGCTCGCGGGTGCCGCTCTGGAACGCCTGGTCAGACCAGGCATGCAAAGCGGAACCCGCAAGCAGTACCAGATGGCAGCAAAGGCCCTGTTATTAACGGGAATGTAATAGCCGAATGCTGTCAAAGGGTTAGTCATAAGGTATGAGTGTAGCAGTGTCAAGCCTAGGAGTCATAGGGGGAGGGAAGGGTATTGGGTTAATGCAGGCGGGTGTGTCTGAGTTAGATGAAAGTTAGCACTTGAATTATAAAAAAAAAGTGGGCACTTTAAGATAAGTGCTTACAAGCTGTTTATATATGTGCACCAGACCATGAAAAATGCCATTTCTTCAAATACCTATCTGTACGTAATCCGCATGTGTTACTCCTTTGTATGCGCTATGTAACTAAGTCACCTTCCTGTAACAGCACCACGATGCCCCCGGGATGTGTGTGCGCTTTATAAACAAAAAAAAAAAAATCAAATAAGCAGATAAAATAAACTACAAAGAGGCTAATCCAAGGTACCTAAAAAAAGAAAGAGGACTCATACATGGACTTAGACAT
Source organism: Ambystoma mexicanum (assembly GCF_040938575.1). NCBI lineage: Eukaryota > Metazoa > Chordata > Amphibia > Caudata > Ambystomatidae > Ambystoma > Ambystoma mexicanum. The sequence goes on along the minus strand of NC_090928.1, from coordinate 1,080,700,776 downwards.
GAAAGTATTTCAGAAGTGCCCATCTCAGGGCTAAAGCTGAAAAAAGAGTCAATGATAAATATATTTAGAAAAAGAAACATTAGGCCATCTATGCAGCACACGTAACATGTTCTCTGTAACAAGGGGACACACACACACGCACACGCACACGCACACGCACACGCACACCCCCCCCCGGGACAAGAGCAGGATAATGAAATAAGCAATAATGCCAAAGGATAATGCGATTGTTTTTTTTTGTTTCCTTTATTTGTATATGGTTTCAAAGAAACCTTTACAAAATTCAGAACAATTTATGAACAACATACTCTACATTGCATTAATATATCTTTGCACAACAAAATAAGATACAAAGGCCAAGAGAATAACACAGTGTACTTTGAACTATCTAATAAGAACAAATTCAAAAGGCAAAAGAATAACAAAGTATACTTTAAATGCATAATCCTTCGGTTTTTATCTAATAAAATCATAAAGAAATATGTACATGCCTTCAAAACATAATAAATACATTTAAAAATACCATTATAAAACCAAATCCATATTTGTCTCAAAATCAGGTCAAAGTGCATTCAAATTTTAAAAATCGGACAACCGCCAATTGCAGGGGAATTTTGTTATCAAAGAGCATACGTTTCCACATTAGGTCCAGGTCTACATTAGAGGGATCTGGCACAAAACGATTAAAACAACAATATCTCCCATGCAACAAAGCAGAACAATCAATTAAAAGGTGTCTTGGTGCCTCAGTGATATTAGTGCTGTTACAATACCTACACAAGTTTGTTGATTCAGGGAACTTCGCTCTAGCTGAAATGATCTCTCCAGTAAATAAGACATTAAAACGAAATCTCATAAATGAATTCCTCCAACCTTTATGCAGAAATGAATTTAAATACGGTTCCGGAGAACCCAAACACGTATAGCACGATACCATGTGCCCATACAGCTTGTATTGTGAGAGTTTCTGCGTTGTACTGGCCCAATCACTATTCTGTAATAATAACTTTACTCTTTTTTGGATTAAATAAAGGAGTGCTCACCTGTGCCCCTACTCCAATCAGTATGTTTTTACATATTTCTACCAATTTTCTCATAAATACTGATTTAGAGGTGCCCTGGGTGAGCAGAGTGGACAGATCATTGTACAAAGTATTTCCGTTGTTACTAACAATATTCCAAAGTAACATCAAGCATTTCCATTCAATAATGCTTTTTAGTGATTGTAAACCCATTTCATATCGAATGGCCACTAAGGGCATACAATTGGGTAAACAATAAATCATTCTCCGCAACATGAGTGACTCCAGTTTATTCAAGTCCATTTTACCATGAATAAAGGGGAATTCTATGCCATATGTAATTTTGGGGATGGTTTTTAGTTTGTAATATCTCAAAAGCGGCAGACACGAGAATGCCCCAAATTTACGGTCTACTATTCTCATTTGGATAATACATGTTTTAATTATCATCCTATAATGATTAGTAGTTAATGTACTATTTGGGGTATCACTAACAAACAGGCCCAAATAAATCATACTATGTCTGATTTCAAGCTTCGTCTTATCTAAAGACCAATTTCTCTTATGTTGCTTCTTCTTCTGAGTGAAACATAAAACATTTGACTTAAGAGCATTAACCGCTAAACCATTTTCGGTCATCTAAGCAAGAAAGGCATATAACAAGCGCTGTAGCCCCAAGTGTGTTCTATCGAAAAGAAGATAATCATCTGCATAGGAGCACCAACTCATTTTTCTACCTTCTGGAGATGGCTGAACAAAGGCCGCTTTCTGCAAGGATGGCCCAATGTCTGATGTATACAAATTATACAGGGTTGGGGCAAAAATACATCTCTGCCTTAAACCATTAAAGGTTTTTATTGGAGCTAAGAGAAGGCGTGCATTATTTAATCGAATCTGCACACACGAGCCTTCATGCAGGTGTATAAGGACTGCCAAGATCTCAGAAGGCATACCCATTCTAGCCACTTTGGCCCATAGATTTCCACGATTCACTAAATCAAACGCTAGAGAAAGGTCCATGCTTGCTAGATATACAGGTGAAGCAGCCATTTTCCAGCCCATCTCTTGTAGTAGAGTTATGAGAAGGCCTCCCGTCATAGTACCAATCTTTTTCCTAAAACCAAACTGCGCCGATGACAGAATGGAATTTTCAGATGACCATTTTTCAATTTGCTGAAGGATAAGACTAGCAAAAATGTTCGAATCAGAGTCTAAAAGCGCAATAGGCCTGTAATTCGAGGGAATCGATCTATCACCCTTCTTGTAAATGGGCACAATAAAAGACATATTCCAAGTCAGAGGGATAGATTTTGTACGGCCTATGTCTTTAAATAAGATTGCCAGCGCTATGGCCCATGTGTCCGGGTCCCCTTTCATTAAGATATTTGATAAACCATTATGTCCCGCCGCCCTCGAGGAGCTAGAGAGTATAATTCTCTCCCTTATTTCTTCAACAGAGAAATCACATTTCCATTGAACATCACCTAAGGGATTTAGCATATTTGAACCTAATGCTTTTTTTGAATTACGAGTGGTGATATGTTTTGCCCAGACCTGTTCATTGATAGGATTAAGTGTACACTCCATACTGGAAACCGGCGTTCTATTGACCATGCGCCAGAATTGACTTGCTGAATTATGAGTCAAAGAAGAAAGCATTTCTTTGTTGTCAGCTTGATACATCATACCTTTGTGACACCGCAACCAATTTTTATACACTTGTTTCAGATGTCTTGCACCTTTATTATTGGCTGCTGCAGACATTTTCTGAGATTTTAAGACTCTTAACAATCTCCGCACAATGATCTTAGCTTTCCTGACAGTTGAATCAAAGTAATGTAAATGTGATTTAGTGACTTTCGTCTTAAAAGGTATTTTTACAGATTTATCAATTAGCTTTTTTAAATACTGGCCAACATTAGCTTGAGAAAATCTCACATATTTATCTTCATGCGATATTGAGCAAAAATCACTTCGAAAAAGCGAGTTACATGCATCAGCATTGCCGGCATGCCAAATGATCCTGTTCCTACCCTGATTAGGATCAAGATCAATCGGCATGAAGGCAGTGGTCCCTAGTTCTCTAACAACCCGCATGTTCAACTCCAGCATTCCATGGTCACTCATCCTGGTTCTGCATATTTTAAATGTTTCCACTAAATGGAATAACAGATCCGAGACAAAAATATAATCTATGGCAGAGGCCCTATCCCCAGAAAACCACGTTGTATAGTCAATCTCATTCCTTAACTGCTGGTGCACTGATCTCAAGCCCCAAGATTTAAAAAACAAATCCCATAACTTTGGATCAAATTTCCTATCCAGTAAATGGAAATAGGAATCATTTCTGCGTGGCCTATCTGTAAATATGTTTACAGGCACTACAACCGTATCATCTGTATCATCTATCAGAGCTTTCATGTTGGTATTTAGATCTCCCATAACCTTTAATTGGGCCCCTGGATAGAGTGATACGCAGTTCTCCATAATTGATTCAATTTTTTGGAGAAGAGCATTCAGATCATGCCCCTGAGTCCAATAGACATTCCATAACAAAATATGAGACATATATGGATAATCTTTAATCTCCAATCCAACAGAATACCCAGCGCAGATGGCAATTCTCTATACATTTCTAACACATCGATACCACAATTGATCTCAATAGCTGTAAAAATACCACCCAATGGTCGACCCACCAGGCCTTTTGTGGCCAATATATGTACACATTCATATCCATCGAATTGGGCTGTACTGGTCATCCAGGATTCCTGGATGCAAATTATATGTCTCGACTTTAACTTACAACACAGCTCGATGGAGGAGGACAAATGAGAGTGTCCCCTTGAATTCCAACAAATTAGAGATAAGATGTTCTCCGTACCTAAGAGTGCTGATTGAGCGATTGAAGTCTTTGAGATCGAGTCTCGTAGGCTCAATGCCAACCATCTCCATCTTGTTTCTTGTTCCAGGACACTCTCTGCATTTTTTGTTTGGTAAGACCCCCCTGGATACAGGGAACTAGCAACATAATGTATGGTGCACTCAGCTTGTTGTTGCAACCCATCAGTAAAAATGAGAACGTCATAGCCTCTTTTGTTAAATTGTACCAGTTTGGCTAATAATTTCTGAAACAACAGTTGTGAATGAAAGACTACCCTCACATGGTCAAAACATTGGGGGTGAATAAAATCCACCCTCTTAATGTCCAATGATTCCAAATCAGCCAGAGAGGGATGTCATTAACGAGTGTTAGTATTCTGTTTCTATTCAGAGCCGGTTGCCTTCCACAATCAAAAAGGGGGCAGAGGAGAATACTAGGAAAATCTAGATGACTCTGTTTCCTCCACACTACCTCCCTCAGGTCAGTTTCCATATAGTTTTTTGGTTGCCTAAGATCCGCCACCCCCAAAGCTATTAGCAGCTTGCCCACAAGTCCCCATGATGCTTGGGAGGGTCTCAGATCTGCACCCCCCAATGATACTCTAGCTAAAGGATCCAGAATGCTGGATGCTTGAAATCCATCCCCTGACTTAATTGTCTCAGCTAGTTTTCCATTTAATGGAGAAGTACGGGGCACCAGCGCCGCTTCGTTCTCTCTAGTCTTCAAGCTCTGCCCCTCCTCAGCTGCGTCCAACTCTACCTTTTCTACAGATTCTGGGGCTGAAATACTCTTATCACAGTTGTTTTGCTTCCTTAACGCCTTTTCCACAGCGTTACAGATCACTTGGGCCACATCAATATGTGACTTGTCAGCATTGACTCCTCTCTCTCTCTGAGGTGCAGCTAATGCTCGTATCTGAGGCGTGTCGGTCTCCTTTTTTTCTACATCCCCTGCGGGCTTATCCAACGCTGATAATAGATCGACTGCTGGGGACTCTCCCACCTGCGACGTGTCTGCACCCCTTTTTGATTGTTGCACAACCTCAGACTGTACTCCCCCCTTTCAGGGTCAATTACTTCCATCAGTGTTGGAGGGTTCAAATTTGTAGGGTTTACTCTAGGCTTAGAAAAGAGTCCATATGTTTCTCGCTGGGGCAGACATGCGGAAGATTTTTCCATTAGATTCATCAAATCTCCTCCCTCCTGACCTATCGAGTTCTTTACAATAGGGATATGTCCATTGTTACTCGAGCTTTGTTTATGAGACATTTCATCAGATAAAAGATTAGTCGGGATAGAGTATGCAGCATTGTGATTACTTGACAACTCATTCCCTTTCAATATTATTATTTGTGCTTGGTCAAATTCCTCTCTAATAAAATTTCTCCAAGTGTGTTTTGCAAATTTATTGCAATGTGTATTAGCAGAAGAAGGAAAACTTTTTTTATTTTTATTTGTATTTTTTGTAGGATTTTTTTATTTTTTGGGCGGTTATATCCTTCTTTCCACCCGTAAATAACTTTGTTTGTTTGGTGGGGTCAGCATCTGGCGGATTTTTGATTTGTGGAGGGGGAATAATTTTTAGCACCCCACTATTGGCTTCCTGAGCTCTGGGTTCTAGATTATTGTCAGGGTTCTTATCTGTCAGCAAAGCTGACACTAGGAAATGCAGAGTCAGTTTTGTGCTAATGAGTTCCATAATTTCCGAGGTTTTTTTAGACTGAGTTATTTGGCGCTCAGTCAGAATCCTCAAATCTGTAAAACCTAAGGAGTGGGTTCTTAATACATCTAGTATTTGTCTCAAGAGACCGACAATAGCCGGATTCCGATCCAAATTCTGTCCCCCAACTTCCAATTCCTGTATAGTTGAATTTTCCTGGATGTGTTGAGAGAGATTCTGTAAATCAGTGTCCGCTGAAAAGAAATCAGGCGGAGTATCTAAAAATGAAGATATCGGTGCGTTATTTACACTTTTCTCTGGGATGTTACCAAACAAGCAGGAGCTTGATGCTTCATCTTGTTTACCTGAGGCATCATGTAATCACTTGGTTCGGGGGGGGGGGGGGGCAAGGGCATATTCATTGCCATGCGCAATGTATTTTTTATTGGTGTAGAGATTAATGGGGCTGATAATATATCGTCATACATTCTCGGCTCTTGGCATTTAGCACTCCTCATTATTGGTCCAGAAAGATTAGGACGATTATAGACTTGTTAAAAACTATTGCGCCTTCTGGACATTGCAATGCGTAACTCAACGTTCAGGAGATAATGATCCAAAACTTCACACCCCCCACAGCCAGGAACTAATAATAATGCATTGAACAATCAAATAGCTGAATACATCTACGAACTCCCAATACACTTTTCCACCACAGAGGCAGACAAACACACATAGCTCCGTCCTTAGTTCTTAAGACACCACACAAGAGAGCTGTTTAGAATCGGGAGGGAGCCATCACCCCCATAATAGGCTAACAAGTGCACCTCATTAATCACGTTTCACTCAATACGACACTCACCCATAAATAATTTGTCAAAGAATGCAGTGCCGGTAGTGCCTGTTGCTTAAGCAGTGTCCTGAGCATATACCACACACAGCTTACCGCCCTGTGAGCAATACTCCAATGAGGTTATCTACAATATTGTTTTTTTCCTTTTGCACCATTTACAGATTAACCCTTCAGTTCCCCTGCCCTATCAGAAGCTCCCTCTGGTACCCATGATATACTATCCAGCAATGCGGCAGCCCTGCCCCCGCTCCCAGCCTAACAGAACAACAGTACTTCCGAGTACTTCACGCGCTCGGAGCTATGTAGGCTGGGAGGTAGAGGGGCAGGGCAGCGGGGGGCGGCGTCACAAAACTCGTGCAGCAAAGGATCTGGAAAGAGAACAAAAATGTCACATAAACATGCGCGTTAGCGTAGTGACAATCCCCTCCCACCACACACAGGACCGACACTTCAAGCCCAGTCCAAACAACCCAGTCCAAAAGAAACGGGCACTTTAGAAACTGCTTTAGTAACACAGAGTAAGTCAGTCTGTCACAATATTTACTCTGGTTTAGGTAGTCCAATGTTGCGGATGACATGCACTTCCTCTTGTGCATATAGCCGACAGCACAACACACGGTCAGCAAAGTCCACGGTTCTATCAGGCGGCAGCTGCAGAGACCCCAGCACTTCAGCACAACAGTACTTGCGCTCGGAGCTATGTAGGCTGGGAGGTAGAGGGGCAGGGCAGCGGGGGGCGGCATTACAAAACTCGTGCAGCAAAGGATTCTGGTTTAGGTAGTCCAATGTTGCGGATCACATGCACTTCCTCTTCTGCATACAGCCGGCCGCACAGCACACGGTCAGCAAAGTCCACGGTTCTATATCTATTGCGATTGTTTTTCGTGTATCCATACATCATAGCATTGCAGCAGTGTGCAGTTTGCATACATGTATTGTTCCATCATAGGCAGCCAGCCTAACCAGATCACGAAACTCCATCTTGGTTTACACTGGCGCATTCTACCAGCCCTCCAAGCCACTGCATGTTTGAACATAGCCACCCACGCAACATGTACGCATTGTTTTACACATGTTCTACTAGATTGGGGAATTTGGGAATTTCTGAAAACTGAAGAGTGGAAATTGACCCCTATCTCCTGCACCTGCCATAAACACATGCTTTCCATCTAAGGAGGCTCGCAGAAAAGCACAGGATTACTAAGGAAGCCGCCAGATTGCAACACAGGGTAAAAGCTGGCAAATTCAATAGGAATCAATTGTAAATGCATCCGAACACACGTATATGCCAGGCGGAATTTACACTTGTTTGCACTCTGAAGTGCAGGCAATGAACAAAAACCCATGCCTAGTTGTGTCTTCATTTATTGAACTTTGTATGGCAAACAACAAAAATTGCCGAGAGGATACTGCGGTGCACATAGGTGAACACATGTGTGGCCCCCTTCAGTGCAAAAAGCAAAATGTCAAAAAGGACCCAGTGGGACTTACATAGACCACAAATATTCTTTTTGACAACTACTGGTAATTTACCCACAAAGGGGCTCGTGGTAAAATGAGGGAAGGTTGAAGAAGGGGACTGGTAATGTTTACACTTCAATCCACTGTATCCAAATTTCCATAGGTTGCACTACGTGCATCACTACATGCATGCATGCACATGCCTGCTGATCCGTATTTACATACATGTTGTTCCTCTTTTTAGCACAATGAAACATACATCGCTAAGGACTACATATGTATTATTGCTGGAGGCATTGAACAAGTATTGCATAGGAGTCCCTTGCATTAACGCCAGCATCAAAATCAGATTCTTAAACAGATGCAAGTATTGCATAGGAGCCCTTAAATTAACGCCAGCATCAACATCACATTCTCCAACTAATGCAAGTATTGCATAGGAGTCCCTTGCATTAACGCCAGCATCAAAATCAGATTCTTAAACAAATGCAAGTATTGCATAGGAGTCCCTTGCATTAACGCCAGCATCAACATCACATTCTCCAACGAATGCAAGTATTGCATAGGAGTCCCTTGCATTAACGCCAGCATCACCATCACAAACTCCAACGAATGCATGTTTTCTGTAGTATTTGGTACACAGAGCACATTGGGCTTGATGAAACGCCAATAAACACCCTGGAAAGTGGCGCTGGCGAATCAGGAACCTCGGAACATGGCCTGTATTCTTTGGTATAAGCTCACGGTCTAAGCATACTAACGCCTGCTGCCCAGCGACCCTTACTCACTTCCACCTCATCTCATAGCACCTGTGTAGTTCCTACACGTGTGCTAAGAGTGTTTAATAAATAAAATAATAAAGAAGCATGCATTGTTGTGTGTCGCAGCGTGGCACCATACCCTCCCAAGTCAGTTTCTTTGTTGATGATGTCACGGTGAAAAACATAGAAATGGACTTCAAAATGACAACGCCACCTCACACCGCCAGGTAAGTTTCTTTTTAAATTATATATCCTTAGCAAGCATTTTGGAAACCAAGAGACTAAGTCACAAAAAAAGCTCTAAGTTCGCACTACTTAGTGCTTTTTTTCTCAATTAGGCCCATTTAGCGCGATGCAAAGAGTACTTGTCCAGTTTAAAGTAACTTTGCTCTGTAAAAATACACTTTGCACCGCTCTGTGAATTAGTCCCGTTTCGACGTGTTTGTTGGCAGTGCAAAGTCACTTAGCACCACGCTAAACGTTCCATGAATTAGGCCCTTTGTTTTCTTGGCAAGCGCTTTCCTAACAAACTGCACCGAACAACAAGTGGGAACTTTGTGGAAATCCAGACCGCCAACCAACAGTGTCAAATGCCTAGGCTTCGCAGCACAGCATTAAGGATCTGTTATGTTTGTAAGAATAAACGGAACAAAAAAAGAGAAAATGTGACAACTATTCAATTGAATTGAGACAAACGGGACAACCGCTAGACTTAGTTAGCCCTCCTTTCCAAAAGGAGTTAAATACATTTAGGCCCAAAAACGAATCCTTAACTTATAAATGATTGCAGGAAATAGGACTGTATGCCGGTAAATGCAATGTATTTCTCGTTTGGTCAATTCACACTCTCATCTTGATCTCGAACATGACTGGATTTAACCATGCCTATGTTTCCTAACAGTTGATTTATTATTTAAAAAATCATATTACAATTTAAGGAATCTATTGACGGATTCACTTTTAACTCTTTGCTCCTCACACTGTTAATCCTTTGTACACAACCAGCAAGATCACTCTGCCAGAGATCCTGACTAATAAGATTACAGAGACACGCTCTCGGATTAGCTATTATTAGCCTAATGTTAGGCTAAATTCATAGCTAAATAATGAAATAGTGAGGCACCCATTGTGACAGCACGCAGATTCACAAGTGAGAGAACACGTTCACATAAACCAGTCACCCGTTCTCATTCCCAAGTCTAATGCACCAAAGTGTCTTGCGACATATTGCACGCCTTGCGCAGATCATTGTCCACCAAACCCTTGTCTATTGTATAACATTTAGCTTCAAAAGTACAAATATGAATACACATAAACAACGCTATGCTCTAGCACCTTAAAGCGTCTCATGTGCTAGGTGGAATTATCAATAATGATCTCAGACCCAAATCACTGGACAGCCTCTGAGAGAATATGGCAATGTACTGCTTTATTGTCAGCATGAATAAAGTAGGGGAATTTGGCAAACAACAGGCAGTAGTAGTTCACACACTCACACTTCACTTTTACTTACACAAAGGTTTTATACCGCAATGTATGTCAGCTATGAACTGCAAACTGTAAAAACCTATTGTGGGGAGGGATTAGTTAAGGGAACATATGTACCTATATATTATATAAGTATTAGTACTTTCACCGGATGCCCCTTATCTAGTAGGCACAGCTTGAAGCACCTCTAAATATGTATAATACTGATTATAGCAGAATAATAGCAGTGGATTGGCCCTTGCAACATTGTTTAGCATGTTGCTACTTAGACCTTCTTATTGATTGGCATTCTCTCCCAACCTTGGACTTTCAGCTCGTTTGCAGCACATAAGCAAAATGAAACTTAGATGCAGAGAACAACATCAGACTACTACCCCCTTGCCCAAATAGTCCGTCATCTCTCATAGGTCAGACCCTGAGCCAAGGCTTCTTCTTTATAGTTGACCTTGCAGACTGCTCTCTGTTCTGGGACATTCAAGGGAGTGTAGGTACAACTTTATCTTTTTATGTAGCTTAAAAAATAGCCCTTGTTTTTTACTTCTGAATCACGTGTGAGGTGACCACAATTTCGTCCATTTCGTTCTTCTATTTGCTACTATTTGATTTAATTAGAATGGGTATCATTACTCATCTTGGCCTCTGGAGTGTAGGGTGTCCTGACCCACGTTTAAGCTACCCTGCTACAACATTTGGTGCTGTGGGCTTAGGAAATTCAAGATGGCGGAAAACCCACATGTGCGCCGAAATCCAGGAAAGCTGCGCAGTTGTGCGCACACCAAAATGGTTACCTAACTTGCCACCCACCAGGGTAAAGAAAGGTCTTTGTTAACAAAATCCACTTTTACTGATGTCAAAAAGTTGCTGAAATCGTGACTCATTGGACCACTTTAAAGATTCAACCCTTTTTGTGGGGTTCCACATAACCATCTTACTGTAAGGAGCCCCATCAAAACAATGTTAAGCAAGGATTTACTACCATGTAAGAACCATTCCTGTTTAGAATGCATTAATCCAAGAAAATCCCAAAAATGGGTGCAGTACCAGTACTCACCACTATCCAAAAGCCGGCGTTTTAAAACCCACTGTGTGTTTTTCTGAAGGCAAGCAAAATGCCCATTTCAAACCTTGCAACATGTGCAAAATATTCACTGAACACCAGCAGACATTTGGCAGAATGGAGTTTTGTGTGCCTACAAAATCTGGGAAATGAAGAGCCCAAAAACAATGCTTATAACAAAAATGCTATGGAGTCAGCAGCTTAAGCCTAACTGCAACTGGATTTAAAACCACCAAAATCGAAAATGTTAAATTAAATGAGTGACCTATGTTTGGTGTCACATGCCTTTGTAACTGTTGAAATGTCATAGTTTTGCACTTAGAATCAGCATTCTAGCTGCATGTGTAAAATTACAAGTTATTTTAAAAGCAACAAAAAGTTAGCTGAAGGTCTGGCTTAAGGAACTTGATTTTGCCTAGCAACGGATCCCATCAGGAGTGAAACTTGAGTCACAACTATGTTCCCAGGCCAATGTTCCTTTTGCTGCCCACACTAACGATATGCCATCTATCTGATAATTGAATTTCCTGTGCTCTGCCAGAGAGTGAACAAAGCCCTCTCCACTCAGGCAAAGGTTTTTATTACAGACGTCGTAAAAAGTGGCTTCCTCCTGGAGAAGCTGGGAGGGGCACTGCCTGTGAGAAGCAAGCTGGCTTGGCAAAAACTGGAAAGACTGGTTTCTGTACCATGTGACCTGAAAAGACACACCCCTGCAGCAAGGATATGGTTTTATAAAAAGGGGGATAATTCATAGTGCGGACATGTGAACATTTTATAAATGATACCATAATTCTTGTGATTTTTCTGCCCACAGTTTAAGACGTGGTAGGAACCGGTGGTATGTTCAGGGGGGTTTTAGCGGAAAAGTGGATATTACTCTAAATGTGTGCATGTTAAAAATCTGAAACTTCATCAGTTAATGTCCCTACCCCCTGCACACATGTATGTAAAGTTGGGTCCATGTCGGAAATTGAAAAAGCAGTTAAAAAGTCAATTATGTACACTCTTTGAATGCAAGCTCCGAGAATGAGCAGATTTGGACATAGACATGGCTAAATTCAGCCACACCATGTATATGTAATTTCAAACAACTGTGTAACTCTGAAGTATGGATTTTGATCATATATATATTTGGGTGCACAGATGATAAGGGAGGTTGTTTCAAGAGATCATAAAATGACATCAATCTGACTCACAGTTCAGTTTGCCAATCAAGCGGAGGAATGGAAGCCTGACCAATGACGAATGAGAGGGGCAAGTCTAGTGATGCAACACACACACCCATTCTCAAGAAACAGATAAAAGCAGAGAGTCAGGACACATAGAGACATTCAATTTCATCTGCCGCTGGAAGCCCTGCCGGAAAAATCCATACTTACCTCCATCAAACTCCAGAAAGCCAAACTAGAGACTTCAATCTATCCAGAGCAGAGACCAGACCAGAGAGAAAGCAGTGCTGTGCCTAGCAGAGACCAGACCAGAGAGAAAGCAGTGCTGTGCCTAGCCGAGACCAGACCAGGCGCTGTGAGCAGAATCCGGAAAGACCTGACCAGACTGAAGATCGTGACCAAGTCGCTTTCCTGTTCAAAATCTCTTGTGAGTACTTAGCAAAACTCAGAACACATCTCTTAGTTTAAATTCATCTAATTCAATCTATTTAACCTAAGTAGAACTGCCTCCTATCTGTCACCTGTCATTTCTAGTAAAATTTGTCATTTTGAAAAAGTGTGCGTTTAAAATTTACAAAACCAAAAACGACCTTTACTAAATTACTCATATCTCCGCAACCGTTTGGGCTAGAGACTTGCAATAACTTTCATTTGGAAGCTGAGATCCCACGCTTTCCTAGGACCCCAAAACGATAGAGATAGTCCTTGCGGTTCCTTTGTAATAGCGCTCGGCGCATCCGCGAATTTTGCCGCGATTTGCAATTTCTTCACATGTAAAAAAACTGCTGCTGCCTGATTTCATTTGCCAGAAATTCGTTTAACCTGCTAACTATCCCTGCATCATTGCTAGTGTGAGCCTGGACTAATATTAACTAGATACCACTCATCCTGAACCTCTAAAAGGGAATTAAGAGCGTTTCCAGCATATTTCTCATTCATTGCTAGCACCTATCAAAGCATTTGCCTGTGTTTTCAAACTTCTGTTTAAGCTTGCTGGATTGAACTGAATTACAGTTGATTGCATTTCTGAGAACTGTGTGTTTTCCTTCCATTTCCTTGCCTTGCATCAAGGGGGGGAGGGGAGTAGCCAGAGAAAAGTGATTACATTGTTTGGTTGAAATCATATTGCGTATTTTCTGTACTGCATTCATTGAATATTGCATCCACCTGAGCCTACATAAAGCATCCTCTACCACATTATACTTTTGTTCCTATTTACCAGTGTGCTACCTTATCCATTTCATGTCAACTCATTAGTGATTAAAGAAGTGTGCTAGTGCCAGATTCTCCGTTGTTAATATTTACCATATCAGATTAAGTGTGATATTCAATTATTAATTTATTAAAAAGTGTGATATATATTTTAATTTATCAAATAAACCTTTTAAACTTGCAAAACAGAATTACTTCTTGGCTCAGTGGGGTCAGGGGGATTCCAAGAGAGGGGTGTTATACAAGGGTAGTCATCCAGAACGCATGAACTGGACCTAAAGATATATCAATAGGGGTTTTCATTCAGTATTCTAGACTAGGCGTTAACTTGGCTGTAGTGCTGAATTGAATCCTCTTACAAAGTGGGGGCTCGAGCCGAGACGTTGGGTTAGATTTACCAGTTGTGCAGCTTAATACAGTGTGCTAACTGACGGGATACATACACCCGGTCGGATCACCACGCTGCATTACGCTGTGAAGCATTCCTCAAAAGGGACACTCCAAGAAAAGTTCTGTTCTGCAAAAATAAAATACTAACTTCTGTAAGTCAGGACAGAGACCAATCTCTAGAATGACGACCTTAGTAGACATGAAAATAGCCAGAGAGCACCTCTTGCATAAGCTATTTGTGAGAGGTGAATGGACCGAACAGGGCCAGGATGTGTGGTTGCAGGCCATCACACAACAGGTCACTGAAACAGGGTCAGATATATATAGAGATCAGGGTCCCTTACATGTGGCCCTGAGTGAACTATATATGGCTCCTAAAGCCAAAGAGGAACACAATAAGATCGCCAGGATAGCAGCATACCTGTACCTATATATGGGAGACATGCAGGATAGATGTGCTGAAAGCCAAAATCTGGCAAATAGGCAACAGATGGCATTACAGAAGGTCCAATCTGATCTGGACTCTTCTGAGCAGAGGCTGCAGAGGAGCCAGGAGTCAGAAAATGACAGCAGACTGTACATTACTAAAATAAAGGAGGATATGGATGTGCTGCAAAAGGAAAAGTCAGAACAGGATACTAGATTTCTGGCCCTGCAGAAGGAGCACCAAGACAGTTTGGACTCCTTACTGCAGAGCCAGAAAAAGCTGGAGCAACAGATCAATTTCAACAGGGCATGCACAGAGCAGGTAGCCACCCTGCAAATCCAACTAGACAGAGAGAAAGAGGAGAGCAATAAACTGATCCTGAAAGACCTGGATACCCAGGCAGAGTTTGATCAGGAGCGCCAGAAAGCTGGTGCCTTCCAAAGGCAAAGGGACGACCTGGCGGCACAAATGCAGGCTCTTAGTCAGGAAAGAGACGCCTTAGGCCAGGAAGTCTGCCATTTAAAAAGGAAAATGGAAGAAAATCACCTGGCCCACCAGGGACTGGGTGACCTCCAAAAAGAAAACCAGAACTTGCTAGAGCACACCAGGAGGGTGGAGGATGCTCTAGCAAGAAAGGAGCAGGCCAATAGGGACACAGCTCAGGAGGTAACCCTCCTGCAGCAAAGACTGGCCCAGTTCTCCAGGACCAACCAGGAAGCACAGAGGGAAAATGAGGCCCTCTGTCAACACAATGATAGGCTCCAACAGCAGGTAGCGATGCAGGAGAAACTGATAGAGTCGAGTAAGGCCTTAACAGAGGAACTGAAAGCACAAATGCAGGCTCTTGCATTGCAACAGGGAGCAGGGGCGGATAGAGATGAGGTCCGCTGGGAAAGAGAGATTCCTGACCATAACCGCAGGAGCCCTAACACCAGGGGCCTTCATTTTCCCCAGTCCCTGGACTCTACCACCCCCATGTCCCCTGGCGCACATGAGCACAGGGCCGCAGGGATGGCAGATCACTATCCAGCTAAGAGTATGGGGCTCATAGGCCAGTACCACTCAGGAATGGAGGGGTGGGCATCCGGGTATGGGAACCCAAGTACAATACAGTTCAGTGGGGAACCCCAGGAGAGTAGGCCCATTAAGGGCATCCTGAAAACCTCTGCCCAGTTAGGTCAGTGGAGGGGGTACCCATCAAATCCTGACAGCAAGGAGGAATCTGAAGACTCCTCTGAACTGCGCAGGACACAGGAGACCAGGTCCCCACATTCTGCCAGCCATTCCCAGGCTCGCAGAATCCGGGAAAACCTGGAAGAACAGACGGGAACCTCTGGGAGCAGTGCCTCTGAGTCCGACGAAGAATGGACAAGGGTTACCCGAACCAAAAAGGCCAATAAGGCAAAAAGGGCCTTGCTCAAGGACCCCTTAAAGCAGATTAAGGCGATCAGGAGCGTCATCACGCCTTACCATAAGAACGCTAAGTATTCTGTTTGGGAGCACTTAGAGTTGTTTGAACAAATGATGGAGACTTTCCATTTGAAGGACAGCCAAAGCTGCATTCAATATGTAAAGTGGACCTTCTCCCCGGAATACTCCAGTTTCTTTGCGGGGCTGGAGGACCAAAATCATTTAAGATGGTCCACCTATAAGGCGGCCATCCTGAAACATTTTTCTGTTCACAGAAATCCTCAAGAGGCTCGCAAGGCAGCCTACAATTTGCAATGTGGGGAGGATCAGGCCCCACAAGAATTTGTGCAGGAGTTAAAGCGGGCTTTTGCACAGACCACAAGAAGGGTGCGCACGGATAGCCGTGAATTTATAAACACGTTTTTCCATGCCTTGCCCAAATATATCATGACCCAGCTCGTGAGGGATTTTCACGAGAAAAGATCTTTAGACTGGGTCATTGAACAGGCTACCCGCATCTATGAGGTGCAGAAGCCCATAGAAAATAAAAGCAATGCCCAGAAAAACCCCAAAGCCAACAGCACCCCTGCTGCTGCCAAGGTGGCAGAGGTAAAGGTCACCCCCGTTTTGGATTTGGAGATGGGGGGGCCTAAAAACCTACCTGCACCTAATAATGCTAGGCCCAGAAGGTCCTCGGGCCAGTCGCAGACAGGGAGCCAGGGAGGCAGCCCCACAAATGGGGTCCCTCGCTCTCCTGACTATGTAAGTCCTCGCTACAAAGGTAACAGACCCATCCTGGGTTATGTGTGGACTCCTCCAGCCCAAGGGGGGGGATCCAGCCAAGCACCTAACCCAGGGAACTTCCCTCCAAACTTCCCACAGGAGGGCAGAAATTTACCAAACCCTGGGCAGAACTTTTTCCCCAGATATCCACCCGACTTCCAACCCCAAAATCATCCATCCTTCTTTCCTCAATTCCCTGAGCCCAGACCACTGAATCCGGGAGAGGGGAGGCCAAGGGTGGAGGGGTACCAAAATCTTCCCAACCAGGGGTACTACCAGAGGAGGGACGGCTACCCTTCCCGGGATCAGCCCAGGGGAGAAAACAGGGCCCCGTATCAGCCTGAGCGGGTTTCCCAGTTAGAGCGCCAGGTTCAAAACATGGCGCGGGATATGGGTCATATACTGAGGGCACAGCAGAACCCTCAGATCAGCATGCCGGCGCAGAACGCACCCAACTCTGGACCTGGTGCTCCAGAACAATGACGGGGGCAGCACCCCGATAAATCACCGGTTCCCAGGGAGGAGGCACAAAGGGAAGGGGGGTGTAAAGCCTTGGAGGAAGCTTCCTTCCTCACTTGTAAACAGCCCCTGGAAACCCAGGAACCGGAAACAAAATCTCTTGCCCCTGAAAGTCTGCCTCCTAAGGAGCAGAGGGGGGGTAGGAGAAACAAAAGACCCAAACAGACTCAGTTTGAGGAGGAGGTACAGATCTTCCAATTTGAGGGAGAGGGATCCTCAGAGGATCCTGGGAAAAGGATCTTCTCCTTCAGAGAGGGGGGAACTCCTCCCAAAGAAAAATGGGTCCCTAGGGATGCAAATCCAGACTGGGGAGATGTGGAGACTGAGCTACCGCCGCCCACCATCTCATCCCAGAACCAACAGCAAGAAAATCCCCTGGTTCAAACCCATCCTGGGGACTGCCTCCAAAAAGGGGGGGGCAGCCCAGAACCGGAACCAGGGGAACCCACAATGGCTCTGATCTCCAGTTGCCAACTTTTTCTTTCAGATTCCCAAGACTCTCCACAGAATTCTGCCCAAATCTCTTCGCTATCGATGTCCAAAACCAGAAAATTAGCCCACCAGTTGTCCAAAAATGTGCATTATCTGTGCCCCCTTGAGGAGAAGGAGGGAAGATATTATGCCCCGGTACAAGTACAGGGGCAGGGTACAATCTCGGCACTGGTGGACACTGGATCTCAAGCTACCCTTCTGTCAAGAAGGGCCTTTGACGAACTGAATGCAGGAAGGGGAGGGAATTACCAAATTCCTCTCACCTCTCTTCCTGGGCAACTCCAGAACTTTGACGGGAAGGAAATTCCTGTCGAGGGGACTGCAGACTTGGACATTAAAATTGGGCGACATAAGTTGAAACACCCGGTCATAGTTGTGACCCCAGAGGGCACCCCTTGTTTACTAGGGAATGACCTCCTGAGAAGGTTGTCACCCCTAATAGATTGCGTAAACAAGGTCCTCTGGACCCAGACTAGCCGACCAATAAAATTAAAACAGAGTGTCAACCATGTTAGTTTAAACGGCACATGCCACATGGTTGAACAAAAATCTGACCAAGTAGAATTTCACTTCCAGAATAGCCAAATTCCAGACGTGACAGTAATAGCAGTAGGACAACAGACTGGTGATGGGGGGTCCTCTCTATTTCTGAAAATCAACCTTCCTTCCAGTTTAAGGTGGTATTCCACGCTGGAAGGAAACACTCTGAAATTCTATACCAATCCACAATCTGAAACTCCCACTCCTATAGTCCAGAAAGTTGTGAAATCAGCTCAAAGCCTGGCTGATATTCAGCAAATTGGAGAGCAGTTGTTCATCCCTGTTCAGTTAAATGATGGGAAGGACTCTGTTCTCGCTCGAGTGTGTGTGAACAACGGTAAGAGCTTCATCAGCGAAGCCATGTTTCGCCAACTTCCAAAAGATCCAGCCATTCCCACCTTCAAACTGATAGACAAATGGGAAATGGACCTGGAAGCACCCAATTCAAAACATCTCCTGCCAAGCAGGTGTATGCTCAAAATCTCCATTGGCAACAAGAGCATAGTCCATAATTGTTGGGTCGTGCGAGACGTCACTGCCGCCTTTTACTTAGGCAGTGACATTCTTAATCGCTTTGCCATTAGTTTGGACCTAATAAACTTCAAAGCTTGGTCCCGATTAGCGGATAATCCCATGGGCTTTGATGATCCAGAAAAAGCATTTAGGTCAGCTCAATTGCTACCTTATGCAGTTGAAATTCAGGTTAAAGAGGAAGTCACCATCCCAGAAAGGACCCGACAATTCTCCCTGGAAGTGAAAGTTAAAAGGGGACAACAGTTGAAAAACCCTGATGCTTACATACATCTAAATGCTTCTCTCCAACAGCAAGGGTTGGGGGTAAACCCGACTCCATTAGTCAACATAGAACATGACCCCATTCTAATAGAGGTGGATAACAGCGACTTAAAGAGTATTACTCTAGCCGCAGGCACCATTATTGGAATGGCGGTTGATGACCGACATTTCTCCATTGATCTTGTAAATGAACTGTTAGGACCCATCCCCAAGGACTGTTTTGACAGTGACAGTGATGACAACGCAACACCAGACAGGATTTTTACCCGGCATGGGGGGAACTTCCTGGTGTACACTTCCTGCCCCTATGGTAAGGAAGATGTGACCTGTGACTTCAGGAGGGATGAGGTGATTTTCCAGTTCCATGAGGGCTGCCTTTCCCACCTGAAGCCTCCGGTCCAAATCAGCACTCTGACCAGGGACTTCTCCACCCAGCTGGAGGAGGCCGCGGAGATAGCCAAACCAGAAGTCTTTCCAGGCTTCAGGCAGATGGTGGAAGAGAGAGTCAACCTAGCTGATGCCTGTGTGACTCTGGAACAAAAGCAAAAGTTGAAACAAGTTTTCTTGGATTTCCAAGATCTCTTTGCGGTAGACTCATATGACTGTGGTCGCACCGACATCCACACCACAACAATCCCCACGGACCCTGGCATGACTCCAGTGTTTGTGAAGCAATATCGCTTGCCTCTCGCATCAATGGAGTCCCTTACTGAAATAATTAAGAACCTTGAGTCCCGGGGAATAATCCGTCCAGTCCACAGCACCTTCAATAATCCGGTGCTGGGAATATTGAAGCCAAACGGCCAGTGGAGACTCTGCGCTGACCTCAGGGAGCTCAACAAACGGGTCCACACTTCCCGATGGCCTCTTCCCTACATTGACCAAGGGCTGGCCCAGATTCAGGGGTCACAGGTATTCACTGCAATAGACCTGACCAATGGATACTGGACCGTGCCTGTCAGTAGGGAGGACCAATACAAGCTGGCTTTTACCTTTGGGGGCCAGCAGTACACATGGACCCGGACTCCCTTCGGATACCTTAACTCCGGTAATGAGTTCAATATTTTCCTACATAAGGCCATGCCCGACCTGGGTACGAGGGGTAACCTGGCTTATGTAGATGATGTCCTCATCAAAAGTTCATCTGTGGAGGAACACATAGCAGAGATCCGTTATGTTCTGACACAGTTGAGGGCCGCCGGAGCAAAACTTTCCTTTCAGAAAGCACAGTGGTGTAGAACCCGTGTTAATTTCTTGGGGCATGAGATTACTCCTCAGGGTCTCTGTCCCCAGGAAAAGAAAGTGGAAGCACTTCAGAAACTGAAAGACCCCACAACTCTGCGGGAACTAAGGAGCCTCCTTGGACTGACTAATTACAGCAGAAAGTTCATTGAGGGCTACGCAGAGATCACCAGACCCCTGATTCATCTCCTGAAGGGGGGGGTCAAGTGGGAATGGGGTCCAGAACAAGCCGAGGCAGTAAAACAACTCAAAAGAAGCCTCTCACAAGCGCCTTGCCTAGCTTACCCTGTCAGAAACAAGGAGTTCTTCCTGGAGACGGGGTTCTCTAATACGTGCTTGACGGCAGTATTATATCAAAAGCATGACAAGGTCAATAAAGTAATCTCCTATGCGAGCAAAACTTTATCCTCTGTGGAGGAAAAATTCAACGATTGTGAGAAGGCACTCCTGGCAACGGTGTGGGCATTGAAGAATTACCGCCCGTTTATCCAGGGGGAACACATCATAGTGGAGACTCCACACCAGCCTCTGCAATATCTCCAAAGTGACAGAATCCGGGCCGGAAATGTGAGTAATTCCCGAATTACTTCCTGGATTCTGTCAATGCAAGGCTTTCCTGTGGAGGTCAGATATGGCCAAAACAAGAAGAGTCCCCTCGCGCAAGGTCTGGCTGACTTGCATGATTGTGCCAGAGAAAACTGTCTCGAGGACGAAAGTCTAAAAATAAAGGACAACATGGAGGCATACCTTAATTCCCCCCACAAAGTCTTTGAAGAAGACAAGTGTGAGGGAATGCCCACTGTGTATGTGGATGGATGCTCTTACCATGTCGACAACAACGGGGAGAAAGAACTGGTGGCCGGCGTAGGGAATGCATGGGTGAATGAGTCCCCAGAACCCTCCGCTGGATACAAAATTGGTCCCCGAAGTAGTCAGGTGGCAGAATTGATGGCTGTGCATCAGGCCATCCTCACTGCTGTCCAGCATCAACTCCACGAACTGGTCATAATCACAGATTCGGATTATGTACGGAACGGGTTCGTGGAGCACCTGGTTAATTGGAAGACCAGAGGCATGGTATGTGCTAACAACAAACCCTTGAAACATGGGAAGTTGATCCAACAGAACAGGCACGAGGAGGAATACAATCGTGCACATACCCGTACCCGCATCGTGATCGAGCAGACTTTTGGACTATTGAAGTCACGTTTCAGGTGCATTAGCAGGTCTGGTGGTGCTCTCCTGTATGGACATGAGAAGGTGGCCAAGATCACCATGGCATGTGTCATGCTGCACAATATGTGTATCAGACGGAATGTGCCACTGCCCCCTGACGTTGAAATAGAAGCACCTGATGAGGATGATGATGATGGTGATGAGGACGGAGGTGAAGGGGATGCAGGTGTTGCAAGAGGGGATGGCCAGGAGGGACGTGCTGTGAGACAGCATCTGATGAACCAAATATTCTGAGGAACATGTTTACGTACTGTCACATGGATATGGGGGGTAATGCACTGGTGTATGTTTTGAAGCACGCAATGGACCCTGTCGCCAATGAAGTACACACACACAATGAAGATGTCCAAGCCTGTGTTTTGTTCAGAAACCAGTGTATTGAGTGACATGAAGGTGTAGTAGTGCAAGCCCAAAAACATCCCACCACCCTCCCCCCCAACAGACCCATAACACCCTTCCCACCCCCCCCCCAACATCCCACCACCCTCCCCCCAACAGACCCATAACACCCTTCCCCCCCAACAGACCCATAACACCCTTCCCCCCCAACAGACCCATAACACCCTTCCCCCCCCAACAGACCCATGACACCCTTCCCACCACCCCCACAACAGTCCCTCATGTCTCTGCCATTTCTGCCATGGCCAATGCACACCGGAGTATCCCCATCAACCCCCTAATTGCAATTGTCCTTGGAAGGGTCTTGAGGGTTGCCAGACGTGCGCCTGGTGGTTCTCATCGAGCGCCTGAGGGGGCTTGTTTGAGTCGACCCGGAAGTCGAGGATGGGGCAGACTGGCCTTGTGGGTGAAAGTGGCGGGCCATTGTGTCTGCCATGCGGACAAGCACCTCCCTAAGACTTGCAATTTCATTGCATATCCTGTCCGTGTTGGCGTCCATGCGCTCAGTGGAGTGCCTCGCCGTCTGGACTATCTTCTCGGTGAGATTTGCTGCCTCAGCGACATGCTGCCCAACCAGCACGGTCAGCTCCTGTTGGCGCTGCAGGATGGCGGTGAATTGCTGATCAGTGCCGGGTGACCGTGCATTGGATGCCGTGCCCACAGATGGCTCCAATGCAACAGGTGATGGTAGCATGGGTGACATTATTGCAGGGTTGGTGTCCTCATAAGTCCCATCAGAACCAGGGGTCTGGGATGCCATGGGCTCTGGGCTTCCTGGGGGTCTTGGGGTGTGCATCTCCATGTGCTGGAGTAGGGTGTCCTCTGGATCGGACTGGGGGCCAGTGGCGGCTGCCTCACCAGCAGAGCTTGGCGCAGCTGATGGTGGGCCCTGGGTGTCTGGCATTGTTGCCAGTGGGTTTGCCTCCGGTGGTGGGGCCACAGTTGGTGGTGCAGCTACTGCTGCCCTGGCAGTGGCACTGTGACGTAGGCTGCCACTCTTCAGGTGTGGCCTTCCAGCCTTGCCCCTGGATGTTGCAGGGGTTTCCTCCGGCTCCTGTGCCCTTGGCCTCTTTGATGTAGGTGGTGCCTTTGATGCATCTGCAGCATCCTCCCCATCTGTATGTGAGCCTGTCAGGGACGAAAAGGGGGATGGCATTGGTTGCGTTTCAATATACTCAATGTAAATTACAGGGATTATGCAGTTGTGGACATTGGGACTTAGCAGTTGTGGATGCAGGTGATGTGCCAGTTCAGTGCCTCATCCATGCATGGTTGAGTTTGGGACTTGTCTCTGGTGATGTGTGCATGTGTGTGTGTTTGGGTCTGACACTGACATGGTGATGGATGGGTGCATGTGTGGATGTGTGTCCATGCATGAGTGGGGTCTGGGCTCACATATGGGGGTGACTGTGCATTCACACTGCATCCTGTCATGTGTACACTCACCTGCATCAGAAGTGGTAGCCACGCCGACCTCCATGCTGCCCACTCCCTCAATGCTCTCGGTGGCAATCATGTTGGCGCATGTCTCCTCCCATTCCTTCAGGTGTATTGGGGAGCCATCTCCGCCAGCAGTGGCAATGCGGTGGTTCTCCGCCAGGATGCCCCTCACCCGCAGCCTCAGGTCGTCCCACCTCTTCCTGCATTCGCGCACAGTGCGCATGCTGGTGCCCACGGCACTGACTTTGTGTGCCACCTCCTCCCAGATGGCTTTCTTCTTGAGCAAGGTGGCGCGGCGCATATCATTTGCAAAGACGACCTCTGCATGCTCTGCAAGAGTCTGTGTCAACATGACCAGTTCCTCGTTGGTGTACTTTTCCTTCCGCTGCCTGTCACATGTTTTCTTCAGGGCCTTGGGCATGATGCAGGTGTCACGGTTGATTTCACACAGCTCACTACTCCAATATGGTCCAGGGGGCAGAGGATGGCAATGGATTGTGTTTTTAAAGATGGCCGCCGTGCTCTTTCCCGTTCCGGTGCGATGACGCTATTTCCGCTTCCGCTATTTAACGGTCGATGCTAATAGCGGTCACCGCTAATAACGGTCATCGCTAATAGCGTTGACCGCAAATAGCATGTACAGTGAGGGCGGAGGTGCTATCAGCACTTTGGGCGGGCCCGGTAAGGTGCTTTAGCGCCATGGCGGTAGGGTCATTTACCAGCATGGCCCTATGCGCGTGTCCGCTTACTCGTAATGGTGCGCTATTGGCGGTCTCCTGGGAGGGCGGACACGCTAATAGCGCCATGCCGGTAAATCCCGTTTTTAGCACCTACCGTGTAATGAGGCCCATAGAGTGGTACATAGAGAAAGGAGTTTGAGAGAAAGCAGGGGGTTGTTAGATTGGCATATGATAGGCTGGGGACACAAGTTCCTATTTATTGATTTAAATTGATATATCAGTTCTGAATAATAATGCAATTTCCATCATACAGCATTGTGTTTACACATCCTAGGCAGTGGGATGTGTTCATGCAGCCTGCATTACATGTTATTGTTTTTTCTGTTAAAAGCCAATGTTTGTCAACAATGAAATATATCTCTAAACACGTGTTGACAAATCTAAATAATCTAGACTGTATATCATTTCTATTTTTAAATGTTACAAAATATTTAGATTCCTCTCCCATCATGCCAATAGAGCTACGACACATCAGCAATGTTTCTGCAGGGGAAAGTGAACATTTTGTTAGAAAAGCTTAAAACTGAGGATGAACAGGCTAATATAGAAGACACTCCTGAATACCAACAAACAATAATGTTATTTACGGCTGTACAGAAAAAAGGTATGCGCACCACCTATATACATAAATATCTGTTTGATCAAACCATCAGAAATGCTAAAAAAAATTAAATAGAGATTAAATAAGTTTGAGAACAGGTTTGAACAATGAGCACAAGATAACAGCCAGCAACATGCACACTAAATACAGGAATTCTGTTAAAAAACTTAGAGCAAAGACAAAACAAGAAGCAAATGAACTTATGCTGACAGCATTATCTGTTAAATCTAGCGCCTTAATATGGAAATTATTAAACACTGCAACTAAAAAGAGTCACGCTCCATTGATGCTCAACTCTATATCGGAAGCTGCTTGGGCCTCATATTAGGCAGATATTTATGCGGACCATGACTACACAATTGTAATAGCACCGTTTCCAGCAGATCAAGGAACATTCAAGTTTGATCATTTAGATATTAAGTTGCTCATTGAAAAACACAGCTCATCAAGAGATCCTGGCCCCGATGGGCTGTCTAATGAGGTGTTAAAAGCCAATCCCGATGGACAGAAATTATACATATCTTGTTTTCTAGAATAACAAAAACAGGGACCATACCTGATACATGGAAAAAGTCAATATTAGTGCCAATATTTAAAAAAAGGTGACAGGAGTCTGCCAGCAAACTATTGACCATTAGCCCTCCTGGACATAGCAGCAAATTATATGCAAGATTAATCTTAAAAGATCTAAATAAATGGCTAGTAACATCCAATTTGTCAGACCCCCACCAATCTGGGTTTGTCTCCGGCCCTAGGCACTTGTTTAAATCTCATAATTTTGACTGCACTAAAAAACAAGCACAAACTGTAAGATCAAGCAAGGAATATCGAGGCTTGGTACCACCAGAAATTGGATCTGCCAGTCACGAAGTCAAACATTTATGAATATAACTTCATTCTGTACAGATTCAAATATCAAAGCAGATAGCTATCTGGCTCCCAACACCTCGCAGTGTGTACCAGAAATCACTGTGAGGGGAGTGAGTACTGGTCATCACAAAACATGAAGTATTTATACACAGTCCTGGTCATAGCCCAGACCATCTCCAAACTAATAGGTTACACATTTGGGTTTGTGCCCAGTTCACATTACAAATATACAATATTAGTTTGTACTTTTGACATGTTGTCCCATCCTTGAAGATTCAATGGTGTTGTTGGTTCTCGAGCTTAGGTTGATCCTAGTTTCAAGAAACACATTCAATAGCTTAATGCTAAGGCACATAGTTCTAGTTTGTCTACCATTCAGTTCTTATGTTTGAATATGGCTGAGGCTATTGATGCAGACAACACTTTAAATTGTAGTTCACTTTGGCTCCAAGGTTCCTTAAACATACTGACAAACTTTGTTGTAGTCAGCTGTGTGGATCTTTAGTTTTTAGAGTAAGTCCTGTTTCAAGAAATGTACAAATGATTCCTTCAAAACCACACAGCATTAGTGTACATGCATTGTATATCACTGTTTGAGGGAGGTTGAGTTTTGTAGACATAGATAATACTTTGAATGACAGTTCATTCTGACTACAAGGTCTGTTTGCACAGGACAAATAGTCTGCTCTGCCAGCCCCAGTGTTGACATAGGCTCAAAGGTCGTTTCTGCTCTGGCAGCTGAAAACATGGTTAATTATTACTGAACAGAGAGCAGAAGTTAGAATCAAGATGGAGGATATTTTCCAAAATGGCGTTTGAAGTCAATTCTATTTAACTGCAGCTTTTAATACAAATGTGAAATGACTTAGGACAATATTCATACAAACCCTCCTTTTGGCCTAAGCCAAAAGCATAACTCAAACATTCTGACCATACGATGACCATGTGTCGTAATCATAACTCTGAGTTGTTGGATTCAAAAACATCAATTGCCATTAACTCTTTAATAGGTATTTCCTGCATTACTAAGGCATTGGTTGCTTTTTCAGGCATTTGTATCCTAGGTCCTAATGTACCTACTGCTTGTGTACAACATCCTCTTATCATGGAACATATGACAGAGAGGCATTGTACACAACAACAATAGAACATGAGAATACCAAGAATCACCATTAAGACTACAAAGATCTTCCAACCCCATGATCGTAATAAGTCCCAGAACCAAGCACTAAGATTCCAGTTTCTCTCTGGGACATCTACTTCAGTACTCAAGGTATGCAGATTTTGAAATGCCTTGAATATGGTAGGGGAGGAGTCAGGAACAAAAACACAACAAGCAGATCCCACCAATTTACATACTCTACCACACTCAACCAGGATGACATCTAACACCATCCGGTTCTGTAGAGCCACTAATCTAATTGCTTTTTGATCTAAAGTCATGTTGTAGAGTATGTCAGTGGTCCGGTTGATGGTTCTCTCCAGGACTCTTGCCAGTCTCCTAATATCCTCGGAATTCATGATCTGTCCCCAAAATGGTACAAAGGATTTTGCTACATCACCCAAGACTTGTGAAGGATTATCACCGTTCACGTCCCGCCTTGGACGAGCCTTAGAGATCTCAGTGGTACTAGCTACATATACCCCTGGCAGCAGGATACCCAAATAACAATTTCCCTGCCATCCCTATGTAGCCATGGATAAGCCTCATTACCTCAAGCGAAGTAGACAGGTTCGCCTACATACAAAGGTCTGTCCTCACTGGTTAGGTTTGCAATACTGGTACAACCCTCGAAATCGACCATTGACTGAATACCATTCCTTTGTATGCAGAAAGAGACAAAATTGGGGCTATGGTTAACAGTGTAGGAAGGTGGCGTGGCATCCATTTTACCTATAGGAGCCATCTTGAAAGAGATAAGTGATTGGAAAGGTCGGGATAGTCTATCAGAAGGCCTAATAGAAGCAACGTTAAGCTTGCTCCTATTTGCAAAGAGTGAGCATCCCAGAGGCGTCAGTACCCGCCTTTCAAATTCATTCAAATTAGTCCCGTCAAAGTTCCCTGAGATGCTATCATTCCGACGGCCAAATAATAGAGCCCGTAGAGAGGCATAACATGAAGTAGTTAAAGGCAAAGGATGAATATACCAGCCCAACCCTTTTTCCCCATGCTGAGGAAAGTGCCAACAGATCCAACAGTTCATTCTATTCAAAATTGCATGAGTTGCATTCATTATTAACAGTAGTGTATTGTTATGATTGCTCTGTCTATGTTGGGAGTCCCTAGGAGATAAAGTGTTCAGGTGCACGAAAGGTGTAGACATAGTAGGAACACTCTCAGTAGGAAAGAATGTTTCAAGTGGGTGCACGTCTTCTATATACCAGAACCCAAAGGCAATCAATACTGTAAGACTGGTTAACAAAAATACAAGAAGACAATACGTCTTTAAAGACCATGGGCCTGATTACGAGTAGCGTGGTAAAAATGGGGTCATTACCGGCATGGAGGTAAGAGCTGGTCCGTGCTCATATGATGCCGCTAATAGCGGGTGATTACGAGTGTGCAAGCACGCGCGAGCCCCCATGCCGGTAATGGACATATCGGCATGCCTCAAAAGGCCCTCCAACCCCCAGATAGCGGCATCACAGAACCCGCGGATACCAGCACCACCTAGGAGGAACCCCTAAATACCGACCCGGTAATACCAACATGCTAATACCGGGCTCGTAAAACCAGACCCGGGAATAACGTCATTGCGTCGGAACGGGAAATTGGCCCACGGCCATCTTTAAAAACACAATCCATTGCAATCCTCCAAAACCACCAGTCTATTCGTGTTGTGCTGTGTTGAAAAGGCCACCCGGAAGATGACCTCCTGGCAGCGGAAACAGCGTTTCTCTGACGCAGAGCAAAATATGCTGGCGGACACTCTCGCTGCACATGCAGACATAATGAAAGCTAATGACAGAAAGCATGATGCCCAGATGAGGAAAAAGGAAATCTGGCAGGAGGTTGCCCGGAAGGTGTCATGCGTGGGGACCACCCCACGTACTGTGCGTGACTGCCGCAAGAGGGGGGAAACATCCTGTCAAGCAACGGGAGGGCAGACATGGTGACATGCAGGGGTTCCCACTCACCTGCAAAGCAGATGCCCTGGGAAGAGACTGCTAGCACATTCATCAATCCTGAGTCAATTGAGGGATTTGGAGAGATGGAGATGGGTGCGGCATCATCCCCAGAAGGAGGTGAGTGACCCTGCACATCCCTGTAGGGGAAACCATGACGTAGCACAAGTGATGTGGTAGAGAGACTAGGCAAAGCAATCCATGTCCCTACACCCACATCAACATATCCAAGTCCAGATTGCGGCCCAAACCCTTTCACACAGAAATGCATGCTGAGTGTCAATCCCATAACCAACACACGGGCAACACACCAGGACCGTGCCCATGTAACCCATCACACAAACCCCATATCAACGACCTGCCACCTGCCATGGAGTGATTGCCAATATGCCCCCTCAGAACACCAAGTGCCACACACCTGTAAGACATGGATGCATGAATGTATGAATATTGAACAGAACAATTGTATGCCGCTGGCATGTGACACCATCACTGATGACCTGCATCTCTTGTAACCCCCAAGCACCGATGAGGAAGATGCCAGTCAGGAGAGGACCGCAAGGGCATCCACATCACACCATAAGACAAGGGCCACCACCACCCCCCAGCCAGACAAACAGGCCAGACCCACTGTCAAGAACCAAGGCTTCCTCCCCCAACTCCTCACCTGATTCTTCTGGGAAGGATTCTTTAGGGTTGGCCTCTGGCTTCTTCTGATCCCTTCTCCTTGAGGGAGTCTTCTCTTTTGGAGTCCGGACCTTCTTATCGTGTAGGTAGGGTCTGGCCCCTCCGGAGGCCACCTTGGCAGAGATGTGACTCTGACCTCGGGGATCCCCAGAGGGCCAGTCCTAATTTCCAGGGAAAAAGCACGAATGCAGAAAAAACCCTGTTTCCGAATGGGCTCAGATGGGGGACCTTCGGTTCCTCTCAATCGGCAAGGAAGGCGTTGTTTACTCCACACCAAAAAGGAATGCTGGTTGAATAGATGTCTGATTCCACAATTGTCCAGACTGTAGGGAGTATAAATCTAAGAGAACACCAGAAGTTCTCCAAATTGAATGCTGAGAAGAGTAAAGGATATAAGGAGAAAAGGCAACACCACGTGATAAGTGACAGAAGATGGATATAAATAGGATTAGGACGAAAGAATATCTTGAGCAGGTTGTGAAAGGCTGACTGAAAGGAATAGAAATGTATACGGATATAGTCCAATAAAGCAAGAGCTAAAGGTTCCCAGGGAGTAGTCTGAGCAACAGGGACCCAACCAGTGAAAGGCAAAGGCAGCGCCGATAGAAGTATGAAATACCGGCGCCTACAATTCAAAATGAAATATTAGAGGAAAGGTAGAGTAGCGAATGGAACGGGAGCTAAGAAAGACAAACTAAGGGCAAAGGCACAGAACCAGGTGGCGCCGAGACACCGTGAGTAGAAGCAAAAAGAAAATAAGGCGGTGAGCAAAACAGAACAAACAGACAAAAAGAGGCACTGGCAGCAAGGAGGAGGGAGACTAGGGTAGGATTCAAGGTGGTCAGTAAGTTCGCTGTAGGCACGGAAGGATCCACAGAAGAAACTCCAACACACGAACCGAGCGTTGACAAACAGATACAATGCACCGGCTTGTGGGTGGAGCCAGCCTCTTAAAGGTACGGCGGCCATCTTGGGTGAGGACTGGAGCGTGCGCTGATCATAGCCTCCAGCGCTTCCACAATCTCCAGTTCCTGACACTCACAGACAGTGTGCCTGACCGGGTGGAAAGCCAGCCAACAACACCTGCTGCCAGTGTGCTGGACACACATCAGGATGAGCAGCACACACCCACAACAGTCGGAGGGGTGTCCCTTCCTGCGCCACCCACCACCGAGGATGTTTTCTGGATGCCAATGTGGACCCCGAGGGAGTCACAGTAGTGACTTCTACACCCACCCCAAGCCCCCTGCCCAACCCCCACCACATATGGAGCCCTACAGCAGTGATGATCCCTTCCTCCATGACTCTGACCTGAGGGATTCGGACCTGTGTCCCTTCAAGGAGGACAGCACCCAGGATGTAGGCCCCGTGCTTGCACCATCCACCACTCCAGCTCCAACCGCTCCAGCTCCCACCACTCCAGCTCCCACCACTCCAGCTCCCACCAACACCCTGGAGTCACGCCTGTGGAGGGTGCAGGCCCGACAGGAGGCAGTGTTGGCTCTCCTGCGGCAGTATATTGCCGATGGTGAGGACACAAGGAGGGGTATTGCAACTGCCATTGCGGGGACCACAGCGGCCATCGCAGCGAACACAGCCGCTGTGAATGCGTCGGCTGTCCTCATGAGGGACTGTCTGGGGGCAGTAACCCAAGCCCTCACTTCCATCCTGCTCCATATGCAGCGGCCACGCCTTGGAGCAGACGTGGAACCTGCCTCAGACACAGCCACCACACCAACATCCTCAGTCCCCGCAAGCCCTGTGCGCCAGACCCGGAGAAGTGCACGGCACTCGGAAATGCCACCCCCGGACAACAAAAAGTCAAGAAGTAGAGTGCCCAGACAATGGGAGTGGACACATGGTTGTGGGTGAAGGGGACCATTTCATGGAGTACATTTGGGGAATGTTGGGGTTTGTTGGGTGGGCTTGGGAGTTCACTGGGGTTTTTTGGGGTTTGTTGGGTGGGTTTGGAGTTCACTGGGGTTTTTCGGGGTTTGTTGGATGGGTTTGGGAGTTCACTGAGGGTTGGGGGGGAGTGGTCACATTTTTCTCTGTTAGAACAAATACACCCGGTTTGTGCAAAAAAATTCAATGGCTGGACATTGTTCATTTTGTGTATATCCATTTAATGTGTGACGGTGTTCAGTGGCCAACTCCAAACAATCCCAGTGTGCATGTCCACATGCACCCAGTGTGTCAGTGACACATGTCTATCATAGTCCCTGTGGTTCAGAAGTATTCATGAATCAGTGCTTGGTGTACTGCATGGCCATCCCGTGCATCACGTACTGGCAAGAGGGCTACTTCACCTCTGTCTCCATCCTCATCATCCTCAACCGGTGCATGCATGTCAATGTCAGGTGGCAGTGGTACATTTCTCCGGACGCACATGTTGTGCAGCATGACACAGGCCATGGTGATCTTTGCCACCTTCTCAGGACTATATAGGAGTGCCCCACCAGACCTGCTTAGGAAGTGGAAACACGCCTTCAACAGGCCAAAGGTCTGCTCAATCACAACACGGGTACGGGTGTGCACACGATTGTACTCCTCTTCATGGCTGTTTTGCGGGTTCCGCACAGGGGTAAGTAGCCATGGCCTCAAGGGATATCCTCCATCACCTGCAAGCAAATACAAATAGGTGTGTGTCACTCTGAGCTGCCACCTTCAGGAAGCACAGTCATGGCCACAGCTATTTGGTGTGGACATGCACATGTCCCTGTACGTATGCAAGATTGTTACGTTGATGCATACTATACTGTTTTGAGGTGTGGTAGTCTGGATGGTGTTCCATAGATGATGCAGGGTGTAATGATGCATGCTGAGCCGGATGTACTGTGGTTGTACAACAATGTTTTGCCTCCCGTTCATGCTGTGTATTCTACACTGTGCATGGTCACACTAGCCACATTGGCACAGTTGCAATCCTGTTCATTCATGCATTGCTTGTCATACCCATGGTGGCGTGGTTGTGCCTCTTACTTGTTGTGTTCGATATGCATTGATGGTAAAATGTGTGCCAGTGATGTGTCATGTTCTGTTTGGGAGGTTCAGGTCAGGAGTGTTTAGCTCTGCATGCATTCTACAATCACCAACATGTCCCACCCAGGTGGAGTATGCACCCCCTCTTTCCCACCCAGGTGGAGTATACATCCCCCCCCTTTCCCACCAGGTGGAAGGTGGAGTATGCATCCCCCCTTTCCCACCCAGGTGTAGTATACATCCCCCCCTTTCCCACCCAGGTGGAGTATGCATCCCTACACATCAGTGCCCCAAAGCACTTCCATGCGCCAGTTGGGCAACTCACCAAGAAGCCAGGCACGTGGTCCAGCATGTCGCTCCATGTGACGTGGTAGCGTGGAGTTGCGCAGCACCATGGCATCATGTGTTGATCCGGGATATCGGGCGCAGCAATGTGTGATGATCTTGCTAGAGTCACATACCATCTGCACATTGATGGAGTGGTATTGCTTGCGATTGCAGTACACCGCCTCTATGGCATGGGGGACTACCAATTCAACATGGGTGCAGTTCAGGGCACCAAAACAATTGGGCATGCCTGCCAGTGCATGGAAGTCTACTTTGGTGTTGGCTATCTCCTGGGCAGTCCGTGGTAGGGATATGTGGGTGCTTGCGTGCTTCAGGAGGGCATCCAGCACTTGGTTCAACATGCGTGAAAAAACTGGTTGTGAAATGCCATGCAGCTGCCCCACTGTGTGTTGATAGGTGCCTGTGGCCAGGAAGTGGAGCACGGACACCACCTTTAGTAGCGGCGGGATGGCAGTGCGTATTTCTAAGAGGCTGGCAGTGTCGTTGTGTATCATGTCCACTATGGTGGTGATGGTGTCCCGGTCCAAACGGTACAGGGTATGGATCTGCTCATGGGTTAGGTTGAATGGCCTAGGTCTGATGCAAGGGATTGGAGGCTGCCTACGAGGCACTGGTGGCTGCGCTGGTGGTAATTGCTGGGCCTGTCTCACCCTCCTTCTACTCCTGCATCTCCTCTGTGCTGCTTGCTGTTGCTGCTGTTGTTGTTGGTGTTGTTGCTGTAGTTGTAGCAGTATTGGCATGTCATCCAGCACCATTATTGTAACAGCTAGTGGTAGCATTTTGGTGTTGGAAGGGGTGTGGTGTGTGGGTCTGCTCATTTTATACTGGGCTAGCCTCCATTGATTACACCTGTGGTGATTGTGTGCACCTGTGGCAGTTGGCTTGATTGCTGATTGTCGTTTGCGGGTGGTCCGCAATGCCTGTATGGCCGGCATCGTGCAGCCCGTGATTACCGGCTTCTGGATGCCGGTATTTGCATGTCCGCGTGGGTTGGGATGTCCTCCTATTACCGGCATGCCGGTATTTGCTCCCCGAAGGGGTGCGTGTACGCGCCTATGCCACTATTAGAGGCACCTTTATTTAGGGTGCTCCTAATAGCGGGTTGCCGGGTCATAATACACTGGAGCGGTAAGCGATGCCGGTAATCCTTTAACGGCATCGTTTTTCCATTACCTCCAACCTCGTAATGAGGCCCCATGTATTTGATTGTCCAATGTCATTGTTGGCCACATGATTGATTGATTGTTTCACACGAGTAGGGACAATGTCAGGCATTGTTCCTTGAAGCTCTTTTCCGAAAAGTTCCTGCGAAAAACTCTGTAGTCCAATTGCTGGTGATCTCCTGATCACGTGGTTTCCTGATTGTAGATAGTGTTTCCTAGTCCCCAGCCAGATTACTTCTTCTTCAGTGCAAAAAGTTGGCAAAGGACAAGCTCTATGATCGTTCGCCCGTGGGCACAGTCATATTTTTGAAGTGAGACTAGTGCTGTGGACGCAGATTTTACCTTGTGACTCTTGGTACTGTTTGATCTGCAAACAGTGTGTTGTTGCTTCCTGATGGAAGTGATGAAATGACAACAGGACTGTGCAAGGGTGTAGAAGGATCTGCAGAAGCGTTTGGAGACAAAGCAGCAATCTCCCCAGGCCCCGCGGGCTCAGGAAGTGTCTCCGGAACACCCTTGGTGCTTTTCAAGGCTGATTTATCTTTGGGAACAGAGCAAGAAAGTTTCTTCTTATTTTCTCCATTGTGTGGCAAAGGAAAAGCTATCTTCTTGATGTGTGTCTATCCAGTGTCTTTTCCCATCTACTCGTACAGCAGTCTGTGTGGCCAACAGGACCTGGAGCGGTCCTCTCCAGCGCGGTGTGAGACAGGATGCTCTTTCAAATGCTTTAGTTAGCACCCAGTCGCCGGGTCGAAGTCGATGAACTGGCCCCTCCTATTTTACAGGGAGGGCTTCTCGCACCTGTTGATAAATCAAATACAAGTTTTGAGTTAACTGGTCACAGTATTCAGAAAGGAGCAAATGCTCTATGTCTTTTAGTAACTTGGGCTCTGATATCCAAAAATAGGCATAAAAGGGAGGCATAAACCAACCCTTGGTGTTGCTGTTCTTTTACCAATATTATGCTGTAGGCATACCATGCAATTTTGGACAAAGCGCTCAGCAGTCTTTGGAATATTCACATTAACCCAGACAGGTTCTAACAATTTACAAATCTTTTTTTTTTGGCACATATATGAGTTGGACCATGAGCCATTGTCACCATAGCGGTAACATAAGCACTGGGCCGAATCCATTTATATTGTTCAGTGTCTACCCAACAACCCTCATCATCTAAACTTGCTGGACCCTCAGCCCACTGTTTGATTTCGTCGGGGGTAGCGTCAGCCTGAATTTCTTTTATGCAACCAATCCCTTCATCTATCACACAAGTGTTAGTGACCCCTTTTATAGGGTCCAGTACATACATTTTAGAATGTAAATCAGTAGCAGTTTGTTTTGCTATTCTGTCAGCAAAAGTGTTACTTTTCCCCATATCATCTGTTACTTTCTGATGTGCGGTTCACTTCATGATTGCTAGTTGAGTAGGAAGCGCAAGTGCTGAGAGTAGCCGAAATATCAAGGTACCATGTTAAAATATTTTTTCCTGTGCAAGGTCAAGGAACCTCGCTCTGCCCATGGTCAACCCAAGTTATGAACCACCCCAAAGTTATACTGGTTATCTGTAAATCTATTCACTCTAAGCTTTTATGAAAGTTCACAAGGCTAAATCAGTGCAATAATCTCTGCAGCCTGCACGGAGTTATGCAAAATTCTCCTGGTTTCACAGTCATGCTTAGTGTAGTGATGGCATAAGCAGTGGTGGATGTACCATCCGGAAGTTTGAAGTAGGAGCCATCAAAAAACATCTCCCCTTGTGGATCATTCAAAGGTGCATCATTTAAATCAATCCTGCCTTTAATTTCTTACACTGTGGTATAAAGGCATTCATGTGACATTTCGTCACTGCAATGCAAGCAATATCTTGCGGAAGAGGAATCAATTCAGCCAAATTCAATACGCAACACCTTTAAATTTGAATATGCGGTGCAAATAGGAACAGTTCATATTTAGTTGATAGTGTGGAAGTAAGGTATTGCTTTTTGTGTTCTACTTAATAGAACATCTACAGAGTGAGGTGTCATGCCAGTTAAAGTACGGCCTAGAACCATTCCCTCACTCTGCTTCGCGAACGCAGCAGCAGCAGCGACAGATCTCAGACATCACAGCAAAAGCGCATGCAACAGGATCAAGTGTGGAGGAAAAAATAACCGCACAGTCTATTCTCCCACCTCTTCATGCTCCTGTGTTAACACAGCCAAAGCACCTCCATCACATTCATGCACATATAAAACAAAGGCCTTCTCATAATTTGGTGTGCCCAAAACCGGTGTTGAACACAGTGCAGTCTTGAGCAGATCAAAGCTTTCTGGTGTTCCAAGTTCCACGATAGTGGCAAAGAAATGCCCTTCTTTGTCAATGCCAACATTGTTTTGATCACTAGTGAAACTTTTGGGATCCACTGTCTACAGTAAGAAGCCATTCCTATCAAGACTCTAACGTCTTTCTGTGTATTTGAGACAGACATGCTAGAGATGCTTTTTATCCGTTCAGTTATCAATCTTCTTCCCTCCTTTGACAGGAGATAGCCAAAATAGGCGACCTCCTGTCAACAATATTGAAACTTTTTCAATGAAGCTTTATGCCCATGCTCTGCTAGATGAATAAGCAGCAACACAGTGCCCTCCTTGCAAGCAACTTCTGAGTCTACAGCTAAAAGAAGGTCATCAACATACTGCAATAATGTACAAGTGGGAGGCAACTCAAGTGTATCGAGCTGCTCTTTCAAGCCCTACTGTAAATGCTCAGACTCTCTGTGTACCCTTTTGCAGAGAGCAGAAGTTAGAATCAAGAGGGAGGATATTTTCCAAAATGCCGTTTGAAGTCAATTCTAATTAACTGCAGGTTTTAATACAAAGGCGAAATGGCTTAGGACAATTTCCATAATCAGACGATATTTATGCGTATATGGTTTAACAAAACCAACAACCATCCTATTTATCTTGTGTTTATTGACTTCAGAGTTGCTTTCGACTCAATTTCCAGAAAAATACTATGGCAAAAATGAATGCAGGCAGGTTTCCCCAAATACATTCTACATATACTACAACAGATGTATTCAAATATATCAATACAGATGAAACTGACGCAAAATGGTCTTTTATCCCAGTCTATAAACACTAATCAAGACCTAAAACAAGGCTGTATATTGGCTGTGACACTATTTCATTTTTATTTTTATATTAAAGACTTGAGCACACTATTTCATAACCCGCAAAATTTTCCACCAAAATCAGATATCAACCAATTCCACACTTGTTCTACACAGATGATCTTGTCATCATTGATCGGACTCTGATTTGTCTTCAAAGGCAGTTGCCAAACTTAACTAATTATGCCAATGAAAATATGGGGCCTCATTACGACCCTGGCGGTAAGGAGTGAATGGCCCCGTAAAAGATGCCGGCGCCGTTCACTCCGTACCGCCGCATTACGAGTTCCCCTCGCGGCACACGGTAAGCACGCCTGGGAAAACCAGGCGTGCTTACCGGGTCCCGCGAGGGGTAGAGGGAGCAAAGAACGGGCCATCTCGTAATGGCCCATTGTTTGCTCCCTCTCCCATTCCCATTCAGCCCTATGGGGGCTGAATGGGAATGGGGAAGGACCATGTCCGAGTCCTTGGAGGGAGGAATTACCGGGCCTTCCGAACTCGGAATGGCCCGGTAAATCCTCATTCCGAGGACCCGGACACCAACGCAATTTCAGCGGCAGCAATGCCGCCAATAACGGCATGGTTACCGCCGAACTCGTAATGAGGGCCATGCTCTCAATAAATGTTAACAAATCAAAGATCATGAAATGGCAATGCACCAAAAGAAAATTCTAAAAACTTTCAAGTGGACAGCTGGTTGCAAGAAAATTGAGATCATAAGCCAGTATAAATATTTAGGCCGAGTGGTAAATGATTCCAAAAATGAAGCCCCATATAAGGCAGACTTAAGATACAAAATTCAGACTTTGACATTACAAGCAACATTGATTCAGTGAAAATATGGGACATTTTCATATATTCCTTTACTAAAGTTCTTTAAAGGTAAAGTGGTGCCTGTGGTAACTTATGAAGGCCATACCAAACTCCCTGAGAGCCAGCCAGATTTGAATCTTCTTGAGGGTGCCTTCTGAAAGTCACTGTTGCCAATTCCAAGATCATTTCCGATTCAAGTAGAGCATAATGAATTAGGACTGATATCTCTGAAAGCCCTTGTTGATTGGAATGCATTAATGTTATATACCAAATGTAAAACATCAGATTGTTATCCAGCCTCACTATTATCAGCCATAGAGTGGGACATGAGCCCTAAAAAACCACTAGCTACATGGGAAACCTCATGTTGTGCCACAATGCTAAGCGCAGATATAGATTCATTGATATCTAATCCAGCTAAAGCAAAACTAAAACTATGGTACAAAGACTGGAATAATACTTGGTTGGAGTGAAATAAGTATAAGATCTTTACTACAGGATCCTTTCCTGAAAAACAACTAAACACAATACCATTATATCTAATGAAATTCCCGGACCAACAATACAGAGCCAATATCATGAGACTTAGGTTTGATTTGTGGCCCACTAAAGCAATCTTAGCCAGAAGAGCAAAAATAATTCTTGATGCTACTTGTCGTTAATGCAACAAAAAAAAAAACAGAACAAGTAGAATCATTGAAACATCTTGTGCTTGAATGTGGCAGCTTGAAAGCTCTAAGGCATGAATTATT
This sequence comes from Ambystoma mexicanum, assembly GCF_040938575.1. Taxonomy (NCBI): domain Eukaryota; kingdom Metazoa; phylum Chordata; class Amphibia; order Caudata; family Ambystomatidae; genus Ambystoma; species Ambystoma mexicanum. The sequence goes on along the minus strand of NC_090928.1, from coordinate 1,080,662,304 downwards.
GGTAATTTTCAGATACTATTGCAGAAATATATGTGGGATATGAAGAGTTCTTTAAATCTAGCTACAATAAGGTACTTAACAAAACTAGTGATTATGGTTTTTAGTAATGTAAATGATTTGAAAAAGTTGTTTTACAACTAAAACATATTTAAAATGATTGATCTCTAGCTGTCCAAAGCCAACAAACTTAAGATATTGTGGGTGGCACCCAGTCATCACACATCCACAAAACAACTGCAGCCATATAATTGCCATCTCAAACTCTTTAACAATTTGACTGAAAACCCCATTAATGGACCATAGTGGAATCATCTTTAAAACCCGAGCCATCACACATAAATGTCTCACCAACAATGCCCGAAAAAACCTCTCGCACAAGTTCACTAAAGCAGCACTCAGTTGACACCTTTTGTAACCTGTCTTAATATCCCACTACTACTCTCTATTAGCTGAACATAACTGCCAATGTACTATGTTTTAAATATACTTTTTTCATGTGCAAACAGCTCCTTGATGCCTATGGGTATTTCACGCTTTACAAATGAAAAAATAAATAAAATAAATAAATAGTACGACTCTAATTTGGTTTTCAACAGTATGTAATTTCTTTGTGGTAATTTTGTTAGCACCATTCCTATTGGTTGTAAGAGAATTACTGCCAGTTTTAAATCCCTGTCAAATTCCGAATTAGTGTTAAAGTCAAGGATTTACCTCCAGCTAGGATTTTTATCTTCCACTTTAATTGCAGTATTTACACAGGTGGATTTAGTGCCTGTGGTAAATCCTCCAAATCCCCCAAGAATTATGAACTCAATGATTGGCGAATAACACCACCATAACGCCACTGTGAGGAATCGACGCTGAAGTGCCTAGGAGAAACTCCCATGAACGCTGTCTCTGGCAATACTAGGCTAAACAGGGCACCAGAAGGTTAGGGTGACAAAGGGTTAACTATTCCTGTCCTCTGGGAGGGGATAACTGACAGGGCTGAAAGCCAATCAAGTCAAGGTCTCAAGCTGTTGTCTCCTCTCTTTTGTTTTGCTGGTTGCCAGGATACGGAGTTGGAGGAGAATGACGCAGACAGTTACAGTCGGACTTACTAAAAGCTCCTGAGGGAACGAAGAAACCTGTAGTTTATTTAAATAAGGAAAAGAGTTGCGCCGTTGCGCTTTAACAAGTTATTTGTGTGAAAGTTATGAAGCGATCTGCCGAGTGAAACAAGCGGCGACCGAGGGCTGTGCCCCACAAAGAAAAGCGGCCACCTATGAGGTGAGGGGGAAAAACGTTCCCGGGATAAAGGAGGGGGGGAGAGACCGAGAAGCGACCCACTTGTGGCTGCAGTTATAGTGGGAATAAAACCCCTCCCAATGCACTCGATCCGAAGATCATTGTAACGGCAGAGGGAGAGCGAGAAGGTGCCGCTTAAGGCTGGGGAAAGCAAAACAGAAAAGGGGCGGAGTAAACTCGGAGACGCCGAGTTACATACAGCTGTGCCGTTGAAGGAAAACGTACAAGAGTCGCCAAATTCATCCATGTCAGCACAGCTGGGAGTAGAGCTTTGAACGACGCTACAGTGTTATGAGCGGCTCAGAGGAATAAAGACAGTCAAGCTTCATACCAATGACCGGCGTATGAAGGTGAGGAGAATCTGACATCAGATACGCTGGAAAGCACATTTAAGAGGGAACACAGCTTCCCAAGCTCCGGCGCAGAGAACGAATCAGAGAGAGAGAGAACGAGAGACAGGAGCCATAGTGCTTGAATGCTTGATTAACTCAAGCAATAACGTAATTCCTAAAGTGATAAGAGAACCAAGAGGAAAAGAACTATAAACTGTTAAGGGAAGTTAAGGACTGTAGAAATTAACAAGCAAGGTGCCTAAGACACTACGGACAGCAACAAGGAAGGAGAAAAAAAGGCACCAGTACTGAATGTGAGAAACAGAGACTGTATATTTCAAGGTGATATAAAGCAAAATACTTTCCTTAAAGAATTAATTGAAGAGTCCAGTTCCGCTGCAGGAAGCTATTCCCTACAGTTGAAGACATCGACCAAGTTGAAAATGTATCCTTTTACCTTTTAAGAAAGGAAAGTTACATTAATATAAAAGTTGCCTCTAGAGCAGACAAACACTAAACTTCAGTCTCGGTCTCGGCGTACTTATTTGCCATATGTAATACATGTTTACAGCCACTTATAATCAGGCAGTAATTTCACAAGACTATCTGACAATATCAATAATTGAGTTTGACAGTAAATCCAACAGAGTTAACCACCAAATGCGTAATGAAGCTGTGTGTACTGCGACGAATCTGATGATATCATCCGCTCTGATATCATCCCTTCTCCTCAAGGGGGAGACCTTTCCCAGGGGGGCCGGGTGGTGCGTCCACAATACAATAATCCCCCTGTGGGTGGTGCATAGTGGGAAGATCACATGGGAAGGGAATACCCTTTTTTGAACGAGGGACAAACAACACCAGGTTATGCAGTATCACTCCGTTAAAAGTCCTTCAACCAGGTTCCAAAATGGGCACGGTGGGTAGAGAACCGTGAACTATGCTCTCCTGAATCATGGGGCTTCCAAGCCTCAAGCCACTTTCTGAGCCCTCCCCAGGCACTATAAGCGGAGCAGGGAGTACCCATGCAGAAGGGGGAATTATATTAGAAGCATCTCTGCAGAAAGTTCAGCGTGCTATTAGAAGGAGAGAAGCCGGTGTTAAGCCCAGGGTACGTCCCCGAAGGCGCCCACAGTGAAGCCGAGCTGCACAGGGAACACTCGCAAGGTTGGACCCAGTGAGTATCCCCAGGGAAGTGAAGAGAATGACAGGAGCGTAGGTCTGCCCCGGAGGCAGACCGCACCATCAAAGGTGCAGAGAGTGGGACTTGTCTTGCAAGCCCCTGGCAAGAACTCGGATGAAGCAGAGCCTCTGGCAACATAGGAGGCACGGAAACAAGCAAAGAAACAGCTGCAGAGGAGCCACGTGAGGACCGCTCACCCTCCTCTACCCAAGATTGTTACTGTTAGCGGCCCGTTGGAGAAGGAGCAGCCAAATGACTGTATCCCTCATAAGGGACCAACATGGGTGAAAAAGAAAAAAAGAGAAAGGACAGGGAGACTTATAAAACCTCCTGGGCCAAGGGGTAAATATTCAGAGCACTCCCCGGTGGGCCAGAGACAAAGCCTGAGACTCAGACACAAGAGGGGGAAGAACCCCCGGCAAAGAACAGTCAGGAGTGGATTCAGTAATCAAGGAGACATCTGGGGGGAGCGCAGAAGTTCTGGAGATAGAGCCCAGCCAGAAGGCCAACAAGGGCTTGACTTGGAAGTAGGCTCCGAAATTGCAGTGGGGGAATTGAAACCCACAGAAGGGGATGTTTGGAGGGGGAAAGGACAATACGAGCCCCCCTAGGTAAGGTGAACGGCAATAGCCCAACTCCCAAGTGCAGCACACATAATTACAGGAGGGCATAGAAGGCCATAGACCTAATAAACAATCAGGGAGAGTAATAGCCTCCCTCCTGGTCGGAACAAGGACATTCTGGCTAACAGAAAACTTCAGGAAACCCTAGCGGCCCCCTTCCCACCCAACGATCCACCACTCGATCCACCACTTAACCGACAGGATGCCTCACTACCATATACATATTCTGCTGGCCAGACAAGAAATAAATACACCAGCCATACAAGTAATACATTGGACAGTGGAGGGCAAAATTAGATACCCCACAGTCCGAGAGGGACCAGGGAACATTCAAGACCTGCCTTGCCACAGGCCCTCAAGAAAAGATCAAGTCCTCAGCGAGGATTGAAATCACCTACAATGTCCAAAACCCCGGGGAAAAGTACTGCCAATATCCTCAAAGGGGTCAAGGAAACCCTCTGAGAGCAACCTTCAAAGGATGTGGGCAAGGAAGTGATCTCCCCCAGGGTGCACAAGCGGGACAAGACCATATAGATCGGAGCAAGCCCCTAATGGAGGCGGGTCAGGACCAGAACGTGACACAGTCACTCCTCAAGCAATACTTCATGGACTTTGGTTACAAAATATCAGAAACGGTTCAGAAATAAATTACCATTATGAGAGAGGATCTAGCGGCTGCCCTCCAGGAGGTAAAACAAGATGTGAACAAAATGAAGGAAAGGCTGGATACAAATGAGAAAGCAATACATGAACTGACTGAGGATGCAAGAAAGACCGAGACCTGGGTAGAGCAGCTGGCAACAGCAACTCTCAATCTAGAGCTTTAGACAGAAGATTTGGAAATTAGGTTGAGGAGATCGAACATACAGATCAAAAACCTGCCCAAGGAGGTTTCCAGATAAAGAACTCGAAACAGCAGTCAGAGGAATCTTTGAGGACTTACTGTATTCAGAGGACAAGCTAGAGGTGAAGATGGATAGAATCCACAGAGTCGGCGCCCAAAGAGCGGAACCAGGGGCCCGGTCTAGGAATGTCCTAGCGGCATTGCAAGACTATAAAATTAAGCAACAAATATTGCACCTATCAAGGAAGGCCAAACAGATTACATACAATGGAGTCGATCTGATGCTATTCCAAGACCTGTCTCAGATAACCCTGTCCAAGAGAAGGAAGATGGGCCAAGTTGTTCAGGCACCTAGAGATAAGGACATTCAATATAGGTTGACGCTCCCATTTGGCATGGTGTTCAAATGGAAGTACAAGCAACATTGGATTACCTCCTACAAGGAAGGTTTGAGGATTCTGGGGATCGAGGAAGATGATCAGGACACAAGGCCTACCCAACTGAAGGTAAAATCAGGACCCAAGAGCTGGGAATGTTCAACGGCTGGGAATTTAAAGCGGAATATGAAGGAGGGTACTTACCCCAACTGAAGGGCCCTTCAACAGAAAGGTAATGAAAGAGCTGGTGAACCACAGAGGACTCCTGTTCGACGCAAAAAGGACTTAGAGGTACAAAGGGTGAAGCAAAAACAAGCCTGGGGAGGGGGACCAATGGGAAAACACAAAGGGCTCTGAGGGGAGGGGGGCAGAGTAGGAATCCAGAATGGGTTGGGAAGAAGACGCCGAAGCGCAGGCTGAAGGTTTTAAGGGGTTCAATCCCCGAAGAGGAGATTCGGGGGGGCAAGAGGCCAATTGAGCCTGCTCAGCCAGGAGGAGTGGAGGGGGGGAATGGAGGAGGGAAGTGAGAGGTGGGGGATGATAGGGTGACAGAGACAAGGGGGGTCCAACCAAAGTTGGGCCTGGGAGAGTAGTGGAATTGGAAAAACCTACGAAAATGGATAGCCTGGGGAGAATAAGTATTATATCCATGAGCATAAAGGATTTGAATTTGCTGGCAAAGAGAAAAAAAAAACTGGAGAGATACTTACGAAGGGAGGGACCAGCTTTAGATACATTGCAGGAAACCCATTTACAGACACAGGATAGGGACTGCATGAGACTGTTACGATACCCCACAATCTACCAGTCCACAGAAATGAACAAGAGGGCAGGAGTGCTGATAGCTTTACAGAACTCGATGGATCTCATGTTTATGGAAATGGGTAGGGACTCCCAACGGAGATATATAGCAATAAATCTGAAAGGGAGAGCAGAGGGACATATGCTAGCAACTATCTATGCCCCAACCATGGGCCAAGATTCCTTTATTCAACAATCCCTGCTTAGACCAGATACATTTGCGAAAGGTCCCATAATATTGACAGTGGATTTTAACATGGCATGGAACCCGGAAAAAGACAGGTCGTCAAAAACTAAAGGGACTCAGGGAATGCCCTTGAAGAATTAGTAGAAAAGGTGGACAGACTAGCTTTAATTGAGGTATGGAGGAAAAAGGAAGAGCACAAGGTGGGATTCACATTCTTCTCACATGTCCACCAATCAACATCACGTATAGAATACATATGGGCCTTCAGGAAACTCTTGGGTAGGGTTAGAAGAATACTTGAAGAGGGTAATTGCCAGGATGGGTGTGGGAGCCAGCAGGGAAACGAGTAAGGAATACAGAGCAAGAAAGGCCCAATTGGAAATTATACAGGCGAGGGCTGCAGAAAAAGCATTGGCATATTTAAAACAGAAATTGTATATCAAGGCCAATAAAGCAGCTAGACTTCTGGCCAGTACTTTGAGGAGGGGGAGAAGGCCAAAAGAATAGTCAAAGTAAGGATGGAAGGGGGGAACTCAGTATGGACACCAATGTTCAGGAGTTCTCGAGGTTCTACACAGAGCTATATAGGTCAGCAAAACCCACAGAACAGGGCCAATGGGAATATCTAAAATGGGATATTTTTCTCAAATTACAGCTCAAGAAAAAGATATACTAGATCTTGACATTACTTCAGATGAAGTGCTGAAGGTCATTATGGCCTTGCCCAATAATAAATCTCTGGGTCCGGATGGGTTTACCACAGAGTTTTATAAAACGTTTAGGGAAACAATGATTCCAAACTTGGTCACACTTTTTAATGAAATGGGGGAGAGGGAAGAATAACGACAAGGATGGAAGAAAGGAAGGTAGTCTTCCTCCACAAATAAGGGGAAGATCGGACAGAGTGCGGCTCCTGCAGGCCAATAGCTCTAATCAACATGGATGCGAAAATCTTTACAAATGTCCTGGCAAACTACCTGGATCAATTTCGTCCATGTATAATCAGCCCAGATCAGTCAGGCTTTATTAGGGCCATGGCAGACTAGTGATAACACCAGGAAAGATCAATGAAAAGTATCCCAGCGATCCTTGTAGCCTTGGACCAGAAAAGACTCAACCGGGTGGAGTGGGATTTCTTGTTCACAACAATGAGGTAAATGGGATTTGGGGAGAAATTCCAAAAATGATCAGGGCAACTATCACAATGATATATGATATGATATGATATGGCATTTGTAACGCGCCGCCTATACACAAGTGTTTCAAGGCACGACAAGGCAAGGAAGGGGAACAGAGAGATGAAAGAGACAACGATCTTACTAGGCCAAGTGACATTGAGATGGCGCAAGTGCAGGGGAGGGGGAGGGTAAAAGTGCCAGGGGAAACGGCAGGATGCAGTGCTGTACATGGGATCAAAACAATAGCAAGAAGTGTGGCCAGCAGGTGGCAGGTCCAATGGTAAGAGCAGACAGCAGGTGTCCAAAAGTGCAGGTAGGGGGACTGTAGGGTTACAGATACAGATCCAAGTGCAAGGGTTGCCACGAGGCAGTGCAGGTGTGTATCTGGGCGGGCAGGGACCTGGGCCCAAAATCAGAGGGTAGCCAGGTGACCAGTGCAGTATCAGACAGGATCTATCACTTAGGTTGGCAATTAATCGTCATCTATGTGAGCCCATTAGGCTCCAAAGGGGCATGAATCAGAGCTGCCCGCTCTTGGCCTTGCTTCATGCAATTTACTTGGAACCACTACTGGAGACAATAAGAACAAAGGGCCAGGTTTTGGGGATAACATTCGATTCATAAGGTGGCCGCTTTCACGGACAATATGCTTTTGATGTTGCAGGAGCCGGAGAGTTCCTTGAGAGCAATGGACAGAGAGACGAAACGTTTTGGGATGGTAGCAGGGCTACAAAGAAATCCCCCCAAAACTGAAATATTGAATCTTGTACTATCTAGAGAGATGGAAGAGGGGCTCAGGAACTCTTATCCATATACGAAGGTAGAGAACTACATAAGTTAACTGGGTATAAAACTAAAACAGCGGAGTAACTATTTGGGGCCAACTACACACCCCTGTTAGAAGCAATCAGAAACAAGATGGTGGACTGGGTCCACCTATGATGTCCTAGATTGGAAGGATTAACGTGCTAAAGATGGTAATACTTCCACAGCTGTTATGCTACTTTATGACTCTCCCCATCCAAGTCCCAACCTCCTTCTTTCGAACAATCCAAAATCACACTGGAAGATTTATCTGAAATAACAAAAAAACAACAATAGCCAGAAGGGTGATAATGATGCTGAGAAAAGAGGGATGGGAGAACCAGATAAGGATAGTGAGGGATTGTTGGAGACATGATTGGCTAAAGATATGGAGGGCAATGGATAGGGTGGTAATAGGGGAAAACATTGATGAAGTCTTGTAGAAACCAAAGGGAGATAGACCCAGAAACATGTACAATAGTAAGATATTGACAGTGGGAGGGTAGGATTGGTATGAAGTCATAAGGCGGCCTCTAATAACTACATTTCCCTCTCCATTCACTCATATTTTTGATAAACCAAGCTTCACCCAGGGTGTTGGGTAAGGGGCTTTGAGGCCTGCCAAGACGGGAGGCTGCCAAAAGATTCGGGACATGTTCAGGGGAGAAGAATCCGGTCTTTCTCCCAATGTAAAGAGGAGTTTGGCCTGGAGGAACTGGAGAGAGACTGATACTTCCAAATAAGACACTGGGTCATGCAGACACTATTAAAGAGGCAGCAACACGCAGGTTAACAGCCTTTGAGAAATACCTAACATCTGACTCGGGAGATAAACATATAGTGGGGGCAATCTATGCTTTTATCATACAAGGGGAAATTTCAGGGGGAAAAAATACATAACTCTTTGGGAGGAGGTCACTGACCAAGAGAGAGGGGCAAGAGATTGGCAACAGTTGTGGGAAAATATTCCTAAATTAACCACATCCTACAAATCCAAGAGGTATGGATACAATTCATGCTACAATGGCACTTAACCCCAGAGAAATTACACAAATGTTACCCCTCAGTCTCGAACCTGTGCTGGAGGCAATGCAGAATGGTGGGAACCTGGAACCACATTTGGTGGGATTGCCCCCACATTCAGGAATACTGCAAGATAATATGGGAAACGATAGGAGAGGTACTGGGGCTGAAGGGAAAGGGAATAGAGGGTTGGCTATTTTGGGGCTGGGGGACAACTGTAAAAACTATCTCCCAGAGCAGATTGCAAGATATATGCGATCTTGATGATGGAAGAGGCACTGGGGGTGGTGAAAAAAGCAAAGAGGTGGAAGGATCCACTTCTTTAGGATGCAGTCGTCATCTTGTCAACAGGCGCAGTCACGCCTATTGCCATTGCATTCAGCTGCCAAGATCGTTGAAGCAGCAGTGTGTCGTCTTGGATGTCGAGGATGCAAGTGTGCCTGTTTACAAGACGACAACTGCATCCTAAAGAAGTGGATCCTTCCACCTCTTAATCTGAGCCACTAAGCTCCTCGGATTCGACCACATAGGACCTTCCACTCGTAAAGACACTCCTGTCCTGATGAAGGCCTACACCATTAGAGCTCACCTAGCTCCACGTAAAATGACCGAAACACTCTCGTGTTGACATGTATTATATGTTGTTGTTCAACTCTTGATTGTGCCCACACTCTATGGGCCCCATACCTGTCTATGATTCCACTGAATTCTCTAAGCTTCCTTCCCAAGGAACCTATAGAGAATGAACAAACTGTACAAGTAGATGTCTCAAATATTGACTACTTGATCATTCGTACTTAGGTACTACACTTTGTATGTCCTAAAATGTGAATGTCCTATGTTTCTGAAAAATACCAGTGTATTACTACACCACTGCACTTCAAAATAAAACCCTTTTGTGCAGAAGAACAGTGTCATGAGAACTCTGTGACCACTCACACAAGGGGCTACCCAATCAGGGTATAGCAGTGGTTACTCTTCAGCAGAGATCTACCTGACCTTGCTCATTCGTTTGTTGATATTATTGTACCGACCTGGGCAGAGCAAGGCAATAACCAGGTACCCTTCCGAATACTACGGAGAAGAGAAGGGGCAGATACCCCAGGTATTAATAAGTGCATAATAAGTGGAAAGTTAGCTTGGCAGGAAAGTGAACCAGGCTGCTACAAACCACGATTGTGAGTCTGGGGCTCACACCTATATCAAGCTGAAAGTCAAAGGGAGTTAAAACTCCATGTGAAAGCAAGATTGAAGATAAGGAACACTATGTTTGGCAGGAGAGTAAACCAAACAAACCAAAAGTTCCATTGTGAGGCTAGGACCTGTACCCTTATAAAGCAACAAGTCTAAGGGAGTCAATAGCTCCAAGTGAAAGCAAAATTGAAAACAAGAAGCACTATGCTTGGCAGCAGAGTAAACCAAATAAACCAGGTATTCCATTGCGCATCTGGGACCTACACCTTAAGGAACGGTCAAGTATACAACGTGCAAGGACCCCAAACATATGAAGCAACTGGGTTTTGGCAGGAGAGTATACCAAACCCCCACAAGCATTGCAAGTTGGGGATGCACACCAAAAATAGAGTTGAAACAAAAGGGATTTAGAATCCTGGGACTAAGGAATGTATTGTACTTTTTTGAGAATCCTTTCCTCGATATTGAATAAGAAGAGCACGTAAAGACATTTTTCCTTTTGAAGTATAGGGGAAAGGAGCAACCCCCTAGGTTTGGAACATTATACTTTCTTAAATCCTTTGGAAGCCTACTGAGAACATTATTGTTACCTTGATGAGCACCATTTTCTTTAGAAAGTGATAAACCTTACACCATGTGTTAGTTCATATTGTGAGGGACAGTGATAGGTTTTGGGGACGTGACTGGGATAGATTTTATTCTTTTGGACATCCTGAATGTTTTCACTTGTTATTTCGAGGCAGGAAAGCCGCTTTGAGACGTAGAGAGAGGAAATACTTTCCGCAAGCTCATCATTTTTACTTTCAATTAAATTCTATACCCAGCAATATACCACATGTGTGCCCGAACCTTACTGCTGGTACCTCACAGTACCCTAAAAGCCTTACAGTACACACACTTTCACACCAAAATAACACATATCTGATTGATATGCAAGGGAGTTTGTAATCGACTACCTTTGAGAATGAAAAAATGATAATCCTTCCTCTTAATGTCTGCAGATACACACACACACACAACCTCCATGCAACAGTGGCTCACATTAAGCTAACCAACAGACACCCAAGTACAACGGAATAGACAACTAGCCAAAAATGTGTACATACAATGTATCATTTATAGGTCAAACTGTGCATCTCAATCACTAGCAATATCTCACATCAGAAACAGGCTTGTAAGTGGTGATGTCGAATAGTGCCACTCCAATAGTTATGTATACATGTGAACAAATTAATAAATACATATGATAATACAAATCTGCTAAGGATCCTGGCAAGCAGTGATGGGGTTACCAGAAAAACAACCCTAATAGGAAGAGTTAATCACCAGTCAATGCACGTGTCTCATATCCTTCTGATGTTTATCAGATCTGAATGTTCTGTGTATCCAGGCTGATTATCAGGCTGGCAGCACTTTGATAATGGCCATATGAATTAAAAGCTGCTTACTTTCCAATACCAGTCCAAGTGGAGTAACTTGCTCAATGCGTGAAATAAAACGGATGGTAAATAAACAAATTATGTGAATAAACTAGTAAGTGTAGCGACCAACAACAGTTATATTTGTGCCAATCAGCGTGGAGCATTTAAGTGCAAGGAAAGTGAGCTGAAATCCCATTGCCATTACCTACTGCACAGAAATGCTCAGACATTCAGATTGTATTATGCAAAACAAAAAAACAAAAACAAAACACTTCAGTAAAGCAATGGGTATTCGAGGCAAACAGCAGCACTTTGAAAATGGGCATAATATAAATACTAGGGATGGGCAAGCCTTAAAGTGCTCAACCCAAATGCCAATTCGTACAGTACAAAAGAAATGGTTTAGTTCAGCTCAAGACAGTCAAGCCTGCATAGAGCTGGCTCACGAGTCACATCGAGCAGAGTCAGGAGAGCTCAGACTTGAATTGGCTCAATCCAATTCACACAGATTTGTCACTATGGGTTGAATTGAGTCATTTAGCATGCAGAGGCCAAGATGTAGACACCTAACAAGACGCTTCCACGTGTACATGCTGTGAGAATGGTCAGCCCACATGTTCTGTTTAGTGGAATCTATGGAGGAATATTAGAACTGATGTAGCCTGGACACATGATGTGGTTTTGAAGAAAGTAAACAGAAAGCTCATAAAGCCAATACAAATAGCTTTTGAAAAAAGAAAACAGAACACTGACAAAAATAGTGATACAATGATACTGACCAGTTACTTTAATCCATGAAGAAATTAATTTGCCTATGCAGGTCAAAACATGCCATGGCATGTCAGACAGAACACCAAATAAAGGACAGAACAAATAAAGGACAAAACAATTAATGAACGTCTTCTGATGTTCCCAATTATATTTTGAAGTACCCTCCTGAATACAACATCAGTTGTTGAACAGATACATGTATAACTCAGCGTGTAGTTGTTTCTTTCCAAGCTGTTATTCATGTTTTCAGAAAGGTTGTCTGTTGTATATCATGTATGATTTAGTAAGTTTAATTTCTAAGTTCTTCTTAATTTGAATATGACAACTATTGTTTTGTCTATGTACTAGCTTTTTCTGTATTTAACGATGTAACCAATGATTTATTTAACGTGAATTTATTTTCACAAATATATCACTGCAACACTGTACAATTTATGTGTGCTACTTCTGACTATGTATTATGAATGATTAGAGACATCTACTAGAAACCCAATGTTGCAACAGTTATATATATATATATAGCACATTGGTTCCTAGGGAATGGGCACCCTTGTGAATTGAGTTATACATATCTTGATTTGAATCAGCATAGTATTTTTTGAACCATAGGAACAAATTGATACACACCATGTGAAGTTGGCTTGACTTACAGAAAATAACAGCAGAAATAATTCCTACTAGGAACACCTTAAGTGTGATATGAAAGAAAGTATGGCAGCTTGCTAAATGAGCCCTGGCTCAATGGGGTTTATAATGAGTTTGGTGAGGTGGTAAAAAAAAAAAAAAAACAGGTCATTTCATTGCAGCAATGTATTTTGCCAGTAATGGAATTACGCCACCTTTAACAAACCACCAAATTCAAAATTTGTTATTAAAGTAGAGGAGATATCTCAACGTTAAAGCCACATTGTTGAGCAATTACCACAGGCAGAATTACCACAATGGTATTTCCACTGTAACTCCCATGGAGTCACATGGACTCTGAAAATGGGGAGTAGGGCTCCCATTACTGGACTGGAAATGTGAGGGTAATTCCACCAGAAATACAACCAAACTCATAATGAGCCCCGATGAATCAGTCCACCATTTCTGTTGATTTTCTAATAAGCTAGCTAGTTAAATACTTTATTATGATCTCTCCATTGACCTAAACATAGACAACAAAACATAACAATTAGCAGGAGTACAAATACAATAAAATAGAATCAGCCAACTAACAAGCAGCAATGTTTATGCACATCGTTGGGACCAGTTTTACAAACACATAAATATCATATAGCATTTGTCAAAATTGACCATCACAGTCAAACACATTGCTCCAGAAGTTGCTTCAGCACAATTTGTAACCTTATAGAAAAGTGACTGTGGATGCAGCCAATTCGTATGTAAAATAAAAATAGCCTCTATTAAAATAAATTAAGCCTTCATCACCATCATTCAACTACAATTATAAAGTGCAATTTTTCAACTAGATAGGGATTTTGATAAAACATGGCTTTAGATGAAGCACACATGGCCTAGAGATCTGGCTCTTTGTGCAACCGAATATCTCCATTGAAAGCTGTATGTCTGTATGGCATCATGTTCCTAGTCACCATTATCGCAGAATTCAGTATTACTATACAGATACACGTGAGCCGATTCAAACCATCAAATAGTCATATTCATGAGAGCAGCTTCAATTTGCTTAGAATGTTTTGAACCTTTTTTAGATGCCGCGCCACATGGTTCGAATTGTTCAGTCTATTCGCACCATCATTCTATAGATAGGAATGAACATGATTTGAGCCTGTCGGCCCATCTCTATTATAGACCAAATAACATATATACACCATATAACATAACTATAACAATAAGAATACTTTGATTAGGTTAGAAGTTTGTACCTGAGGAAACCAAGTAGATCTCACCTAGAAATCCTACTCCGTAGACTATCATTCGCAGCTTCCTGGAAAGGGGGAAATGTTAAATCTCTGAAACATGCATTGGAGATTAGGGGAAGTCAACAAACCTCCAGTGCCATTTCCCTGAAGAGGTGCTGGTTATGAGCAAAGTCTACTTCACAGGGCAAGGCTTAGCAGCCTTTCTAAGAACCACATACCACATGAAGGCCCTCTGCGTGAGCTCTGGAAGCCGAAAGAAGGGCCAGCTTTATTTGACCATCCAGAGTCACTTGCAACTCCTCCTGTCCTTCCCCTGTGATAGCAAAGAACATTGTGTCTAACTATGAGTTTAGTGGTGTAGTAGAAACGTTAGTTAATCCGTCACTGCTAGTTTTTCAGTGTTAAGGGATTTACGGTCACTTTTGCCACATTGCTAAATTCTGAAATTAGAGATCAAGTGGAGGAGTTGCCTCCTGGAAGTAACTGCTCCAGTTTAACGCCAACATGCTATAACACAGTTCCACTTGTGAACAGAGCGCCAAAGGTGGAATTACCACGTGCAATAAATCAGCCATATCCCTATGGAATCCTCGGGACTCCAGAAATGGAGACTAACTCTGCCATACTACCACTGGGGGACGGCATCAGTTAAGCTTAGTACAAGCCTAGTTATGGATTTTCATTGCCTTAGCATGATGCATTCTCTCTTTTCTTCATCTATTGGCCTACAGAGAGGTTTTACTTTTTTAACTGCTATGCATTTAGGAGTAGCTTCCCATAGCTTGATGTTCAGTCTGATTGCAAAAAGTGAGCCAGGGCTACAGTCAAAAGGCACTGCTCTGTTTGTGATAATCATAAAACCTGGATTTGGCAGGAGTGCTGGATTGGCACATAATTATGCAGTTACCGGCCCTTTCTGTCACCCATGGTGGGGAAAGAAATTGTGTGTTATTATAGCATTGTGTGTTTCACACCACTATTCTCCGATTGACACTTAGTATTCTCTGTCAGGCTATGTTTTGGGATTGGCATATTACCACAGGCTGTATTTACTAACTGGTGCATTAGTTATGACACATGGTTATGGCTTCAGTGGGGGAAGGTACCTCTACAACAAACCAGGTGGTTTTGGCTAAATTCAATTTTGAAATTTGCCAGAATTTGGCAGTTCAGTAAAAGTGTCACTAATTACATTACTGGAACTTTTTTGCCTGCACCTCCAAACCCTAAAGGAGACCATGGAGCGCCATGAAAGAGCAAACATGCTGTGCCAAGAAAGAGATGTATAAGAAATATATTTATTTATATATTTATTTTTACATTTGTAGAGTGCACAAAACCCACAGGAATCAAGTCACA
Source organism: Ambystoma mexicanum (assembly GCF_040938575.1). NCBI lineage: Eukaryota > Metazoa > Chordata > Amphibia > Caudata > Ambystomatidae > Ambystoma > Ambystoma mexicanum. The sequence goes on along the minus strand of NC_090928.1, from coordinate 1,080,647,037 downwards.
TAATTACATCATTATTTGGTAGGATATGAGTTGATGCGTCATTTATACCACACCTGTACACAAGTGTTTCTAGATGTGACATGACAAGGTAAGGAGACATAGGGAGGACGAAACAAACAATCTTACTAGGCCTTGTGTCATTCAGATTGTGCAAATGCAGGGGGGAGAGGGAAAGGAGAAGTTCCAGGGGAGGGAAAAGGGAAGTGCGATCAGGGCAGACATTGCTCTGAGTAGGTGCAGCCAGGGGAGCCAGCTCTGGGTAGTTCACTGAGGCAGTGGACTGTAGGGTTACAGATACAGCCCCTAAGTGTGCAGAGGCCCAGCGGCAGTGCAGGTGCTTGCAGGTCATGGAGGAGCTTGGTGCCCATTGGGTTCAGAGCGAAGCCAGGTGACGAGTCAGCACAGCAGACAGGTAGGTCAGCAAGGGAGAGAAAGCAGAAGCATAAAAGAAAGCCTTGAGCTGCTTCCGGATCCTGAGGTGGTCCTGCTTGAGTTTGAGAGAGGCAGGGAGGCCATTCAAGAGGGAGGCATCTACAGAAGAAAGATATTTACCTCCCACTCTCTGCCTGGAGAAGTGTCTGACCATCAGAGAGTTGGAGGTGGCCGAGTGAAGGACTCGAGAAGGAAGATGTTTAGGAAGACAGAGTTTGATGTAGTGCTGACCACGGCCCCAGAAAGCCTTTTGGACAATACAGATGGTCTTAAACTTGATCCTTGCAACCACCGAGAGCCAGTGGAGAGATGTCATGGCTGGAAAGATATGATCCCTGGGCTTGGGCCAAGGAAAAGTATTGCAGTCCTGTTCTGGATTAGTTGCAGATTACAGAGAGAACAGTAAGGCAGATTGAGGATGAGGCTGTTGCAGTAGTCCAGCCTAGAGAGAACCAATCCTCTGGGGGAAAGTGAGAAAGGAAGAATACCTCTGAGGGGGTGCAGCTGGTTGTTGCACTTTTTAGAGAGGTGTTAGACAAGATTGTATGCAGTAACCCTAAAGGGAGGCAACACCAGTCATGTCCTCTTTTTGTCCTCTTGGTATTAGGTAACCCGCCTATTGGTATAAGTCTATACTACACAAGTAGGTAGAGTGACTGAGCAACCAGACTTATCTCAAGAGAGGTAAATGTGAGATGTAGAGCTGTAGCATTGAAAACCACAAATACAAGTATCCAAATAACACTTACACTCAAGGTTTTCTAGTAAAATAATTATTTACTTATTTAACAGTCTGTTTTAAATAAGCATTCTTTAAAAAGGGAGATATGCAACAAGAAAAATACACTTCATAACATGTTCTCAGAATCAAGATAAGCAACTAGAAATTTGTTAGAGATACTTCATACACACATCCTACACCCTGGGGTGGCTTCAATTACTAGGGCAGTATTGGCATTTATATATCACTTGTGTACTTTGTAAAAGGCTGAGGTTGTGAAAAATGCAGAGTTAATGGAAGGAAAAAGGTTAACAGGTTCTCAGAGCATGTGAGCACTTGTATAATCCCCCATTGAAGTCTAGATAGACACTTTGCCCAGCAATATTAGTTAAGCAACCAATGTATCACCTATGAGGGACAGTTAGAATCAAAGTCAATGGGAACAGAATAGTCTGCAGGGAGCCATGACAGCCAATGTCAATTTGAATAATATCTATGGAGCTGAGGCACTTCTTAGCTAGCACAAAAGTCTTGCACAGAGTAAGAGAGTTTGTTGTAGAAAATCCCTATTGGGCCACAAGCTGTTACGCTTGTGAAACGTTAGAGATATAATACTCTAGAAGGGCAGCTACTGCAAGTCTCAACTGAGACAAGCAAACTATAGACAAAGCAGTAAGCACTCCTTAGTCAGAACAGTACCTTTGGTTACAAGAAGAGGATCCAGCTGGCTTCTTTCCTGGTTGCAGATTTGCAGATCCTGGGTTCCTGGGCCTCAGTCGTGGGGACAAGAGGGAGGACATCTGGAGGACTCCTGCACAGCAGTTCGGAGGTCGCTGGCAGTTACAGGCTCTTTTCAGTTTAGCAGCTCTTTGCGTGTTCAGCTACCGGTATATAGCACCACCGCGGATCTTGGACACTTGATGGACTTTCTTTGATCCTTGAGTCCAGCACTCTGGTGACGTGACTCAAGCTTGGGTCGTCCTGCTTCAGGAGGGTCTTCAGGATCTTCCTGGGGCTCTGGTCCAGCATAAAGACGATGCAATCGACTACGGATTTCTCTACCACTGACACTCGGTTCCAGCAGCAGCAAAGAAGTACAGCTAGTTGGGGAAGATCTTCGAGTAAAGTTCGTCTTGGGGTTAGTTGGTCCCACTAACCAAAGGGAAGAAGTCATCCTTTCCTTAGCTTCTCTAGTCAATTCGGAAAAACTGTTTTAGCACAGCAGCAGAGCTTCACCAGGCAGTTCAATTGTCCAGGAGGATGCAGCAGGCTACTGTTCACTTTTCCTTCATCAGATGTTTCGTCCAGTGGTCGACTCTGTCTTCAGTTCAAGAAGACTCACCTTTTATGCAGGTTTTTCCCATTCATGCACAGCCAAGCTGTCACTCACACTGCAAGGCTAGTCAGCCAATCAGGACTGGGTGCATTCAGGTTACCAAGGAAACTAAGGACAGGGAGGTTCGGCCACCTCCCTCGCGTCCTGCCCTTCAGACACACTGGAGCTAGAGGTGGGATTCAGCACTGAAGCCTGACAAAAGCAAAATGAACAAAAGGGGTAAACCTGGTTTGGCGCACAGAGTAAAACCCAAGAAAGACTTCACTAACAAAAAATGCCAAAAAAAGAAGACCAGTGCCATTTTGACACTATGGTCACCCCTCGGTGCTATACTGCAGCTGAGGGTTCAGCCTGCGGTAGAAAAGAACAATGGTAGGAAAAATAAACCACTGCTACCAGCCATTTAAAGTTGTGAGGTTAACATAAAAAAAGTTACATGAGTAAGTAGAAAAAGGGGCTACTAAGTAACCCTCAGCACTTCACATAATATGGGGGGTGCTGGTTCTAAAGAGAGAAAGGGTAAGTAAATTCAATTTCACTTTGGTGGTCGGTCAAAAAACCAAAAACAAAATATCGAATCACAAAAATCTCGAATCCAAAATCTCGAAAAAAAAAATCTCGAATTATTTATTTATTTATTTATTTATTTATTTATTTATATGTATTTGTGGGTTCAGGTAAGTATAAAAAAAGGGTAAAATAAAAAAAAAAAGGGGGGTTGGGGGGAACCCCCCCATTTCGAAATAAAAACGTATTTAAAAAAAAATTCGAGATTTTTGTTTTCGATATTTTGGATTCGAGATTTTTGTTTTCGATATTTTGTAATTCGGTTTTTTCACTATAAACCTTTCACTTTACTATTCTTCAGAAATGGAGTTCTCACAGGAAAAGGTATTTAAACATTCACAGAAATCCACACTGCACTGAAGGTGCTGTGTGTCACCATACAAAAGTAGATGCCTATGGAGTTAGTCACACCCCAAAAACAACGAAAACACAGAATCCAAATCTGATCAAAAATTCATGAGAGAGGGAGAAAAAGGTCTCACTTACTTCAGGATAGAAATTAAAAGTCCTGAAGTCCAGCAGAAGAGTTGGGGGTCTCTAAGGTTGGAGGGAATTAGCACAGAATTGAGAATTCTCCCTAACAAGAGGTCTGTGATGTGAGGAGAGAAGGAGAGAGTGAAGTCGAAGATGACCCCAAGATTTTTGCCACACAGGAAGGTGCACGGAAAAGGCCCAAGGAGGAGAGGGAAATCAGGAGCAGGGGTCCCAATGAGGGAGATCTCGGTCTCACTGGCATTGAGGCAGAAATCGTTGCAAGCGTGCAATTCTAGAATCGCAGATAGGTTGGAGCCCTGGGGAACACCACATGTGGAGCGAGAGGTGGTGGAGCGAAAGGGTCCCAGTTGGGCCTGAGAGGGGCGGTCCAGAAGGATGGAGGTCATTCATGCTAGGGCCTGATCCATGATGCCCAGGTTATCATGGAGATGATTGATCAGGATTTGTTCAATTCCTCATAGATCTGTGAATGCTGTAGGTAACATCTCACCGAAATGTATTGCATTGTTGTAACAACTCAATGAATTCTTTCTTGGTAAATTAGAACCTCATCTGTGTCGGCTAAAGATTACACCATGAATTCTCAGCTCTGTAGGCCTCCTCCCAGTTTGTCCTCCCAGTTTGAAGCCTAGCTCTTCCATTACTTAACCCTCCATTGCCCGTCAGACTTTGCTTGGTTTTTGGTTTGATCCCCACTGCACTGTCTTCTTCTCAGTGAACGCTTGCCTCTATCTTGGTCGCCCTACACCTGCTTCTTAACCTGCCTTAGCATTCCTGGGTCAAGTCTGGTAACACCTTTGTTAAAGAGCAACATGTACAGCTACACCCCTCTGCATCACTTTCTCAACAGTTGACATCCCCAAATCAGGTCAATTTCTATTTGGCAAGTGGGTCCCAAACGCTGTTTGGATGACTTCTCATTCAACAGGGAGGGAGTATGAGTTTCCAATTCTTCTCACTCATGGTCATGTGGGGTCTGAAGCTTTATCTCACACAGTCATATATGATTGTACCTTTAAGTATTAGTGTGTACAAGGTTTGGAGAGGGCGCATTGAGGGGCCAGATTGTAATAAACTATGTTTACCTAGATTCATGGCTTTCATGCAAGGACACTGATAACCATGTATTGAAGCATATTTTAGCAGATAAGATGACATCATTTTATAATATAACCCTGATATTCAGGATTCACAAACTGTTCCATGGATATTTTCAGAAGAGTCTTTCTATAGTGGTACTACCGAGCTGAAACTCAATGTTTCAATTGATGCGTACTTGAAGATGCACATTTTCAAATTCTTGGAAGAGGACATTGCACCGCGTGCGATCAACTGCTCTAAACTTTAAAATCATTACATCTTTAGGAGTCACTTAGTCACACAGAGCTGCAGCTAGATGGATGTCAAAAGCCAACGAAAGTGCACAGAGAGACATCACTAGATGGACAACACAAGCCAATGAGATCACATAGAGGGACCGTGTTGGATGACCGTTGCATAGAGACAGTGATGGGGATAAGGCACCAATGCAGTGAGTCTTGCATGAGCACCGTGGACATGCTTGTTATGCAGGCTAGCAATGAAAGAAAGAGAAAAGACGAGTGTCAAAACGAGTGCAGGCAGAGAGAAATTAAGGAACTGCTAGACCAGCATTGAAAAAGCTCATAAAACCTGGCTATTTCACAAATATGACTAATGTTCGCATCAATTGTACTTCTCTGCTCTCCATCTATGTACCAGACGGTGTGATACCCCAGGGTCCGATCGTTGCACAAATGTATAAGTAAATACATATAATAAATAAATAAATCTTGGCACGTTGGTCAGTAGACTTATATCAGTCCAAATGGGACAACTTAAGTACACGGACCCAGGACTCGACTTAATGACCATTGTCTACGGAGAGCATCGAGATTTTGGAAAAGGAGCTCGGAGCATTCATTGCCAAGATAAAGCTATGAAAAGGAAAACGGTCTGTTCCTTCACAATGAAATGTCCCTGCATTTGCTCGGTTCATTTGCTTCTGATCACATGTTCATTCTTCGCTCACGTCAATGTCCCTTCTCTATCTAGAATCTTAGTACTTGCGACCAAAGGTGCTTTTGCAGATGACTGGGGAATTGTGTCTTAACACTGCCAGAGTTCCTTCTATCAAAGGGAGCAACACTATTCCTGGTGCGGAGCACATTATAACGCTGAAGCTGACTGAAGCCAAAGGTGACTAGCCATGCTCCCAGGCTTTAAGAGTGCCTCCATCCGAGATATTAGCTGGAGTATGAAATGGCTGGGCAGGGAGCCACGGCCTTCATTGCTGCTTCGCCAAACATAGCTCTGCCGCGTCTTGAATTCTATGTGTAGCGGGACAAAAAAATGAACACCAACAATGGGTCTGAATTGACAGGCATTGAAACTAAATAATGAAATCACATTTAAGATAATGGGCCTCATTACCAGTGAGCTGGTGCGATAAGAAAGGTTCCAGTAACAAGTTACCAGCACCCTTCCTTTACGGATCGGGTCACTGTGATTCTGCCAGTAGGGGCACTGAACTACCGGCAGGCCTGACCTGCCGGGAGTTCAGGCCCCTACCTGCAGGTTTTTCACAGAAGCACTAGCACCATTAACAGAATGGCCAGTGCTTCAGTATTCCCACTCCCATGGCATCCTCTAGGACTCCATGGGAGTGGGAATTTACTGTACGCCGTCTATTGTGATATCCTGGTAGTACCGGGATGTCAGGCATCACTCACGGTAATACAGGGTTGTTCCGGCAGGTTACCGCCAACCCTGTAATGAGGGCCAGTGTTACATCCTGCTTCCAAGTGTTGTAATATTTTTTTGCATTACATTAAAGGTAAATAATATGCATATCTCAGAAGAATAAGGGGTTCTTTAGCACCACTGGTACTAAATGCTTTGTCTGAAGTTGTACACTAATATCAGAGGGGACTGCTTAACTAGATGAGCTATCTTACCAGCTCCACCAGCAAGATGTATAACACATCAATTTGATAAAGGGTTACTTTGTATATATACATAACTTAGGCACATTTATAAGTAGAACGTTGTGGTTGTTTAGTAATTTCAGTATGGAGAGGAATATTTGATCAAACATGTATTTGTCTTCTGGAGCTTCAATTGACCAAGACCATGTTGGTCACATTATTACTTTCCAGTTGGCCTTTGCAAGCAAGTGGCATCGTATGATCCTTAACCTTTTGATGAACCCCATGCCACTTTAAACCATCTATAATGCATACTTGAGTGGCCAGCATGCTAATACAGACTGGTGACAACAGCATAAACAACTTGCCACTGAAGCTACCACATACTAAAGACATACTTTCTTTGGAAATATCGATATGCTGCTGGTTAACTTGCAAGGGCTATGAAGCACTCTACAGGTGTGCAAGCAATGCGCTATAGCAATTTAGTGGTAGCTGAAATTGTAACGTAAGGTGGGCACCGCTGAAATGGGCCTCATTAGGAGTGTTGCGGTAAGGCAATAACGGCACCGGTAGTGCTACCAGTCCTGTTGTTACCTCGCTGCAACATTCCGAGTATGCTCGCGGGTGCCGCTCTGGAACGCCTGGTCAGACCAGGCATGCAAAGCGGAACCCGCAAGCAGTACCAGATGGCAGCAAAGGCCCTGTTATTAACGGGAATGTAATAGCCGAATGCTGTCAAAGGGTTAGTCATAAGGTATGAGTGTAGCAGTGTCAAGCCTAGGAGTCATAGGGGGAGGGAAGGGTATTGGGTTAATGCAGGCGGGTGTGTCTGAGTTAGATGAAAGTTAGCACTTGAATTATAAAAAAAAAGTGGGCACTTTAAGATAAGTGCTTACAAGCTGTTTATATATGTGCACCAGACCATGAAAAATGCCATTTCTTCAAATACCTATCTGTACGTAATCCGCATGTGTTACTCCTTTGTATGCGCTATGTAACTAAGTCACCTTCCTGTAACAGCACCACGATGCCCCCGGGATGTGTGTGCGCTTTATAAACAAAAAAAAAAAAATCAAATAAGCAGATAAAATAAACTACAAAGAGGCTAATCCAAGGTACCTAAAAAAAGAAAGAGGACTCATACATGGACTTAGACATGAAAGTATTTCAGAAGTGCCCATCTCAGGGCTAAAGCTGAAAAAAGAGTCAATGATAAATATATTTAGAAAAAGAAACATTAGGCCATCTATGCAGCACACGTAACATGTTCTCTGTAACAAGGGGACACACACACACGCACACGCACACGCACACGCACACGCACACCCCCCCCCGGGACAAGAGCAGGATAATGAAATAAGCAATAATGCCAAAGGATAATGCGATTGTTTTTTTTTGTTTCCTTTATTTGTATATGGTTTCAAAGAAACCTTTACAAAATTCAGAACAATTTATGAACAACATACTCTACATTGCATTAATATATCTTTGCACAACAAAATAAGATACAAAGGCCAAGAGAATAACACAGTGTACTTTGAACTATCTAATAAGAACAAATTCAAAAGGCAAAAGAATAACAAAGTATACTTTAAATGCATAATCCTTCGGTTTTTATCTAATAAAATCATAAAGAAATATGTACATGCCTTCAAAACATAATAAATACATTTAAAAATACCATTATAAAACCAAATCCATATTTGTCTCAAAATCAGGTCAAAGTGCATTCAAATTTTAAAAATAGGACAACCGCCAATTGCAGGGGAATTTTGTTATCAAAGAGCATACGTTTCCACATTAGGTCCAGGTCTACATTAGAGGGATCTGGCACAAAACGATTAAAACAACAATATCTCCCATGCAACAAAGCAGAACAATCAATTAAAAGGTGTCTTGGTGCCTCAGTGATATTAGTGCTGTTACAATACCTACACAAGTTTGTTGATTCAGGGAACTTCGCTCTAGCTGAAATGATCTCTCCAGTAAATAAGACATTAAAACGAAATCTCATAAATGAATTCCTCCAACCTTTATGCAGAAATGAATTTAAATACGGTTCCGGAGAACCCAAACACGTATAGCACGATACCATGTGCCCATACAGCTTGTATTGTGAGAGTTTCTGCGTTGTACTGGCCCAATCACTATTCTGTAATAATAACTTTACTCTTTTTTGGATTAAATAAAGGAGTGCTCACCTGTGCCCCTACTCCAATCAGTATGTTTTTACATATTTCTACCAATTTTCTCATAAATACTGATTTAGAGGTGCCCTGGGTGAGCAGAGTGGACAGATCATTGTACAAAGTATTTCCGTTGTTACTAACAATATTCCAAAGTAACATCAAGCATTTCCATTCAATAATGCTTTTTAGTGATTGTAAACCCATTTCATATCGAATGGCCACTAAGGGCATACAATTGGGTAAACAATAAATCATTCTCCGCAACATGAGTGACTCCAGTTTATTCAAGTCCATTTTACCATGAATAAAGGGGAATTCTATGCCATATGTAATTTTGGGGATGGTTTTTAGTTTGTAATATCTCAAAAGCGGCAGACACGAGAATGCCCCAAATTTACGGTCTACTATTCTCATTTGGATAATACATGTTTTAATTATCATCCTATAATGATTAGTAGTTAATGTACTATTTGGGGTATCACTAACAAACAGGCCCAAATAAATCATACTATGTCTGATTTCAAGCTTCGTCTTATCTAAAGACCAATTTCTCTTATGTTGCTTCTTCTTCTGAGTGAAACATAAAACATTTGACTTAAGAGCATTAACCGCTAAACCATTTTCGGTCATCTAAGCAAGAAAGGCATATAACAAGCGCTGTAGCCCCAAGTGTGTTCTATCGAAAAGAAGATAATCATCTGCATAGGAGCACCAACTCATTTTTCTACCTTCTGGAGATGGCTGAACAAAGGCCGCTTTCTGCAAGGATGGCCCAATGTCTGATGTATACAAATTATACAGGGTTGGGGCAAAAATACATCTCTGCCTTAAACCATTAAAGGTTTTTATTGGAGCTAAGAGAAGGCGTGCATTATTTAATCGAATCTGCACACACGAGCCTTCATGCAGGTGTATAAGGACTGCCAAGATCTCAGAAGGCATACCCATTCTAGCCACTTTGGCCCATAGATTTCCACGATTCACTAAATCAAACGCTAGAGAAAGGTCCATGCTTGCTAGATATACAGGTGAAGCAGCCATTTTCCAGCCCATCTCTTGTAGTAGAGTTATGAGAAGGCCTCCCGTCATAGTACCAATCTTTTTCCTAAAACCAAACTGCGCCGATGACAGAATGGAATTTTCAGATGACCATTTTTCAATTTGCTGAAGGATAAGACTAGCAAAAATGTTCGAATCAGAGTCTAAAAGCGCAATAGGCCTGTAATTCGAGGGAATCGATCTATCACCCTTCTTGTAAATGGGCACAATAAAAGACATATTCCAAGTCAGAGGGATAGATTTTGTACGGCCTATGTCTTTAAATAAGATTGCCAGCGCTATGGCCCATGTGTCCGGGTCCCCTTTCATTAAGATATTTGATAAACCATTATGTCCCGCCGCCCTCGAGGAGCTAGAGAGTATAATTCTCTCCCTTATTTCTTCAACAGAGAAATCACATTTCCATTGAACATCACCTAAGGGATTTAGCATATTTGAACCTAATGCTTTTTTTGAATTACGAGTGGTGATATGTTTTGCCCAGACCTGTTCATTGATAGGATTAAGTGTACACTCCATACTGGAAACCGGCGTTCTATTGACCATGCGCCAGAATTGACTTGCTGAATTATGAGTCAAAGAAGAAAGCATTTCTTTGTTGTCAGCTTGATACATCATACCTTTGTGACACCGCAACCAATTTTTATACACTTGTTTCAGATGTCTTGCACCTTTATTATTGGCTGCTGCAGACATTTTCTGAGATTTTAAGACTCTTAACAATCTCCGCACAATGATCTTAGCTTTCCTGACAGTTGAATCAAAGTAATGTAAATGTGATTTAGTGACTTTCGTCTTAAAAGGTATTTTTACAGATTTATCAATTAGCTTTTTTAAATACTGGCCAACATTAGCTTGAGAAAATCTCACATATTTATCTTCATGCGATATTGAGCAAAAATCACTTCGAAAAAGCGAGTTACATGCATCAGCATTGCCGGCATGCCAAATGATCCTGTTCCTACCCTGATTAGGATCAAGATCAATCGGCATGAAGGCAGTGGTCCCTAGTTCTCTAACAACCCGCATGTTCAACTCCAGCATTCCATGGTCACTCATCCTGGTTCTGCATATTTTAAATGTTTCCACTAAATGGAATAACAGATCCGAGACAAAAATATAATCTATGGCAGAGGCCCTATCCCCAGAAAACCACGTTGTATAGTCAATCTCATTCCTTAACTGCTGGTGCACTGATCTCAAGCCCCAAGATTTAAAAAACAAATCCCATAACTTTGGATCAAATTTCCTATCCAGTAAATGGAAATAGGAATCATTTCTGCGTGGCCTATCTGTAAATATGTTTACAGGCACTACAACCGTATCATCTGTATCATCTATCAGAGCTTTCATGTTGGTATTTAGATCTCCCATAACCTTTAATTGGGCCCCTGGATAGAGTGATACGCAGTTCTCCATAATTGATTCAATTTTTTGGAGAAGAGCATTCAGATCATGCCCCTGAGTCCAATAGACATTCCATAACAAAATATGAGACATATATGGATAATCTTTAATCTCCAATCCAACAGAATACCCAGCGCAGATGGCAATTCTCTATACATTTCTAACACATCGATACCACAATTGATCTCAATAGCTGTAAAAATACCACCCAATGGTCGACCCACCAGGCCTTTTGTGGCCAATATATGTACACATTCATATCCATCGAATTGGGCTGTACTGGTCATCCAGGATTCCTGGATGCAAATTATATGTCTCGACTTTAACTTACAACACAGCTCGATGGAGGAGGACAAATGAGAGTGTCCCCTTGAATTCCAACAAATTAGAGATAAGATGTTCTCCGTACCTAAGAGTGCTGATTGAGCGATTGAAGTCTTTGAGATCGAGTCTCGTAGGCTCAATGCCAACCATCTCCATCTTGTTTCTTGTTCCAGGACACTCTCTGCATTTTTTGTTTGGTAAGACCCCCCTGGATACAGGGAACTAGCAACATAATGTATGGTGCACTCAGCTTGTTGTTGCAACCCATCAGTAAAAATGAGAACGTCATAGCCTCTTTTGTTAAATTGTACCAGTTTGGCTAATAATTTCTGAAACAACAGTTGTGAATGAAAGACTACCCTCACATGGTCAAAACATTGGGGGTGAATAAAATCCACCCTCTTAATGTCCAATGATTCCAAATCAGCCAGAGAGGGATGTCATTAACGAGTGTTAGTATTCTGTTTCTATTCAGAGCCGGTTGCCTTCCACAATCAAAAAGGGGGCAGAGGAGAATACTAGGAAAATCTAGATGACTCTGTTTCCTCCACACTACCTCCCTCAGGTCAGTTTCCATATAGTTTTTTGGTTGCCTAAGATCCGCCACCCCCAAAGCTATTAGCAGCTTGCCCACAAGTCCCCATGATGCTTGGGAGGGTCTCAGATCTGCACCCCCCAATGATACTCTAGCTAAAGGATCCAGAATGCTGGATGCTTGAAATCCATCCCCTGACTTAATTGTCTCAGCTAGTTTTCCATTTAATGGAGAAGTACGGGGCACCAGCGCCGCTTCGTTCTCTCTAGTCTTCAAGCTCTGCCCCTCCTCAGCTGCGTCCAACTCTACCTTTTCTACAGATTCTGGGGCTGAAATACTCTTATCACAGTTGTTTTGCTTCCTTAACGCCTTTTCCACAGCGTTACAGATCACTTGGGCCACATCAATATGTGACTTGTCAGCATTGACTCCTCTCTCTCTCTGAGGTGCAGCTAATGCTCGTATCTGAGGCGTGTCGGTCTCCTTTTTTTCTACATCCCCTGCGGGCTTATCCAACGCTGATAATAGATCGACTGCTGGGGACTCTCCCACCTGCGACGTGTCTGCACCCCTTTTTGATTGTTGCACAACCTCAGACTGTACTCCCCCCTTTCAGGGTCAATTACTTCCATCAGTGTTGGAGGGTTCAAATTTGTAGGGTTTACTCTAGGCTTAGAAAAGAGTCCATATGTTTCTCGCTGGGGCAGACATGCGGAAGATTTTTCCATTAGATTCATCAAATCTCCTCCCTCCTGACCTATCGAGTTCTTTACAATAGGGATATGTCCATTGTTACTCGAGCTTTGTTTATGAGACATTTCATCAGATAAAAGATTAGTCGGGATAGAGTATGCAGCATTGTGATTACTTGACAACTCATTCCCTTTCAATATTATTATTTGTGCTTGGTCAAATTCCTCTCTAATAAAATTTCTCCAAGTGTGTTTTGCAAATTTATTGCAATGTGTATTAGCAGAAGAAGGAAAACTTTTTTTATTTTTATTTGTATTTTTTGTAGGATTTTTTTATTTTTTGGGCGGTTATATCCTTCTTTCCACCCGTAAATAACTTTGTTTGTTTGGTGGGGTCAGCATCTGGCGGATTTTTGATTTGTGGGGGGGAAATAATTGTTAGCACCCCACTATTGGCTTCCTGAGCTCTGGGTTCTAGATTATTGTCAGGGTTCTTATCTGTCAGCAAAGCTGACACTAGGAAATGCAGAGTCAGTTTTGTGCTAATGAGTTCCATAATTTCCGAGGTTTTTTTAGACTGAGTTATTTGGCGCTCAGTCAGAATCCTCAAATCTGTAAAACCTAAGGAGTGGGTTCTTAATACATCTAGTATTTGTCTCAAGAGACCGACAATAGCCGGATTCCGATCCAAATTCTGTCCCCCAACTTCCAATTCCTGTATAGTTGAATTTTCCTGGATGTGTTGAGAGAGATTCTGTAAATCAGTGTCCGCTGAAAAGAAATCAGGCGGAGTATCTAAAAATGAAGATATCGGTGCGTTATTTACACTTTTCTCTGGGATGTTACCAAACAAGCAGGAGCTTGATGCTTCATCTTGTTTACCTGAGGCATCATGTAATCACTTGGTTCGGGGGGGGGGGGGGGGGCAAGGGCATATTCATTGCCATGCGCAATGTATTTTTTATTGGTGTAGAGATTAATGGGGCTGATAATATATCGTCATACATTCTCGGCTCTTGGCATTTAGCACTCCTCATTATTGGTCCAGAAAGATTAGGACGATTATAGACTTGTTAAAAACTATTGCGCCTTCTGGACATTGCAATGCGTAACTCAACGTTCAGGAGATAATGATCCAAAACTTCACACCCCCCACAGCCAGGAACTAATAATAATGCATTGAACAATCAAATAGCTGAATACATCTACGAACTCCCAATACACTTTTCCACCACAGAGGCAGACAAACACACATAGCTCCGTCCTTAGTTCTTAAGACACCACACAAGAGAGCTGTTTAGAATCGGGAGGGAGCCATCACCCCCATAATAGGCTAACAAGTGCACCTCATTAATCACGTTTCACTCAATACGACACTCACCCATAAATAATTTGTCAAAGAATGCAGTGCCGGTAGTGCCTGTTGCTTAAGCAGTGTCCTGAGCATATACCACACACAGCTTACCGCCCTGTGAGCAATACTCCAATGAGGTTATCTACAATATTGTTTTTTTCCTTTTGCACCATTTACAGATTAACCCTTCAGTTCCCCTGCCCTATCAGAAGCTCCCTCTGGTACCCATGATATACTATCCAGCAATGCGGCAGCCCTGCCCCCGCTCCCAGCCTAACAGAACAACAGTACTTCCGAGTACTTCACGCGCTCGGAGCTATGTAGGCTGGGAGGTAGAGGGGCAGGGCAGCGGGGGGCGGCGTCACAAAACTCGTGCAGCAAAGGATCTGGAAAGAGAACAAAAATGTCACATAAACATGCGCGTTAGCGTAGTGACAATCCCCTCCCACCACACACAGGACCGACACTTCAAGCCCAGTCCAAACAACCCAGTCCAAAAGAAACGGGCACTTTAGAAACTGCTTTAGTAACACAGAGTAAGTCAGTCTGTCACAATATTTACTCTGGTTTAGGTAGTCCAATGTTGCGGATGACATGCACTTCCTCTTGTGCATATAGCCGACAGCACAACACACGGTCAGCAAAGTCCACGGTTCTATCAGGCGGCAGCTGCAGAGACCCCAGCACTTCAGCACAACAGTACTTGCGCTCGGAGCTATGTAGGCTGGGAGGTAGAGGGGCAGGGCAGCGGGGGGCGGCATTACAAAACTCGTGCAGCAAAGGATTCTGGTTTAGGTAGTCCAATGTTGCGGATCACATGCACTTCCTCTTCTGCATACAGCCGGCCGCACAGCACACGGTCAGCAAAGTCCACGGTTCTATATCTATTGCGATTGTTTTTCGTGTATCCATACATCATAGCATTGCAGCAGTGTGCACTTTGCATACATGTATTGTTCCATCATAGGCAGCCAGCCTAACCAGATCACGAAACTCCATCTTGGTTTACACTGGCGCATTCTCCCAGCCCTCCAAGCCACTGCATGTTTGAACATAGCCACCCACGCAACATGTACGCATTGTTTTACACATGTTCTACTAGATTGGGGAATTTGGGAATTTCTGAAAACTGAAGAGTGGAAATTGACCCCTATCTCCTGCACCTGCCATAAACACATGCTTTCCATCTAAGGAGGCTCGCAGAAAAGCACAGGATTACTAAGGAAGCCGCCAGATTGCAACACAGGGTAAAAGCTGGCAAATTCAATAGGAATCAATTGTAAATGCATCCGAACACACGTATATGCCAGGCGGAATTTACACTTGTTTGCACTCTGAAGTGCAGGCAATGAACAAAAACCCATGCCTAGTTGTGTCTTCATTTATTGAACTTTGTATGGCAAACAACAAAAATTGCCGAGAGGATACTGCGGTGCACATAGGTGAACACATGTGTGGCCCCCTTCAGTGCAAAAAGCAAAATGTCAAAAAGGACCCAGTGGGACTTACATAGACCACAAATATTCTTTTTGACAACTACTGGTAATTTACCCACAAAGGGGCTCGTGATAAAATGAGGGAAGGTTGAAGAAGGGGACTGGTAATGTTTACACTTCAATCCACTGTATCCAAATTTCCATAGGTTGCACTACGTGCATCACTACATGCATGCATGCACATGCCTGCTGATCCGTATTTACATACATGTTGTTCCTCTTTTTAGCACAATGAAACATACATCGCTAAGGACTACATATGTATTATTGCTGGAGGCATTGAACAAGTATTGCATAGGAGTCCCTTGCATTAACGCCAGCATCAAAATCAGATTCTTAAACAGATGCAAGTATTGCATAGGAGCCCTTAAATTAACGCCAGCATCAACATCACATTCTCCAACTAATGCAAGTATTGCATAGGAGTCCCTTGCATTAACGCCAGCATCAAAATCAGATTCTTAAACAAATGCAAGTATTGCATAGGAGTCCCTTGCATTAACGCCAGCATCAACATCACATTCTCCAACGAATGCAAGTATTGCATAGGAGTCCCTTGCATTAACGCCAGCATCACCATCACAAACTCCAACGAATGCATGTTTTCTGTAGTATTTGGTACACAGAGCACATTGGGCTTGATGAAACGCCAATAAACACCCTGGAAAGTGGCGCTGGCGAATCAGGAACCTCGGAACATGGCCTGTATTCTTTGGTATAAGCTCACGGTCTAAGCATACTAACGCCTGCTGCCCAGCGACCCTTACTCACTTCCACCTCATCTCATAGCACCTGTGTAGTTCCTACACGTGTGCTAAGAGTGTTTAATAAAAAAAATAATAAAGAAGCATGCATTGTTGTGTGTCGCAGCGTGGCACCATACCCTCCCAAGTCAGTTTCTTTGTTGATGATGTCACGGTGAAAAACATAGAAATGGACTTCAAAATGACAACGCCACCTCACACCGCCAGGTAAGTTTCTTTTTAAATTATATATCCTTAGCAAGCATTTTGGAAACCAAGAGACTAAGTCACAAAAAAAGCTCTAAGTTCGCACTACTTAGTGCTTTTTTTCTCAATTAGGCCCATTTAGCGCGATGCAAAGAGTACTTGTCCAGTTTAAAGTAACTTTGCTCTGTAAAAATACACTTTGCACCGCTCTGTGAATTAGTCCCGTTTCGACGTGTTTGTTGGCAGTGCAAAGTCACTTAGCACCACGCTAAACGTTCCATGAATTAGGCCCTTTGTTTTCTTGGCAAGCGCTTTCCTAACAAACTGCACCGAACAACAAGTGGGAACTTTGTGGAAATCCAGACCGCCAACCAACAGTGTCAAATGCCTAGGCTTCGCAGCACAGCATTAAGGATCTGTTATGTTTGTAAGAATAAACGGAACAAAAAAAGAGAAAATGTGACAACTATTCAATTGAATTGAGACAAACGGGACAACCGCTAGACTTAGTTAGCCCTCCTTTCCAAAAGGAGTTAAATACATTTAGGCCCAAAAACGAATCCTTAACTTATAAATGATTGCAGGAAATAGGACTGTATGCCGGTAAATGCAATGTATTTCTCGTTTGGTCAATTCACACTCTCATCTTGATCTCGAACATGACTGGATTTAACCATGCCTATGTTTCCTAACAGTTGATTTATTATTTAAAAAATCATATTACAATTTAAGGAATCTATTGACGGATTCACTTTTAACTCTTTGCTCCTCACACTGTTAATCCTTTGTACACAACCAGCAAGATCACTCTGCCAGAGATCCTGACTAATAAGATTACAGAGACACGCTCTCGGATTAGCTATTATTAGCCTAATGTTAGGCTAAATTCATAGCTAAATAATGAAATAGTGAGGCACCCATTGTGACAGCACGCAGATTCACAAGTGAGAGAACACGTTCACATAAACCAGTCACCCGTTCTCATTCCCAAGTCTAATGCACCAAAGTGTCTTGCGACATATTGCACGCCTTGCGCAGATCATTGTCCACCAAACCCTTGTCTATTGTATAACATTTAGCTTCAAAAGTACAAATATGAATACACATAAACAACGCTATGCTCTAGCACCTTAAAGCGTCTCATGTGCTAGGTGGAATTATCAATAATGATCTCAGACCCAAATCACTGGACAGCCTCTGAGAGAATATGGCAATGTACTGCTTTATTGTCAGCATGAATAAAGTAGGGGAATTTGGCAAACAACAGGCAGTAGTAGTTCACACACTCACACTTCACTTTTACTTACACAAAGGTTTTATACCGCAATGTATGTCAGCTATGACCTGCAAACTGTAAAAACCTATTGTGGGGAGGGATTAGTTAAGGGAACATATGTACCTATATATTATATAAGTATTAGTACTTTCACCGGATGCCCCTTATCTAGTAGGCACAGCTTGAAGCACCTCTAAATATGTATAATACTGATTATAGCAGAATAATAGCAGTGGATTGGCCCTTGCAACATTGTTTAGCATGTTGCTACTTAGACCTTCTTATTGATTGGCATTCTCTCCCAACCTTGGACTTTCAGCTCGTTTGCAGCACATAAGCAAAATGAAACTTAGATGCAGAGAACAACATCAGACTACTACCCCCTTGCCCAAATAGTCCGTCATCTCTCATAGGTCAGACCCTGAGCCAAGGCTTCTTCTTTATAGTTGACCTTGCAGACTGCTCTCTGTTCTGGGACATTCAAGGGAGTGTAGGTACAACTTTATCTTTTTATGTAGCTTAAAAAATAGCCCTTGTTTTTTACTTCTGAATCACGTGTGAGGTGACCACAATTTCGTCCATTTCGTTCTTCTATTTGCTACTATTTGATTTAATTAGAATGGGTATCATTACTCATCTTGGCCTCTGGAGTGTAGGGTGTCCTGACCCACGTTTAAGCTACCCTGCTACAACATTTGGTGCTGTGGGCTTAGGAAATTCAAGATGGCGGAAAACCCACATGTGCGCCGAAATCCAGGAAAGCTGCGCAGTTGTGCGCACACCAAAATGGTTACCTAACTTGCCACCCACCAGGGTAAAGAAAGGTCTTTGTTAACAAAATCCACTTTTACTGATGTCAAAAAGTTGCTGAAATCGTGACTCATTGGACCACTTTAAAGATTCAACCCTTTTTGTGGGGTTCCACATAACCATCTTACTGTAAGGAGCCCCATCAAAACAATGTTAAGCAAGGATTTACTACCATGTAAGAACCATTCCTGTTTAGAATGCATTAATCCAAGAAAATCCCAAAAATGGGTGCAGTACCAGTACTCACCACTATCCAAAAGCCGGCGTTTTAAAACCCACTGTGTGTTTTTCTGAAGGCAAGCAAAATGCCTATTTCAAACCTTGCAACATGTGCAAAATATTCACTGAACACCAGCAGACATTTGGCAGAATGGAGTTTTGTGTGCCTACAAAATCTGGGAAATGAAGAGCCCAAAAACAATGCTTATAACAAAAATGCTATGGAGTCAGCAGCTTAAGCCTAACTGCAACTGGATTTAAAACCACCAAAATCGAAAATGTTAAATTAAATGAGTGACCTATGTTTGGTGTCACATGCCTTTGTAACTGTTGAAATGTCATAGTTTTGCACTTAGAATCAGCATTCTAGCTGCATGTGTAAAATTACAAGTTATTTTAAAAGCAACAAAAAGTTAGCTGAAGGTCTGGCTTAAGGAACTTGATTTTGCCTAGCAACGGATCCCATCAGGAGTGAAACTTGAGTCACAACTATGTTCCCAGGCCAATGTTCCTTTTGCTGCCCACACTAACGATATGCCATCTATCTGATAATTGAATTTCCTGTGCTCTGCCAGAGAGTGAACAAAGCCCTCTCCACTCAGGCAAAGGTTTTTATTACAGACGTCGTAAAAAGTGGCTTCCTCCTGGAGAAGCTGGGAGGGGCACTGCCTGTGAGAAGCAAGCTGGCTTGGCAAAAACTGGAAAGACTGGTTTCTGTACCATGTGACCTGAAAAGACACACCCCTGCAGCAAGGATATGGTTTTATAAAAAGGGGGATAATTCATAGTGCGGACATGTGAAAATTTTATAAATGATACCATAATTCTTGTGATTTTTCTGCCCACAGTTTAAGACGTGGTAGGAACCGGTGGTATGTTCAGGGGGGTTTTAGCGGAAAAGTGGATATTACTCTAAATGTGTGCATGTTAAAAATCTGAAACTTCATCAGTTAATGTCCCTACCCCCTGCACACATGTATGTAAAGTTGGGTCCATGTCGGAAATTGAAAAAGCAGTTAAAAAGTCAATTATGTACACTCTTTGAATGCAAGCTCCGAGAATGAGCAGATTTGGACATAGACATGGCTAAATTCAGCCACACCATGTATATGTAATTTCAAACAACTGTGTAACTCTGAAGTATGGATTTTGATCATATATATATTTGGGTGCACAGATGATAAGGGAGGTTGTTTCAAGAGATCATAAAATGACATCAATCTGACTCACAGTTCAGTTTGCCAATCAAGCGGAGGAATGGAAGCCTGACCAATGACGAATGAGAGGGGCAAGTCTAGTGATGCAACACACACACCCATTCTCAAGAAACAGATAAAAGCAGAGAGTCAGGACACATAGAGACATTCAATTTCATCTGCCGCTGGAAGCCCTGCCGGAAAAATCCATACTTACCTCCATCAAACTCCAGAAAGCCAAACTAGAGACTTCAATCTATCCAGAGCAGAGACCAGACCAGAGAGAAAGCAGTGCTGTGCCTAGCAGAGACCAGACCAGAGAGAAAGCAGTGCTGTGCCTAGCCGAGACCAGACCAGGCGCTGTGAGCAGAATCCGGAAAGACCTGACCAGACTGAAGATCGTGACCAAGTCGCTTTCCTGTTCAAAATCTCTTGTGAGTACTTAGCAAAACTCAGAACACATCTCTTAGTTTAAATTCATCTAATTCAATCTATTTAACCTAAGTAGAACTGCCTCCTATCTGTCACCTGTCATTTCTAGTAAAATTTGTCATTTTGAAAAAGTGTGCGTTTAAAATTTACAAAACCAAAAACGACCTTTACTAAATTAGTCCTTGCGGTTCCTTTGTAATAGCGCTCGGCGCATCCGCGAATTTTGCCGCGATTTGCAATTTCTTCACATGTAAAAAAACTGCTGCTGCCTGATTTCATTTGCCAGAAATTCGTTTAACCTGCTAACTATCCCTGCATCATTGCTAGTGTGAGCCTGGACTAATATTAACTAGATACCACTCATCCTGAACCTCTAAAAGGGAATTAAGAGCGTTTCCAGCATATTTCTCATTCATTGCTAGCACCTATCAAAGCATTTGCCTGTGTTTTCAAACTTCTGTTTAAGCTTGCTGGATTGAACTGAATTACAGTTGATTGCATTTCTGAGAACTGTGTGTTTTCCTTCCATTTCCTTGCCTTGCATCAAGGGGGGGAGGGGAGTAGCCAGAGAAAAGTGATTACATTGTTTGGTTGAAATCATATTGCGTATTTTCTGTACTGCATTCATTGAATATTGCATCCACCTGAGCCTACATAAAGCATCCTCTACCACATTATACTTTTGTTCCTATTTACCAGTGTGCTACCTTATCCATTTCATGTCAACTCATTAGTGATTAAAGAAGTGTGCTAGTGCCAGATTCTCCGTTGTTAATATTTACCATATCAGATTAAGTGTGATATTCAATTATTAATTTATTAAAAAGTGTGATATATATTTTAATTTATCAAATAAACCTTTTAAACTTGCAAAACAGAATTACTTCTTGGCTCAGTGGGGTCAGGGGGATTCCAAGAGAGGGGTGTTATACAAGGGTAGTCATCCAGAACGCATGAACTGGACCTAAAGATATATCAATAGGGGTTTTCATTCAGTATTCTAGACTAGGCGTTAACTTGGCTGTAGTGCTGAATTGAATCCTCTTACAAAGTGGGGGCTCGAGCCGAGACGTTGGGTTAGATTTACCAGTTGTGCAGCTTAATACAGTGTGCTAACTGACGGGATACATACACCCGGTCGGATCACCACGCTGCATTACGCTGTGAAGCATTCCTCAAAAGGGACACTCCAAGAAAAGTTCTGTTCTGCAAAAATAAAATACTAACTTCTGTAAGTCAGGACAGAGACCAATCTCTAGAATGACGACCTTAGTAGACATGAAAATAGCCAGAGAGCACCTCTTGCATAAGCTATTTGTGAGAGGTGAATGGACCGAACAGGGCCAGGATGTGTGGTTGCAGGCCATCACACAACAGGTCACTGAAACAGGGTCAGATATATATAGAGATCAGGGTCCCTTACATGTGGCCCTGAGTGAACTATATATGGCTCCTAAAGCCAAAGAGGAACACAATAAGATCGCCAGGATAGCAGCATACCTGTACCTATATATGGGAGACATGCAGGATAGATGTGCTGAAAGCCAAAATCTGGCAAATAGGCAACAGATGGCATTACAGAAGGTCCAATCTGATCTGGACTCTTCTGAGCAGAGGCTGCAGAGGAGCCAGGAGTCAGAAAATGACAGCAGACTGTACATTACTAAAATAAAGGAGGATATGGATGTGCTGCAAAAGGAAAAGTCAGAACAGGATACTAGATTTCTGGCCCTGCAGAAGGAGCACCAAGACAGTTTGGACTCCTTACTGCAGAGCCAGAAAAAGCTGGAGCAACAGATCAATTTCAACAGGGCATGCACAGAGCAGGTAGCCACCCTGCAAATCCAACTAGACAGAGAGAAAGAGGAGAGCAATAAACTGATCCTGAAAGACCTGGATACCCAGGCAGAGTTTGATCAGGAGCGCCAGAAAGCTGGTGCCTTCCAAAGGCAAAGGGACGACCTGGCGGCACAAATGCAGGCTCTTAGTCAGGAAAGAGACGCCTTAGGCCAGGAAGTCTGCCATTTAAAAAGGAAAATGGAAGAAAATCACCTGGCCCACCAGGGACTGGGTGACCTCCAAAAAGAAAACCAGAACTTGCTAGAGCACACCAGGAGGGTGGAGGATGCTCTAGCAAGAAAGGAGCAGGCCAATAGGGACACAGCTCAGGAGGTAACCCTCCTGCAGCAAAGACTGGCCCAGTTCTCCAGGACCAACCAGGAAGCACAGAGGGAAAATGAGGCCCTCTGTCAACACAATGATAGGCTCCAACAGCAGGTAGCGATGCAGGAGAAACTGATAGAGTCGAGTAAGGCCTTAACAGAGGAACTGAAAGCACAAATGCAGGCTCTTGCATTGCAACAGGGAGCAGGGGCGGATAGAGATGAGGTCCGCTGGGAAAGAGAGATTCCTGACCATAACCGCAGGAGCCCTAACACCAGGGGCCTTCATTTTCCCCAGTCCCTGGACTCTACCACCCCCATGTCCCCTGGCGCACATGAGCACAGGGCCGCAGGGATGGCAGATCACTATCCAGCTAAGAGTATGGGGCTCATAGGCCAGTACCACTCAGGAATGGAGGGGTGGGCATCCGGGTATGGGAACCCAAGTACAATACAGTTCAGTGGGGAACCCCAGGAGAGTAGGCCCATTAAGGGCATCCTGAAAACCTCTGCCCAGTTAGGTCAGTGGAGGGGGTACCCATCAAATCCTGACAGCAAGGAGGAATCTGAAGACTCCTCTGAACTGCGCAGGACACAGGAGACCAGGTCCCCACATTCTGCCAGCCATTCCCAGGCTCGCAGAATCTGGGAAAACCTGGAAGAACAGACGGGAACCTCTGGGAGCAGTGCCTCTGAGTCCGACGAAGAATGGACAAGGGTTACCCGAACCAAAAAGGCCAATAAGGCAAAAAGGGCCTTGCTCAAGGACCCCTTAAAGCAGATTAAGGCGATCAGGAGCGTCATCACGCCTTACCATAAGAACGCTAAGTATTCTGTTTGGGAGCACTTAGAGTTGTTTGAACAAATGATGGAGACTTTCCATTTGAAGGACAGCCAAAGCTGCATTCAATATGTAAAGTGGACCTTCTCCCCGGAATACTCCAGTTTCTTTGCGGGGCTGGAGGACCAAAATCATTTAAGATGGTCCACCTATAAGGCGGCCATCCTGAAACATTTTTCTGTTCACAGAAATCCTCAAGAGGCTCGCAAGGCAGCCTACAATTTGCAATGTGGGGAGGATCAGGCCCCACAAGAATTTGTGCAGGAGTTAAAGCGGGCTTTTGCACAGACCACAAGAAGGGTGCGCACGGATAGCCGTGAATTTATAAACACGTTTTTCCATGCCTTGCCCAAATATATCATGACCCAGCTCGTGAGGGATTTTCACGAGAAAAGATCTTTAGACTGGGTCATTGAACAGGCTACCCGCATCTATGAGGTGCAGAAGCCCATAGAAAATAAAAGCAATGCCCAGAAAAACCCCAAAGCCAACAGCACCCCTGCTGCTGCCAAGGTGGCAGAGGTAAAGGTCACCCCCGTTTTGGATTTGGAGATGGGGGGGCCTAAAAACCTACCTGCACCTAATAATGCTAGGCCCAGAAGGTCCTCGGGCCAGTCGCAGACAGGGAGCCAGGGAGGCAGCCCCACAAATGGGGTCCCTCGCTCTCCTGACTATGTAAGTCCTCGCTACAAAGGTAACAGACCCATCCTGGGTTATGTGTGGACTCCTCCAGCCCAAGGGGGGGGATCCAGCCAAGCACCTAACCCAGGGAACTTCCCTCCAAACTTCCCACAGGAGGGCAGAAATTTACCAAACCCTGGGCAGAACTTTTTCCCCAGATATCCACCCGACTTCCAACCCCAAAATCATCCATCCTTCTTTCCTCAATTCCCTGAGCCCAGACCACTGAATCCGGGAGAGGGGAGGCCAAGGGTGGAGGGGTACCAAAATCTTCCCAACCAGGGGTACTACCAGAGGAGGGACGGCTACCCTTCCCGGGATCAGCCCAGGGGAGAAAACAGGGCCCCGTATCAGCCTGAGCGGGTTTCCCAGTTAGAGCGCCAGGTTCAAAACATGGCGCGGGATATGGGTCATATACTGAGGGCACAGCAGAACCCTCAGATCAGCATGCCGGCGCAGAACGCACCCAACTCTGGACCTGGTGCTCCAGAACAATGACGGGGGCAGCACCCCGATAAATCACCGGTTCCCAGGGAGGAGGCACAAAGGGAAGGGGGGTGTAAAGCCTTGGAGGAAGCTTCCTTCCTCACTTGTAAACAGCCCCTGGAAACCCAGGAACCGGAAACAAAATCTCTTGCCCCTGAAAGTCTGCCTCCTAAGGAGCAGAGGGGGGGTAGGAGAAACAAAAGACCCAAACAGACTCAGTTTGAGGAGGAGGTACAGATCTTCCAATTTGAGGGAGAGGGATCCTCAGAGGATCCTGGGAAAAGGATCTTCTCCTTCAGAGAGGGGGGAACTCCTCCCAAAGAAAAATGGGTCCCTAGGGATGCAAATCCAGACTGGGGAGATGTGGAGACTGAGCTACCGCCGCCCACCATCTCATCCCAGAACCAACAGCAAGAAAATCCCCTGGTTCAAACCCATCCTGGGGACTGCCTCCAAAAAGGGGGGGGCAGCCCAGAACCGGAACCAGGGGAACCCACAATGGCTCTGATCTCCAGTTGCCAACTTTTTCTTTCAGATTCCCAAGACTCTCCACAGAATTCTGCCCAAATCTCTTCGCTATCGATGTCCAAAACCAGAAAATTAGCCCACCAGTTGTCCAAAAATGTGCATTATCTGTGCCCCCTTGAGGAGAAGGAGGGAAGATATTATGCCCCGGTACAAGTACAGGGGCAGGGTACAATCTCGGCACTGGTGGACACTGGATCTCAAGCTACCCTTCTGTCAAGAAGGGCCTTTGACGAACTGAATGCAGGAAGGGGAGGGAATTACCAAATTCCTCTCACCTCTCTTCCTGGGCAACTCCAGAACTTTGACGGGAAGGAAATTCCTGTCGAGGGGACTGCAGACTTGGACATTAAAATTGGGCGACATAAGTTGAAACACCCGGTCATAGTTGTGACCCCAGAGGGCACCCCTTGTTTACTAGGGAATGACCTCCTGAGAAGGTTGTCACCCCTAATAGATTGCGTAAACAAGGTCCTCTGGACCCAGACTAGCCGACCAATAAAATTAAAACAGAGTGTCAACCATGTTAGTTTAAACGGCACATGCCACATGGTTGAACAAAAATCTGACCAAGTAGAATTTCACTTCCAGAATAGCCAAATTCCAGACGTGACAGTAATAGCAGTAGGACAACAGACTGGTGATGGGGGGTCCTCTCTATTTCTGAAAATCAACCTTCCTTCCAGTTTAAGGTGGTATTCCACGCTGGAAGGAAACACTCTGAAATTCTATACCAATCCACAATCTGAAACTCCCACTCCTATAGTCCAGAAAGTTGTGAAATCAGCTCAAAGCCTGGCTGATATTCAGCAAATTGGAGAGCAGTTGTTCATCCCTGTTCAGTTAAATGATGGGAAGGACTCTGTTCTCGCTCGAGTGTGTGTGAACAACGGTAAGAGCTTCATCAGCGAAGCCATGTTTCGCCAACTTCCAAAAGATCCAGCCATTCCCACCTTCAAACTGATAGACAAATGGGAAATGGACCTGGAAGCACCCAATTCAAAACATCTCCTGCCAAGCAGGTGTATGCTCAAAATCTCCATTGGCAACAAGAGCATAGTCCATAATTGTTGGGTCGTGCGAGACGTCACTGCCGCCTTTTACTTAGGCAGTGACATTCTTAATCGCTTTGCCATTAGTTTGGACCTAATAAACTTCAAAGCTTGGTCCCGATTAGCGGATAATCCCATGGGCTTTGATGATCCAGAAAAAGCATTTAGGTCAGCTCAATTGCTACCTTATGCAGTTGAAATTCAGGTTAAAGAGGAAGTCACCATCCCAGAAAGGACCCGACAATTCTCCCTGGAAGTGAAAGTTAAAAGGGGACAACAGTTGAAAAACCCTGATGCTTACATACATCTAAATGCTTCTCTCCAACAGCAAGGGTTGGGGGTAAACCCGACTCCATTAGTCAACATAGAACATGACCCCATTCTAATAGAGGTGGATAACAGCGACTTAAAGAGTATTACTCTAGCCGCAGGCACCATTATTGGAATGGCGGTTGATGACCGACATTTCTCCATTGATCTTGTAAATGAACTGTTAGGACCCATCCCCAAGGACTGTTTTGACAGTGACAGCGATGACAACGCAACACCAGACAGGATTTTTACCCGGCATGGGGGGAACTTCCTGGTGTACACTTCCTGCCCCTATGGTAAGGAAGATGTGACCTGTGACTTCAGGAGGGATGAGGTGATTTTCCAGGTCCATGAGGGCTGCCTTTCCCACCTGAAGCCTCCGGTCCAAATCAGCACTCTGACCAGGGACTTCTCCACCCAGCTGGAGGAGGCCGCGGAGATAGCCAAACCAGAAGTCTTTCCAGGCTTCAGGCAGATGGTGGAAGAGAGAGTCAACCTAGCTGATGCCTGTGTGACTCTGGAACAAAAGCAAAAGTTGAAACAAGTTTTCTTGGATTTCCAAGATCTCTTTGCGGTAGACTCATATGACTGTGGTCGCACCGACATCCACACCACAACAATCCCCACGGACCCTGGCATGACTCCAGTGTTTGTGAAGCAATATCGCTTGCCTCTCGCATCAATGGAGTCCCTTACTGAAATAATTAAGAACCTTGAGTCCCGGGGAATAATCCGTCCAGTCCACAGCACCTTCAATAATCCGGTGCTGGGAATATTGAAGCCAAACGGCCAGTGGAGACTCTGCGCTGACCTCAGGGAGCTCAACAAACGGGTCCACACTTCCCGATGGCCTCTTCCCTACATTGACCAAGGGCTGGCCCAGATTCAGGGGTCACAGGTATTCACTGCAATAGACCTGACCAATGGATACTGGACCGTGCCTGTCAGTAGGGAGGACCAATACAAGCTGGCTTTTACCTTTGGGGGCCAGCAGTACACATGGACCCGGACTCCCTTCGGATACCTTAACTCCGGTAATGAGTTCAATATTTTCCTACATAAGGCCATGCCCGACCTGGGTACGAGGGGTAACCTGGCTTATGTAGATGATGTCCTCATCAAAAGTTCATCTGTGGAGGAACACATAGCAGAGATCCGTTATGTTCTGACACAGTTGAGGGCCGCCGGAGCAAAACTTTCCTTTCAGAAAGCACAGTGGTGTAGAACCCGTGTTAATTTCTTGGGGCATGAGATTACTCCTCAGGGTCTCTGTCCCCAGGAAAAGAAAGTGGAAGCACTTCAGAAACTGAAAGACCCCACAACTCTGCGGGAACTAAGGAGCCTCCTTGGACTGACTAATTACAGCAGAAAGTTCATTGAGGGCTACGCAGAGATCACCAGACCCCTGATTCATCTCCTGAAGGGGGGGGTCAAGTGGGAATGGGGTCCAGAACAAGCCGAGGCAGTAAAACAACTCAAAAGAAGCCTCTCACAAGCGCCTTGCCTAGCTTACCCTGTCAGAAACAAGGAGTTCTTCCTGGAGACGGGGTTCTCTAATACGTGCTTGACGGCAGTATTATATCAAAAGCATGACAAGGTCAATAAAGTAATCTCCTATGCGAGCAAAACTTTATCCTCTGTGGAGGAAAAATTCAACGATTGTGAGAAGGCACTCCTGGCAACGGTGTGGGCATTGAAGAATTACCGCCCGTTTATCCAGGGGGAACACATCATAGTGGAGACTCCACACCAGCCTCTGCAATATCTCCAAAGTGACAGAATCCGGGCCGGAAATGTGAGTAATTCCCGAATTACTTCCTGGATTCTGTCAATGCAAGGCTTTCCTGTGGAGGTCAGATATGGCCAAAACAAGAAGAGTCCCCTCGCGCAAGGTCTGGCTGACTTGCATGATTGTGCCAGAGAAAACTGTCTCGAGGACGAAAGTCTAAAAATAAAGGACAACATGGAGGCATACCTTAATTCCCCCCACAAAGTCTTTGAAGAAGACAAGTGTGAGGGAATGCCCACTGTGTATGTGGATGGATGCTCTTACCATGTCGACAACAACGGGGAGAAAGAACTGGTGGCCGGCGTAGGGAATGCATGGGTGAATGAGTCCCCAGAACCCTCCGCTGGATACAAAATTGGTCCCCGAAGTAGTCAGGTGGCAGAATTGATGGCTGTGCATCAGGCCATCCTCACTGCTGTCCAGCATCAACTCCACGAACTGGTCATAATCACAGATTCGGATTATGTACGGAACGGGTTCGTGGAGCACCTGGTTAATTGGAAGACCAGAGGCATGGTATGTGCTAACAACAAACCCTTGAAACATGGGAAGTTGATCCAAAACATTGATGATCTGGTCACCTCGAATGGGATGACCATCTATTGGAAGAAGATCAAGGGTCATTCCAAAGTAGAGGGACCAGACAAAACTGGAAATGACTTAGCTGATCAGCTGGCCAAAACCGGGGCCATCCAAGGGGATCTAATTGAGATTGAGTCCCTGTTGGGGGAAATCCAGGTCACTGCCATCACTAGGTCCCAGACAAATGCTCACAACGACCTCTCAATTGCACAATGGAGTAAGGAGACCCCTGATGCTGATTTGATTACTGCTCAGAAGGGGGATCCAATAATTGGTAAATTTTACCAGCACCTTGAGGACCCTGAGAACTTTCCCCTGACGGATACCGATTACATTGGGAAAGAGGACCTAAGAGTGTTGATGAAATGTCCCAAAATGTTCCGGATCCAAGACGGTTTGTTGGTAAGGAAATCCAAAGCTGGCCACGATCAGTGGGTGGTTCCTACCTCATTCCGAAGCCTGATGTTAAGTCACGCCCATGATGCGGCCACTGCCGGTCATAGGGGGTTTCACACAACATTGGAAATCTTAAGAGAGGTTGCATACTGGCCACACATGGGGCAGGACCTCGACCAGTACCTGAAGGGTTGCCTTGTGTGTGCACAATTTCAGCCATCATCCCTCACACACCGGGCGCCTTTACAAAAGAGGGGAATGACACTGCCATGGTCAGATTTACAAATCGACTTTGTAGGCCCTGTGATTCGCTCGGCTAGGGGGAATAAGTACATGTTGACCGTGACATGCTTGTTTACCAAGTGGGTGGAATGTCTCCCAGCCCCAAATTGCAAGGCAGAAACTGCAGCGGCCTTGATGATTAACCACATCTTTTCCCGTTTTGGTCTACCTCAAAGGATTGAGTCAGACAGAGGTAGCCACTTCACCAGTGAAGTAATGACAAAGATGTGGGAGATACTGGGGGTCAAGAGAAAGCTGCATATTGCTTATAGACCAGCTTCTTCTGGGGCAGTAGAGAGATATAACCGGACAATTGTGAGCATATTAAAGAAGTTTGTGGCAGATTCTGGGCCAAGTTGGGATATCCGATTACCTCTGGTCCTAATGGCCATCAGATCTACCCCTTCATCTGCAACCAAAATGTCACCATTTGAGTTGATGACTGGGCGCAAGAGGGTGCTTCCGCAGCATTTGCTCTACAGGACCCAAGAGCAGACACTGATAAATGCCTCCACTACTCATGAGTATGTAGAGAATTTAAGGAAACACCTCCAACATGCTTTTGCTTATGCTCAGCGGAATCTAGAAAGATCGACTGATAGCATGAAGACCCATTATGACCTGAAAACTTCCAGGAAGGAATATCAGGTGGGAGACCGGGTCTATCTATACAACTTCCAAAGGAACCAGGCCAAGCAGCGCAAATTTTTGCCTACATGGAAGGGACCCTTTGAGATCGTCGATAAGATCTCCCCTGTGGCCTACAAGATCCGCATCCCCAAAGGTGGTTCGGCAGAGGGGGAAGACAAGTGGGTCCACATAAACCAGTTGAAATGTTGCCATCCCAGGCACACTCTGCAACAACTGGAGGAATCCTCTGGAATCCTAGCGGGTACTGTATCAGACTAATTCAGTTCCAATCATAAAACCTACCACATCTAGTCTCTAAAATATTGTGATTTACATGAAACTGTCTCTAGTGATGCTGTTTTTTTTTTTCAAAATAAGAATGTAATATTTCGTTACGATGAAATGCATATGCTGCCCCACTATCTCAACAGTGGTGGAAAAAAAAATCGTCTATGAGTAGATATTGCCGCTCTTCCTTTATCATCCTAGGAGAGATGAAACCATGAAGGATGACCAAGAAGGACGATCCGGAGACCGGGAGCAAAGACACAACGGGCCCGGGGTACCGCCCAATCTTCCCATCAGGACCGGCGAGGAGAACTGATCGATCTGACCGGATGGAGAAGAAGATGCTGAACTGTGCCATCTACAGAAGAGGAAGAAGATTATGCGGACAGACCGGTGCGTGGGTCAAAACCCTTGGGCACGCGACTCCCCATCGACCCAAACTCAAAGTGCAGTCACGTGGGGGGGCTTGTAGGGTGTCCTGACCCACGTTTAAGCTACCCTGCTACAACATTTGGTGCTGTGGGCTTAGGAAATTCAAGATGGCGGAAAACCCACATGTGCGCCGAAATCCAGGAAAGCTGCGCAGTTGTGCGCACACCAAAATGGTTACCTAACTTGCCACCCACCAGGGTAAAGAAAGGTCTTTGTTAACAAAATCCACTTTTACTGATGTCAAAAAGTTGCTGAAATCGTGACTCATTGGACCACTTTAAAGATTCAACCCTTTTTGTGGGGTTCCACATAACCATCTTACTGTAAGGAGCCCCATCAAAACAATGTTAAGCAAGGATTTACTACCATGTAAGAACCATTCCTGTTTAGAATGCATTAATCCAAGAAAATCCCAAAAATGGGTGCAGTACCAGTACTCACCACTATCCAAAAGCCGGCGTTTTAAAACCCACTGTGTGTTTTTCTGAAGGCAAGCAAAATGCCTATTTCAAACCTTGCAACATGTGCAAAATATTCACTGAACACCAGCAGACATTTGGCAGAATGGAGTTTTGTGTGCCTACAAAATCTGGGAAATGAAGAGCCCAAAAACAATGCTTATAACAAAAATGCTATGGAGTCAGCAGCTTAAGCCTAACTGCAACTGGATTTAAAACCACCAAAATCGAAAATGTTAAATTAAATGAGTGACCTATGTTTGGTGTCACATGCCTTTGTAACTGTTGAAATGTCATAGTTTTGCACTTAGAATCAGCATTCTAGCTGCATGTGTAAAATTACAAGTTATTTTAAAAGCAACAAAAAGTTAGCTGAAGGTCTGGCTTAAGGAACTTGATTTTGCCTAGCAACGGATCCCATCAGGAGTGAAACTTGAGTCACAACTATGTTCCCAGGCCAATGTTCCTTTTGCTGCCCACACTAAGGATATGCCATCTATCTGATAATTGAATTTCCTGTGCTCTGCCAGAGAGTGAACAAAGCCCTCTCCACTCAGGCAAAGGTTTTTATTACAGACGTCGTAAAAAGTGGCTTCCTCCTGGAGAAGCTGGGAGGGGCACTGCCTGTGAGAAGCAAGCTGGCTTGGCAGAAACTGGAAAGACTGGTTTCTGTACCATGTGACCTGAAAAGACACACCCCTGCAGCAAGGATATGGTTTTATAAAAAGGGGGATAATTCATAGTGCGGACATGTGAAAATTTTATAAATGATACCATAATTCTTGTGATTTTTCTGCCCACAGTTTAAGACGTGGTAGGAACCGGTGGTATGTTCAGGGGGGTTTTAGCGGAAAAGTGGATATTACTCTAAATGTGTGCATGTTAAAAATCTGAAACTTCATCAGTTAATGTCCCTACCCCCTGCACACATGTATGTAAAGTTGGGTCCATGTCGGAAATTGAAAAAGCAGTTAAAAAGTCAATTATGTACACTCTTTGAATGCAAGCTCCGAGAATGAGCAGATTTGGACATAGACATGGCTAAATTCAGCCACACCATGTATATGTAATTTCAAACAACTGTGTAACTCTGAAGTATGGATTTTGATCATATATATATTTGGGTGCACAGATGATAAGGGAGGTTGTTTCAAGAGATCATAAAATGACATCAATCTGACTCACAGTTCAGTTTGCCAATCAAGCGGAGGAATGGAAGCCTGACCAATGACGAATGAGAGGGGCAAGTCTAGTGATGCAACACACACACCCATTCTCAAGAAACAGATAAAAGCAGAGAGTCAGGACACATAGAGACATTCAATTTCATCTGCCGCTGGAAGCCCTGCCGGAAAAATCCATACTTACCTCCATCAAACTCCAGAAAGCCAAACTAGAGACTTCAATCTATCCAGAGCAGAGACCAGACCAGAGAGAAAGCAGTGCTGTGCCTAGCAGAGACCAGACCAGAGAGAAAGCAGTGCTGTGCCTAGCCGAGACCAGACCAGGCGCTGTGAGCAGAATCCGGAAAGACCTGACCAGACTGAAGATCGTGACCAAGTCGCTTTCCTGTTCAAAATCTCTTGTGAGTACTTAGCAAAACTCAGAACACATCTCTTAGTTTAAATTCATCTAATTCAATCTATTTAACCTAAGTAGAACTGCCTCCTATCTGTCACCTGTCATTTCTAGTAAAATTTGTCATTTTGAAAAAGTGTGCGTTTAAAATTTACAAAACCAAAAACGACCTTTACTAAATTACTCATATCTCCGCAACCGTTTGGGCTAGAGACTTGCAATAACTTTCATTTGGAAGCTGAGATCCCAGGCTTTCCTAAGACCCCAAAACGATAGAGATAGTCCTTGCGGTTCCTTTGTAATAGCGCTCGGCGCATCCGCGAATTTTGCCGCGATTTGCAATTTCTTCACATGTAAAAAAACTGCTGCTGCCTGATTTCATTTGCCAGAAATTCGTTTAACCTGCTAACTATCCCTGCATCATTGCTAGTGTGAGCCTGGACTAATATTAACTAGATACCACTCATCCTGAACCTCTAAAAGGGAATTAAGAGCGTTTCCAGCATATTTCTCATTCATTGCTAGCACCTATCAAAGCATTTGCCTGTGTTTTCAAACTTCTGTTTAAGCTTGCTGGATTGAACTGAATTACAGTTGATTGCATTTCTGAGAACTGTGTGTTTTCCTTCCATTTCCTTGCCTTGCATCAAGGGGGGGAGGGGAGTAGCCAGAGAAAAGTGATTACATTGTTTGGTTGAAATCATATTGCGTATTTTCTGTACTGCATTCATTGAATATTGCATCCACCTGAGCCTACATAAAGCATCCTCTACCACATTATACTTTTGTTCCTATTTACCAGTGTGCTACCTTATCCATTTCATGTCAACTCATTAGTGATTAAAGAAGTGTGCTAGTGCCAGATTCTCCGTTGTTAATATTTACCATATCAGATTAAGTGTGATATTCAATTATTAATTTATTAAAAAGTGTGATATATATTTTAATTTATCAAATAAACCTTTTAAACTTGCAAAACAGAATTACTTCTTGGCTCAGTGGGGTCAGGGGGATTCCAAGAGAGGGGTGTTATACAAGGGTAGTCATCCAGAACGCATGAACTGGACCTAAAGATATATCAATAAGGGTTTTCATTCAGTATTCTAGACTAGGCGTTAACTTGGCTGTAGTGCTGAATTGAATCCTCTTACAGGAGTACCTCCACCTTGCAAAGGCTTCCACAGATGTTTTCTTCTTTGCTTAATATAAGAGAAAAATGTCTTACATACATGGCCTATCCTGTTGACTCCCTTTGTGCTTTGCAATTATCCCTTGATGTGGCATCTTTGGTCCTAGTCCAATAGACTCCTCTTTGTTCCTCAAATGAAGCTGTTTTTCCAGTGCCTCTTGATTCTGCAGCTCTGGTATGTCTCTGAGGTAGCTTAAATGGTTTTAACAAAGTCTGACATCCATCTTTCCGTCATGGCCACCTTAGCCACACTATGTTTTCTTCTGCAGCAATCTTCTATATGTCTTAACTACTTGCGTTTTTGCATTTGTACATTTACTTTGTTTCCTCTCACTTATCTCTTTAGCACATATAATTTCTTTGTATCTCTTCTTATTTCTTCAGTTACATCTTTATCATTTAGGAATGTGCATATCATTTCAGTGTGTCTGTCAGATTTCACTCATAGCTCTTCGATATCCAATGGTATTTGCAGATATCCTTCCACCCTTTCAGTACGGGGGCACATTCAATACTGTTGTCGGAGTTCAGATCATCACTAATACGCTTGACACAGTAATGGAATGATACTTGGGGTACCATATAGAGCTCTTCTACCATTCCATTATGACGGAGATAAGGGGGCATGAGCTAGTGATGACGTGCTTACCTGCTCCTCTACAAAGCTATTAAGAGTTGACCTCCCTGTTTCTATTGTCATGGGAGAGCTTGACAATCTAAATAATGTGGAGCCCACCAGCATTTAAGATAGTATGCAGGTTAGCAAGCCTTCAGATAAAACTAGTGGACTGATGTTTTTTTGATTTGTTGTTGTGTATGGTTTTATTAAACCTTTACAAAAGAGAAAGATAAGTTTAACAATACATAAAAAAGGAACAAAAATTCATATACACTTAATGTGTTGACAATTAAAATAAACAATATACTCCCTTAGGATAATAAAAGTAGTGTCTAAAGAAAAGCCTATATGTTTTAAACAACAAAATTCATTCAATTACATATGTTCCAAATGAAGGTTACGAATGAAGCTAGACAGAGCCAAGCTCTCTCGCATAGTTCTGATACACAGGCAGCGTTGCCATATCAGTTCAGTTGGTAAACCCAAGTATCGAGATTTTAGTACGTTCAGACAGGAATCTCTAAGGGTTTTAAGTTGTGTGCAAAACAAGATAAGATGTTTAGCTGTTTCAGGAACTAAATGGCAGAATCTACAGAGGCTGTCTGCACCAAAATCTGTTTCCACCTCAGTTTAGTATCCAGAGTTCGTAGAATGTTCCAGCGCAATCTGAGTAAGGCTTGTCGATGGTCCCGATTGGGAAAAATCATGAGAATTGGAGAAAGAGTGCCTCTTTCCTTGTGCTCATGTGCCAGATGAGACAAGGAGCTATATGAGTGGAAAGCATCTATGGTCCGGCACCAATCATAGTCCCACAACTTCTTTTTAGTTTTTGTAGGGTTAGTAGTTAGCTGCTCTAAATCTTATCTGATGTTAACAGAATGGATTTGCACTGTTTAGCGAATTTAGATAAGAAACCAGATCGATTAATGTTGTTCCCAACAAGTTCATATAGGGTATTGGATGTAGAAGCCTTAAGTTTAATGTAGAGCATAAGCATCCTTCAGTCGACTCGAGATTTTAAAGAGATGTAACCTAGCTCAAATCGAATCGCAGACAGAGGGACAGCATTAGGGAGAAGTAAGACCCGTCTCCAGATGTCACCTTCAATCACATCGAGTTTGGAGATGGTTAACCCCTTACATAGCTCCAAACTATATATCAGTTTTGGGGCTATTTTACCCTCAAAGAAGAGGAGGGCAGATCTAATAGAGAATAAGCCATATTTGCGGTCGATTTTAAGGACCTGCCTGGCAAGAACCTTAGCTTTATTCAGGTGGAAGTTTATCTGCCCTTTCAAGCCTCTACTAGCTCATACATAGTAGCCCAGGTAAATGAAGCAGGTGGAACTAGGAACTCTTACGCCCCTCAGGTTCCAGAGGTTAGTTTTCTTCCTACCTGGCCCTTTAGATAAGGCGAGGATTTTAGTGTCCATGGGGTTGATATTCAATCCATTTAGCTTAGCATAGTTGGCGAATGCATCTAACAGACGCTGTAACCGCACTTTAGTTAGGTCAAATAATAAAAAGTCGACTGCATAGTCCAACCAAATAAGCTTCATGGAGCCAAGTCTTGGTGCTAAAAGGCCTTCCTTCAGCAAATGTTCCACTGCGTCAGAGACATACTGATAAACACCCATGGGACTAGGACGCATCCCTGTCTGACCCCATAAAATGTACGGACCACAGCTGACATGTCCCCCTTTTTGTTTAGCCAAATTCTTACACTTGAATTGTTATAAACCCCCTCTAAAAGGCTCATTAAACCGGTTGGTAGACCCCAAGCAGAACGTTTACACCATAACCTATTGCGGTCAAAGCAGTCAAAGGCTGCCGAGAGATCCACTGAGGCCATAAAAGTAGGGCCCCTAGTAGAGGTCCAGGCAGCCTCCTGAATGCACTTAACCGCACGCCCATTGATGTTGGTAGAGTGGGATTTACGAAAGCCCGTTTGAAAAGGACTCAGGGGGTGGCTGGGTTTTTCCCAATCCTTCAAATGCAAGAGAATAAAGGCAGATAAGATTTTGCAATCTGCATCGATCAAGGCAATAGGGCGATAGTTTTTTGGGTCAGACCTACCGCCGCATTTGAAAATTGGGATCACATGTGCCGTGGACCAAGAAATTGGGCATACCCCAAATTGGAGGATGTCTCGGAACTCAATGCACAAAAGATTTGCCCAAAGATTAGGGTCAGCTTTGAAGGTGTTGTTAGTTGGTCCATTTGGGCCAGGGGGTCTAGATGTTTTACACTTTCGAATTAGATCTAGCATCATGTCAATCTCAATCGGGGGTTCCCATTTGGACAGAGGGACTAATGTGTCACAGTTCATAGAGCTGTTTATTCCCTGCAAGGGATTAGGGGCAAATCTATTGGAATAAAAGTCCAACCAGCCTTGTTCCGCAATTGGATTCAGTAGGGCAATGGCCGGGTTATTATCTTGTCCATTGACAATATACCTGAAGGCACCCACATTCACCTTCATAATAAACTGGAGCATTGATTCAGAATCCTGTTGTAATAACTGGTGTTTAATTGTTTTGCAGTAATTTTTATAGCCTTGTTTGACCTTCTTAATGAGACCTAAGCGTATGGACATGTCAAGGTTTGCTAATCGAAGTTTCCTGATATTTTTATTCTTAATGGATTTTGCTAATGCCAAATCAGAGTTATAGAGATGGATATGCCTACTAGCAGGAGTTTGGCATGCGGTGTGATTTCCCAAGTCATCTACCGCTGCTTGTCCCAAGGATGTAACCATTGCAGTGTTAAAAGTTGCCATTTTCCAGTCAAAAGTAGTCTGGTTCAGCATAGCCCTCAGATCGAGGTTCTAGGTGTCAATGAGTTTAGGAGACCACCGAACCGCAGTACCCGATGAATTAGGAGTGACCTTAAGTTGAGTACGATACCGACCATGTGGATGGCAGATTTTAAATGTTGCCGTTAATATGCCATGATCACTCCAGATATTCATGTGGATTTCCAACTGCGAGCATCTTATAATTAAGTATTCATCCACAAAGAGGTAATCCAGCACAGAAAAAGAATGCCCAATCTAGTGGAATGAACACATTTTCGAACGCAGCCTGTCATGATTAGTGTTTGGTGAAAGTGGGTAGAATGTGCAGTGGCAGCAGTGGTGGCTGAAGGCGGTACGGCGTGGCCAGGTGTGGTGGTGGGTGAAGTCAGGGGTCTGCGGAAGGGTCTGCCACATGAAAGAAGGGGCAGTCAGAGAGCGGGTACATTTTTGTATTTTCCCTTCAGCTCAGAAATTGCATTCGGAAAATAGGGTCTCGGCAAAAGTGACCTGCAGGGAAAACACCTGGAGCCAAATCTAGCCATCATTCTTACTGAGGCCATGTGCGTAGGAGCACGAAGTGTCCTGTATTACAGTAGAAGCATTTGAAAGTTTAAAGTCCAAATCCAAGGAGAGGGGGGGGGGTTGCAGTTTAGTCTGTTCAACAGGGGGCTAATATATCAGCTAAGAGCAGAGGTTAGTGTGTTCAAACCTTGATAGCTTGCCACTGGTGTTTATTGATCTGCTCCTGTACGTTGTCATCAGGCGTGTAATCAATACAGCATGGCTCGAAATGATTATGGTATGAGGTTATCTATGCAGCCTGCAATTCTTCCATGGCCAGTGGAGACAAGTGCAAGCATTGCCTTTCCAAGCAGTGCTTATCTTCTCTTTGCTACATTTACAATACACTAATTATCACGTATCCACTCTATCAGGGTCTTTGGAAAGCTGAGAATGACAAAAGTCATAAGACAGTTATTCTTAGGAGAGTATAACAACAATTGACCTGGAACTGTTGACCCTGTAGAAGGCTGTAATGTAGTCAAGCTTTCAATTATCGATTTTTATATTTATTGTTGGGCTTTGTAAAAGCCACATGATGCCCTTCCGCGCTTTGCAGCTTTTTTGCAAAGAGGGTGCAAGAGGAAGGCAAATAGCAGATTCTACCACCTGGATCAGTGGTGACATTATAATAGGACAGGTTGGGCAAGTAGAACATTAAGCCTTCGATGTCAGTGGTGCGACTATCATGACACAGGCTGGGGTATGTATGGAGTTGCAACTTTGGTTAATTTCCTTTTCTATAGTATTACAGTATGATATGTTATGTTATTAAGCTTTTATGCAGTGCCCATCACCACCGTAGTGGTCATACTATGCCCAGACCTGCCCTGAAGAATAGGAAGAAAAGGAAAAGGGAAGGGGCGACAGTGAAGGAAAAGGGAGGGTAACAATAGTTGACAGACTAATAATTAGAGCGATGCAGCGTTATATCGCGCTCGCACACAAGTGTTCTTGATGGAGTTGATCGAGAGGGTGTGAAAATTGTAGCAGGAGTGTTGTCACTGGCAGAGCATCAGTGGAATGCTGATCAGAAAAGGGAAAAGGGCATCTTGTGGTAGTAGGCACTTTCCAGAGGTGTCAGTTTCTAGTAGTTGGAGGGTGCACATTGGTTAAAACACACAGCTCGAGAAACCTCCAGCTCCCGGACGGTGTTGCAACCCAGGACAACGCAGATGCCATTCAAAGGCGTTGAATAGAGATCGATCTGATGGCATCCACTTCAGGTAGGCACACCAAAGGGCTTTGTTAACTAACTAACCTTACAGGTTGGGTCCCTACCTTCACGTTCCTACGTGTTACGATTAAAATCATTACTTGAGCAACATTACGGCTGTTTTCCTCTTTCAAGGAGCTACCGCACACAATGACCCAGAGCAAGTAGATGTCTACATCCCATACTACCATCCTATGTGAACAAGCCTTGCACATGGGAGTGTCAGGTAAAGGCCATATTGATTCCATTGGCAGTGAGAGCCTTATATGATTGCTACCCTGGGAGACATTAGAAAGAATGTTTATATTCAACCTTCTCAAACTAAGTACTCCATGTCAGCACCCCATGTTGGTAGCCCAGAGGAGGACACATTTAGAGCCTTTTCCAGCTTCTTTCACCAGAGGGAGCCCGATAGAGAGATCCACCTAAGGTCAGTGAATTGCTGGCATGCTTTTGAGAAAAAAGAAAAAACTCTTGTTTCTCAATCTACGTTTTTTTAATCTTTGTTTGTTTTTCATGTTTTTACATTGTGACACACAGTTGCACATTAGAAGAGCTCCCCACTAATTGAGTTCCTCTATATGTTCCCCCTACAGGCAGACCTTGTCTTGGCCCAAGAACAAGGCTATTTTATAAACCAGCGGAAACACCACACTCCAAGTGTTAGAGCAGTCCCCTCTTAGGAACAATTGTTGGTGATTCACCTCTAGACATATATCTATGGTTAGGTCACTCTTCCACCTGGCATACTTGACCTTATAGAGGTCCGGAGAAAGGCGCGTAATATCCAGCACTTTCAGGAACAAACAAGCTCTTACTTTTTATGTTCTGTATGTAATGATTTGCATAATTCGCAGAGAATGAGCGTACATGCGTTGATGTTCGTTGTAACCTCCCTGTTTTAGATAATTGCTTATAAAACAGAGACTTGCCATCTTCCTGAGTTTGTCTGGTTCTTTGGACTTATTCTAGTATAATCCCATCCTGTAACAGATGCACATAACCAAGGACAAAGGCTCATTTCCTTTACAATGGGGGGTTTTATAATTCTTTTTCTTATTTAAGTGTATAATTGATGTGTTTTTTTAAGTATTGATTTGTATATAACCTTGGTTGGACATTGTTTTATTTTTTAACTGTTGTACTGTTGCTTTTTGTGTTGATTCTGGCTCACATTCGCACCCCTTCTGAAAGTATAGACTCCCCTCAACTCATTTTACTACTAAATGTGAAGGGTGTGTATCTCTTGCCTGTGCCTCTTTTGCCTTGATCACAGTTGGTTTGTAGCAGTGTGGGGATTGAGTTGGCGGTTTAGACACTACTCATCATTTTTCTCCTGCAGAGAAGACGTAGTTACGTGACACTGTTGACAGCGGTTGGATTTGAGACAGCCTGTGCCCTGACCTTAGTTTATCAAAACAAGTTTGTGCAGTTAACATTAGAAACACAGACTGGCATTTTGGCTACTATCTAGTTGGACAAATGCACAGCAGAAAGTTTGAAAGTAGGTGTACTGCATGAGAGGGGACCCCCTCATGCCACTAACTTTAAGAAGGCCAAACTGCTCGAGAGTCTCCAAGCTCTAGAAGAAGCTTGGGGCATGGGGTTTCCCGGGGAACAGCAGTGTCCTGGAACCACCATCCCAGCTGCCAATTTCTATGGGGGCGTGAAACTAGATGGGGAGAGTGATAGTAATTGTTCTTCCCAACATACTTCCCAGAAAGCTCATAGTGTGTTGGCACAAAGGTCCCATTTGCCCCTTGGTCGCAAGCATCTGTTAGGCCCAATGCTTCTGCACATTCTCAAGCATCCCAGTGAGTCTCACAGGGATGACCAAGCTGATAGAAAGTACCTCCTAGAAGAAATGCGTGTAGCCTTAGCTAAGGGAAGCTGCTGCTCTAACCCAGCGAAAGAAGAAGCCTGCGGAGCAACATCAAAGGGATTTTGCGATGCTGTGAAAGCCTGAGGCCAAGAGGATGCCATAAAGACGGCCAACTGTTGCTACTGTTGTAATTATTCAGTTAACTCCTGAGGAAAGGCACTTTTATAACAAAATGAAGGCCATCATACTCAAAAAGATCTACCAAACCCCAGAACAGTAGTAAGATTATTTAGGGAACTCACCAATAAGGTTAGTCTAACTTTTGAGGCTTTAGCACATCAGTCATTGACACATCAGTATGAATGGGTCGCAGGTAACAAAGTTCAAACTTTTGAGGGTATGAATATATTGGTAGCATGTGGAAAGAGCCTAAGAATGTAAATAATTGTGAAGTGAAGTTACACCAGCACCTAGTGGGCAAGAGTATGATAGACCCTATGGGTTTTGCAAAGGTGACCGTTAAGTATCAGCGCACTCAAGTATAGAAGAAGGCTAAGCTGCCTACATCTAAACCTGATGATATTGGTAATGATAAAAGCAAACCAAAGAGGGGTAAGCACAATGTCCTTCACCCTCCTACTTAGAGAGTGCCCGAAAAAATGTGAGGGTACATTCCAGCCACTGGTATCATTCCCTCCAACAGAAATGATAAGTGAGGGCACACCTAGTAATTGGGGACCCACGTTTCCAGCCATGCAGGGTGGCCATGTGTGTGGAGAATGCGAGAATGGAGAATGCAAACATATAAAGGGATATCCTGCCTGCACTTGTAGACTCCATGTAGTTAGTTCTACCCTCATGGGGGAGGAAGAGATAGTGAGAGTGGACTTCATAGATAATGAATTTCCACTAGCACAGAGGCTGGCCAAATCTACCCTATCGTCATTGAGCAGGAAATGTATTTGGTCTCCAACTGAGGCCCTGTTCCTGCTAGTATGCAGAATGTTTGGATCAAGTATTGATTAATGGGAACAACACTACAATACTTTGCGTCACTGCTGCTAGTATAACCATGGTCCCACGACAATGAGTGCACACGCACCTGACCATTCATTGCCCTAACAAATTAGTTAAGGAATTTGATGGCCTTCCCAATGCCCATATAGGTATCATGGAAATCTGCTGGAGAAGGGAGACCACCCCGCTCTGCGTTGATGTAAAGGGTGCAATTCGGGTCGACTGTCTGTTAGGGAATGGCCTGCCTGAAGAGGAAATCATTGCCATTATCACTGGATTTAGGTTCAAGGCAGCAGGACAGGTGGTATCTCTAATGGTCATGGGCCCTGGGGCACTTGCTGGTGGAGATGGTGAGAGACTGCCAGTACTGTCCAATCCAGATCCAGAAATAGAGTCCACAGAGGCTCCAGCACCTGACGGAGATAGAAAGGCCTGCCAGAACTGAGTGACTTGTCCTCAGATTGAGGCCAAGTCAGGTCTACCTTTTCCAGGCACACCAAGGCATAGAAACAGGCTGGTGGAGGGGGGGGGGGGTATTTGGGAGGTTTTGGATATACTGGGAGAATTGCTTCCTGTACAGTGAGACCAGGAATTCTGAGGTCGGGGCCACCAGAGGATCGTTGCACCCCACTGCCACAGGAAGGTCCTACTGGATTTGGCTCATGACATTCCTTTGCGAGGTCACTTAGGAGTGACCAAGACAGATGACAGACTGTCTACCCAATTTTACTGACCCCAGATATGAGTAAAAATAAAATTATTATTTAGCTCTTGCCACACTTGTCAAGCATCCAGTAAATTTGGCTAATCCACAAAGGGCCCCTTAATTCCAATACCAGTGGTGGGGGCCTTTGGAGAGAATAGGCATGGACATTGTGGGTCCTTTGGATGCTCAGATCACCTCAGGGAGTAGGTACAGTTTGGTAGTGGCAAACCATGCCACCCAATACCCAGATGCAGGACCCTTAACATGCCTCAAAGTGACTGTAGTAGTGATCACTGCAATTGGTATATTCTCTAATGTTGGTTTCAGTAAAGAAGTTATTTCTAACACGGGATAAAACTACATATCTGCATATATGAAGAACATGTGGGATGAATGTAGGCTAACTGTCAGGTTCGCCACAGCACTTCACCTACAAACCAATGGGCTTGTTGACCAGTTGAAAAATATCCTTATAGAAATGATAAGTTGCTTGGAAGAGCCCATGAGGAGAAAGTGGGATATTTTCCTACCATGCATTCGTTTTGCCTACTGGGAGTTGCTGCAGAGTGGTGTATTGCTCAGTCTTAGAGCCCCTGTTTTCCATCCTATTAGGGCTCTCTTAAGTCTGTTGTGAGAAGACACACCCTGAAACTCTTCCCATGACAAAATGAACATTGTACTTGGCCTCAGATCCAAAATGGCCAACTACCGAGAACATAGTATCAACAATCTGAAGGACAGTCCGGAGCTCTGGAAACACTGGGATGAGCAAAAGGCCACCATGACTAAGTACACGCCACGCCAGAAGGTCTGGATCATGGAATCTGTTAAGTCCATCAGCCTTCATGACAAGTGGACTGGGCCCTATGTGGAAGTGGAGAAAATCAGTGATGTTAACTACCTCATTGATACCAGGTCTGAGAGACCCTGAGGCAGACACATTGCGTCCTCCATGTCAACCAGCCGAAGCCCCATTAAAAGCTGTGATGACGCAGTGATGGCTCTTTCGAAAGACGATATGAATGAGGAAGGGACTGATCCTTTGTAAAACATTTACACACAGAGTCCAATAATGGATCTCCAGGGGGAGTCTAGAGGGTTTCATTACATGTTTGCCGCAAACTGTATTAGCGTTACTGGCACCTGATCTGCCGCTATTACCGGCATACTACAGGTGCCGGCAATGGTAAGTAATCACACATTCCATGGAGCCCATAGAAGTTCATGGGGGGAATGCCTGTATTACTGGCACCGACAATACTGATGCTGCTAATAGCAGTTGTTTATTTGCCAGATGAGAGCATGATATAAAAGCTGGAGGTCAATCAGGCCACCCACACTGCCAACTTGTCGTTTGCCTGTCCTGATTAGTGTTGGTAAACGTTATCACTGGCACTTTAATTCCAGACAAGAACACTTATAATGAGGCCCTAGATCTCCCCAGAACTTACTGAACAACAATTGCAGGAATGCCATCAGCTGCTATGCCAGTTTGCCAGTATGTTTTTGCTGGCCCCAGGAAAGATTGCCACGTGCATTATTGATAACGTTACTGGAGACAGCAAGCCAGTGAAGAGTAGAATTCACTGGATGTCCGACAAGGTCAATAATTGCATTAATTAGGAAGTCTCTGATATGTTGGGTTGGGGTAGTTGAGTCATCCTAGAACCCTGGCTAGCCCTATAGTAATGGTTCCTAAAATCTCCAGTAGCAGGAAAACTGAAGTCTGTTTTTGTGTGGACTACCGAGTGCTTAATTCTGTTTCTAAGACAGATGCACACCCCATGCCTAGGGCAGACACATTGATTGACAGATTAGGCACTGACAAGTTCATGAGTACATTTGACCTAATGGCAGGATTCACTTTTATACCATCTAGGACTCAAATATAATTTCTTTTGGAC
Organism: Ambystoma mexicanum; assembly: GCF_040938575.1. Taxonomy (NCBI): domain Eukaryota; kingdom Metazoa; phylum Chordata; class Amphibia; order Caudata; family Ambystomatidae; genus Ambystoma; species Ambystoma mexicanum. Next base: position 1,080,602,275 of record NC_090928.1, on the reverse strand, counting down.
ATCTTTTTGGAGATGTTATCTTTCCAGAGCTCTCAGCCATTGAGGTGAGGAAGGAGTGTGCCACAGCAGATTCAAGCTCTGTATCCAGCACACTCTCAGGGCCCATTTGGGTAAATCTTTGTGAGGGTCTTCTGTGTCAGAATCCAGATCTGCATCGCCTGCACTCCAGTACCATAAAGCAGGTTCAAATATCATGGGGCCCTGTTTCCAGCTGAGGTGAAAATACATCTGTGTCTCTCTTCTAAAATGCAGAATTATCATGAGTTATCTTCCTGGTGGCAGTTTAATATTTAGACATAAGGCATACCTGAGCTGGAAAATAATTGCTGGTAATTACATGATTATTAAAGCCAGCCACATCTGTGGCCCAACACTGTGAGCCCAGACTTCAGGCCAGCCAATAGGCTGTGTGTATTCTCCCTAGACCGTCTAGGCTGAACTCAGCAGGACAATAACAAGTGGGATCTGCCTATCTATGATACTTTGTGAGGTTTAGTAATACCTCTTTCCAGCAGGATAACCCTTCAGCAGGAGCGGTCCTGGTAAGCAGGAATCAAGGACACACCTTAAACAAAAGGACGAGTCCCAGATTAGGTTAGTGCATACCAAAGGGCCTTTGATGATATGGGTTTTAGAGAGGATGCGGTCATTTTAGAAAAATGTAGCTCAGCACACTTGGGGAAGGATTCCACAACCTTATTTTATTTTTCTCTGTACCTCTTTCCTTCCTGTCTCTAACACTTCCTTTAGCAAAAATCCCTTTAGGTGCAATACAAAAAGCCAAAGACTGCTTGTCACTAGGACAGGGATTGGACCCCATAAAGCAGGCTTGCTTTCATTCAATCCTGTGGGTCATGTTGCCTATAAATGGGGGGTCTCTCACCATTTGTTTTATTCACTTTTAGAATATCCAAGACTCAAGATTTAATTTGTTGGACATCTTTCCAAGGCCGTCAGCCATTGTGGTGAAGGAGTGTCTCCCGACAGATGCAAGCTCTGTATCCGACAACCTCCCAGGAAACATTTGGGGTAAATATTTGCGTGGCCCTTCTGTATCAGTATACAGATCTGCACTGCCTGCTCTCCAGTACCACAGAGCAAGTACAGTGGGATGACAGTAAAGTCATTTCAGCACCAAAACACATAATTATTGGATATAGCTACTGGTAATTCACATAATTATTAAAGCCACACCTGTGGCCGAACACTGTCAGCCAAGTCTTTAGGTCAGCCATGGGGAGGCTGTGTCTATTCTCTCTAGACTAGCTGTCTGTGCTGCACCCAGCAGGACAATAGACAGTGGGACCTGCCTCTCTTTTGGTCCTAAGTGAGGTTTGGTAACACCTCCCTCCAGCAGGACAGCTCTTCAGCTGGAGCTGTACTGGTAAACAGGAATCAAAGGGCACACCTTAAACAAAAGGACTACCACCAGATTACGATATTGTATACCAACGGGCCTTTGATGATATAGATAGGGGCAGGGTTATTGTAGGCAAAGATAGCTCAGCACAGTTGGGGAAGGATCCCAAAATCATATTTTTTCACTGTACCTCTTTTCTTCCTGTCTCTTACAGTTTGTTTTGCAAAAGCACTTTTGGTGTAATACAAAAAGACAAAGACCACTTGCCACTAGGTCAGGCACTGTACCCCATAATCCATCATTGAATTTTGTGGGGCATTTCGCTGGTAAATGAGGAGGTCTTGCACACTTTGTTTTATTCACCATTTGACCATTCAGGACTCAATAATTAATTCTTTTGAAAATCTTATCAGAGATTTGAGTGTTCCAAAGCTCTGAATCCTTGAAGTGAATGAGGAGTTTCCCACGGCAGATGCAAGCTCTGTATCCTGTTCACTACCGGGGCACATTTGGGGTGAATCGTTGTCATTAGCAGGACCTGCCATTCTGCTTGCAAACCTCCATAGTCAGGGATAACAGAACCCGAAAGTACTCACCCTGTACTAGAGCCCATTGCAGTGGGTCTCGCAGCATCCTCTGGTGCATAGCAATGAGGATCCCTGTTTGCACTGCATTAAATTGATTGAATCACATTTGAGTCGTTTTCACCGTATCTGATCTAGATGGATACTCCTGTGTGCCCTCCTAGACTATGCCAACTCCCTCTATCTAGGTTCCCCTGCCATTCAGCTCAGAAAGCACCTCAGCCAGGCTTTCCCTTGCCATATCCCCTAGAGAACACATCTCCTCTGCCCTCACAGTGCTCCACTGGGTGCCTATCATCTGAAGGGCACTTTCAAAGCCATGTGCATCACCCACTGTGCCATGCACAAGAAACGCCTTAAATTCATCCCAAAGAATCTCACACAGTACCAACCATACAGAAACTACAGATCTAGCTCTGCACGCCTCCTCGTAATCCCCTCCTTCAACCTTAATTGAATAGCAGATTTTTTCTCCATTCTAGCCCCCACACTCCGGAACTCCCTTCCACTCACTGTCTGCCCCTTAGATGACCAAGTCTCCTTCAGGAAGGCTCTGAAACATGGCTTTTCCATCCTGCAACCTGACAAACCCTTCACAAATCACGTCTACACAGTGATACCAGGCCGCAAAAGTATACATGCCCTTCCGGTCACCCGTTAGCTAAGTGATATGAATCTCATGGCTAGAGGACACCCAATCCAATGACTCGTTCAGGCCAGGCAACTGGGGGCCGAGGTATCGTCAGTTCCCTGGGGAAAATGATTTCCTTCGCAACTCACCTCATCTTCCAACCACTGTGCTCTCATCATCAGACCGGATCAATGCCACACCACCCCAGCAAAGCCCTGCTACCTGTCATCATTGAGCACCAGTGCATGGATTCAAACTGCCACGTTGAACTAAGCTTCGAACCACTATGACTTTGACTCACAGTGTGACTCCAATATCTGGACCTTTGCATCATACATCGACCCAAATTAGTGGTACTAATTATTTTGGACCATGCTTAATTGTGTAACTGCTTCTGGCAATCAATTCAACTTGCATCACTCAATGCCACAACAAACCACACACAGAACCCTCTCGACCTTAATTCAATGCCTTCTCACCACTTGGGATCAACGAAACTCAGCACCTTCAAACAAGGTTCAACCTACAAGCACCACCCCCCAAAGACTGGTTCTACCCTGTTAAACCTCCTACACTTGGATTCATGTACTTTTAAGTGATCCTATCCCACTTGCCCTCATTATGCGGCCCCACACACTGATTAAATCCCTTTTGCTCTTTTTCCTATCAGACATTTTATTTCATTTATTTATTTTGGCCCCTGTAAGGCACATAAGGGACCAGGGTCCAGTCACAGCGGCAGGGGGACATAAGTAGGGGAGGGAGAGAGGGAAAGAGGAGGAGAAAAGGAAGGTCTTGAGAAGTTTCCAGAACTTAAGGAGATCCGTCTCAGGTCTGAGAGGGGCGAGAAGGCCATTCCAGCGGAGGCTTCTGCCGAACAAAGAGATCTACCCCCACTCTCTGCTCGGAGAAGCGTGTGATCTGCAGAGAGTTGGAGCTAGAGGACCTAAGGACTCTAGCAGGGAGGTATTTAGGGGGGGAACGTTGGATGTAGCATAGTCCCAGGCCCCAGAAAGCCATGTGGACGATGCAGACGGTCTTGGATTTGATTCTTGCAGCTACCCGGAGCTAGTGGAGAGATTCTAGAGCTGGAGAAATGCAGTCCCTCGGCTTGAGGCCAAGGATAAATCTTGCAGCCCTATTCTGGATTAGTTGAAGAGGGCAAAGGGAATAAAAAGCCAGCTTGAGGAAGAGGCTGTTGCAGGAGTCCAGCCTAGTGAGAACCAGGGCACTGGAGACATTGAACTTCTGGGGCGTTCCAGTGGAGGAAAATCCAGTTTTGTCCTGAACATTGGTAACCTGGTGACTGCATTGCATTGACATGACTACTGAGTGAGTCTACCTCTCATTTATTCTAGTCTTCCGTGCAGGCAGAGCCTGGTGATTTATTTAATTGGAGGGATGTACATATTTGTCACAAATCAAATATGCTGGTGCAACCAAGCATAGCGAGGGAGCCTAAACCAACCAAGTGGTTTTCGGGACTGGGATACCTCAAAAATCTTTTTGGAATAATGGATTAAAGTGGTGGTTTTTACAGCACACATTAAGTAACACACTGGGTAAAAAGCCAGACAGTTTCAAATTTCGTTTTGTATAGTAACTCAAGAAAAACAAACTCAACAAAAAAGCAAGTCATCAGCAGTGCACAGGAACATTTCCCAACACATTTTCATGATGTCTTTCCCCGCAATAAATGCCAATATAAAAGCATGTTCACTCTGGATGTCCCCATACATTTCCATGATGGCTGCACCAAAATATGCCAGTATCCCCAGATAAGAAAACACTCATGCTTGATTTGTGCATACCTTACAGTAATGATATTATAAGAAATTGTTCTGCCAAAATATGTAAGCGCACCCACATATGAACATGCCTCATTTGGATTTGCCATTAAAAATCTCATGCCAAAATATGAAAATGTGAGCTAACGGGCTGGAGCACAATCTCAGTCTAGTCACGTAATAGTACATCATGCTAGCTTTATCATACACTCCCAGTAAAATTTGACATGTCACAGTAAGAAATAGCTACAATGGCTGCACTAAAATACCACTCTAACACTTCTTTACTTTACTTTACGTCAATTATACCATGCAGCCTTGGACCCATGGGCGTTAGGGCGCAGACCTAGACACAAACATCAACAAAAAAACACAGTAAGAGGAATCATAATGAAGGGCAAGGCGCAAACATCAATTCAAAGCAAGGAATGAAAGTCAGAGCGGGATCTATGAGAAGAGCCAGGTCTTCAATTTCTTCTTGAAGCTAGTAAGCAATATGTGACCTCGCAGATCTAATGGTAGAGCATTCCAAGCTGCTGGAGCTGCCGTGAAAAGGCTCCCTTTTCCATCTTTTTAGATTTGCTCCTAGGAATGTTCCTTAGGTTCAGGAAGCTAGATCTAAGGGGGCGGCTGTTCAATTTATTTGATATTAGACCTTGAAGGTAGTTCTGCATTAGACCGATCCTGAATTTCATGGTTATTGTTAGTAGCCAAAACTGGATTCGGGATGCCACGGGAAGCCAGTGCAAAGATCTTCTTGCTTGAGAAACATGCTTGCGGTGGGTCAGTCCAACTACTCTTCGGACAGCCTCGTTCTGCACCAGTTGGAGCATATTAGTGAGATTCTTGCTACATCCAATAAGAAGGCTGCCACAGTAATCCATCTTTGATCCCATAATATTTCTAGCCAGCGTCTCGGCACTAGCTTGAGTGATAAAAGGGCGCAGGTGGGCGAGCAATTTAATAAAGTAGATAGCAGATGAAACCAGACTTTTCACATGAGCTTGCATGTCTAGATGTTGGTCAAATATTACCCCTACGGTTTGCACTTTCTTCTGTGCTTTAATAATAACATCTCCCAGATGAAATTCAGAGTAACAAGGTCCCAACTTATTAATCATAGATTGTGTGCCAATCAACATTAATTCAGTTTTGTCCCTGTTAAGGGCTAGATTATTTTCTATTATCCATTCTTCAACTATAAAGTAAACTCTATTGAGTTACTCCTCGTCACAGGAATGGGAGCCTGCCAAAGGGACGACACACTGGGTGTCGTCGGCGTAGTTGGTAAACAGCACACCCTTTTGTTCTAGAGTGTTAAAAAACGGGGCATGCTTTATCATAGATGTTCATAAAATAATGTCCTGCCAAAGAAATAGCTAGACTGGATGCACCAAAATGGCAGTCTATCCAGTTAATAGCCCGTATAATGTTTGCTTTATCATAGATGCTCAGAAAAAAATGCCTTGTCAAAGAAAGAAATAGCTAGATTGTCTGTACCAATATGCCAGTTTAGCCAACTCATAACATTTATCATGCCTGATTCGAGATGCCCAGTAAGTAATGACATGTCAATGAAATAACTAGACTGACCACACCAACATTCCAGTTTAGCCAGGTAATAACACCTTTCATGCCAGCTTTATCAAAGATGTCCAGTAAAAAATGCCATGCCACAGTAAACAATCGCTACACTGGATGGACCAAAATGGAAATCTAGCCACATAATTGCATTAATCATGCTTGCTTTCCCAAAGATAGGCACTAAAATTAGCCTTCCCCCAAACCCCTTATTGCAGTTCCCCAGACTGCATCCCCAAAGGACATGCAAGGCTGCGGATGCCTAACACCCCTAATCTTGCATGGCTCATGGAGCATGCACGCAGGTAACACAAACTTTCAAAGGGAAACCACTTTTCCCTTTGATAGTTTAAGCACAGCCCAGGAGCACTCCCTCAGCTGCAACAAGCAGCTTAGGAGCACTTAGTGATTACACTGGGATAACTCAGCTCCTCCATAGTGGGCGAGGGTACAAGTGGGTTGGTGCCTTCTTGTCCATTATCAATGAGGCACCACTGCTTCCATAACTAATTTTCGCCCCCTATATTAAATAATTGTGTATGTTCGAAAGTGATGCTATTACTACATCTATGTGTTCCTTTAATGTAGAGACTAGCTTCATTGTCTCATCCATCTTATGGTGGGCAATGTCCAACAACACTTCTTTTGCAATTGGAGGCCATGTCACTCATCACCATTCACTCCTCCTCCACTCTTCTATGGTTGATCACAGTTACTTGATGTTTTGAATACGAAGAAATAATGTGTTCATCAATGCACGTTTTACATGGTCATCGCCTACAAGCAAATGGTGCGAACAGAGAGGGTATTAAAAATAGTACTTGCCAATAACACTAGAAGTGGCATAACTATTTTAATTGTTGTATTTCATTTACGCTGCACATTCCGGCTCAATTTCAAGTAAACCTTGACTCGTGCAAGTATAATTGTTCATGATATTGATACATGGAAAAGAATTACCATAGTACAGATATGCATAGTGTCATTTCAATGCATTTCTGCACCGACACAGAGATTATCTTGTGCTCGCAGTACAAAATAAATGTCAAAAGTAACATCCATGTCTCTCTATAAAATGTCATAAATCATATTAATACAAAGTCTCTAGTGAGGTCTCATGTTTCAAAATGATATAACTATTAAAAACATCAATAGGTATGCATAATTTTCAACTAATTTATCATTCAATTTTCCATAATTTAAATCATTCATTTATTTTCTCCTGTGGAATGGCCCCCACCCACAGCACAGAGAGTACCATTTCATTTCAGCATGCATTCAATTAAAATGTTCATATTCCCTTCTGGGAAACCTCCCTCCATCGTGTACTCTTGACAATCTTTCACTGTACGTTCATCCTTAGTCTCATGACAATCCAGAACCAGATGGTTTAAAGTTTTCCAAGTTTCTACGCACAGCCTTAATGATCATTCATTATACAGAATGTTGCTTCCAGCACCTTTTAGGTACATGAGCACTCCCTCGGCTGAAACAAGCAGCTTAGGAGCACTTCGTGATTACACTGGGCTAACTCACTCAATGGTGGCCATCTGGTTAAATGTAAGCAAACCTCTATTACCACATCACCAGTGTTTCTGGCACAAGGAGCAGATACTTGTGCAGCCCTTTCAACACAGAAAAAAGTCACATGTTCTTTACAGGTATATTTCACGTCCATGACCAAATTATGTGGTTGGACGGTACCACTGTGGTGTCTGTTGGAATGGCCACCATATTGCAAGTTGTTGGGTGCGTGCACAAACCGTTGGCGGTAACAATAATTCTGTCTGGTAGAGTTACCACCATAAATGAGTTTTGATGGTAATTCTACCTGCAATCAGCAGAATTACTGTTACCACCCCCACATTTGGTGGGGAATTACTGACAGCAGAAATAACATTATCACCAGAACTGGAAGTACAGTGGCGGTCATCTTTAAAAATCAAATTATCTCTGAATCCCCCATTCCCGCTGACATCTGAACACAAAAGCAACACAGAAGATGTCACAGGAGAAAGCCAAAAGGAAGGTGCCAGATATGAGGCTAAGTAAGCAAAGAATTAGAGAGGCTGAGCTGCAGGTTCTCACAGATGAGGTTGTGGCCCATGCTGAAGACCTGTACTGCTCAAGGCACAGGAAGACATCGGGGCAGAGGAAGTCAAGGTTGCATACGGGTCAAGGTTGCAGAAGTGGGCACAGTCCCATGGGACAGAGAGGACTGACACAAGTGCTGGAATTACTGCAAGGCCAGGTTACGCAGCCTCCTGTAGAAACACTGGCGTGAGACATCTGCGGCATGTAGACCATCCAGTGGGAGGAGAAGGCAAGCAGCATCCCCCATATGTAACGACTGGGGGTGTTGGGAGTGCCGAGGTTGGAGCCAGCAGCCATGGCAAATCAGGTGAGTATGAATGTCCCGCCTCCCATTAAAATGCACTGGCCAAACGTCAATCTGTCATGATGCATACCCCCGGGCATCCAGACCATGTCCATCAGCCCCATGAGCAGGCATAATGTCGCCTTGAGAAAACCCAGCAACCCCTGCTAGGGGCTGTCTGGGTTCAGTCCTGGCGCCTGTGGCGCCAGGCTCATATGGGACATTAGTCCTGGCGCCTGTGGCGCCAGGCTCATAGGTGCACACTTACCTGAAGCAGACCATGCTGCAAGAAGATCCAAGCCCATGTGAGGCCTGGAAGGGACTACTTTACCTTAGGGACTATTTTGTTACTCGGGTGTGGTCGGGGTGGAATACCTACCTGGGACTACTTTGGAGGCTATTTAAACCACGCCCGAAGAGCAGCAAACGCTTCGCGTTATTCTGCATCCAGCAGCGTAACACTCACCGTGCCAGCAGCAGCATCCATCCTTCTGCCACGCCCGCCTCGAACCTGGAGCACCTAGAAAGAAGGAAAGAAGCAAAGGTTAGAACAAGAGTATTACCTGATGTCTTACCTGATTCCGAGTTCATCGCATCTTCAAACCAGAGGAAAGACTTTGTTTTAAACGCGTCGCATCGCCAGCAGCAGCGCCGCGCCAAACTCACTGTTCCACGCAGCATCTCTTCGATCCGGCGCCATCTCCATCTTTACATCGACGAATCCCGGCACCCAAGGGGGACAAGAAACAACAAGGTGAGCAGAGAGAACAGACAGAGACAATCTCTTTAGCCACCATATGCCTACCTGATTTTACCGGCGGAGGTATAATTCATCAGCACGCCACATCTTCTTATGCCGCACCTGTAAGATAAGGAGAAAGCAGCAAGTTTAACCCTTGGCATTATTTGCCGGACAGTGGGCCTCATTCCGAGTACGGCGCTAACCAATGGCGCTATTAACGCCTTGGTTGACGCCGTACCCGGACCGGCAGCGCCTTGGTGGATGGCGGAATTACCGCCCCATTCCAAGGTTGGCGGGGCGGTAATTCCCCATTCACCAAGGCTCTTCCCCATTCCCAAATGAGCCCCCATAGGGCTCAATGGGAATGGGGAAGATGCAAATAACGGTGACCGTTCATTACGGTCACCGTTATTGGCTTGGAGGCCCCTTTGCGCCCTCGACTTTAACACCTGCTCAAAGCAGGCGTTAAGGGCGAGGGCGCAGAGGGAACTCGGAGTATGGCGGTAAGGGATTACCGCCACCGGTCTCGTTACCGGTGGCCGCTATCCCTTACCGCCATACTCGATATGAGGCCCAGTGTTGGGTAACACAGACTTTTACCGGAGCGCCTTCAGCTGTCAATCTTCTTATTGGGTCAAAGCTGCAAGATAAAAGAGGAATTGGACAGGAGTGAATTCCAGACATTTTGAACTCTTACGAACTATATACTTACGGCTCTTCGCCAGGATCTTTTGGAGTCAGGATTCATCTAAAACTCTTCCAATACCTTCAAGCCAGTGAAGTAACTGGTCATCAACGCGCCCCTGCGTGCTTCGCAGGATGGAGGGCTCATCCTTCAAGAATATAAGGTGAGATTGCTGAGAGGGCGCTTCAGAGGTGATTAGTGGGGAGGACAGTGGGGGTGCTATCACTTGAATCCACAAGTGGCTAAATCCATCTCTCCACTTGTAGGAGAATATTTCTACGGGTCAAGCAGACAAGATTAGGAGGGCAGATCAGGTCAGTCATCGCTGCACTACGCATCATGTGGGTGGAGGCCGCAGCAGTCCGGGTCCGACCGACGCCCCTGTGGGAGCCAGGTGAGCGTAACACAATCCCATGCATGTGTACCTCAGCATAGATGGGTCCAATACACAGGGGAATGTGTATTCACATGGCAGTGCATACAAAGGCAATGCCACCACATTCATATGCAATGGTAGGTGGGTGACTGTGTACATACCCATGCACTGTAGTAGGAATTTGCATGTGAGCCCATGCAACCATGAGAAGCACTCATGTATGCTGGGAAAGACCAAGTGCCACAGTGAACCCCCAGCACAACTGCATGTGCAAGCCACATTGCCAGCCCAGCTGATAATGAGCCTATGCATATGGGTTGTACACCCTTAGCAGTCACTACGCCCACCTTGCATTAGCCATATACATTGGCCTGAAATCAACACTGCCCATCAGACCACTTCACCACATGCATAATGACCTTCCAGCATGTAGCATGAGTGACTTGAAACCCCAGGTACAAATATGCATGATGATTTACAGCATGTCATAGTCCACCCACCAAGTTCACAGTCGACTGAGGAGGAGGGTGCAGGCCTATCTACGTCCCATGGTAGAACTAGTGATGCAACCACAACAACCTCCGCCCCTGCACTGCCCAGCAATGGGAAAATCAGGAGGAAGGACAGGAGTGAGGCACGAGAGCCAGGGCTCAGCAGCACCATGCCAAGTGCAAGAAGTGGAGATAACACCACAGTCAATTCACATACCACTGGTGGCACTGCAATGGATGGAAGCAGAACATACCCAGATGCCGGAACTGCACCAATGGCAGCTGTAACTGTCACTCCACAGATGGCCTCTGTGGTTGTGTCAGAGGAGCCAGATGCAGCCACTAGTACCCATGGACCTACACCCACACCCACCCATCTACCACACGACAGTGGAACACGTGATGGAGGTGACAGGGGTTTTGGTAACCCTTGCTTCAGTCCCAGCCGCACCTATAGCCCACAGCACATAGCACATCATTCCATCGAAGTAATATGGAGCAGGCTGGACACAATGGAGTGTCAGCAGATACATATGGAGACCATAGGCGATACACAGGGCCAGCATATGTAATCTATTTATGACTCGGTGCAAAGAACATCACAGAAGATTGCAAGGTCCATGGACCGGGAGCTACGGTAGTCATTGGTGGCAACTGCTGCCCTAACTGTTGTGGGCCAGAGGGTGAGACAGCTAACAGTGGGCCTCTCAGGAGTTGATGAGTCGATCAAGGCCAGGATGCTCATGACCCTCTGGCACATCCGGGGCCCGGAGTATGTCATGTCATCCTCAGTCACGACCAGGGAGGGATCATCGTCTGGCAGCCAACAGCACTACTCTTTGAGAAATGTGGCCCGTTCACAGCCAGAACAGCCTGAAAGGGCAAGAGGCCAAGGACATAATATTGTTACTTCTTTACACTATTTCACTGGGCACAGGGGAGGTGGGTGTATACGGGTGTTGAGGATGGAGGAGGTGGGCTGGTATGTGTGATGGGGATGGGGAATTGGGTAGGCATGGGTGTTGGGGATGTGTTTTTCGCACTTCACTATTAAATACATGCTCACTTGAAGCAATTCTAAGACAACCCTTTTTTGTGTGAATTTGATGTTTTCAAAACGTGACTATATACAAAAGTTTGCCGCAGGTGATTATTGATGTGTTCAGAAATAATTGTCAATTAGTTCCTGCCACACCAGATGACCATCACTTCCTTCCTGCCACTCACTGCATGGCAGCACTTGGCCGGGGGACATTTCATCTGAGACAGATGTTGTGCAGCATGGCACAGGTAAGAAATACTTGTCCAACCTTCTCTGGCCTCTAAATTAAGGCCCCTACTGTCCGTTGTAGACACCAAAAATTACTCTTCAGCATGCCAAAGGTTTGCTCTATTCCCAGCCTGGTCCTGACCTGTGCCTCATTGTAGGCCAACTCCTGTGGTGTACGTGAATTGTGCACAGGTGTCATTAGCCATGGTAGGTGGGGTAGCCAGAATCACTTGCAAAGGCAAAGGTCACAGGTGTCAGTCACAGTGCATTGTGGATGTGTTGTCTTTTCAAAATGGCATGTTGATGGACACTTAGTTCATGAATTATTTCTTCATTGTATTTTATTACATTTTATATAGCACTTTAATCCAAAGCGCTTCACATGAGAACATCAATTGAATGTAGTGTCATATACTATGGGGTTCATATGCATTGTTATGTCACACCATGTACAAAGCTCCCAACCAGCAACATGATTTTCATGGTCTGTTATTGGCAATGCAGAGTGCATATTGCCTGTGGTGGGCCTGTTTGGTGCTGTCATACATCTGTACTGATGGGTGACTAGTGGTTCCTGTGCATGCTTGCAGAGTCTGTGTTCCTTCAATTATGGCTTCACATACATGATTACCAGATTATATATCATCACTTTCTGGCAGTGTTGAATTCTCTTTATGCAGTGCTAGACTGTGACATTGGATGTCTAAGTATGTGTTATCTTGCGTTGTGGTTTGTGTAGTCCTCTTTGTGTTTATTACTTACTTGTTATGACAATATGCATAGCTGACATACGACTGCATTGTCCTCCATGGCCTAGTCCTGTGGGTTGGTGGCTATTATGTACGTGGTGAGAGGGCAGGTCCTGCATGTACAGGGCCTTGCCAGGCCATGCATTGATCAGTTGTGGTAATTCCTCACCCCTCTTTCCCTTTCACATAATATGTCACTAGTGCTGCAAGATTAGTTTGTGTGATGGTACTTATATTTGCAGTATCCATGGCCGTTCGCCTCTGTGGCTCTCCATGTATGCAGGCAGTATGCTATTCCGTACCAGAGATGCAGGCCCAGCTGTGTGTGAAATCATGAGGTCAGCATCGCAGGTGACCTGGACATTCATGGAGTGATACTGCTTCCTGTTGTGGTGTGCCTCTTCAGATGCATGGGGGGCGACCAGCGTCACATGGGTGAAGTGCAACGCGAGAATGATGTTGGGCAGGTGGGTTGCTGCATAGAAATGTTCCTTTGTGGCATTTATCTGTGCCTGGGTGGTGGCAGGGAGATGTGTCAGAAGGCATGACACAGGATTGCTTCAAGCACCTGCCCAAGCACAAATGAAAATGTGGGCTGAGAGATGTCATGCAGCATACCCACAGTTTGCTGATAGGTGCTAGTTGCATGGAAATGAAGAACTTAGACAAGCTCCAGCAGCGGGGGTATGGGAGTTCTTATTTTATCCCTGCTCTGTATGTCGTCATGCATCAGGAAGAGTATCTCTACAATGGTCTCCTTGTTCAGCCGATACAGGGTAATCAGCTGGATTTCATTTAATGCCCAGGGAATATTCGCTCGCCTTGCATGGTATCTTCTCCTCCTCTCTGCGCACTGTGTTGCTGTTCCTGCCTCGGCTGCTCAATGGGAGCAGGAGGATATCCCAGTTAGCGACAGCTAGTGGCAGTATGGCGTTGGAAAGTGTGTTTGGATAAGATACAGAAAATATGTAGTATTTCAGAGTGGATCTGGTGCACCTATGAATTCACCTCTATGTTTTTAGCTCCGCCCTCTAGGTGGAGGCATAACTGCACTTTGTTTTTGATTGAATTACCATCCATTTATGGTGGTATTTTGGTGATATTTCAACTTGTGATATAGCAGAAATACTGTGTTGCATCTTGGTGGTAATTTTGCTGACGGAATTAGTGCTGATGCTAATTCTGCCTGAGATTGGTGTTAATTCTGACAGTGGTAATTCCGCCGGGGTAATTCCACCAGTGGAATTATTCTGTTACTGCCACATTTAACATATACTGCACGTAATGAGCCCTTATGCCTTTTAAAATACTTTTTTCACCGACCTTTTAACCAGCCAACATTACTACAGGAATTATGGATTTTTTTTCCTTGGTAGCGGATCTACCTTTCAGTGATCCAGATCCTGTATATCTGAGTGAACCAGTCAAGGGCCCTTAATTTGGGATGTTTGGTACTAGCAGTTCTAATACAGCCAAATGGCTTTACCTTCATCACCATTGGTAACAGTGGTGATTCTGGCACATTAGAAGTGTAACTTATTCTGCATTGTAAGTGTCATTGGACACAACTGGGTATTGGAGGAATTATATGGAAATGTGGTAATCCTGCCATTTTTCTTATGGAAATAACTCCTGCTGGAGGTATTTTGTCCTAATGGACTCTCCATTTATTGTTAGGCTGATTGGAAAAATATGTTGTAATTCTATTAAGACCTGTCTTTCCAGTTGTTACCCAACCCGCAATGTGGAACATGGTCTATAATCGTTGTCTGTACCTACATCATTATTGTTTTTGCAAAGGTGTATGTTACAGTGCAGTGCTAGGGAATCAACAGAACAGCCCCAGTTGCAGCCTGATGAATTGCTACTTGGTACCTCATCCCAAGGCTGGTCCCCCAGAAATTCCCCTACAAACTTTCAATATCCACCAATATTGTCATCCCACATTTCTTCAAAGTAAAGACGCATAGGGATCTCTCCTCCAATTTGGGGTTAAATCCAAACACTTGCCTATTGTCGACTATATTTTGTTCTCAAGCAGAAGGTATTTGAGTCAATCATGAAGCCTTTGAGTCAATCTTAAAACCCAGCCACTTGGCTAGTAGTTGTAGTTAAATGTATTAGTATACAACATAATTTTCAATACACAACTTGCAGTAGTAGTTTATCATAACAGTAGTTATCATATGAAGAACAGAAAATAGTAAAATAATTATTCAGAACCATAGTGCAAATTACATATCAATTAGTAGAAAAGGGACACATGCTTTATACACCTTTTCAAAATTTAAAAAAATCACTTACATTTTAAAGAAATTAAAGGTGCTAAAACAATCACATTTCTAGATTTCTGACAGTATTATTTAATATAAAATATCTTCACAAACGGAGGGGAGATTTATTTTTGCTCTCCAATGACCCTAACCAAATCACATGTTTGTATTTAAAAATGACCATTCCATACTGTTAAACTATAATATTGTAGTCCTCTGCCACAAAGTCATTCATACATCTGAACACTACACTTGGTTTCTCTTTTGCCCTGCATAAGTTACAGGCCACATGTATTTCCATTATGTCATACTTCAAAATAATATCTTTCAGGATTGGTTATAATAATGGCAGAGAAGAAACAAATATGTAGATGTTTCTATATAACCACTTCACAAGTGCTCAAGAGGGCTTATGTTTCCAAATTCCTCCACCTGCCTTTTAATTCAAAGACAGGGTGCATCTCCAGCCAAAACTTAAAATATAATATGTTTGTTTGAGCCTACTAAATGCTATCAATATAGTCCTCAAATACCCCTTTTATTTTAATCAACAATCCATTAAAAGACAATTGAGGAGGAGATCATATATAAGGATGCCTTCTCTTAAACTCCTAGAGGCTCTGTTACCTAAAACCTACCATTGGAATTATGCATTCTGTGTCCTCACAAAGCCTACAAAATTATATGTGGTTGAAACGTAGGACAACATGCCTGCACCAACCAAATGTCATGGGCCCTCATTACGACCCTGGCGGAATTCGGAAAACGATGGCGGAAATGCAATACCGCCATCGAATAGCGCTCGGTGCGACTATGACCCGTCACCGCAAAGTACGATGCCATTAGCGACACCGTAGTGAACGCCGACGCTAACTGCACCAAGCACGCGCGCGCGCGCCATGCCAAACCGTAAACACCACCATGGCGCAAGGGTACTCCAATTCCGACCCTAGCGGACATGTACCTAACGCCATCAAGCATGGCGGAATGCACCATTCCGCCATGGTGAGAAGTACGGCATCGCGAATCAACCGTAAACGGCCCCACTGAGTGCCCGTACACCGCTCCCTGCCCACAAAGTTCAACTCCCCGTAGGTGCAATGAAGTCACAATGCAACCAGTGAAATGTACAAGTCACCCATGCATGCCAACGAACAAAAGAAACACAACAGGGGCCAATGGGAGCTGCAGGGCACAGATGGCACGAATACAGAAGCCATCCCAATGGACATGACCACAGTCCCCCACCAAGAAACGCACGCAAACACAGGCACCTGTGACCAGCAATATTCCGAAAATCACATCATTCCACCAGTCCACCTGGCTGACCGGCATCTGTTACACAAAACCCAATCCCCCGCCCCTGAGCATGACAACATTCAAACTGTCATATTGGCAGCCCCCATCCCTGACCTCACGGGCTTCGTAGGCAAACGCGCCCAGTACAGTACCACGCAACTAAACTCCGAAGCTGGAACCCAGTGCAGATCTCCTCACAATACATCGCCCCCCAAATAGGCATATGCCACATCACTTGCAAAGAAGAACGCTACACGGGCCAAATCAGAATAGAAATTTAATGCACATCAAAATCACCAAGCCCATACAGCCATCAGGCCATGAACTCCAAAACACATTTCACCATTGTGGGCTGCATCCGCAAGAAATGACCAGCCACTACTTGTGTGACGCCCTGTTCCCTCATGGTACACAGAGCCACATTCACGTACGAAAAGGCAACATGGAAGCGCACAGAACCGCAGGGCCGTCCCAATGGGGAGGCACTAGTCCAGCTGAAAGGCCGAAATGTTGCTCCGAGCCACCAGTACTGCGTAAGGGCATGTGGCCCATTGGCGATCGTCCCATAAGATCGTAATGCTGCTCCACTGATTAACACGAAGCAGCAGGTGTCGGGAGTAAAACCCATCTGCAGGAGTGGCATACAGATGGCAGTGGCAAAAGGGGAGGAGATACCTGTCAACCAAAAGAAAAGAAAAAGAACAGAATGGCCATCAGTACTACATTCCAACAACTCACTGCAATGATCACACTAAATCCACAGCCATATGCATGCTAGCCCACTCCAAAGGTCCATCACCACCCAAAAACCACTTGCGACTCATAACTATCTATATCGAGGTGTAAACACCATCACAAACGAGTGTACCTGTGCATGCGCCTGTGAAAACAGAATCCATCTGATGGGATTGGTAACGTGCATGGACACAAGTGTCTGAGGGCGCGTCGAGACAGGGAGGGCTCAACAAGGCCAGATAGACGATGGTCCCACTATGGCAGCCCTGCATCACATAGCGTAGGGGAGGCGGATAGATCCCAAGAAGCCCTGTACATGGCAAACTCTGTATCAAATCACCTGCCCATGCATCCATTCATCATTCCCTCATCCCGGGATTAAAACGCCTGAATATTTACTCACATAACATTAGAAATATCCATTGAGTCTGTGCGTTATGCAGCCTGCAAAATCCACAGTGCCCCAGCCCGTAATTTCAGTGTAGTGAAGTAACATGTATTTGGGAACGTCCGGCCTCATCGCCCACGTCGCTATTGCGCATCCCAAACCATTCATATCAATCATTGCATTCTCGCCATGGCCCCTGTCTCAAGGACATTGAACAATAGTACGTTATATTTGCAGTCAGACCTGTGGGCATTTCCTCGCCGCTAGCTGAAAACCGAAAGCGCCGCCCTTCGAATTCCTCATTTGCAACATCACGTCGAAGAGGCATCTGTGGCCGTTTGAAAACACTAATTAATCCATCGAGTGCGGCTGTGTGTGAAAATGGCAACTGCCTTCACCCACGAATGGGACGCCCCGCCCGTCGTTGCAACTCGGTACAGTGATGTATGAGGGCCCACCGTTACTCGAGTACTACGTTCCACTGACCCTTCACAACTCTGTTCGCGACTGCACAGATAGTATGTGAAACAATGGGACCACAGCAGAATGAACATATCAACCAATGTTACACGGCCATCGGGTACAAATACATGATTGCAATAGCAAGATGCCATTCCACGAATTGCAGCGTTGTGCGCGGGACGTGCTCGGCCAAAGGGGAGAGCAGTTTGCACAGGTGGAATGAATCACCACAGGTGGAGGCCATTCAGCCTGAAAACACATAAATTGCACAGCCAGTCTCCTCCCACAACCACACCGAAATGCTACCGGCAGGACTCGCGATGTTGGCCCTGGGGGACATGATAGCACTGCAAGTACTCCAACTCCAAGAAGAAGACGAACACCAACTACAACCGGCCGCACGGAGGAGACGCAGGAGGAGGAGGAGGCCAAGGCAGGGCCAGCAAGGGCCGCCAGCACAGCCACTACCACCACGCAGGCAGCCCGCAATCCCACGCCTCCGAGCACATCCGTTCAACCTCACTGATGAGCAGATCCACACCCTCTACCGTTTGGACCGGGACACCATAGCCGCCATTGTGGACATGACACAGGCTGACCTTGTCAGCATGATAGATAGCCCAACCGCCATCCCACCCCTACTGAAGGTGGTGTCTGTACTACACTTCCTGGCCACAGGCACCTACCAGCACACAGTTGGACAGTTGCATGGCATTTCTCAGCCACTGTTCTCACGGACACTATTGCAAGTGCTCGATGCCCTCCTGCAGCACGCAGACGACTACATCTCCCTACCACGCTCGGAGCAGGAAATTACCAACACAAAAGTGGGATTCCATGCACTTGCCGGCATACCGGGTTGCATTGGTGCCATCGACTGCACCCATGTGGAATTGGTCGTCCCACATGCCATGGAGACCCAGTACCGCAACCGAAAACAATTTCATTCTCTGAATGTACAAATGGTGTGTGACTCCAACAGGATCATTACACATTGTTGTGCCCGATTCCCTGGATCAACCCATGATTCTATGGTCTTGAGGAACTCTACAATACCACGCTACATGGAGCGACACGCAGGGAACAGATCCTGGCTACTCGGTGAGTCTCATTACATGCATGATAATGTGGGGTATGTGATTCGGCAATGACCTGGCAGGAAGGGGGGGGGGGGCGTACGTAGCAATGGCATTCCACATCATACGTTTCTCGTCCACATACAGGTGATGCTGGATATCCACTGAAGAGATGGCTCCTCACACCAGTCCGGAACCCACGGGACCAGCATGAGGAGGACTACAACCATGCCCACTCACGTACCCGTGTAGTCATTGAACAGGCATTCGGCCTACTGAAGGGTCGTTTCCGCTGCCTCAGCAGGTCTGGCGGGGCACTCCTGTACCGCCATGTGAAGGTTGCAAAGATGGTGATGGCATGTGTCATGCTCCACAACATGTGCGTACGTAGAAATGTGCCCATGCCCCCTGACGCAGAACTGCAAGCACCTGATGATGGTCATGATGAGGGTGGGGATGTGGCAGCACCTCAAGGAGTCTGCGAGGCACCGGAGGGCCGTGACATTCATCAGCATCTCATTGATGTATGCTTCTAGCACTCACGCCTGGTGGCTGATACATGGACACGGGACTCGTGGCACTGTGTGTGTCTGGGACATGCACAATATGGACTGTACGCCTATGATGGCCTAGTACACAAAGATCAATGTCCACACATCTCATTGGTTGATCGTGCACTTTTTATGGCATATGTGATATCATGTTGTACACCCTATCGACCCGCCACCCAAGTGAGCCCAACACACCCCCTCCACCCTCCTACCTCCCCCCCGAACACCAGTGTCCAAAGATGCTCATTGTCAGTGGGCAGTCGCTATTGCAAGCCCCCTCTGCGGGTATCAGGGGCACCCCTGCCTGTGGAGCGCAGGTTCCTCCCAGATCTACGTTGGGGGCTGCCCTGGACGGAACTTGCAACGGATGATGTCTCTGCCTGCTCACGTCCATGCATGTCCCTAAGGTTTTGCGAGAGCTCAGTGAGCACACGGCGCACTGCGGCAAGTTCGGCACATACGTCCTTGGACGTCGCATGCAGTTCCCCCCTCAGGCTCTCGGTGCTTCTCTCCATTTGGACTCCCAGGCTCTCGGTGCTACTCTCCATTTGTGCCCTTAGTGTCTCTGTACCTCTCTCCATTTCTGCCCTAAGTGTCTCAGTTGATGTTTCTATGTCTGCCTTAGTGCCCCCACATTCATCGGCATGGTCCTTGAGGAGCGTGGCCAGTTGCTGCTGTTGCACGATTAACTGGTCGAGGGACTGTTGCCTCTGCTGGGCCATGGCCATTTGCGGGGGTGTCACAGAGGGGCTGTTGTCCTCATGTTGCCTTGCCACAGGGCTTGTGGGGGATGGCCAGTCGTCGTCTTGTGGGTGCCCCTGCGTGGTATCCTCATGTTGTACGGGATGGGACAGACAGGGGGATTGGGACAGGTCATGGATGGATCTGACTTCGACATCCCCGTCTTCTGTGTCGGAGCATGCTGCCATCAATGGGGTGTCACCTATGGTGCTGCTGCCACCAGAGGCAGTGCCTTCTGTGGCATCCGTTGGGGGGACCTGTGGTGGTGGTGTTGTGGGCATGCTGGCTGCTGGGGTGCCTGTTGATGTTCCCTCCTCTGTGCTGCCACCTGATTTGTGCTGCTGCCGTGTCTTGATGCGTGCAGCTGAGGTGGAGGGTCTTTGGACGTTGGTCTTGGCCCTCTTTGCAGGTGTGCTGGTAGGGGTGTCCTGAAGCTCGTCGTTTGGATCGGGCCCTGTGGTGGAGTAAAGGAGGGCGAGGGTTATTGATGGGTCTGTGGGAATTGGAATGGCATTGTATCACATGCATTGGGGTGGTACCTGAGGGTGATTTGGGTCGGGGCCTTGGAGGTGCTTTCATTTGTGTGTGGAGTGAGGGTGCAGTTGTTTGGCAGCCTGCAGTTAGGGTGTGCCTGCTGCACGTGTAGTGCGTGTTTTAGGGGTTTTTAATTATTTATGTATTTATTGTGGGTTTTAACGTGCGCTATCAGGCTGATGTGTGTGGACGTTCTCCTGGACATGTGTTTCTGTTGCACTATGTGGACGCATGGTACTTCACATGGATGGACTTTGTGGATTTGGCATTGTTTTATTTGGCCCACCTACCTGAATCTTCGGATGTCTGCACTCCTTTCTCCATCCCTCCGACTCCCTCTATGCTCTCCATTCCGATGGTGGAGGCACAGATTTCTTCCCAGGGGGTCAACTTGATGGGTGATTCAGGACCTCCCCCGGTGGCTGTGGCAATGTTGCGGTTGGCAGAGAGTATGCTGCGGACGCGTATCCGCAGGTCGTCCCATCGCTTACGGCATTGCTGTGGGGTGCGGGGTGCGGTCCCCACCGCACTTACCCGCTGTGCCACCAGAGCCCATATGGCCTTCTTGTTTGCAAGTGCCGTCCTGGTCATTTGCGTGCAGAAGACGACGGCAGCATTCTCCTGGAGGGTCTCTGTTAGCACGGTGAGTTCCTCACGGGAGAAGTGGACCTGCCGCTTGCGGTCGCACGCTTTCTTCGCTACTTTTCCCATTTTTCTTGGTTTCGCTAGGGTGGATGACGGGTTGGGGTGTGTCTCAGGGTAGTGATTTTAGTGGTTGTGTGGTTTTAGTGGTTTTATAGGTGTACGGCGGGATGTTTCCCGTTCCGGGCCCATGTTTTAACTTCCGTTTCCGTATATTTCCGGTCACCGTACTTTCCGGTAGGCGCACACTGCGGTGTCCGCTGTGATGGGTGGCGGTATTGCACCTAGGGCGCCGTACGGCGGCGGTGTGGGCCGTTTTGGGGTCATTTCCGCCATCGCGGACTTTGCACTTCCGCCATGCCGTGGTGCTCGTGCCCGATGGGTCGGAATGGGCCGCACTTTGCTCCTTCGTGCAATGGCGGAAACGCTATTTACGCTGTGGCGGTCCGGTCAGTCACTTTCCGCCAGGGTCGTAATGAGGGCCATGGTCTGTTGCATATGTTAATTGTACTCAATAAGGATCTCCACTTGGCCTCAGTCCTTATACAAGTCACCAATGGCCTTAAATCTATTATGTTGGAAACTCCCTTGTTACCCAACTGTGCATTATGTTTAATAGTAGGTGTAGATGAAGGCAGAACAATCAAGCACTTGAAAAAGGTGAGATTTACCTTTGCTAAGTGAGCAGTGTCCATAAAGGAGCTCTATACTTATAAAACGGGGAGATTATGTGTTTTTTTCTCCTAATTTACTGTGTACTCTAACAAATGTTTGTCAAATAGGCCATTGCACATTTCACTTGATTTATTATCATTATAATTATTCTTTTATAATGTGCTTAATACCAACAAGTGGTTTCTTAGCGCTGGATCAGGAATCAAACCTGTGTGGCGCTGCATTTTCTTGCTTCCAAGATAAACAAATTGCCCTTTAGCTATTCTTCCTCCCCATTCACCTGTCCAATGGTGTTTAGGACTCTTCAAATACCAAAATTATCATCAAGTGAAACTTCTTCTAACGCTTCATTGGAAATAAGAAATGTATTCCAAAGAGGTCAGCAAGTTACAGTTTTCAACGTTTGGCTAATTTCTTATTCCCTGTTATTGCTGACATTCTCAAAGGTTAGAAGAAGTTTCTTAATGTTTAGCTAAACACATGTGCCAGCATCATATGTAAGAGGACCACCCCCTGACATCCCTCAATTACTGTAAAGTCTGCAGCTTGGGACCTCCTTTAATTCTGCTACTTCAGCATTTAGAAGACAACCTAAGCATAACCATGGCGACTATGGAATCTTGATGAACTTCCCTGGTTTTGCTTACAGATTGCCCCTGTGTTCCATACCTTACCAATGCAACATATACTCATCTTAACAATCTATAAGCACCAAGTTTCCAAGTTTTTCATACCTACTAACACACATGACCTTTTCATAATTTAGGACACAGTACTGCCGGAATGCGGCCAACGTTTGTTGTGGAATAACGAATGAGTATGTTGTCATAATCATGACATTGTGAGTACCCTTACGAAAATTAGTCAGGTCAGAAATTATTTGGCTTTATTTAATCCCAAGGGGAAATCTGCCGCAGAGGTATTATAAAGAAATGGCACTAATACACACTCTTGTTTGTAATCAAGTATTAGCACATGGAGATCGTTATTGACAACGTCTCATGCAATCAGAATGTTTAGAGTGCAGTCAATAACTGCTGGTATAGACTGTATTCTAGTCTTTTTCTTGTCTGCAATATGCTAAACAGCAAAAAAAAACAGCAAAAAATAGAAAGCTAAAATATTGGAACATGTGTTCCCTTTCTTATTAAGAAACCATTTGTTTTTACATTAAACCTAGTGCTTGCTCATGTAAAACCTGTTCCAGTCCAACCCAAGTTGCAATTGAAATGAATGATTAACTTATGTAGACAACCAAGTTATTTAAATGCTACAAAATGAAACCACATTTAATTTACTAACTAAGTGTGTCTATTTACTTTACTCTTTAAATAACATGAAATACTTCACCACCAAAACTCCAAAACATATAATGCTACTACCTGTTAGAGATCTTGTTGGGCTATATTTTAGTGGCATTTTGGTGTTGCAGTATTTGTGTTAGCTCTTGGTAATATATTGTGGTACATTTATTGGGGTATCTTTTTAGTGGTGAGACTAACTTCAGAACCCTGCCCAATAATTATTTGACCAGGGTCACTAACGGTAAACAATTGCTGGATTTAGTACACTCTGAATAATTCACTCATCCGGGTGCCCACTCTTATGGTATTTTATCTACAATACCACATAAGGCCCTTGTGGCTTGCATTCCAGAATACATTGATCTCAGAGTAAAACAATATACTGTGACTAACTTGCAGAATTAATACACTGAGCTAGAATCATCTTTTCCAAATCGTTGTTTTTTTTTATCAGAAACTAGAAATATGCAAGTTACACAAAATGACATGTGTGTCCACGTTGTAATTCAAACATAATCAAAGTATTTCCTGCAATGGGTTTCAACACCCTGTCTCCGAAAATGCCCAGAGTTCTGAGTGTCATTGGCCTTGAACTTTGCAACTAATTGGCAGGGCAAAATTCTAATCTAGTTCCGTGGGCCTCAGGGCGTACAAATGAAATAACTTATTTAACCCTACGCTACTTAGTATCAAACATCCACTTTTACTGGCTCCTTAATTACAGCATAATTACCCAGATTCAGCTGGCGATATTCCCTGATTCAACCCTTCTGCTTACTGCACCCAGGGTCAACCACAGATAAGAGTGCTCAAGACGGCAGCTATTCTGATGATTGCTACCCCAGGAAAGAGACAGACAGACCACAAGACAGTCAGCCTGCAGCACTGCCGGCAAGAACACAGGAGACTTAGTCTGCCTAGGAACCAGCCCTCTCTGCCAGCGCTTCTGCTCCCTTTGCCAGTGAGTGAGTGAATGGCCCAGCCTTTTCTGCCTGAAGCCTTTTTTCTAAAACCTCATGTGTCGTTCAAACCACCTCCCTTTATTGTCAGTCAGCCAATCCAAGTATGTTCTGACCTTGTCCAGAGCGCTTAGGAGCATAATGTAGTAACTACATCTCTGCTTGTTTCCTGCTCTGAAATGTATTTAAACAATCCAATGTCTTTAGCAGAACGGATCTCACATTTCACACTTTAAGACACAGCACAGCTTTTAACCTGCACACTTAGTTTATTTCATTTACAAACCACCATGCCTTTCCATCAATCTGCACCAAGTTTATATCATGGTCTGGTTTGCACTGAATGTTAGTTTGGGAATATGTTATATATTAAATGTGAAAGGTAAATTAGTATGTTAGTTTCATGCTAGTATTATTTTCATTGCAACTCAGTCCAAAACTGTGTTATTGTGGAGCAAAGTGATTATTTTCTAACATGTGTTATGTGCATTCCCAACATTAGCATCTATTTAGATTTGGCATGAGTCTCATGCCCTTGAGTCACACATGAGTCTCACACCATTTGGCCCTAGTTAAAGTTCAGACCTTTGTTAAAATGGGGATGATGAAATGTGGAGCTACCTTGTTGAAATTCAGAATAGGGAAAAGTATTTCCCTAGACACCACCATGTGTTCATAGCCTTATTGACTTCAGAAAGGGTCATTATTGCTTAAAATAAGGACCCTTACCCAATTTATGTCCCTCTGCTTTGCTTCAAACCTTAACTTCGTGGTGGGTCATTAACCCACGATAACGACCACTCCCTCAGTCTATAGGGGCTATATTAGTTAGAATGTTCCCATAGTTTTGCCCACACTTATCCAATCTTACTCTCAGTCAGATTCCACTATGGATTTGTTTTTACCAGGGATAAGAGTCCTCCGGAGACACTAATCTTGCTTGCAACAAGGAATAACTGATTACCCTATTGGAAGCAGTGGTGAAATCAATACATCCCATGAATAATGGTGTCTATGACTTCATCACAGCTTTTGTGTTCAGCAATGTTAAGGCTAGGCAATTGGCCCATACTGATACACTAATAATCCTGTCCAAATGGATGAAATATAATTTAAAGTGGACTCATTCCTGTGCTGATGTAAGATGATCCTTGCTCACAATTTAACCAATGCAGTTAATCTGTAACTAGCAGGATGGTTCTCCAGCAGCCAGCCTTATGGGTAAATGCAGGATACATTACAAGTACAATGGTGTGGGTAAAAGTAAAAACAGTGGTAATATGGGGGTAAATCTGTTACTGCCATATTATGCACCACCGTTCTACAAGTTTGGTGGTAAAGTATAGGATTTACCTCCGGCTTGAAGCTGGGGGTAAGTCTTCACTTTTACTGCCAAACATCTGCACAATTTGAAGAGTTATAACTGTTGGAATTCCACCAGCGGTACTTCTGCAGAAATCCCCATTTAGTCCTATAGACTCCGAATATAGAGAATAAAATGCTCTACCACCACTTGGAATCCTGCGGTACATTTGCATGACCAAGAGGTCGGAATGGAAATCGAGTTTGGCAGTAATACAGCAGATTTACAGCCGAATTACCAGCAAACTCATAATGAGGCCCTTTTAAGTATCTCATTATAGAGTGAGTCATGATCTACTACACGGCTGCCTGAAAAGTCATGTTGTGCATGATGAGATCTGCAGCATATTCTAAAGATGTGCTGGAGGCCATCCTTTGACTGTTGAGGGGGTGTTTCACGTTGGCGTTCTACGATGTGGTTGCATTCAGCAACGCCCAGCAATGCCCAAAATCCTGGGGGTTCTCTGGCATCATTGCAGTTCATGGGTATGCTTCACCAAGCAAAATCTAGGCAGTTTAACCACATCCATTCTACCAGTGTTTTACCCTGGTGTCCGCAGCCTGGCTTTGATAAGGGTTCAGGAGAATAACCCTCTCGAAGATCCCCCTACCCCCATGATGTGCACCTGCTGGTATCAGTGGTCCGGCCTGTGCATATTTCATAAAGGGACATTTTCTTAGCCATCCTTAAATTTAGTCTATATGCAAGGAACTTATCCATGCTAAGGAGGCATGTCACTTTTTCCACGTGCAGAATAGGCTATTTCCGAAAGTAGGGAAAATCTCTACAACCTTATTCTGCTCCCATACACTCTATGCAATATTACCATGTTTCTTCCAAGTGATGTAGAATCAGGTTCTCTGCACGTGATTTACAGCAAGAAGTGGTGACTCATTCTTTGCATATTCATAAATCCCCTCGAGAAATTAATATTCGGAGGACGCGGTTATTGTTACCAAATCCTCTTCGCATTGCAACTTGTTTTCTAATCTTGCACATTTACAGAAATACTGTTAGCACCGCAGTGTGCCCAGGGTCGGACTGGAGCATGCAATTGTCTCGGACACCAATGAAAAAGTGTCCCACGGTTGCAAATGGCAATTCATTTCTTTAGTGACAAACTGAGTAGTACCCAATGGTGGGGTTTTTGATAAAATGTAATGCAAATTGTGAATATCTATGGTCAAAACTACCAGCCGCATCGTGAAGTAGCTCATCAAACCGGCCCGCAATGGTCAAATACTTAACCAAAAAACGAGCCCACAATAGCGTTTTGTATTTTTGGTTCCGGCATTGCCATATTAACCTATAGGCCAGTCCGAGCCTGAGTGCACCCCAAAGCATTGCCAACCATTTTGTGTAGATATAACATTTGAATTCACAAGGTTAGTATGCTGTTTACTTACATGCAAATGCAACGCTTGCTGTGAAATTGGACTCACACATTCCTTAACTCATGCTTCCAATTCTAAACATAGGCTCTGATTGCAGAACAAAGGTCCAATTCTGTAGCACGTGTTCTCATTCCATACAAAGGGCTGGTGTCCCATAACACTCAAGCTCACCTTCAATAACAAAGGCTCTCATTTCATCCACTCTACTGCCCTTTTCCCTGTTTCACGATGCTACCTCCCCTGCATCATCTGGTCTCATATCCACATCCTCTCACACAATGGTAAGGACACCGGTCCTCCGCTCTGTAAATTAATGATACAAAATGCATTGCTTTCCCTGTCATTTTTATTACATACATCACAAAATAAATACAGCATAGGCTCTGATCCCATAGACACAGGCTCCTATTCCACATCGCAGGCTATTTTCCATAGCATGGGCCCTGATCCTGCAACACAATTTTCCATTTTACTCATAGGAGAGCAAAGTACTCTCAAGTACTCTGATGCCTTTCAGAGTTTTGATGCGCGATGTGTGATTCAGCACACGCAAATAGCGGCATGGCTACCTCCAACCTCGTAATGAGGCCCGATGTCTCCTACGTAACATGATAATGTGGCAGTCACCTTTTGTTGAATGCTATACAGCAAATATAGTGCAAAAAACAGCCTAATTGCTGTGTGCCTAGTGCAATCATTTTTAGATAACATGGATTGTGACAAAATCTAGTTGCTCCATTTTGCTTTATGAAAGCCTTTGTTCACTTTTTAGCACCCGTGCAAAACTTTTACAATCTGGCTGCAGGAGGTTAATATTTTTTTGGACATACATCAAGTAGTCCATCTATTGCGCCAAAAATCCTCAAAGGTTGTATATCCACTTTCATGCCATCTGTTAAAGGCTTTTTTGACTGCCACATAAAAACATCAAATTTGTATCTCGAAAACCGGACTCACAATTATTGTAAAACATAGGCAGCTCGAGTCGGGTAAGCACGCACCTGTGTTAAAAGCTCCATGACCCTGGCATGAGAAGTGCCTAGTGCACAGATGTGGGGCCAGATTATCAAAGCTTTGAACGTGTGCAAAAAACGTGGTGCAAACATATTTAGCACTAATTTTGCTGTTTAGATAATATAGAATGGAGCAAACATGTTTAGCTCTCATTGATATTATAAAAAAAAGGTTTCACCAGGAAAAAAAATTGAAGCAGATTGCTTTACTAACTGTGTTTGCTGTTGACATGAAGAAAAATGTAGTAAACACCTTTTTTTTGTTATGCAACACACTTGTACACGAAAAAGTCTGATTTTTTTTGGCCCCATGCAATCGTTTATTAGATAACATGGGTTGTGACACAACCAGTTGCGATAATATTTATATTGAGATTATTTATAACGCGCTTAATACCAGGAAGTTTCTAAGCACGGACCTGGGGATCGAACCTGTGTTGCTCAGTGTCGTCTTGCTTCCAAGGCGAGCATGTCATCGCTGAGCTATCCTCCCGGGACAATGGTTGCCCTATTTTGCATCATCAAACCATTTATTCACTTAATTGAAACTGGTGCCAATGTTAGAAATGTTAGATAATCTGGCCCATGGTTGCAGAACAGTTTAAACATGATCTCTTACTTTTACTTTACCACAAACTGTCTGAAGGCCTTCAGACCTTATATATGTATTATCATTATTGAAGCATTACATATGGTGATTTACTACACCTACAATGATGGTGATGGGTCACTTGAGGGTGCACTTGGCGTGTGATTTGGGGCTATGTCTTAAAATACAATGAACATGCAAAGCGCGCCATGGCATTGTTAGCTCACTGCGAGACTCCACTTGCCATGGAAAGGCAACACCTGCATATGTGGGGGTATACACCTACAATGCAGATGAATCCCCACACTGAACATGCACCCACATACTGCCCCATTGCACTGGGTATGCAACCTCGCACTACATATTTGCCTTCAATACACAAACATGTTCACACTCAACATACAGTGTGTAGTGAAAATGTCTTATTTATTTTATCGAAAATAATAAATACCAATTTAGAAAGACCGCTCTGAGGCCGCTCAGAGCGGTCTTTCTGAATCTAACTGTCATGCTCCAGCCGCATACGAGTTCGAGCGAGGGGTTAGGGTGTGCCCGGGATTTAAGCTGTGGGTATATTAGGTAAGTCTGTGCACACAGGGGGAATGTTTGTAATGTATGGGGAGTGGGCTAGGGAGAAGGTAAATGCAAGTGTTTTCATGTGGAGGAATGTTTGTTTTGGATGGAAGGGAGGGGACGAGGGGGTTAGTAAGTGTGTGTGTTTCTGCATGTGTGTGTTTGTTTGTGTTTGCGATTGTGCTTCAGGGGTGAGGGGTTGGCTTAAGAATGGTTATGGAAGGGATTAAAGGGAGGTTCCTGTTGCCCGTTGCTGCACCTTTAAGGGACATGCCCATCAAGGAGAGGGGCGCAGTTAAATGACGAGGGGTAAGGGAAGCTGTTTAGGCATGGATGCGCTAGTTCTGTCAACAATTAATAAAGAGAGGTTATGTTAAACTCCCCTAAGGCTGTGTTTCCTTTGTATGCATGCGTAGGCCCGATCCGAGCTACATCTGGCAATGAGGCTGCCTTCCCACCGGCCGGAGTTCTCCTCCTGCAACGGCCGGTGATACCACTGAGCCCGTCCTCCTTCCACGTGACAAGCGTCCTCCTCCTAAAGCGGCCGGTGATGCCACCGAGCCCGTCCTCCTTTCTCGGTGACATTGCCTACTGCCAGCGAGTCAAGCGACGCACCCGCCCTGAGGAAAGGCACAAGCACTGCCACGCCTTGACCAGCAGGGCCCAACACATGCCCACCGACCACCCAGAGAGACGTTACGCCGCCCAGTTACAGATTGACGCAGGAGGCCACCAACAACATTATCGGCTGCATCCCTCTGACTCCTCTCAAACCTGCAGCACTCTCGCAGTGCCCCCGCTGGAGCTGTGACACACTGCGGGGAGCAGACACAACACACAGACACAACCTGCTTTGTTTTGATTGGCACAGCTCCAGCCTCGGCTCCCTGCTTACACCGCACATGCCCAGGAGGGCATACGCTGCGGCTAACACGCTCGCTGAGTTCCTCTCCTCTGCACGCGGCCTCAGCCCACAAGAACTCTGCTTTGCATTGGAGGCCCCTTGAACACTAGCAAGCATTTGGAACTCCATGAGACCCCCAGAGCTCGCCAGCAGACTGTGGACCCTTGTGATTCCCTTAGAGTGTTTCCTCTCCACCCAACGCCGATCCACCAAGCATAACAAGGACACTTCTTGCATCAAAACTGTGAGTAAACAACACTTGGCCACATTCACCCCAAGGGACACCAAGCATCAGCATGACCAACCCTGCCACCCCACCGCCTGTCCGCACCCTGAAGTCCATCCAACTGCGCATGCCCATGCCTTTCTCTACGATGCCACAGGCTACCAAAGACCCCCGCTGGACTGAGCGGATGGAAGACTTTTACCATCCTGCCCGGCCCTATTGCAAAGATATGCAAACTGCAGGATAGAGGGCCACTTCCAATCCGTCTGCAGGGAAGGAAGACCATTCCCCACCATTAGGCCCCATGCGCCCACCAGAATGCCGTATCGGCGACTGCAACCTCAGTACTTCCAACAGAGGTTTTTTCAACCAAACCAACGAAGATATGTCCAGGCCATCAACCAATACCACTACCAAGAACAGCCACAGGGTTACGGGGGCCAAGAACAACCATCACAGCTCATGGTCGAGTACAACAAACCCCCAGAGGGATTCACAGAAGAAGAAAACTACTATGCTCCCATACCCATCACAGGTACCTCCTACTATGACCCATCACTGCAGGACGAATATGTCAACCTCGTCCAAGGCAGCGAGGAAGCCAAGGAAGCTCCGAGGATTCCAGTCAAAATGGGGAACTGCCTGTTTCAGTTCCTGGTGGACTCTGGTGCCACAGTAAACATTATGGGCGAGCAGGAATACTTGAGAATCCCTAATGCACCAGCGCTTGACCAGACCCAATCCAGAATATTCCAATGGGGGGCAGTCACACCCCTACAAACCATTGGCCTCTTCAGAGGCTACCTCCTTCTCAAAAGTCGGCATACCGACACAACCATACACTTCATCAGGTGCCCCACAAAAGGATGCTGCCTCCTCAGCTATTACACAGCCTCATGCCTGGGACTCATTGACATCCACATGGGGGCAGACATCGTGATAACATCAGCAGCGGTACATCAAGGCCAAGAGGAGATCATGAGAACTATCACATCCGGGTACACCCAAGGCCTCATCTCCAAACTCGACATCATGGGAAAGTTCCCCCGACTGTGCACAGGACTGGGCAAACTGAAGGGCCCCCAATCAAACTGCATATTGACCCGTCGGTGAGGCCAGTCCTGCAACACCCTAGTAGAGTCAGATTTCATCTCCAAGGAGCGGTTTCCAGAGAGCTGAACCAACTGCTTTCTGATGGCATCATTGAACCTGGTCATTGTACCAAAGGAAGGAGGGAGACTGCATCTATGTGCCGACATGAGGATGGCCAACACTGCCATCCAAAGGGAAAGGCACCCAGGCCCATGCATTGAGGACATGATTGTGCAGCTCAACAATGCCTGCATGTTCTCCAAGCTCAATCTAATACAAGGGTACCATCAACTAGAACTTCACCCCGCCTCCATAGGAATAATGACCTTTGCCACCCACGAGGGACTATTCCGGTACCAACGGCTGAACTTTGGTATCTCCTCAGCGGCCGAGATCTTGCAAGAGGCCGTGAGGCAAATCATCAGGCCAATAGCGGGCACACTGAACTACAGTGATGACATCCTTATCTTTGGAGCAATCAAAAAAGGCCCACGACGCCGCACTCCTCACCACCTGTGAGGCCATCCAAGCCGCAGGCCTCATGCTCAACATCGACAAATGTCGATTTACCATATCAAAGCTAAAGTTTTGTGACCACATATTCTCTGGTGAGGGGATGATGACCATCACCATCACCAAACTAAGGAGCCAAAACAAAAAGCGGATGTTCGATCCTTCCTGGGTATGGCCGGTTACTGTGCATGATACATCCCTCATTACTCCTCGATCAATGACCCGCTCAGGAAGTTATCACAGAAGGAAGCCGTGTTCAAATGGTCACTGGCATGGCAACAAGCGTTTGAATCCATCAAGCGTGCCCTGACGGAAGCACACCACCTGGCGTACTTTAACCCCTCGTGGCACACAGAAATAATTGTAGACGCCAGTCCAGTGGGCCTCGGGGCCATCTGGGCACAAACGGGTGTGCCTGATGTCAACCCCAGACATGTTGTGGCATATGCTAACAGAGCCCTAGCCACACCAGAATCCACATACTCACAAGCCGAGAAGGAAAGCCTGACTGCCGTCTGGGCCTGTGAGCATTTCCATAACTTTATAATAGGGAATAAGTTCACCCTAGTCACTGACCACCAGGCACTTCTATTATTATTCGGCAACCCACATCCCAAAATACCCCTGAGGATTAAACGATGAGGCATCAGTTTGCAGGAATAGGACTACGACCTTGTGCAACGGCTCGTAGGGGACCTAAACCCAGCCCAATATCTGTCTCACAACCCTACAGTCCCTCCAGTCACACGCGGGGACAATGTTGTGTATATTGACTACGTAGTCGTGAACTCCCTTCTGCCGGTCCTATCAGTGGAGCGGTCGCGGCCGCATCGGCTGCGGATCCCACAATGTCCCTCGCAATCAGCCTAACAAATACCAACAAATGGAAGGACTACTGACGTGCGACTCTGCCCACCCGGGGGCGTGCAAGGAAGAGATGGAGAGACTGGCAAGAGTACATGCTGAACTGGCCGTAAAAGATCAAAGCATACTCCTGAGGGGCTGCTGGATCATCATCCCCAACACTACAATTACCATGCCTCATCTGGTTTCCATTTCTAGACTAGAACTGCCTCGCCTGCCAATGCACAGCTACAGTGGGGCCACCGGTACCCCTTCAATCAACACAGATACCGGAGTGGCCATGGGAAAGAGTGGCGGTTGACTTCTAGGGACCAATGGAGTCTGGGGAATGCTTTATTCTCTTCAATGACAAGTACTCCCGATTTCCCATAGTCAAGAGACTTGCCACCACCGCCTTCACCAAGGTAGCGGCCACCCTGGATGAGGTCCTTGTTCAATAGCTCATGGTAAAGAAGACCGACCCCCAGTTTGCTCCGAGCCCCATGCGTCTCACAACTGTAAAACGGACAATGGTGATGGCCCAGAACAAAGACAAGGCCATCCCGAGGAACAGTTCCCTGTTCAAACGCTATGCCAAGAGAGAGGACTGTGAATCTCTCCTGCCTGAACCCGATCCGGTACCTCGAGAGCTACATGATGACTTGTGGGTCCCGCCTGGTGGAAGTGCGAGCCAGGAAGTACCCTTTGAGGACCCGTCAGCAGAGGAAGACGTCCATGCCCCTCGTGCCAGACCGCAGCGGATCACCAAGAAGCTGTTGCGCTGGGTCAGCGAATTTTGCCCCAGACAACTGAACATTTTGTCCAGGGAGATGTTGCCCGTTGCTGCACCTTTAAGGGACATGCCCGCTGAGCAGAGGGGCGGAGTTAAGTGACGAGGGGTAAAGGGAGTTGTTTAGGCGTGCATGGGCCAGTTCGTGTTAACAATTAATAAAGAGAGATTATGTTAAACTCCCCTCCGGCTGTGCGTCCTTCTTATGCATGCGTAGGCCCGATCTGGGCTACAGTTCGTAGGATGAAACACCCTGATTTTAAGGGTGAGGACAGCCTGGGGATTGGGGTGGTGAAAAGTGATTTTAGCGAATATTTAAGTCTGCACCAAATTGGACAAAAAAGATCTATCTTTTTTGCATGCAGCCTTTAATATTCGAGAATATCACATAGAACCCAACATAAACCCACATGCTCACAATGTACATTTACCAAAAATCGGCACTTACTCCTATACACTACACAATTACCCATACAATGCACATACTCTTTAACTGTGCATACAACTAAACACTGGTCATATACCAGCACAGTGCGAATGCACCTACATACTGCATATATATCCTCACTGCACATGTACTATCACATAATGTGTGCAGCCTTGCATTGCACTTACACTCTCACACTGGAATTATATGCAAGACTGCACAAACATACACAAAATGCACACAAACACAAACACACATATACCATCATGCTATGCACACAAAAATACACTGAAAAATATCTACATGCTGCACATCACCTATGCATCAGAATGCAACGGCTACAAATAAGTACAACTTTTGTGTTTGCCATCACTGTTTTGTTTGTGTCTGTGGCAGTTCTCTCCTCATTTTAATTGGAATAGTGCAGATGCAGACAATGGGCCTCATTACGAGGTTGGAGGTAAGGGATTACCGGCACCGGTAAGGGTGCCGCTAATCCCTTACCTCCATATTCCGAGGTCCCTTAGCGGGTCCCTTCTTTAACGCCTGGTCTGACCAGGTGTTAAGGACAGGACCCGTTAAGGGACTTCTGAGCTAATAATGGTACCACAAATTGCGGTACCGTTATTAGCTACTTCCCCATTCCCATTGAGCCCTATGGGGGCTCAAATGTGAATGGGGAATGGTTCTCAGAATGGGGACTTACCGGGTCCTCCAAGGTTGGAATGACCCGGTAAGTACCCATTCCGAGAACACAGACCCGGTGTGCGGTAAGGGTGTAGCCATGGTGCTAGTAGCACCATGGCTACCTCCTACCTCGTAATGAGGCCCGATGTCTCCTGGTGTTATTCCATACTACAGATGCTGCAGTGCAGTAAAAGCATAAGAAACATTCACAGACGATTAGTGTACGCCCGATTCATTTAATGCATATAAGGAAGCTGGTCTTTTTCTACTTAGTCTAAATGAGTGTTGAAAAATTCATTTTCTGAGAACACCAGCATTGAACAGATCAAAAAGTAAATATTGAGATGTGCTAAGAAGGGATCATAGACTCATGAAAGATTAATTCTTTTCTAAAGCCTCTTTTTATTCTTAAATAATCTCATTTCTGCTGTACAGTGCAAACCTAGTTCATTTGAGTTGGATCCAAAATAAAAAGGATGAATTGTTCCAATATATAACACAATTATGTGTTCTTCAGGTGAAAGGCTACAATATGAAAACATGTCAAAACCAATCTACAGCCCGATTATATGTGCATTCCTCTTTTCTGGATTGAAAAATATCATATCTGCTTTATTTTATGCACAGCAAGAAATTAATTAATCTTTTATATGCAAGACCAGTCTCTAAACGTGGGACCAGGATTCAAAACTGCATTGGTCTGTGGTGTGTTCCTTCCAAGACAAACACGTTGCCCCTGAGCTATCCTCAAGTAGTGCTACCTGATTCATTTCCTAGGAAGTACCTCAGAATAGCCAGTCTGACATTTCCTGTTTTTTTTTTAAATCATTAAGGGAAAAAGGGAAAACAAAATCTACTATGGTTAGGTTTTGGATTTGTACAATATGCTCCAAAAACTCAATTGTCTTGAAGTGCTGCCCTCCCAAAAAGCATGAGCAAAGATTGTGGCTCATGAACGAGACATAAACCATAAGAAAGGTAGCAAATACTATGCAACAATGAAGGCAGCAAATACTATGCAACAATGAAGGCAGCAAATACTATGCAACAATGAACAATGAAGGTAGCAAATACTATGCAACTTGACTATGTCAGTGACAGGCTAGTATGAGAGTCATTCTGAGATGCTGGATAGAAATAAACAATATTCAGCATGATGAGAGTGCACAAAATGATAGAAAATATTTTAAAAAGTCGGTTCTCAGGGCAACTATGAAGTGCTTAAGAAAATTGGAGTGTCTCAGGCCTATTGGTAGCGTATTACAGAGTAGTGGTCTATGAATTGAGAAGCATTCCTAACTGGGGCATTGGACACTTGAACAGGAGACACCAGTCTGCCACACACCCAACCTGCGTAACTCTTCCTCTGAGAGGGGTTGACTGCCTTACTAACTTGGGAACCAGCAGTCAAGGTTCAAGAATATGTGAAATACATCACAACAGTGCGCTTAGGAAAATGACACTCAGAGTGTCATCCTGCAATGTGGCCTTCCTTACTGTCAAAATAGTAAAGGACAAGAGGGTTGTTGTTCTCTCCCACAATGACCTCTATTGGACGTAGTAGAAGAAACAGATTTTTCGAATCAGTGGAACCAATTGCTTTAAGGATCTCTGTGAAGGATGGCGAGGGTGTCATGGAGGAACAACTGTTGATTCTATGACTCCACGGGTGCACATAATGTGGCCTGTGGGCGGGATGTTAACCTGCAGGACATTATGTATGGGCATCCAAGTCACATGAGCTTAATGTTGAAGTTTTGCCTGGCTTAAACTCAGTCAATATGTCATGCCAGGTGTGTGTTTGCTTTTGCATTTTTACTTAATTCCAGTCCCATAATGCAAATAAATCACAGTGTTAATCATTAACAGGCCATATTTTATGTGTTATAGTAAAAAACAAATAATAAGTTCACCAAACAATAAGTAAACCTTAGAAAAACATGTTTTTTAACTCAAATTTGCATACAATTACTTAACAATCTAATCATTGCCATGGGCAGTTTGTCCTGTGGTATGGGGAACCAGGAGATTTGGGGGCAGGCCCTGGCAGACACCATCAAAATGCCAGACTTCGCAATTGCCTATTGCCTCTCTCCAGGAGCAAATAATCTTACAATCAGCTTGTTATGGCATGATAATTGGTCAATTACAGCATACTCACCAGGTCAGGCATCATTGTAAATGAGAGCCACTGTTTCACAGCTTTTACCAGCGTAACTTACACCTACCAAACCTGGCCATTCCCTGCACCTTACTAAGGCGCCATCCCTGCGCCTCTCCAGTTGTCCTTCCCCACACTCACACCCAACTCTGGTCTATCCCCATCCCAAAAAGATGATCAACCCCAGGGTGATGCCCATCTTTCGGATGAGGTCTATGACTGACAAAGGTGCCTGCCACCTTTAGGGCCATGAGTTCTGCAAGCCCCAACCCTGTGAATAGGTTCACCACGAGCCAAAGACCTATCCTTGCTCTGAAGCCAATTCCCACTCCTGCGCGTATTAGTGCGCTAAGGCCCATTTCCACTCTGAGGCCTATCCTTGACATAAGGCTCACTCTGTTCTACGACATCACATAGCTAGAAAAACACTGCGTGCACGTTCCTCATCTTGTGTCAAGGAACCAATTCTGAAGAGAGCCACACTTTTCTGAAAAAAATGTATTTAATCATGTTGCATAAAAAATATTTCATATCGCCTGAAACTGTATCTAAGATACCATATTTTAAACATATGAGTGCATGAGGATGAATCTCGTACATGCCTCCAATGGCACAAAAGAAGCTACATTCTTCCCAACATATGCAACATATGCATACAGTACCAACATACACAGAAATACAAACAACATACACATCATGTGCAAATATCACAAGGTTTACAGGTTGGGACACCAATTCTTTTTACTTGTGTCTACATCAATCTAAAGACCAGGATCGGCAAATAATCCACCCTATTCAAAAACATGTAATTTGACGTTGACAACATATGTTTTGGCTGCAAAGTACTGGTTATTTCTTGGCCCAGCCTTCTTCAGGACGTGGTATTTCTTCACCAAAGAAGAAAACAATCAATGATAGGTCTACAATCAAAACACACTCTAGTATGTTAAACATCTCTAAATCATTGTGTATTCCAAACCAATTAGCAAGCTTCTTTTTGATGCAACAGCAGCATCTTGTCACCACATCCTGTAGCCATCACCACTTGCTCTAATCCATGGAATGGAATCTCTTGTATTCCTGGCACTTGGGATATTCATGACAGTGCACTGCAGTTGTATAATGTGCATCACTGCATCATTGCTTCTCATATTTTTTTTTTATCATTCTCTATCTAGGAGCCATACGTGCTTCCTACATGCTCTGTGTTGCATGTACACATTATTAGCTATAGAGTGACAGATCACCTTCTAGATGTTTTTATCTATTGTTTTTCACGTGTTTAATTGCACGTTCTGTAATCCTGTTCAAAACATGCATACATATTACACAGCTCCACGTAAGATGAAGTGGCATGGTGTTGATGACCGCCATGTTCTGGGTGATGTTTCAGCACAACGATATGCCTTGGGCTTAGAAAGCTTCCAGGTGTTCTGTCAGTCGTGCGTGTGATTCTTAGAGGGACATACATGTATTCTACCTGATCCTCACTGAGTATGAAAATATTGCAACATGTCCATAAAAAACCTGTTAATCAAAGCTATACAGGTACCTTCCACAATCCACATATTCTTATACGGGAGATTGTTCAATTATTCATTTCAGTCCTAAAATATATTAGGGTGGCTGTTTATTAAAGCAACTTAACCACAACCAGATCAAATGGTTGTGTGCTGAGTATCCAGTGATTCGCCTGCCTGAAATAATCAGAACTGTCTTTTTCTACTTAATGATGTATTGCGGGAGTGACATCAACAAGTATTATTTGCTGTTTTAATTTCAATACATGGATAACGTCTTAAATCATACACGACTTAGGTCCTGATGCATGGATTTCTTTTGAGGGAAAGTCAGGATTTAGCAGCCATTCTGCATGCAAAACCCCTTTCGTTGATTCATGGAATCGACTTTGCAGGACTTTTCTGGGTCTTGCAGGGAGCTTGCGCAAGTTCAGTATGTCTCTGCAAGTGCTCGAGGGCCTTGCGCGATACTCCTCGCAGAGTGTGGGTTGGGCCTACGCAGAGACCTAAAATGGGGCCGGCCCATGCAGGATGAGGAAGAACAAGGGAAAATGTGTGACCCATACAAGGAGAACGCATGTCCCCAACTGCGCACTACCAAGTGTATGACGGCTGGGAAATCAGCACGCAAAGCCCTGGATCACACTACCACCTGAAAACA
Source organism: Ambystoma mexicanum (assembly GCF_040938575.1). NCBI lineage: Eukaryota > Metazoa > Chordata > Amphibia > Caudata > Ambystomatidae > Ambystoma > Ambystoma mexicanum. The sequence goes on along the minus strand of NC_090928.1, from coordinate 1,080,563,247 downwards.
GGTGTAAGGCCCGATTCGCATAGGAATCACTGCTCAAAGGTAAGGTCTGATTGGGAATATAGGGGTGTGTACACGCAGTTAGGGATACCGATCGCAGGAAGTGGTGTGTGCATACAGAGAAGCGGGTTGCAGGCACGTTTTGTGGGGGTTCACACGCAGATTGACTGGGTAATTACTTGAGTTACTGGAAATAGTACACATTTTTTAAAGGTGCTTTTCAAAGTTACGGCGAACCCCACGCCATGTCACTGGGGTTCTGGCTTGGTTGCAGGGGACCCCATGCATGAGTCCACGGCCGAGGAGAGCTCACAGGTATTTATTAGTGGCTGGTTCTGCGGTGCGGGCGGCGTGGTAGGGGAGTTCCGGCCGTGACGTCCGCAGAGGGTTACCTTGCGGCAAACCTTCTATGAATACGTGGAGCATGCACAGAAACATCTGCGTGCAGGGACTCACAAAGTCAATATCGCTGCGCAAACTTTGAGGGATCTATGCACACCTTTCCATGAATTGGGCCCTTAATCATTTGATATTCTGCTAGGTGGATCTCTGGATCACTGCAGTCTTTTTTGGGAGCTAACATTCCATTTATTGATTTTCAGGTCATTACTCCATCAATGACTGCTGGTCATAGAGTACCAAACTCACATCATTTGGTCTGGGAAGGATTTTTCTGATCAAACAATTCTCTAAACAGATACACTTGTACTGTTCTATGCAAAACTCAACAGAATCTGGAATTTCATTTTATTAGGTTTTACACTGCAATGCTGCCGTTTTTTTTTGTATATCTACAACCCATATTGCTGACATAGCAACAATACATTCTGCCCATACGATGTCATGCTATGGAAAACCTTGCCAGGCATGCATAATCGTGTATTGTTTACCATGAATACATTTGTCAGGGAAGAAGCATAGTCTGTCCAAATGTCATGCTCACATTTCTGTGTTATACTTCAGCCTTATCTCAGACATGCTCCAGTAACACATTATACGGAGGAAAATAGATGATGGATGTGTTTTTTGAAAGAAAAAAAAAAGATTGTTCTTAATACTTTTAATGCCATGTCCTATGAACGTGCACATCATCAACTAGGGTTGCCAGTGTACATTGATTTCCACTGAGATCTCTGCAACCTCCTGAGAATATTCATGATGCCGCTTATGTAGGATCTGTCTGTTTCACTACCAAAGGATTTACATCTGCAAAAGTATCTTTTGAGATGGGTCCATGAGTCGAGTCAGCTACGTCCAGATATTATTGCTCAGGCCGTTCTGGGAATTGGGTCACTGTTTATCAAGTATTTCCATCAATTTCTCAGGATATTCACATGCTAAAATGCACACATCATGAGATTGGTTTTGCCATCATATGGCCGGTTGCTGACACCAGAAGCCAGGTGTTTTGGTGAGATGGAAAACAACTTGCATAATTGGTGATATATTTTAATTGCATACCAGCCTTCCCCGGTAGAAAAGCACATCAACCCCTGCCCGCGTCCTGCAATGGCAGCCTCCACATCCTCCCTACCTTTGCTAGTGGGATTGGGTGGGCAACTTGAACATGAGCAATGCAGTGGCACCACACTGTTCTCCTGCACCACTCTTCTAGTAGCGGCAGTGAAGCATGGCGTCCGTGCTATCCTGCTGCCTTGCTGTGTTATCCATAGATCCTGCCGAGGAGGGTTAGGCAGTGAGATTGTGGTGGTGCAGGATTCCTTCCATCATGGGTAAAGCCTGCGCACATAGCAAAGGGAGTGCTTCCTTCTGCCAGATGTATGAGGCCCTCTCGAGGCAATGTGCTGTACACATCCACAAATGTGTTGTCATTGATCATAAAATAACATGAAAACGGCTCAAGATCCACCTCTTCACGGAAACTCTCCTCCTCAACACATTAGGCCATCACATTACCCCTTGCACCGCCTTAATCACTTGACGCTGTCCGGCCCTCTCCAACCTGCCACCTGGTACAGCTGTACCCCTCTGTATACCACTTCCTGCTGTATATCCGCTCTGTTGCAAGCTTTGAAAAGCGCTCTGTTATGCATCTGTACTGTTGCATACCTCTGTAAAGTGCTGTTATGCATCTGTACTGTTGTATACTTCTGTAAAGCACGCTGTTATGCATCTGTACTGTTGTATACCTCTGTAAAGTGCTCTGTAAAGCAATCTGTTATGCATCTGTGCTGTTGTATACCTCTGTAAAGCGCTCTGTTATGCAACTGTAGTGTTGTATACCTCTGTAAAGTGCTCTGTTATGCAACTGTACTGTTGTATACCTCTGTAAAGCGCTCTGGTGATTCTGGAAGCTAGGTCCACGCTCAATAAATACCATAATAGGAATAATAATACCAAAAATTATAGTAATAATAATAATAATGATAATATCTTTTTTTAAAGACTGCTCCGTCTTCCAAGCACCCGATCAGGGAGGAAACCCATGTTGCAATTTGCGGTACCGTTATTAGCTCTGAAGTCCCTTAGCGGGTCCCGTCCATAACGCCTGGTAAAACCAGGCATTGAAGTAGGGACCCGCTAAGGGAACTCGTAGTAAGGCGGTAAGGGATTACCGGCACAGGTCTCCTTAACAGTGCCCGGTATCCCTTACCGCCCTACTCGTAATGAGGCCCATTGACTCTGTTGACTGATATGTTTTATTTAAACAACCCATTTAGTCACGCCTATGATGTATTTATTTTACATGCTTGGGTGATAGAAGGAGCAAAAATGGGATAGAGTGTCTGATGAAAATAGGACAAAAGTTCCCGCCAGTTCCATGGTGATTAATCTAATGACTCCATTTAAAGGACTGATAAAAGGGGCACGGAGTATTGAGCAAATACGAGCCATAATGATTATATATGACGAGAGCAGCTCCCCAGGGGTTTCAATGGCCAGGCTCTTCATAGAGCTCGTCACATCAATTTTGCTGCCTAGGTAATTTTTCTGGTGCTGGAAAATGACATTCTTTTGTGTTGGCAGCATGCTCATTGTCTGCAGAGCCTGAAGCTGCCAGGAATGCGTGGCAATTTGAACACTGCAATACAGGTTTAGAAATGAACAAATGAGTGCAGCGGAGGAAGGCTGTGAAAAAAGCAGCAGTCAGAATTCAGATGCGAGGAGTCACGTGCGTCCACCTTCATCAGATAAAGGATATGACACCTACTGTATATCAGAACCTTGCCAATATATTGATATGATATGATAGGCTACTTATAACATGCTTAATACCCAGAGGTTTCTAAGCACGGACCCGCGGATCGAACCTGTGTTGATCTGTGCCGTCTTGCTTCCAAGGCGAGCACGTTGTCGCCGAGCTATCCTCCCGATTCAACCTACAGATATAGTCAGCCTGTCCCACTGAGAACTGATATGTCAGACATAATGATAAAGTAAAGTGGCTCTCCCTGAACCATCATCGAAAATGATTTCCAGGCATACCCATAAGGTTATATTAACAAAAACGCAGCCGTTGCGAACATATCTCTAAAGACTGCAAAGGAAACGTCCTATTCATTCTAATCACGTGTTAAACAGTGTTGCTATAATGATCAACACAAAGTGGCTGCTTCACAGTAAATTGGGCAAGTTACATGAGGGCACAGGTTGGACTCCTTTCAAAGGCCCCGTCTTCAGACATGTCCATGCAGCCATTTGTACTAAAGTGGCTAGCACACTCACTCACATTCACTTACCTGATATCGCCTCCCAGCACACAGATGGCTACTGGGAGTCGATATCAACATCTCAGGCAATTGCTCAGTATTAGGGCCTTAACCACGATTAGGTGACATAAACCCTTTCGTGGTGGACAGGTCACTTATGCTTGTGATTCCACACAAATTATTAACCTACTGTAAGGTAGCTTGTTCGAGACATTAGATGCCAGTATGTCTGTTGACAGCTCCCATACGAACGTGATTGCCATTATATTTAGTACTCTAGAGACAAGACCTATGCCACAACAGGTACCCAGTCAATTTTATGGGTATTGAATAGCCACAAAACCGAACGATAACCTCCCTTGCCTTCCACTAAGGCCAGAAACCTTGGGGTCATCTGCAACTCCCCTCTCTCCTTTACTGCTCGGATTCTGTACCTTGCAAAGAAAGCCCACTTTCAACTTCAACTCCTTAGAGGCATTCTCGCTTTCCCCACCTTCTGCCTGAAGCTCAATGTCTCTAGAGCTGTAGTCCTCTCCAGGCTGGATTAGTTTAACAGCCTCTTCCTCAAACTGCCTCTTACCTCACTCTGTCCTCTTTAACAATTCCGGAATATGGCTGCAAGACTTACCCTTTGCCTCAAGCCCATTGACCATATCTCTCCGGTTCTAAAATCTTTTCACTGGCTCCCAGTTGTTGCAAGGATCAAATTTAAGACCCTTTGCATCATTCACAAGGCTGTCTGTGGCTTGGGACCACCCTACCTACAGCACTCATACAAAATACTCTCCCTCCAGATCCATTCAATCCTCTGGCTCCAGTTCTCTGCTGGTCAAATGCTTCTCCAAGCAGAAAGCTGGGGCAAATCTCTCTCCTCAACTAACTCCCTCCTATGGAACAGTCTCCTTCTTTATCTCTCTCGAACCGGACCACCTCAAGTTCTGCAAACAACTCAAGACCTTTCTCTTCTCCTCCTCCTTCCCCCTGCCCCTCCCGTGCTAACCATCCCTCTGTCATTGAGATTGGCGGTCAGGTCCCTCAAGAGTCTAAATCACCCCTGGCACACACACACACCCCCTGCACTGCCCTCTGGGCCCACACCCGCATGCCAGGTGGTTTCCCTCCACCTTGCACTTACCTGTTGGGCTGTAGACCTCCCTCTCCGCCTGGGACATCTCTGCCCATGCACCTAGCTGTTGCTTCCCCAACGGCCACATCTGGCACTTCCTCCCTGAGGGGACCCTAATAGCCCTTACCCCAACCCCCTTTAGTTTTCCTTTTTTTTCACTGCACTTGCATGTTCCGAATGTCACAAAGCCGCTGTTAGTTTATATTCATTCTTTGTCATTTTCATTGTTTATTTGCTCCTTTGTTTCCTTCCCTTTTGGCGCTGTGAAACACTGTCTTGTTTTATAAGTGCCTTATAAATACCCAATAAAAAAATGAAATAAAATAAATCACTTTATGACTAAATCATAAATGTATGCTCAAATAAACTGAACAGTCTTGGGTTGCAGTTTTGCTCCAAGTACTGCAAACTTTTATTTCCATGCATTTGAGCAACAGAGGGCCATTTTGGGGCTGACAAGCATTGAGTGTATAATGCTGTGGTTCTGTGGCATAGTTCGCTTGGGTGACTATATTTTGACAAGCAAGTTACAAAGTTTGAGATCAAATTAAAAGAAATTGGCATTAATAAAAGACCGGACACGTGGTAAGGTGGACTCTCTGAAGGGATGAAGCACTGCCCTGCAGATTACGCTGGTAGCCTAAGTCTAAGGATTCAGCATTGGGGAATAGTTTGTCTCGACTCCTGTGCGAGGGAGGGGGGTGTTTAATCTTTGTGAAAAGTGTCATTTGTATGAATTTACAAGAGTCTCAAAAATACATGTACGCATTGCACCAGTCCCAAACAAGTAAAAAAAAAAAGAGAAAAGAAAGGTGGCCTGTCTTTTCTTTGCATGCAAAAAAAACACACAGGTCAAAATATTCACAAAGTGCCCTGCCCATTTCTGTGGAGCTGTGTAGCACTGCACATTATCTATTGGCCATCCATTTTGCATACGATAGCGTAGGGTCATGCTCCCAAAACTATTGTGTGATAGGCTCATAGTGAAAAAGTGCATTCTCAGATTGCCATTCTTTGTGAGGGCATCACATGACATGTATGTAAAAAAGAAAATAAAAGAATTTCCATACCAGTAATATCGACAGAAGTGCAAGTGTGAGAGAAGCAGTCCATGCTGCTGCTGTGTGCTTAACGAAAATCCATAAACATATCTGAAATGTTAACTATGCAAATGTGCATAGTGAGGAAAGGGTATCTGAATGTGGGTATCTTTAAAGCCCACATCTGAGGACATTATTAGTATGGGCTCTTAAGTGGTGTTTTAGCGCCACCCATAAGCAAAAATTATTGCATTACAGTACAGATAGGAAGAACTGGCATATGTGGAGGAAACACAGCTTGTAGATGTTGTTTGGTTATTTGCCCACCTATTGACTGCCCATGGCCATGCAAATCCCTATGGCCATTCCCACCCAGTTCCTGCCCCTCCCCTCCCAAAACACTGCTGCCTTAACTCACTTTACTCAGGCCTTACCATCAAACTTTGCACTTAAGGGCCTTCCAGTGTTTTTTGAAAGTAGCCTTGTGAGAGTTAATGACTTAGCGGCACGCTTCATGGAAGTTTTTGCACAATGAAAATTGACTTTGCACTGCTGAAAAGTGTCTTTGCACTGCTGATACAAACCCTGATTCATGGAACTGTGTCCAAAATGTGACATTTTGCCATGCAAAGTCAATTTGCACTGCAAAAATACACTTTGCACTGCTCCACCCTGATTCATGGAGCAGTTCAAAGTGTACCTTTGCAGTGCAAAATGACTTTGCATGGCAAAACTACACTTTGCACTGTTCCATGTTATTCAAAGGTGTTTTTCAGTGGGAAACCCTTATTGAAAAACACGTTCTTAATCAGGCCTATAGAGGTGGTAGTCGTAAGACATAATTAATCGAAAGTGGCACAAAATATGAAAACAATTGAGGCACTGTTTGCCAACACTTCATCACAAAGTGCAAGATACTATGGAAAACAAAAGCATGTGCTGCTGAAACACTGATTTAAATCACACATGTCCCTATTACATGGAAACAACATAGTACCCTGTTGCAGCATGCATTTCATAGTAGAATCTGATATGGTCTAGACTGCACAAAATGGGATGTTACAATACTGAGTATACTCAGAAGTGTCACATAACAAGAACACTGAAATAGTGCAGTGATACACCACTCATTACAACTCAGATTTTCATATGATAAACAGCTACACATGTGTTCTCCTTTTGTTAAACATGCTGTAGAGAATGTCTAGACCCCACCCCCCTCAAACTGAATGTAGCAAAATGATCAATAGTTCCAAGTATTGCAAAAATCGTATTTATATTGCCTTTAAGGCCAGAACAAGCACATTATAGGGCAGCATACATGTTTGGGATCAGAATGCCTTGAGCAACAGAGGGAATGTTAGATAGCATAATATTTATACATACCAAAATTTTAGGTTCGAAAATGAAAAGGAGCTAAATTCTGATCAAAAATAGATTGGGCAACCATTTTGTAATAACCAGACATTCAGAATAAGACATAGTCAGGCAGGCCTAAAATGGTTTCTAGAAATACAAAATAGTTCCATTTCACAAAGTCATGATGATGTAATTGAATCATTTTTTCATAGAGTTCATGGAGAGTCCACTGATTTACCATAAGTTAGGTGAAACCTGTTCAGACTTGTTCTGAGTGGCAGTTAAGACAGCGAATCACAAGACATGGGTGGGTTTGACTTTAATTGTGAAGACCAATAACAATGGTTTGTGTATTATTTATTAAATTAAACCAGCCTTGATACCGTATATAATGGGGCTAAATCCAGATCTCATTGGATAACTGTTGGAGTTCCTTCTGTATGCTGTCTGTTTGCTGTGTGGGATAAAATATGTCTTTTGAAATCCAGCCTGAGTCTCTGCCTGCTTTCCTGTTTGGGCTCCAGTCTTCCAGTTATGATCCAGAAGTGCCAGAGGCCCAGAGAGGGCACTGAGCCCTTCTCGACAATGCCATCACTAATTGCAATTTACTAATGGAAACATGTGATGCGCTTTTGGAAAATTCATTTAATCCCAAAGTGCCATGCATTGTCGGATTCAGAAAAGTCTGTCCCGTGACTCCTGTCTTTATTCAATTATTCCTGCCTTATTAACTGTTCTTGTCAGATATGTTTCCTTCCTGAGATGTTTGTAACCTAGTTTATGAATGCAGTGTCATTTCACAATACTACCCCATGCTGGCCACCATGTTAATGTTAATATTAATGACATGATCTCAATGGAGGTTTACATAACGTTCCCTAACTAAATGACTGGTCTTGAGAAAGCCCTGTAATGAGTGAAATGTCCTGCTTGAAATAGCAGCTGGCCATGCAGACCTGCCACAATAAATGCTGAATTAATAGTTGATTAAAGACGAGAGAGGGCAGCAACTGTTTCAACCATAGTCTAGATTTTGAGGTCGGGTCCTGCTAATGCACCCCTCATCGAATCACTTTGCATGATCCTAAATGAGAGCCTGTTGGACTAAAAATGGTCTTTAGGATGTCAGCTATGTAATGCACGGCTGCAACACTCATTTCAACCAGCTTGCCATATCATAAAGTGTGCTGTATTACCAGAAAGGCATACAGTGCACAGTTTTTAGCAATCTATTTTATCATCTCTAATGGGAGTTTAGATCTTTTAATGTTTTAACAGCATATTTTTTAAAAAAAAAAACATCCCTCAAAGTCTCATATAGAAATGCAATGGTGGGATTTAAGTTGAATCTTTTCCCCACTAGAGAGTGATGGGTTCCTAGGAATCAGAGACTATGCAGGTGTTGTGGGGCGGTGGAAGAAACACTCAGACACCTGATTATCAAATGCAATGAACTGCAGGTGCAGCACTCCCATAGGTTTGTAGATTTTGCATATTCGGAACCTTTCTTAGATACTGATCTTTTTTGGTCTAAAATGTTAACTAGTCAAAATATTATTTTAAAATTTGTTATAATGAAATTTCTATCCAAGGATTTATTGTAATATGAAACTTAATCTTTTGTAAAGCCTATTTTATTTAATGAGTTTGATAACTGTGAACATTACAGCGCAGTGTTGCAACACCCATCGTTCACTAAAGTCATGAGGGAAGAGGAACAGAACACTCATGCAGCAACGGATAAGGTGTGCACCGTTTTATGTTCACTTAAAAAAGGGTAAAGGTTACAGTAAAGAAATGATTCAACATAAACAGAATTGACCCACTTGGCAATGTCCAAAGTGGGTAACAATAGTTATCAACTAGTCGATCTCCCCAGCAGTATTGGGTGATTAACCTCTGACATGACTAGCCACGAGTCTATATAGGGTATGCTTCCCCTCTAGCCCACATCTCCCTTGCAGGAACTATGTGCACCTTTCTCAGAGGTCCCCAGAGCTTGCATTCCCTCTACTCAAGCCTTAGGGTTAGGGCAAGGAGTGAGGAATTACTACAAGACTCAGGGGTGAACTAAACAATAACATAGTAAGGATTATAAAGTGGATTCGAAACTGGTCATCCGTGCGCTGGTGATCACTAATGGTATTCAATTGGAATGAGCCAAAGAATATGGAAAGTGCAAGCTGCGATCACACTAGTCCCACCAACCAATCCACCCTGGTTGGTACTAATGAAAATACACTGATAAAGAATGGGAAGGTAATGCACTTTACACCATTACACTAATGCATCACAGAAACATAAGTGTATTTAATAAGGTCATGAACAGTCGGCACGTGTTGCGACACACATATCGTCTTTTTTTATGTTTTCTTGTCATTGGGATGACGATCTTGTTCCTCATTGCTGTGTAGTGGTCACAGCCATCCAATTGGATTTTACGGATTTATCTTGACTGCCACTTTGCGTGCCTTGAACACGACCTGGGTGTCGAAACACGTGTCGGCTGTTCATGACCTTATTAAATACACTTATATTTCTGTGATGCATTGATGTAATGGTGTAAAGCGCATTACCTTCCCATTCTTTATCAGTGTATAAACAATAACATAGGAATGGCCGTATAAGAAATAAGGGCCTGCATGGGAATTTACCTAAATCAAGTGGTGGTGTACTCTACCAAGTGCCCAGTGCCTTAACTCTGAAGTCGAGTCCATAAGAGTAATCACAAGTCCCTGTAACAGCCACAACCAAGAAAGCATCTTCTGGATTTAATACAGTATGAGGGATGAGTAAGTTCCTTCGGAGCACTTCTTTGTCATTTTCTGTGTCTCCGTCTTCCAACACGTCTACAGCCTGGAATGGCTTGTGTTGGACTACTCTTTCCCTAAGCGTCCCTTGGATGCGTTATCTGAGTAAGACCCGTAGGCTTCCTTCTTGTCCTGGGGTTCCATGGGTAGAACATCCCGTCTCTACCTGGGTGCATCTGGGTAGGACGTTTTTCCCTCACTTGGGCATATCAGCCTTGGAAACATGTTAGCTTGGTGATGTGGCTTTGTTTGCAGCTACCAACAGTGTTTAAGCTGGATTCTCCAGCAGGCTGATCCTACCCGCCGTTGTGCCCAGGCCACTAGCATGACCACAAGCCCTTTCAGCCTGGTGTTTTCAGGAATGTGCTCCCTTGGGTTAGAAACCACCTATTATATTCAGCATCTGTCTGACTTTTTTGGCTAATTGGCTCGGCCAACTTAAATTCTGTCTTTCTAGATGATTTCTTCCCCTTATTTTCGCTTCTCCTTCTCCTCCTTATGCAATACAACTCTTATTTTGGAATGCCATCAGAACAATTGTAACATTAGGAGTTATGTGCCTCTTTTTATAGGGTGCTGCAGGAATAATTGTCCCAGTGAGTGCTCTGGTAACTCAGCCTGTTTTTAACATTGATTGATCTGCTCGTGGGTTGATGTTTCCTAGGTTCCATGTGATATTTTTAAATAGTGATGGCTGCAAGCAAAACGACTGATTTATTTTAGCCGATTTTGTGCAGCATTAAATATTTGCAAATATCACTTTTCGAGTGAGTTTCACCCCCTCTCAAAACCCCTCTGGAAAGTGGCCCCCTGGCCACATTTCTTCCTCTGTCTTCCTCTGTCTCCTCCTCTGCCATAACCATTACTCTCTAAAACCCCTCCTATGACATGCAGACACACAAATGCAAATAGAATCACACGCACACTTATTCAAATCACCACACCATCACTTCCATGCAACAAACACTCATCTTCGACCCAAACAAACACATATACACTTATTTTCTCTCCTTCCTCCTCATCCCCCAGACATCACACACACACACACACACACAAATACACACACTGACTTTTTTACAATGCACCTACTCCGACTTCCCTCTTCAGTTGCGACAGCCCCTGTCAGACCTGCACGCAATTGTGTGCATCCAGGAGCGTGACAGTGTGCTTTGGAAAGACTGCTCTGAGAGACTGTTCATTATGTGAGTGTAGTGGAAAAGATGTTTTCCCTCTGTATCATATCCTAACGTCTCAATTATCCCTGTGCGTCTGTCATTTAGACTAAACAACTCCCATGCTTTGTGGATATTTCACTAATTGGAACGAGCCAGTCCCTCGATCGCCACACCTCAACATTCCAAAGACCCGTCTGCCACGTTGGGATCAAACAGCTGTGTCATGACAGCCCTTATGTTCTGTGATCTGACATCACTGTTCACAAATGTTATTGTTTCCCTCATTTCAGCTCCCTCACATTACTGTGTACTCTCAATCCATGTATTTCCTCCTGATGATGATACTTTTTCATTGGGCTTCGATTTGTGTTCTTTAGTGGGTCCAGCTTGACACTGATTAGGTCTGATTTCAACAGTGCATCTCCTCCAATTAGACATATCTTCTCTAGGGATTTTTTAAATGTCAGGTCTGTCAGTGTTTGGTTTCATCAGAGGCTCCAGGAAAGTTTCATACTCATGATAGGTGCCATGGACATTAGTCATTGTTATTTAAGAATGTCAACCTGCTAATTGTTTGCAAACGTAGCATATTATGTGGGCTAGGGTTTCATCAATGCTTTCGGTATCGGTATATCGACGTAAGGCTTATATTTTTTACACGTTATTTAAACCGTTGTCTAATCTCTCTTCAATTACAAGTTCAAAGTGGTGCTGATCACAAAATTCTTTGCAATTTATCTAAGAAAGTCATAATTATTGGGTGACTATATATTATATCACGTTACCCAACCTGTAAGGGAATTCATTAATTAGATCTAAGAGGTTGTGTACAGAAATTCACTGTAAAATGTCACTGTTCTATCCACCTTGCATCTATCTATCTATCTATCTATCTATCTATCTATCTATCTATCTATCTATCTATCTATCTATCTATCTACCTAAATACCAATCTCTCTACTTATCACTAAACGCCTGTATTTGTGATACTACCTCTATGTTTAGTCTTCAGCTCAACAAAACAGAAAGGTGAATTATAGGATGTCAATGGAAAGTGACACAAAGGGAGAAGTTGCAGTGCCACCCCTTTTCAAACTGGAGACAAAAGTTGCCACGGATCCAAACAATCAATGGACCAACTCAGGAAGTATCAAAAGAAATAAAAAATAACTGCCAAGAATGTAGTAAACCTCAAAAACGGTATGGTGTATGATCACTTTAAATGTCCCCTCCTTCGAAGCTCTAGATCCAACAATACAATAGAGGGTGGAACAAGCAATGGAAAGTTACGTGATAATTCTCCATACCGTGCATGCATATCGAAAAGTTGACCATCAGAAGGATCGATATGATTATCAAAATTGGAAGAAAACTGATTTAAGGCACTGCGGATGAGTTCAAAAATAGGATACCAGAGATAGAGGGAAATCTGGTTAGATATAAAGTGCGTGACAGGCTACCAAAGCAAACTTAGTTCTTAATCATCAAGCTGGCTCATGAGCAGGAGCACATCCAGACCTTTGCAAAAAAGGTTTGATGTTCACTAGAGATGTGAGGCACTCAACACAATGGCAATATCAACCACCAAAACATAGGAGCTATTTCTTTCTAAAACCAGTCAGGCTAAATTACTTAAACAAAAACAGGTCAATGCAGCTTGAAGGATAACCCAGGAGAGTGTCCAAGCAGAAGATGAAGGGAGGCAGGTAGAGGAGGAATGTGGCAAGATGGGACATCACAGGTCAGAGAAACAAACATTTGGAGAGGTCAGAAAAAGGAGTCAGCTACAAAAAGCAAAATCACCAGTTTTTTCTAAAAACAGGGAAAGCAATGACACATGAAGAGATAGAAATATTGGAGTTTGGCCTTAGCTTTTGCAATGAGAAATGTATACATTAATTAACACACTTAAAGTGGCTAACCGTTGTGTTGCAAATGATTAGCCATGTTAGATAATTGGTGCTGCACAGCAATCATACTGTAGCAGATGCTGCCATTTTCGTAGCCTTAGATTAACTTGAAAACAAACAAAGGTAGTGGGGTGGTAGCTACGGAGACAGCAGACTACCTGAAAGAAGCCTATTGTAATCTCAGATACAAGGTATGTTGGGCCTCATTGTGTGAAAAATTGTTGATAATGAAATTACTTTCACTTTAACTGCACTACCATACTAGATTTCGGCTGTAATATGGATAAGGTACATCCAGAATTTGCCAGAACACTGTAGTAATTACAACAGTGCGACTACTAACACACTGAAAACTACCCTCTTCACATAAGGACCGAAACATCAGCACAAATACTTATCATTTAGGTTTGTAATTTACGCCCAAATGCAATATTTGTAACAACAGTATGATTTCCTGTACTACTCATAATGTGTCAACAATCGCTATCATATGTACCATGTAACTAAGTTATTGCAAGTAACAGCGCCTCAATGCCCCTGGGCTGCTTGCGCGCTATATACATTTAAATAAATAAATAAATAAATAAATAAATGGTGTGGCCTCCAAAATGTCCTATAAAATCTGAAAATGGGGATTAATACTGACGAAATCATAATGAGGTCCATCATCTGTTAATGACTTCCCATCTCATGCATTGGAAGAATTGGGAAATATTTCCAGAAAGAAATACTAGAGTTTCTAGAATATAAAGAAAGTGTAACGCTCACCGGTATCCACGGGGACGTCACTCAGCCTGTTCTGACCTCTTACAACCTCAAACCCTTCCCTGGAGGCTATTCGACTGGAGACTGGGCTTAAACACAGGATTGGTAGAGTTTAACTCTGTATTGTCTCTGTGTGCTTGAACCCCTTATTCCCCGGGGTCCAACCCTTCCCTTTGATCTACAGCTCACCTTGTTTTCTTGGATAGTGTGCTCTCCATCCTGCTTTCAGCTCAGGGGCACGCTGATTGATGCAGGCTCGTTGCTGCCTAGTTACTTCACTGTCAAGAGTCAGACAGGTAAGTATAATGAGTCTTTTGAACAGTTCTCTAACTTCGTTCCTTTCCTTCCTTAGATGATGGCCGGCGTCCGGGGATGGCGGCATGCTGCTGAGATGAGTAGCGCTGAAGGTGAGTGAGAGCGCGATGCACCCCTTTCGTATTTGCATTGAACTGATTCTTTTTCTATGTCTTTTAGGTGCCGCGATGTTTTCAGCGTGGATGCCGGTTCTGAAGAACAAATGTGGTGGGTAAGCGCAGTATACGGCGCCTCTAGATGTTTCCACGCTAACCTGGAGTGTCTTTTCCCTCTTGCAGATGGATGAGAAGGTCTGGAGACAGAGTTCCTCCAGAGCGGCTGGGATTCAGGCAAGTGTTTGAAGCTCGTAAAGTATTTAAAAATAAGCGAAGATTTGCAGAATGCTTACTAATGCCTTTTTTCTGTTCTTTTCCCTTTTCCTTAGGAAGCAGCGTGCCGGGATGGGAATGAGACCGCCGAAGATGCCCGCAGAACAGAAGGAGCGATGAATGATGGGAAGAAGTGCCGCAAGGTAAGGCTGTTCCTAAGCAGAAGAAAGATGCAGGCCTACTGGAGACCGATCCGAACACGGTGAGTGTCACGCTGCAGGTGCAGAAAACGCAAAGCATGTTTCTCAGCCTGGGTGTGGCTTAAATAGTCTCTGGGTATCCCAGGTGTCTCTGAGCTGAACCACACCCAAAAGACTAGACCGCATATGCAGTTCTGGGAACCGAAATATGTGGGGGCATCCATCTTGTCCCCATCAATGCACTACAAGTCCAATCCCCAATGTTATTCTATGGGAGTGAGTGAGTCTGGTGCCACAAGTGCCATGTCTGACTCCAAGTGGGTCTTTGGATGGATGGAGAGGCCCTTGAGAGTCATGTAGGTGATTGTGGTCTGGCTCTAGCCTGACATCTTGGAGGGCTGGGGACATGAGGGGCAGGAATCATGACAGCACTCCCCCCCAAGGCCCTTCTCAAGGTGGCACTTCTGTCTGGTCCTGGTTTGGTTGGATGATTTTGATGAAATCCTCTAAGTAAGCGAGGTTCATGGATGTACTCACAATGCTCCCATGTCCTGTCTTGTGGACCATACCCCTTCCAGTCTACTAAGTAGTATAATTTGGATCTGACGTACTTTGAATCTAGGATGTCCTTGACTTCGAATTCTGGCTCCCCGGCGACTGCTACTGGCTGCGGTGGCGTTGCTACCGGGTTCCAGGTTGAACAGGTTTAAGGAGAGACACGTGGAACACAGGATGAAACTGCATGTTTGACGGCAAAGCTAGTCTGAGCACCACAGGATTTATCATGGAGGTGACGGTGAATGGACCCAGGTATCTTGGAAGGAAAGTTCAGGCTCCTTTAATGGACACGTGTTTAGACGCCAGCCAGACTTTGTCTCCCACTTGGTAGTTGGTGGCCTTTGCTCGGTGTTGATCAGCAAACTTCTTTTGGCGATTCTTAGCTTGTTCAGCTTCCCTTTTAAAGGTTTGAGAAATGGCCATGTGCAAGGTTTTGACTGCTGGCATTTCAAGGGTTGTAGGAACGTCCAACTCAGAAGTACGTGGGTGCCTGCCGTACATGGTACAAAAGGGTGTCTGCCCATTGCTGGTGTGTAGGGAATTATTATAAGCATATTCAGCTATCCATAGTAGGTCGAACCAGCTTCCTTCAGCTTGGTGTAACATGCAACGCAGATACTGCTCGAGCGTCTGATTTGTCCTCTCAGTTTGACCATCCGTTTGGGGATGGTGACTGGTAGATAGCCGGATGTCGACCTGGGCCATAGAGTAGCATTTTCTCCAGAAGTTAGATACGAATTGAGTACCTCGGTCTGAGACCAAAACTGAAGGAAACCCAAGGAGCCGTATGATGCCTTCAAGAAATACCTTTGCCAGAGTGGAAGCATTTGGGAGCCCCTTAAGAGGAATGAAAGGTACCATTTTCGAAAATAGGTCCACGACCACAAGAATAGTGTTAAACCCTTGACTGGGTGGTAAGTCAGTGATAAAATAGAGGGACAACGTGTGCCAGGGTGCTGGTGGGATTTCTAATGGTTGTAATACCCCAGCCGGTTTTTGCTTGGATGACTTGTTTTGAGCACACACTCCACAAGATAGGATGAATTGGATAATGTCTTTACGCCACGTGGGCCACCAAAAATTTTGTTTTACCTTGGCTAGGGTTTTAGCGATTCTGGGGTGACCCTCGATCAAGGAATCATGATAACCGGACATGACTTGTTCTCGTAGTTTTTGGTTTGGTAAGAATAAACGATTCCTGAAGTAGGGAAACTGATCTTTTATCATGTAATGTTCTCCTTGTGCACTCCACGCTTGTAATTGCTCCGGACTCATCAGGTTTTGGATTTCTTCATATAATTCTTTCTGAGTTATGGTTGCTGTGATTCCTAGGAGCTCGTCACTCGGGTTGATTGCTATTGGGTCAGGGGTCTGATACCCCTGCTCTTCCACCCCCATACGGGAAAGGGCATTGGCCTTCCTGTTTTTCACCCCTGGTCGAAATGTAATCACTTAGTCATATTCAGCAAAAAAAAGAGACCAACGTAGTTGTCGTGAGGATTGGGCCTTTGCCATGTTTAGGTACTGGAGGTTCCGGTGGTCAGTTATTACGGTGATTGTGTGTCTGGCGCCCAAGAGGTAGTGCCGCCATGCCTTAAAGGCTGACTTAATGGCCAGGAGTTCTTTGTCTGTGATAGCGTAATTGAGTTCAGGGGGTGTGAATTTACGCAACCAGAAGGCAACAGGGTGTAACTGGCCCGTTTCGGGGTCCTTTTGTGAGGGTACAGCTCCCATAGCCATGCTTGAGGCATCCGTTTCCACCAGGTATGGGAGATCAGGGTGAGGGTGGCGTAAGATTAGGGCAGATGTAAATCTTGCTTTGAGTTCCTGGAAAGCCTCCACGGCTTCTGTTGTCCACTGGAACTTTTTGTTGCTTTTCCTTAGTAATGACATGATGGGATGCGCGATTTGTGAAAATCCTGGGATGAACCGGCGGTAGGAGTTTGCAAAACCCAGTATACTTTGAACCCCCTTGAATGAATTTGGGGATAGCCAGTTCAGGATAGCATCTACCTTGTGTACATCCATTCAGATTCCATTCGGGCTGAGAATAAAGCCCAGGAATTCCACCTCTGAGACGTGGAATGAGCACTTTTTCGAGCTTGGCGTAGAGCTAGTGTTGGCAGAGTTTCTCCAATACGGATTGGACGTGTTTAACGTGGTCCTGCTTTGATGCAGAATATACTAGGATATCGTCGGTGTACACTAGAGCACAGACATCAATCAATTCCCGTAGGACATCGTTCATGAAGTATTGAAATGCAGCAGGTGCGTTGCAAAGACCAAAGGGCATTACTTGATATTCGTACAAGTCGTATTTGGTGCGAAAATCGGTTTTCCATTCATCCCCCTGTTTTATGCGAACAAGGTGATATGCCACCCTCAGGTCTAGTTTTGTGTAGATCTGGGCATCTTTGACTTGATCAAGCAATTCAGGGATCAGTGGCAGGGAGTGGCGATTTTTTACGGTGATCTGGTTCAGTGCGCGATAGTCGATGCACGTTCTCAAGTCCCCCTCCATTTTTGGTACGAAGAATAGAGGACTGGCTGCTGGAGAATTCGAGGGACGGATGAACCCGTTGGCCAGGTATTGGTCAAGATAGGCCTTCAGGTTCTGGTTTTCTGGTTCCATGAGTGCGTAAATTCGCCCACAAGGGATTTTTTGCACCGGGTATCAGGTCGATTTGGCAATCGTATGGTCTATGCAGTAGCAGGGTATTAGCCTGTTCTTTTTGAAAGACATCTTGAAAGTCCTGGGGCCTCATTAGGACCCAGGCGGTAAGGGGTTTACGGCGGCGTAAACAGCGCCGACCCTTACCGCCTGATTCCGAGGTCCCTTAGCGCCATAGAGGTTTTAACACCTGCTTTCAGCAGGTGTTAAAATCCATGGCACTAAGGGACCTTGTTGTTAATTACGCCACCGTAATTTACGGTGGCGTAATTAACGCCTTCCCCACTCCCATTATGCCCTATGGGGCAAAAATGGGAATGGGGAAGGGTAAATGGGTTAATGGGGACTTACCGCCCCACTCACCTCGGAATGGGGCGGTAAGTCCTCCAACCACCATGGCGTAAACGTAGTTTACGCCATGGTGGTAAAGGTACGACCCAGGCGGTAACTTACCGCCTGGGTCGTAATGAGGCCCCTGGTATTCACTTGGTAGGGGGCCGATTGCCACAGTCGCAAGGGTGGAGGTTCTGGTGTCTATTGGTTGTTTCTCTTGGCGATAACATGTGTGGGCGCAAGTCTCGGGGAAGGCCAATTCTTTTGCTCGCCAAACGGTTTGAGGATTGTGAGCTACCAACCATGGCATTCCCAAAATCAACCGGAACTGTGGTGCCTTAATGAGGTCGAAAACGATAGATTTGTGGTGTCCATCCTGGCACAGAAGGGTTAAAGCTGCAGTGCATTGGGATACTGGACCAGAAGCTATTTCCGTGCTGTCGACAGTGGTAACAGTGTCAGTGGTTGATTTAGGGCGTAACGGAAGCCCAATCTTTGGCACAAGATCCTGGTTGATGTAATTCCCAACGGCTCCACTGTCTATGTACGCTCTTACTGCGTGCATCCGAGATGGTTGTTGGTGATTGATCAAGACCACAGATAGTGCAAAATGGGAGGTCTGCAGTTCACCTTCTTCGCTCGACAAGTGGACCCCTACACTTGCTGGGCTGGGGAGTTTTCCGATTCCTTGATGGTATCTTCCTTGTCCATGGCCCCTACCGTCCTCCTCAGTGGCTTCACAGGGCACTCTTTAAGGAAATGACCTGACCTTCCACAGTACAGACATAACTGCTGCTGTCTCCTTTTATCCCTTTCCGCTTTAGTCAAGGGGGATCTGACCCCCCCCCCGATTTGCACTGGTTCTCCTGAACCTTCCGTTGTTCGGGCAGTATTGTCCTTTGAACGCACATACATAGGGCGAGGGTCCGGTCTGGTTCGATCTGCTCTTCGGTCCTGCAACCTATGATCCAGTTGAACAACAAGGTCAATGAATTCTGAGCAGTCTTTCAGGGGGTTCACTACTTGTGCGAGAACATGCTTGAGCTCCCCCCACAACCCCTGATGAAATAATGTGGTTCTCTTCTCCACTGGCCATTCTGCTTCAACTACGAGTCTATTAAACGTGGCTATGTATGTTAATAGGTCTTGATTCCCTTGGCGTAGGGACAGAAGTTCGTTGTCTAATGCCTCCCCATGAGTACGACGGGCAAACAGCTTTTCCATCTCCTGCTGAAAGCCCCTGAAGTCATGCAGCAAAGGATGGTCTTGGGCCACAAAGGATACAGACCAGTCCGTGGCGCTACCACTCAGGTAGGGTAGCACAAAAGTGACCCGTGATTGGTCATTCGGAAAGGCCCCTGGCCTACAAAGGAAGTGCAGGCGGCACTGGTTCATGCACGTTGTAAACCTCTTCGGATCCTCTGTAAATTGTTCGGGCGGGGTCAAGGGATCTGTCCCAGGAAGGGTTATCTGAACGGGATTGGCTGATGGCGCTGGCATCGAGGGCACGCTTCCCGGCAATGGTGCATGCCCTGCTTGTGGCTGGAGAAGTTGCTGGCTTAAATCATCAGTAGGTTCTTTGGCTACTATCAGCTCTCTCCTAAGGGTGTTGGTCTCCTGCCTGGCTGCATGTACTTCGGAACGTAGCTGCTCCAACATGTGGGCTAACTGGTCGGTTTCTGATGTTTCCATGGCGCCCAGGTGGATTTTGTTGTGAGGCTTTGCATTCTGTAACGCTCACCTGGTATCCATGGGGACGTCACTGAGCCTGTTCTGACCTCTTACGACCTCAAACCCTTCCCTGGAGGCTATTCAACTGGAGACTGGTCCTGAAACACAGGATTGGTAGAGTTGAACTCCCTATTGTCTCTGTGTGCTTGAACTCCTTCTTCCCCGGGGTTCAACCCTTCACTTTGATCCACAGCTCACCTTGTTTTCTTGGATAGTGTGCTCTCCGTCCTGCTTTCAGCGTAGGGGCGCGTTGATGGATGCGGGCTCGTTGCTGCCTAGTTACTTCACTGGCAAGAGTCCGACAGGTAAGTATAATTAGTCTTTTGAACAGTTCTCTAACTTCGTTCCTTTCCTTCCTTACATGATGGCCAGCGTCCGGGGATGGCGGCGTGCTGCTGAGATGAGTAGCGCTGAAGGTGAGTGAGAGCGCGATGCGCGGTGCACCCCTTTCGTATTTGCATTGAACTGAGTTCTTTTTCTTTGTCTTTTAGGTGCCGCGACGTTTTCAGCGTGGATGCCGGTTATGAAGAACAAATGCGGTGGGTAAGCGCAGTATTCAGCGCCTCTAGATGGTTCCACGCTAACCTGGAGTTTCTTTTCCCACTTGCAGATGGATGAGAAGTTCCAGAGACAGAGTTCCCCCAGTGAGGCTGGGATTCAGATAAGCGTTTGAAGCTCGTACAGTATTTCAAAATAAGCGAAGATTTGCCGAATGCTTACTAATGCCTTTTTTCTGTTCTTTTCCCTTTTCCTTAGGAAGCGGTGTGCCGGGATGGGAATGACACCGCCGAAGATGCCCGCAGAACAGAAGGAGCGATGAATGATGGGCAGAAGCACCGCAAGGTAAGGCTTTTCCTAAGCAGAAGAAAGATGCAGGCCTACTGGAGACCGATCCGAACACAGTGAGTGTCACGCTGCAGGTGGAGAAAACGCAAAGCATGTTTCTCAGCCTGGGTGTGCCTTAAATAGTTTCTGGGTATCCCAGCTATCTCTGGGCTGAACCACACCCAAAAGACTAGACCGCACATGCAGTTCTGGGAACCGAAATATGTGGGGGGATCCATCTTGACCCCATCAATGCACTACAAGTCCAATCCCCAATGTTATCCTATGGGAGTGAGTGAGTCTGGTGCCACAAGCGCCAAGTCTGACTCCAAGTGGGTCTTTGGAGGGATGGAGAGGCCCTTGAGGGCCATGTAGGTGATCATGGCCTGGCTCCAGCCGGACATCTTGGAGGGCTGGGGACATGAGGGGCAGGAATCATGACAGAAAGGTTGTTCCTATTTACAAAGAAACCTGTCATTCGTACCATCTTTTTCTGCTCAAAATTAACAAGGTATTAACTGATTCATGCGAAACACCGCTTTTTCTCTCAAACATATTACATCTAAAGAATGCCTCAAACTTGAGTGACAATCACCTTTGATGTTGATTCATATATCAGGAACATGCCAGATGTGCTTACTAAACTTGAAGAGCTTCCAAGGGGAAACATGTAGAGATTGCTAAGACTAGATGATGTCTGCCCAAGTTCTGATTGTGCCTTATATCTCTGCAGCCCCAATGGTGGTATCCATTATAGAGATGCAGTCCCAGACCTTCCTGCATCTACACCTCACCTCAGCTGGTCCTGGAATGCTTATCTTCACAATGCTTCTTCTTACCTCTTTGCAAGTGTTTGGAAGCTGAGAGGGATGATGGGATTGCATCAGTTCCCATGAAGTATCTGTGAGTCAATGCCTGACATCAACTAAAGGGTGCCTAGTTAATGCTCTAATAGTAACCATAAGGCCTTTGACTAAGGGTGTCTAGTTATAGCGTTCATAGTAACCAGGAGGCTGAAGGCCAAGTGGATCAGTATCTGTGTGCCATCAGAACTGAGAGATGGCATTAAGGTACTGTCGGAAATGATTACACATCATATATTTTTTTATATTAAATGATCTTTTTGACTATAGGTTGCAAGGCTACGTTAAAGCCCTCACTTCGCTCTTCCTTGTAACTTTCGCCGTGGGGGCATTACCAGACTCGTAATGCCCCCCTCCAAGGTTTATATTGCTTCATTATATAACAGCTATAAAAACGATTGTGGCAGAACCATAACAAAAGTTGGAGAAATTCCATTGAGAGTCAAACATTATGATCCTTAACTAAAAACATGTAATCCACTAAACTACTTATCGTACATAGGGAAGTTCACCCAGCTCTGAAACAGACTTGACATTTCTGAACGTATCATTAACAATCGCAGAGGCTGGTCTAATCTGAAAATCACAAGGAAATACTCACTTCCAGGGTAATTGATAAAGATCTTTTATACAAAGCATATTTCACATATATTTCATGAGGTTATGGAAGAAGGAATTATTCGAATGTTCGGGTATTTAGTAAATATCTGCTAAACTGAGGGTTAATTACTGAAAGATTTTGAATGAATCCTAGCCTCCACATCATCATTTTTCAGCCTGCCATGCCATAACAGAAGGGGAAAACCATAAGACATCACTGCCTAGCACGAGGTTTGGCTTCCAACAGCACCCAATAATCAATTAAGCTAAATATTACGGACATTCTCCGCTTGTACAATTTTCACCCAAATAAGAAATAAAGCAGGAACACCCACAACTGTTAAAATGTTTAAACACGCACACATGCAACATTCTATCATTTGTTTTCTCCAGATCTAAATTCACAACACATAATTCCAACTTTTGTTTGAACGTATACCTAATGAGATCTCTTATTATCATGTGTCCATCTATGTCTTAACATCATATCACATATAACTAAATTGTTTGATAATGGCATACATTGAATGTGCTTTTTTCAAACATTATGTTGTCCATATTTAAATCTTGTAATTACTCCCTGAGAATGTACAATTGTGTTGAAATAGAGCCCAGTACATTTTTCATTCAGATCAACAATATCTTCTCTGCTTCTAAACAGAATTTCTCAACCAACATGTTCAATTTTTCTTCCACATATATCATTATTTGCCTTACTTTAGCAAAACATTAAATAAATGAAACAATCTTGATCCTTAATTGTGTTTCAGACAAAAGGCCATTACTCAGATTTCAGATATTAAAAAAATGCAATTGCCTTCTTCCCTCATATTCCTATTTAAATAAATCCATTTGTATTTAATTGTGTATAAGATGTACATTACATGTACACAACCAAGGATTATTATTTGAAACTAAAATGATAGATGGAAATATTCAATGTCCTGAAAATATGCAGAAATAACTTCACTTTTACATTTTCTGTATTTTAGAAGCACACCCACATAAATCACTTCAAGGTGAGCTCATAACTTCTGGATCAGTCATTGATTTTAAAATCATCAACAAATTATTGTATAAGGCAGAATCTCTTGTGCAGACACATTAGAATCACCTGTTAAAAGTATAGCTGCTCAGGTGCACACAGAAAGTGTTCTTAACATTTGGCTTTATTTTTAAACAATGCATTCAGTTGTGGTAACATTCTTATTTTTCATGAATATTGCAATGCCACTATTTCTATATTCGATTCACCAGACGAAAACAAACCACATATTTTCCTTTCTTTTTAACATAATCAAAATTACCAATCACACTAGTGTAATGTGTTATTCTTGACAGGAAAGAAAGCCCATGGTTTTCACAATTGGCTGCAACATATATTCTTGCAAGCTGTATAGATCTACCTGAATTGAATTTAAATATCTCAGTGGTATGTCACACCACGGAAAATGTTTAATGCTTTAGGTAGTCAAAGTCACAGATTGATTGGCAATACAAAAATATCCTAGTTTGCAAAGGTTCAAATACATTATTCCAATGAGGTAGAGGACAATATCTTTACTGCATCTTCAAAACAAGCAACGTCAGTATCTGATCAAAAAAAGGTTGAATCCCGACAGGTGCCAGCATGCCATATTTATTAGGACTTAGTGAGCTTGAGGCCACCAGAAACCAACACCTCAGTCATGTATTTTTACCTCTTGCCACATCCAATACTCGAATTGTGAAAGACCGTCTATTTTCATTTTATCTGTTACCTTTTTGGAATGGTCCGAAAATCAACGGCATCTCCCTTTCCTTTACTGGCCCACACATTGGGCCTCATTACAACACCGGCGCTAAACCATGGCGCTATTAGCACCACGGTTGATGCCGGTGTTGTAACGAGTCCGCCATGGGGAAATGGGGAAATACCGCCCCATTCCAAGGTTGGCGGGGCGGTATTTCCCCATTTCCCCATGGCCCTTCCCCATTCCCATTTTTGCCCCATAGGGCTCAATGGGAATGGGGAAGGCGGCAATTACGGTACCGCAAATTGCAGTACCGTAATTGCCTGCGAGGTCCCTTTGCAGGTCCCTACTTTAATGGCTGGTCCAGACCAGCCTTTCAGGTCGGGTCCCACAAAGGGACCTCGTAGTAAGGCGCTAAGTGGTTAACGGCGCCGCAGCCTTTTATGGAGCCGTTAACCACTTAGCGCCAGGGTCGTAATGAGGCCCATTATATCCAATTAGTCATGCTGCACCTTGACCAGCAGGTATGCCCCCATATTGACACACAGTCAGGTAGACTATCACTCACAACACCCACACCCACCTTAGATATCAACATTTCCTGTGCAATCATCATCCAAAAAATCACTCCACTTTCATGTAGCCCTGTGTTCCCCTCTTCTACACCAACAGTCACCTTCTCTTGCATAGCTTCTGTCTTCTCACTGTCAATATGATTGTCATCCTTATACTTCCTAAACCTTTCTTCATTTACAATTCCAGATCACACATGTTCAACATTTTATGTAGTCTGCCCAATCACTCCTGGGTGATTAAGGACATTCCCAAATTACATCAGACAAACTTTATACAAGTGATCTATCTCACCACACAAATTGTAATGTTTTAATACTTTACACTCTTTTACTAAATCATTGCAATTTGCACAGATATTTGTTTATGCTCAGCTGCAACAGGTCTACGTTCTCCACATGTATGATAAACTATCAGCTGACCTTTATTTAAAACTAATTCTTTAGTTGATCTTAATGTAAACGATAAAGATAAATGCCTCACTCCAACATCGCACCTTCCATCCATTTCCAGTGTTACATCTGCTCGCCAGATAGAATTGCTCACACCATCCTCATCAGTCAACCTAACCACATGTGTCACCTTACCCACACGCCTTTTTAACCATACACCCAAATCAGGCTGTGAAACAGTCATTTCACAGTTCTAAAATAACAATTTTCAAACGGTTTCATATTAAAGAACCATAATTCAGGAACATCTTATTTCTGCTGGTAAATTTTCACAAGGTGATTAACCTGGGCTTGTGCTATGAAACTGACATCCCTGGTGTTGTCACTAGGAAGAGCAAATAAACATCTGCCTTCTTGAGCTCTCCGCTCATCCACCTCCAACTCTGTGAGGGTCAGTCGCTTTTCCAAGCACAGAGTTGGGGGCAGATCTCTATCTTTGGCTGGGGCCTCCCTCTGGAACAGCCTCCCTGCCTCTCTCAAACTTGAGCAGACCCACCTCTGGTTCCAGATGCAACTCAAGACCTTCCTTTTCACTTCCGGTTTCTCTCTTCCTCTCCCCTGCTGACCACCCGACTGCTCCACGCACTAGTCACCTGGTTACTCTCCGAACTCGGGCCCAGGCTCCTGCATGTCCAGTTGCCCTCACACTGCCTCCTGGCTCCCCCAGTACTTGTGGTCTGCATCTGCAACCCTACAGTCCCCTCGCTCTGCACTTAAGCCACCTGCTGGCTGCACTTATTGAGCTACCTGCACTTAGCCACTCGCTGGCTGCACTTTAGTTACCCACACCCCGCCTCTGCACTTCTCCCCTTCCCTGCACTTGTGCAATCTGAGTGACACAAGGTTTAGTAAGATCATCGTTTTTTCCTTCCTCTATTTCCCCCTCCTCGGCTTATCACGGCTAGAAACTCTTGTGTACAGGTGCATTATAAATGTCATATCATATATCATTCAATCAGATCAACTTGCAATGTTTTTTGCAACACCGCTCTACTGAACTCAAACATCAGTTTCACTTCTCCAAAAGTATACTTAGTTCATAAAAAACACACATACACTGAATAGCAACAAGCCCATCTCTGAAACAAAAAGAGAATGTGTTGCAAAGAAAATGAGAGAAACCACTTTCCACCAAGTACTCCAGCAAACCTCCCCAACCAACCTCCCCAACCACCCTTATTCGGTGACAATGTAAGATACGTTTAAGGCAATGTTAATAATGTACCACCTTTAACGGTTTCGGGTATATCTGTCCTCAGAGACATGCAGCAACAGCAACTGGTGTGCCATCTATAATGCCTAGGACACACAGGGCCAAACACCTTTCCCCTCTCTGTAACTGAACCGTCACTCCCTTGAACCCCTAGGAAACAATCCTCACAGGCATCTTCATGCCACCTAAAGCCACTGATCACCTTTCATTTCCCAATCCAAGACTAGTGTGAGCAACCCCATCCTCTATGGTGTCAGGACAGGTTAGGCGTACAGGGCGGATGGAGCCTAAGCTCTAAACTCTTACTACTGTCACACAGGGCCAGTCAGACAGCAGCGGCAGAGACTTTACTCCATCAAAGTCAAGCAGAGAAGCCGATATGCACAGCACTTCTCAGATGACTCGGCCTCATTGGGCATCATCATCGAAGTGCAACTTAGATCTCAAAACACAGCAGGCTCTGGACCCACATCTGAGCATACATGTCCCATTTGGGCTGACATTTGAAAAACTGAAAGCTGACGGCTGGAAGGGCCGAATCAATCATACTCTCCGTCATTACAATGGGCAACCCTACAGACCATTAGGTTCATCCTTCAACACAGGAGACGAAAGGCCATAATCAAATTAAGCTCTTCTTCGCACCTCAAAAGGTCACGTCCATTCGGCACGAGACTCCGGCAACACCAGGCATGTTCCAGCCTCAATGGGCAGCATCAGTCAGGTGAGCTTGGGCATCGAGGCATGGCAAGCTTGGAACCTACATCTGGGCACACCTGTCCCACTCTGCGTGACATTTTCAAAACTGATTTAGTAAGTGCTTAGAGAGGCACAGATCCACCTCACTGATGAGGCCCGACTAGGCTGAAGCACGTGTCTGCGGTTGCTCTTGGCACTCTTCTTCCGAAGAGAATTGCCAGGCATTTCGGTGCTGGACTGACCCTGGGCAGGACAAAGACTGATATGTGTATGGAAATTTCTCCTCTGCGAAAAGCATAGTGAGCTAAAGCATGGTTGAGACCCTCCCAGGGGCCATCCACCCAAGAGCAGGTCAATGGGCCGTGTTCGTACCGGTAGATGGTTTCCTAGACCTCTTTATGCTGATTTAGTAAATATCTCAATTCTTCATCCCCGAAAATGGGCAAATGGATAAGAGGTCACACCAACCAATCTCATTACTCAACATAGGCAGAAAAGGGGTGAGTGAGTTGCATTTTCCTCACAGAAGTATTCCTTGTGGAATATTCCCATGCATGTCATTTAACACATTGTGGAATCTTCTCACATATACAAAGGGAAACTTCTCTTTCTTTCCGTTGCTATTTTCATTGTTCTCTTCTCTCTCTTGCAGGTAATTCAAGACACAACTATTCTGAATCAATTACGAGATATGCATTGCCAATAGGATTGTGCTTGTATTGTATAGACAAACAGCCTTGAGACTACAACAGCGCGTTGAGACTATAATAATGGTAAAATGTGCTATATAAATGATAAGTACAATACAGTACAATAAACTTTGATACAGCTTGGTGGGCCAAGCTCATAGCCACAACGGCACCCCCAGTCTCCAAAAACTATTGACATGCCTGAAATGTGTGTTACCTTTAAGTTAAACTCTGATAGGCAAATGATGGGTGACCTCACCTTTTAAATGGCACACACTCTTTTTCAAGATCTGATATGCAGATGTTGTGATTATCTTCTGACACTAATAATATATTATATACTCTGTTTATGGTTGGGTCAGGTTTTATTGATGATATTTGATGAACCACTGTGGCTTCAATGTGACTAATTAATGGTTACATTCCTATTATTATGCATTGACTACACCACCGCATCAGCACACATTGGATCAGTTTCCTTCTCTTCTTGTGAAGCAGACATTGTGGCACCCCCCATGTTTTTTTTCCTCCAATATCGGGCGGGCAATGGAGCTTTTCAGCCCCTCACATATGATCTGCCGCTGAACATGCTGTGCATAGGAAGCATGGCTGGAGGAAAAGCGAGATAGACAGAACATGGAAGGATTCGGGTAAATGAGAGACAGGAACTGGAAGCATATATAGTGTTGCCATTGTTCCTGCAAGTTCTACATAAGGGCTCATTTAGACCCAGAATCGATTGCTGCATTCCCATCATGTGAGGGCTGGGACATACTCAAAATATCAGTCCTTAAACTTCCTCCCGCAGAGATAGTCCCAATGAACAGAAAGAAGTTGGGCATCCATTGCCAAAATACAGGTATTCATGGGGGCCAACTGAACAGACGGTGCGCTGCATGCTCAGACCTTCCACACTAAGCAAGCTGCTTCGGGGATGGCCGTCACTGAACACTGTGCATAGCCCATGGACACTCTGATACACTCTTTTCCAGGAGCAATCCTGTGACTTCCACCACCCACAGGGTAGAACGTGAGAGGGCCTTGCCCTGTGAGCAAGGGACAGAGTAAAGGCTACTGTTTACAGATGCGCCTAACATCTGGTGAATACCTGCATGTCCCCCTTAGAGGAGGCACAGAAAGGAGCGGTGACCCTCTAGAAACCTCCATCCACAAGTCAGCACTGTTCTGAAATTCAATCGACACATAGAATAGCTCTGGTTGAAGTTATATTCAGTTCATTTATAAAGGGCCCGATTCAAGGAATTTTTTGCACCGTTCAAAGTGACGTTGCACTGCTGAAAAGTGTCTTTGCACTGCTGACACAAACCCTGATTCATAGGACTGTGCAAAGTGTATTTTTGCAGTGCAAAGTCAGTGCACAGTCATTTTTGCAGTACAAAATGACTTTGCCCTGTTAGCTCCTCTCTCCTCTTCACTCTGCTTCCCTCACTTTGTTGTTCCCCCTATGATTGTAAGGTGCAAACGCTAGAGCACCTTTAGACTGCTCCTTTTTGTTAATAGCTGACTTGAGCTGTTATTGAAAAGCATCAAACATTTACCATCTTTGATACCCTGATCTAGTCAGTTACTTCCCGGAAGCGGGAGATATGCAAGACACATCACCACCACACACATTGGATAGCTGGCTTTCCACATCAAACCGGGCTAAACCTTTATTCTTATCTCAGAAGGGCAACATCCGTGGCAATCCTAAACACGTGATATGGTACACTGCTTCTGTTCAACATTCGCATGCACTGCGTTTGTGCATAACCACCCAGGCAAGAATGCCAGCTGAATGATAAATGTTATGTGGTTTGCTTCGTGTATTTGTAGGAAGGTCTTTCAAGCCTTCATGACATAGATTCTTAAGTTGTTTCACAAGTACCTATATGTATTCTATATGGGCATGATTGCTGTATCACCTGTATCTTAGACATAAGGCTGTGATCAATTTCAAACATATTATCCCTAGATCTGTGGACATGGTCATTGTACTTTGTCTTAGGTACACCATAGGCCATGGAAAATGTTAACATCTCTATCCCATTAAACCTGCATGTAGTCTCTGTACCACTCCTGAAATAGACCTAGCAACATGTACTCAATGATGCCACATCCCCCATGACTTCTGGACACACATCTAAGGCCTTGGTCAGTGTACTGCCTCTTCCCTAGACCTGTGGATACAATAATTTTACTGCCCCCCGCATAAAAATACACCAGCACTTCTTTTTCTTTCATATCCCAGCCCTTAGATCTATGGACACAGTCACTTTATTTTTTCTTACATAAGTCTTATGGAATAACGAATGTCTTACCTCTCCCATGGACCTGTGGACAAGGTCACTGCTCAGCCGGTCAGATACATCTAAGAAGATGATCACTGTCTTACTCCTACCCTAGAAGTGTATCATGGCCACTGTACCGCTGCTTACATTCTAGGTTCCAGGATGCAAGCCAAGGTTTCTCTCTCACCATGCTCGCGGTTTATAGTCATTAAATCGAATACAATAATGTCGAAAGTCAAAAAATCAAAAAAATAATGTAAAAAAAAAGTCACATTTCTCTTTTATTATGTTTTTTTAATCGAAATGGGGGGGCTCACCCAACCCCCTTTTTTTAACCTTTTTTTTAACATGCGGAACCCAAAAAAATATATAAATAAAAAAATAATATATTAAACTTTTTTTTTCAACATTATTTTTTCGAATTTTTTGTAATTCAACATTATTTATTCGATTTTATGACTGTACACCCATGCTCGCAACGTTCATTTTTGATAGTTACATGCTTGACAACATGTATGCCTACTTCTAGTATGCAACATTTTACTTCTTGCCATAATGTCCCGTTTTTTCTTTTATAAACCTGGGGAGGTATCTCCAGGATACATAATAGGCTTTTCTCCCTCAAACAGCATTCAGTTTTGACTTTAACATGCTTAGAACACTTTAATCCAGGTTTACAAATGAGGACACGGCTTCTCTTCCTCACCAAAAGTTTCACCTTTGCCTTCCGTTTCTCTTCTCCGGTATTTCGCACTCACTCACTTCTCTCTCCGTCATCTTCTTTCATCAATCAGTTCTCTGATTCTCTCATCACTTTGGCCGGCCCTTGTCTCCTACACAATTCCCCACCAGTGCTGCTGCTATCCAGTGGTCTCCGCTCCCTCCTCTTCTGCATTTGGTGCTTCTCTTTTACTTCCTCCACCCTGCTTACTGTTTCCTTGGTGCCTGCAACCGAACAGTGACTTCTTCTGCTAATCTGTGGGCGTTTCGTAGGATGGCACCGTTCATTTTTGTAGCGCGTGTTCAGTTTGTAAGGCTGCTTGGGCCTTTTACTATGCACGGGTTGTCATTGTCCCTCTTCCGCTCTGGCAGGGTCTCCTCTTAGTAGGCCTCGAGCTGCTTTTCTGTGACTTGTGAACCTTCACCACATCTATCTCGACTATAAGACCAGGCCCAATGTCACTCTGCTACTTTTCCAATGGACCAATGGCCTCTCTACAATTGCTCTAAGATCTCCCCCACCGAAACACACGCATCCTCAATATGGCTTCCGCAGCCACAGACGTACGGGCAAAGGCACCATTCAAAAACATCTCCGCTAGGTTTCCATTCACTAATAAATGCGACAAATAACTATGTTTTGCTTTAATCGAGGGACGTCTAGTGTCTACTACTATGAGGGGATGCACTTCTTTCACACTAACGGCACAAGTTGTAGCTTAGCGCAAGAATTTCCCTATTTCACTATGGAGACTGAATGGAAAAATTTAAATTTTTGGGACGGACGCTGCAACTTTGCCCTTCTGTTTTGCAGCTAGATACAACTTTACAAAAAATCCTTCTTATCTCTGTTTCAGGAAATGTTTATGCAGATTTGGGGGAATCGAACACACAACCCAAAAAGTGCTCTTCCTGTGAACGAAACTTAGCCATAACTACAGACGACCTGCAACATTCATACACCCACCAACCGAGCTGAAAAAGATTTGGGAGGTAGATTTCGCCCCCATCCGCCATTTTTTATTTGGAATTCCCTCCAGCTGCCAGCGAGACGTAAGCCCAGTGCTTTAAGTGGGCCGGGGCCTGCCGGGGCCGGGCCCCGGCAGTCTCCAGAAAGTGGGGCTGAGCCGGGGCCCAGCAGGGGCCCCCCGTCTCACACAACATTGGCGGGATGCATTATCCCGCCGCGGCCGCAGCCGCGACGGGAGATGCGCCCGTCATTATGTCGGCCAAGCTGACAGAAGTGCCAGCCAGCCACAGGGACGCTGAGGCTGGCGGCACTTCTGTCAGTTAGTGTAACTCCCTCTGATGACCCCTCATCAGGGTCATCAGAGGAAGTTACTGTCCCTTTGTTTTCCCTCCCCAGGTCACTAACCCCCGCGGGCTCCGTGATCTAATATGCAGATTAAATCACGGAGCCCGCGGGTTCGCAGAGGGTGAAAGACGCCTCGGGCTCAGTGATCTATCTGCTCACAGCAGATAGATCAGAGCCCGAGGTGCCTTTCTCCGTCGGCAAAGCTTTATAAAA
This sequence comes from Ambystoma mexicanum, assembly GCF_040938575.1. NCBI lineage: Eukaryota > Metazoa > Chordata > Amphibia > Caudata > Ambystomatidae > Ambystoma > Ambystoma mexicanum. Next base: position 1,080,531,092 of record NC_090928.1, on the reverse strand, counting down.
GATGCCTTGACCTGTGTACGTTTCAAGCCATCTTTTATAAAGGTAGATATATTTCTATGTTTATAAAAGACGGCTTGAAACGTGCACAATTCAAGGCATCTTTTATAAATCTTTGTCGACGGACAAAGCCACCTTGCGGTTTGTTTTGTCCGTCATCAACGCTTTATAAAAGATGCCTTGAATTGTTTGTGTCAAGCCATCTTTTAGAAACATAGAAACATTTTACAAATATCTATGTTTATAAAAGGTGGCTTGAAAAGTACACAAACCATAGTAAGGTAAGCACACAAGTGTGCGTAACTTACTATGGTTTGTGCACTTTTCAAGCCACCTTTTATAAACATAGAAATATGTAACATTGCTATGTTTATAAAATATGGCTTGAAAAGTACACACACCATAGTAGTACGCATACAAACATATAAATGCTCACATACATTTATATATTTGTTTGCGCACCTTACTATGATTTGTGCACTTTTAGGCCACGCCCACAATGAAAGCCACGCCCCCAAACGAGGGCCCCCCCCTCAATTTCTTACCCCACTTAAAGCACTGCGTAAGCCAGACCACGTGCGCTACGGCAAACCACTGAACACTGGCGTGTTCCGAGTGGCCCGAGTCCCTTGGTTAATGTCTCCAGTAATTCCTTCTGCGGGCCCTTCCCGAGTGGAGTGGACTTCTGGAATGCACAGATCTTAATAAAATAAAAATAAATTAAATAGAGAGTGGACATCTATGTCGGAGTACTTCCCCCTTTCCATCTCTTTTTTACATTTCATATGCACTACTACATGCTTGCATCCTCATAACAAGTGTGTGAGAGTCTTCCTTGATCAACATTGTGCCCCTTTTTTTTTGCTATCATTGAGGGTCTTTTGAATGAAAATCCAGACACTCTTATCTGCAGTAAAAGAAAGCTCTTGAGTTAGAGGACATTTGACTTGGAGTATGATCTCACCTCTGTAAGCGATTTTAGAGTTGTTGTGGTCAGGCAGTGGGTTTTACATCAACACATCTTTAATTTGCTTATGTCTTTTCCCTTTAAGGAATCTAGATCTCGTTTAAGCCTTCAGACAACACTTGAAGCAATTAGCATTGACTTCACTGTCGTGTTCGCTAAGGCTCTGTCAAGGGAAAATCAACCTGTTTATGGAGCCACCCAAAGATGGTCTCCCGATGCAATGCTAGTGTGTTGGTGCGTGCATGCGTGTATGTGTGTGTGTGTGTGTGTGTAAGTTATCACTTATTCATTTACAACCGATTTCAGTGTTTTTGAAACATTGTATTGGACGGGTGACTCTGTGACCATAACATGCTTTTGATTTGAGACCTTCCCTGGACCAGATAGTTTAAAATCATAAAAGAACAGTTTTCATCTATTAAAATTGGAAATCCTTCTGTGGATGACATCACAGGCAATCATATGCGTATGAGTTGGTGTTCATTGTCCACTTAAAGAATTCGGCGTGCTCTAAAGAAGTGGCTTAATTTTGTGTCAGAGTTCAGCAGGGTTCATACGCAGTGAATCTGATAGAAATGTGTAATTTCAAATGTCAACAATTAGTACCTGGTGAGGGGGGTGTGGCATCCACCCAACCAATCAAGTGGCCCAGAACAAAAGCTTTACCACATGATAATACTTCCACTCCGAGCCTTCTCGGAGCAGCAGGCCGCCATCTTACCCCATCGGTCTCAAGGTAAGTGGGCCCTGTGTTCCCTGGCGTACCCTTTACTCACCCTCCACCCCTCTTTTCCACATATTTCGGTCCCCCACCCAATCCCCACTTACCTGGCACTCCCTTGTCCCTCGCTGGCACCCGGAATACTAGTGTGTGCAGCGCATCCCTCACGTGGCTATGGCCACCATGGCAGGAGAGAAGGGACTACGTGTACTTCCCCACTCCCTGATCCATGGTGGCCATCTTCTTTTGTAGGTTTTTTTTCAAGTTGGAAAACGGAAAACATCCTTTGACAGAAGGCCCGGAAACACCATTACATACTCAGTCATTTCCATAACTACTGACACTTCAGATCCCTGTTTACCTGCTAGCCCCACATTCTAGCAGTGCTCATATGTCAGTAATAAGGTTAGCCACAAAGACTTTATCTGTGGCTCTTCCACAGGTTTGAGCATTGCCGTGATTTTTCAAATCTCCGCTGCCAAGGAAAACAAGCTCTGTTCTCTAGCAGGTTTCCATACATCAACTATGTCTAATTAATTGTTGGGAGCTAGGCTGTCAGACACATTTTTCCAAATATTCACCAGAGGGCAGAATACACAAACTTGGTATTTCGGGTCAATGCTCTTCCAACTCAGAAGTCCCATGGGGGAATCAACCACTTGTTCAGTTTGGTAACATTGTGCAAGATCTGATACTACATTAAGACAGAGGATTGGTAAATGAACTTGTCCAAACTCAGAATCACATCTCCATAAACATTGAGGCCTCATTATAAATTTGCGGTCCAGGAACTACGGTACTGGTTCGATTACCGTAGTTCAGTTCTGTGGGCGGGCGCCCACCCGCCCGCCATGTCTGACTTGGTGGGCAGAATGTCACCCGCTCGCAGACCATTTCGGATGCACTGACACCGTTATAAACGGAGCCGGTGCATCCGACCTCCCCATTCCCATTGAGCCCTATTGGGCTCAATGGGACTAGGGAGGATTTGTTTCCCACGCCCAGGAATGGGCGATTACCAGGTCAGGCAAAGCCGTAATCACCTGGTAATTGGCCATTCCTGGGCACCGGAAAAAAAAATGATTCCGGCGGCAGCCGTGCCTGCATTACAGGCACGGCTACCGCCAGGGTCATAATGTCCCCCAATGTGTTGGAAAGCTCAAAGGAAGCAGAGTGTTCATTTACAAGGGTGACCCCTTGTAGCCCTTGAAGAATTGTATTTTATTTGGGAAGTAAAGCAAACTCTTAGTTCCCAGATGGCAAAACTACGTTTAAAAAAACCTTCTGCAGCTATATGTGCCATACTGTTCTTTCACAGGCATAAAGCTGCCATGACCTCAATACTGCAGTTTTAGGTGGCATTCATTTTCATTGATTTCATGGGGGTGAATGGATGCATCATGCATGCTTACAATGTGTTTGATTCTGCCATTGCGCTACAGGACTTTGTCAATGGACATTTCTACCATAAGCACAATCTCAATGGTACTCAAGTACACATCAACATTGATGAGCTCTGATCCATTGCATGTTTGCCATGTGACCAACTTCCCAAATCTCCACCCTTCAGGTTATTGGCTGGCAGACATAAACTCTTCCTTTGATAAAAATAGCAACCCCAAGGGTACACATTAATCAAGAAACACATTGGGGGACTATGAGTGGGTGATAACACCCTGTATATAATCCCAAACATATTTTCACACAACACATGTGCAGGTTAAGTCAACTGATTGCTTTTTATCATCCTTTTCTTTTCTTAATCTAACTGGCCCTCCAACCATACTAACTGAGCCCTCAAGTCAGTTGCTGCCCCTAGTTGCCGGTGGTGTGACTCCTATCTAGGGCGAGGGGACAGAGAGAGGCTGACCCTATTACTCAACTACATTTAAAAGGAACAATGAGACACTTTGCAATGTGTCCATGTGCGGAGTTCTAGCAGAAACCACAAAAAGTTGCAGTTCTTAAAAATGGTTCCCAAACGCCATGGATTTCGAGACAGGCAGCGTAACCTGCATTGAGATCTTTACAGTGGTCCTGTTCCCAAGGCAGGAAACATTGACTGTATTGGAGGTGCAGGCGCTCAGCCTTGTATTGATATTGATATTCCTGTGCATGCTGGGCTAGAACATCCCAAACCAGGTAAAATATTTTCTAGCAACATAACATTAATCAACTACGTATATTTCAACACAAACCTTATGCAGGATGCGGCATTGACATCATTCACATTCAACGATAGTGGAGGCAACCAACAGAGTTGCATCCTTTGTAGCAAGAGACTACGAGCAATACAGGGAGATATGAATTGTCTCTAAACTAATGCATTTACCTTACATTTGGAGGCCTAGGATCTAGAAATGTATCTTGAGATCAGGGATAGAGCTGTGCCTGGATAGATCTCAAAACTTCTAAAACGTCCCTTATGTACAGCCAGTTGAGTGTGTTTAGTTTGGAGTCTATGAAAGATTTCTCTGTGGAAGCATCTGCGAAGTGTAGCAAGGTATGTGAAAACAGGTGAAAAGTTGGTAGACCCCGCTCGAACTACTTTCAAAGCGGCAAGTAATATTAGTGGTTCAAATAGATGCAACCCGTCACTTGTCTTTCATGAACTCCTCCACAATCTTGCATTGGGACTTTGGAGCCATGGGAGTCTACCAAAGCCAGTTTCTGGAATACCATCCTGTAAGATTAGTATAGTTTCCCTTAGCAATCAAGTGATAGTAGACCCAAGCTTCAATGAGCTTGAAATAGTTCTGTATTCAGCATCAAACCATGCTTGGAAAAGGATACATATTATTTCCTTGGTATTGGCCCAAAATATCGGAAAGAATATGCTGAATGTGTGTTTACTGCGCATTTGGCTTCAACCAAAATACTGAATCCCATTATACAGAACAAGGGGAGCAGGGGTTACGGGGGAGTCCCCCGCTCAGCATGTTCGGTATAATGGGTTCAGGGGTTGCAGGGGTATCTCCCAATTCCATTACATGGATAGCGGGGGCCAATAAATTTAAAAAGTAACATTTACTTTTAAAAGGACCCTGCAGCGCCTGTTCTGACCCACGTTAGCTCATTCATGGAAGCAAAATGACGTTGCAGGGATAGAGGGAAGTTGGTGGCACACACAGAAGTGTGCCACCGAAAGGTAAGTAAGGGTGCAAAGGGGTAGCGAGTATGTGGAAAAAGTGATCTATGTGATCACTGTGCGCCGTGCTTTTCGAGGTCAGCAATGTCGGGCCACGCAGTGATCACATAGATCTATTTCCTTCACTTTCCCAACACAGGGGGTCTCATTCTAGAAACAGGAAAAAAAATACTATTTTCGGTGTGGCACCTCCCTATGTTGGAATGAGAGAAAAATGTTTGCGTCGCTGGCCACACCCTAGAAATAGTTTGTATATTATTTCTATTGACTGGTAAGCTTCACAATTAGAAGTGGTAATAATATGTTTCTGTTTCTAGGCCAAAGTTTGCTTTCTCTAGAAAAAAAAACATGTCTATTTCCAGCAGGAGCTGGTGTAGAAGTTTCAAGATCCTGGGAGGAGGTGGGGTGTTCACAGCCAGCCCTCTTCCGCATGACCCTCCTGCTGCTTTTTATGCATAATTGATTTGCAAATATATGCCCTCCGTGAAATCTGTGGGATGGTTAGTGTTAATCAATTTGAGTAGGACTAGCAAATATTATTTCATATTTTTTAAATGTAATTTTTCCGAATCTCATAGTTCATAAGATCTATCAGCTCAATCTAGCAATGGAGATCCACAACGCCTCTTTTACATATCTGAGGGGAATTTCGAAAACATTTGCAATCAACATGTTTCACAAACAACAATGAACAAAGAAAGTATTATTTCATCTTCTAATATCCTCAGTCACATCTAATATTATTAAAATTTGAGATGTCAAAATGTGATGCAGAAAGCACTTCTAGAGGACAAATAGAGAGGAACCGACACAGTCCCCCAACATGTGAAACAGAGTTATGTTATGTTACAGACATTTATAGAGCACAGCATTCACCAACGAGGGCATCAAGGCGCTAGGCAGTGAAAAGGGGAAACTGCAGCAGGCAGGTACACAACATCAATCATTAGGAAAAGAGCAGAGTCTTGAGTCTCAGGCGGAAAGTGAGGTGGTCCTGTACCCGGCGTAATGAAAGAGGAAGTGAGTTCCATAGCCGGGAAGAACAGACAGAGAAGCAGCGTCCACCGAAGCAAGATCACCAGATGCAAGGGACAGAGACACAGAGTGAAGAAGCAGAGCGAAGGGAGCGGGAGGGGACATACCAAGCAAATTTCGCCTGAAGATAGACTGGTCCACTCTTGTAGAAGGTTTGGTGGACAATACACAGGGCTTTAAAATTGACCCTGCGTGCAATCAGAAGTCAGTGAAGAGCTTCCAGAGCGGCAGTGGACGAAGAGAGCCGGGGAGCCCCCAGGGCCAGATGGGCAGCAGAGGTCTGCAGAACCTGAAGGCAGTGGAGCAGGTACTTAGGTTGGGTCAAATCCAGAGAGTTACAGTAGTCAAGAGAGCCAGAGATAAGGGAGGAGACGACAATTGGGCAAAGGGAGGCAGTTAGAAAAGAAAGGACCTTACACATGACACAGAGTTTGAAATGAACAGCTTGACAAACCACACTCACCTGAGGCAGAAGAGAGAGAAAGACGAGGAGAGTTTCACCCCCAGGTTTTTGACAACAAGCGAAGGGCTACGGAGAGGCCCAAGTTCTGGGGGCTAGAAACATCAGACCAAAGAGAAGCATTGGGATGGGGAGTGACTAAAAGGTCCTCTGTTTTGTCCCCATTGAGATGGAGCCAGTTAAGTTCCATCCAGACATAAATAGCAGAAAGACGGGAATGGCACAGGGAGGCGGTGTCAGGCAAAGCCAGATCTAGTCGTATCAGGATCTGGGTATCGTCAGCATAGGATTAACAGCGGAAATCAAAAGATTGAATACGCGAGATAAGCGTGCAAATATACACATTGAAAAGAAGGAGAAAGAGCAGAGCCCTGTGGGACTCCGCAAAGAAGGGGAAGAGCAGAAGACGTAAAAGGGGACAGAAACAGGGATTGAGAACAATCAGTAAGAAAAGAAGTGAACCGTTTCAGAACTATGCCAGAAATGCCCAGTTTGGAGAGTCTCTGGATCAGAATTCCAGAATGACAAACCCAGCAGAGGGATCCAGGAGGAGGAGGGCAAACACCCACCCCCCCATGTCAGCAATCTTTGCAAGATCATCAACCACTGACACTAGGACAGACTCTGTGCCTTGGCTAGGCCTGAAGCCAGACTGAAAAGGATCGAGGCAATTGGAAATTTCCAGAAAAGAGGACAGCAAAGGTGTGACGAGTGATTCACAGTTACAAAGGGTATGATAGAAATGTGATGGAAATTAGCTGAGAGAGCCGGATCTAGATTTGTTTTTTTTTAGAAGGGAGTGACCAGTGCGTGTTTAAGAAAGGAAGGAATAAGGGAGGAATACGAGTGACATGGTGAATAATAACGACAATGGATTGAGGAATTGTAATAGAAACACACTCAGTTATTAAAGCTTGTTTGATCTCAGACTAAGAGCTCTCATAATAAGAGCCCCTACCAGATGGTATATTTGACCGCAGAAATAGTGAAGGGTTTAGGAGCACAAAATATCAAGGTATTGATTAACGTGGACACAGAACCCATTGATATAGTCAAGTCCTAGCCAGGAAAGCAGATTCTTGTTCTCACTACAGTTTGTATGGTGTGATGATCCTTAGATGGTATAACTTCACCCCAGATGAGAACCCCTCTCTATGAGACTAGGGAGGCGAGGCTGCTAACCAATAGTGCCCCGAGGGCTGCTAACATGCAGGAGGATATCATTGAGAGAGACTCCTCTCCTGGGGATAGGGGTTTGATTGGGAGGCGCAGCCCCTTTATACCCCAACCCGCCTAGCCTAGGCTGACAATAGCACATGAACCTTATGGGTCTAAACTCATGTCTAACACCCTGTGTTATGGTGAAACATCAAACCACCCTAATGTTTTACCTACTAAGATGAAGAAGCACTCGAGAACGATGCAAGCGACCGGGAAAATGACCAGAACAGCTGTAGTCAATGTGAGGGATGCTACGTCAGGTCAGGCCCTACTTTATCAGGGCCTCTGAAACAATTGAAGGGGGAAGGTTACCGAGGAGAGTACCAGATCGAGTAATGGAACCGGATAGAATTGTGAAGAAGGAGGAAGAAATTGAGAATGTTGCCAAAGATTGAAGGCGAGAAATAACCCAAAGGCAGGCTCGAGAAGCTTGAGCTAGAAACATGGAGGGTGTGGTTCAAGGGAACACACAAGGATGTCTCACAGACTGATAGGGTGCTGGCTGCAGAGAGAGCAGAAACCAAGAAGGAATGGGCATCCTGCATGGAGACAACATTTTAGAGATGAAGATTGGTCAAGCCCAGCAAATGAAGAGGTGGCAGAACACCCTGGGTTAACCACAAGTACATTATCCATAAAACGCTGGCAAAGCATCATACCAATCGGCCGAGAGTCAGCCCTACAGTTGGGTCATAGTGGCATGACCTGTAGTTTGTGGACCGGGCAGTCCAACAACTATGCTGAAACCGCTAACCTACTCGTTTGAACAGCCAATTACACAGACCTGCACAGTATCCAGAGAGGTGGTGGCTTGACGTTCTATACAGGGAAGGAAGATCGACTCCCTGATCCGCTTCCCGACAGCTAGCTGTACAGCACCCAGGAAACCAACTACCACAAGAGTGGAAAAGGGTGATTTAACATCAACAGGAATTATTGAGGGCCAAGGTAAACTTAAGAGCGCCTCAGAGAGACCAATGACATCAGGAGGGTGTAAAGAAGTGTTAGATGAACACACACAAAGATTGAGAGCAGTTGAATAACCAAGCTATCCCTCACCTTAGCCATTGGGATTAAAGTCTGTCAGTATGGCTCTGGAAACCAGACGCCCCTTGAAATGTTTTCAAGGGGTTATGTTCTCGAGTACAATCTGAAGAAACTGAAACCCATCATCGGGTCTTCTGTAGCATCATTGACGAGAACAGAGATCCCAGGAGGGCAATCATTTATAGAGACATACAGGGCCTCCTGGGCACACCCCAGAATCATCTAGTGCTAGTACATTGAACCAAGCCCAACCATCTTCTGTCATCTCTCTGTTACATATTGTTGATTGGTGAATACTAGAACCTGGCAAGAGTCTCGTTTTTTCAGTTCATGACATGTGCTTTGCCTTCCTCAAGATAAGAAGAATAATCATTGTTTCTTTGTTATTTTTGTTTTGTTTCAAAAACCAGGAGAATCAAGAATCCTTTCAGACTGTAAACCTCATAGAAATGGAGAAAACCATAAACCACTTTGTGATAAAGTTTCTAGGTCAATTCCACGTAGGGTGATACTGTAAAATTAAGAGAAACTGCAGAAATGTCTTCATCGTCCCGGTGGGGGTGCAGCGAGAGACATACAAAATCCAGAGATTGAGAAAGCCTCCATAAGGGAGCTGTACATCTTTTAAAGAACTGTGAAGGATATTGGTGAACCAGCTAGGAGATGGGAGTCATTCTCTTAGCCCCACGAGAATGTTATGTGATTATTTGATTTTCTGTTGGATTATGGAGAACCCAGAACTTTTATGGATCTTTTCCTTTGGACAAACCGGAGAGGCATTTGGACACTTTACAACCAGGAGAAGGGCGTCATTCTCCTGGATTACTAAAGTAGCTGGTCTTTATGCTGTTTTGTTGTAGTGACAGGGATGGAATAGAAACCTTTGTGACTGAGACGGTGTGTTTTTGTTTTGACTCACACAGACTTCCTGACCAGCACCTGAGTTTTTTTTTGTTTATGTAGGCCAATCCCCTTAGAGTTAGGGATAGATAAGTTTGTTTTTTCATTTAATAAAAAGTCTATAGCAACCACTGCGGCACCACTTAGTCCGTTTCTTCATTCCTTGTTGCCAAAATGGCTATTTAAGAGATGTCATTAGTATGAACCTATATTCATGTTTGGTGTGAGAGCAAAATATCTTGGCTAAGTTAACTTGCCTAGAGATTGCTTTTGGTACTGTCGTAGGTCAGATGGAGGAGACAGACTAATAGGTGCCATTTTCAAAAGGTTTAACAGAAAATAATAAAGGAAAATGCCTACCTTTCACTATACTAAGGGTTTCCACACCTAACATAACTAAACTAGGGAGGGTGCTTGTAGTCAATGGTGAAGTCCACACTCCAATTTCTGCTCTCTGTCCAAAGCTTACCTACTCTGACCATACCACTATTACCGCACAACAATGAGAATGGCTCCCTTCTCCTGGGTTGCTTTTTAGCAAACTTCTCGACAATATGGTATCTTCAGATAGCCTTTTGCTATCTCTCGTGATAAGTCCCTTTCGAGGCCCTTTTATATTGGTTTGTATTGGTTCTCTTGACTCTTCAAATTCCTCTCTGGGCTTTCTTTGATTCCTGACTGAGTCTCTGAATATGTGTTTTGCCGCAATTTCCTCTTTAAGAAGAACAAGTAAATGCTCCCAACAACTCTCTTTCCTTTGGTTAATTAGCTCCTTACTGGAACGAGTAAGAGTAGGCCATATGTTTTCTTCTCATGAGCTTGCCATTCAACGGGATGGGAATTATGAGTCAATGAATGATTCTCACTCTTCATATGATTCAGCCATCCGCTGGGATGAGTAGGATGATTCCCTGAGTGATTCTGATTCTTCCTATGATTACTCTGCGAGAACAGAGCCCAGATCCACCTTGCAGGCATCTGTATGAAGAATACATTCCTTATTAAAGTCAGGGACTTTGGGAACAGGTTCACGACATAGGATGGCTTAAGTTGTCAAAACTGTCTTGGTTTTGTTTCTCCCATCTTAGTTTTTGAGGTTGCACCTTCTTGCGCCTATCAGTCAAACTAGCCGTGATGATGGAGTAATTGGGAATACATCTATGGTAGTGTCCTATAAGACCCCATAAGACATGGATTTCCCTCTTTGTTTTCGGAGAGGAAGTCAGATGGACAGCTTTAACTTTTTCTCTCTGCGGTTGCATTAGGCCATTACCTACAAACAATTCTATGTACTTAACTGCTGATTGTGCCAAATGACACTTCTTAAGACTTGCTGTTAACCCTGATTCCATATGGCCCTGACTCGTATCCCAGTGGTTCTGTCTGCTTTTACCAGCTTCTTCAAGATCTTGTTCAGAGTCTGATTGAAACATTGGACAAGTCCAACCCTCTGCGGGTGGTAAACAGAGGTTCTTAGGGTCTTCATTTGTAATATTTCCTTCACTTCTGACATGATTTTAGACATGAAGGTGGTCCGCTGATGGGTTACGAGTTCCCTAGGGAACCCCACTCGATGTAGAAAGGAAATAAGGTGTTTTAATATCTGCTGACTTATATTGCTTCGGAGGGCAAAAGCTTCTCGCATAATCTAATATGACCAATATAAATTAATTTCGTAGCCTAGGTGGTTCAAGGGGTCCGACAATGCTCATCGCAAAATATGAGAGAAGGTAACTTTGATAATGAGGAGTGGTTGTTAGGGTGGTGGAGAGACTGACTGACTTGCAGTTTTCTGCCATAACTCACAGGTTATTACAAAAGTGCTTAACATCGGCATAGATATGTGGCCATTGCAACCTTGGAAATGTTTACATAGTGCTTCATGCCATCTGCCTTGTGATCTAAGTGATTGAATGATAGGTGATCTCAACATCTCCACTGTTCATCAATTATACCAGGGTCTCCAACCCATCGATCGCGAGCCATTGGTAGCTCACCTGAAGCTTCCCAGTGTCTAACTCATATCCCTGCCCCCTCCCCCCACCTCTCCCTGAAAAGTAGAAGCCACAAATGATTGGAGATGCAGTGCATCAGCAGCTTGTAAACATGTATTTATTAATGTACACGTTTTTGTGCACTAACAAACATAGGTATATGGTAACATAAATTGACAATATGGCATTTGCAGGATGCCAGAACCAATGTGCAATTGTGTAGCAATACCAATAAAATATTAATTCAAGAATTGATAAAGCACAATATTGAATTTCTTCAGTGCAAAGTGCAAATGATACTGCACCTTTATAGTTTTATAAGGCTATTTAGTGCTAAGCACAGACTGGTAAACATTTCATATACTTTTTCTTGTTTTGCACCATTGACAGGCAATTTAGCGCTATCACTTGTATTTACCAACTTCTCCAAAATGTTATCTTTGCAATTGTCATTTGGTGATAATGTAAAGGTTGCTCTGATTGGTTTCTGCAAATGTAATTCCAAAACATCTCTGCACCACAGAAATCTGCCCAGCTACAATACAGTTAATGTAATCTAGTACACTGGGAGTTGCATCACTCATAAACCTTTGGGTTCTAGCCCCTGTTGATGGTGGCTAATAAAATGCCCTGGAGGCTAAAGTCCTGCATGACAATCCAAACTCTTCACACAGACTGACCTATTCTCCTTATAAGGTCCTCCTACTTGTCACTAGCTCCTATGTCTAAGCACATCTACACATCTATGTATTTGCCCCATCTCACTCACATTGTCCTCCCCTATGCTCATCACATTGGGCCTCATTGCATATGTGGCAGTGCAGGTAAAAACAGTGGGAATGTGGAGGTAATTCTGTTACCACCACATTGCCACACCACCGTACTGCAAGTTTGGTGGTAAGGTGGAGGATTTACATCCAGCAAAAAGCAGGTAAATCATCCACCATATTGCCAAAAATGGGCAAAAATCACCGGAATTCCATCCAGCGGAATTACTGCACCAAAATTCCCATGGAGTCCAATGGCCTCTAAAAATGGGGATTAACATCCCCTACCACCATATTGAATCCGCAGGCCCAAGTGGTGGTAACGGTATTCAGGTCTGGTAGTAATTCAGTGGATTTACCACAGAATTACTGCAAACTCTTAAAGAGACCTTTATCTGCTCTTCTACTTGTTCCTCCAAACCTTCTGTTTGAATGAGGCAAGCGTCTTAATGCTCTACTAGGGCCGGAGTATGTCAGAAGAAGGGAGAACATTCACAGACAAAAGGTAGAGATGGTAATGAAGACACATTTGCAAAGATGGAGACCATGGAGGGAGTATCAGAACAGTATGGACAATGACTATGTACTGCTACCTACACAGCAGTACATGCAATTGCACTTTTTTTGCTACTAATCCACAAATATATTCCTTGGTTTGACATGTATTCTATACCATTTATGTTATATAGGTTCCTGCCTATTTTTAAATGTTTATTGAGTCAACAATTAAACTTTATTTTATGATACATCTATCTTCCTGTGATCTCTGTGCTAGCATATGCTAACCTAGCCTCACTGTAGGTTAGGTCCACCTCCTGTGCGTCTATGCAAGGGGTAACCGTTGACTCCATATACTGTTCTGATAGTCCCCACTCACCCTCCAGAATCACAAAGAAAGAGGGTCCCTTGCCCCCTTATTTATTTCATGACCATGAAGGAAGTACATGTCACCAGAAAGCGGTGCATGAACACACAAAAGGGGGAAACAGTACCCAAGGGCTCCTGACAGTGACTCTACAAGGGATGCCATGTGCAGAGGACTAATGGCTAGGGTGATCAAGGTACAATGCCTGCCATAAAAGCAGTGAATGGAAAATGGGTGGTGCTGGTGATTGTTCTCAAAAGGGGCAAATGGTGGCTGATTGGAAAGGGCAGGGGTGCTTAAGACTGCATGCCAGGTTAAACATAGCTGGTGCCTGGTGATCATTCTTTAAAGGTGGTTCTTTAGATGTGTTTAGGTTTGCAATACTGTACATGCTAGTATATAACAGCTTTAATGTGGGATGGGAAAAGTAAAGCTGCAACCATAGTCTATTTGTACGTTGCAAGGCTCCCTCTTTCTGTTGATTTATACAGATACATATTGACTCAAAGAACATGATTTGCGAGTTTAATTTCAGTCCATCTTTTATGAAACAAGAGGATGAATTAAGTAAATAGGTGAGTAAAGTGGGCAGTGGTTTGTAGGTATATATTTTGGCAAGGATTTCTGCAAGGTAACATGGAAAAATCCAATAGATGCCTGGTCACCAACAGTAAATAGAAACATTTTACAACATGCTATTAAGATGCCTTTAAACACAAAAAGGGCCTCATTCCGAGATTGGAGGTAGTCATGGCGCTATTTGCGCCATGACTGCCTCCAATATCGGGTCCAGCACCGGTATGGTTCAATGGGAAATTACTGGTGTAGTGCGACCTTTGAGGGACCGGTATGTCCCCATTGAAAAGCCATTCCCAATTCCCATTTGAGCCCCCATAGGGCTCAATGGGAATGGGGATGGCGCTAATACTGATACCGCAAATTGCGGTACCGTTATTAGCTCTGAGTCCCTTAACGGGTCCCGTCCATAACACCTGGTCAGACCAGGCGTTAAAGGAGGGACCCGCTAAGGGAACTCGTAGTAGGGCGGTAAGGGATTACCGGCACCGGTCTCCTTACCGGTGCCCGGTATCCTTTACCGCCCTGCTCGGAATGAGGCCCAATGTGTCAGCACTGCCACTGTTAAACGTATGTTGCTGATGGCTGTGCACACAATATGAAATCATTGTCATGTATTATCATGTTTGTCAGGCTGTTGCTCCCAACATGACTAAGATAGCAGTAAGCAATGGCCAGTCATGATCCATTGTGAAGGCAGCAGAAGGCATGATTCCTGTGGCCGAGGCAGAGCTCAGTCTGTTCTCTTCTGTTTTCCTCTGGGATACGCCAGATGGCTGTCAGGTAATTGTCCATTATGAATGAACAGCCCCTTGCTACAACCATATTCTTTGTGCATAGCATGTTATCATAACAATGCATATATTGTTTTGTTTGGTTGTGTACATTTCAAGTCTTCTCTGTAAAACATAGTGGTATAATTACCCTTTTATTTACACCTTTTTTTCACATGCATTTAACTTTTTAAAAGGAGAAACTGATCCCAGGGCTTCCAGGATTTGGCTTGCATGTCCTTGGTGTTATGTCTTGCTTTCTCCCCTGTTTCTTTGGGGGAGCCTGGGTGCTGTGGAATGTTGAGAGAGTGTTTGTGTGTGAGTGTTCCTTGGGAGGTAGTTGGAAGTTGGATGCTGCACTAAATTGGTGCTGGTAGATGTCTATATGTTTATGTACTTGAAGATCCTATTGTACTTTCCTGCTGCCTATTATCATGGAATTTGTATCTAAGCAAAGAAGATACTTACCCCTGCCTGGCTTACCTGTGTCATCCTTGAAGTACCCACTTAACATTTGGCTCAATTCTGTGAAATGGCATAAATTGGGGAGGAGCTAAAGTGGGAGTGGATTTAAATTTTTTGACAAAGCAGAACTGTGTCTATGATGGATTTTATTTTTTTTAAACAATATTAACACTTTGATTGAAGTCCTTCTCGGATTGTTTTTTGTGTGCAATCCCCAAAAAACATTCACACTTTTGGAAGTTCTTAGAATAATAGACATTAAATAAAGTGCCCCACATTCTTGGCACACTTTCACATGCTCATGAACATGCCACCCCAGTCTCTCCTGACAGAAGCTACCGCCTATTAGCCCTCAAATACAAATACCTCTTTGTTGGAGACCCCTGAATATTAAAACCACAAAGTTGACGTTAGAAGAAAAACAGAGAGCTGCACAATCTATTTAAATAATCACAAATTTGCTTAAAAACTCATTTGGAAAAAAGAGGCTTGTCTCCCAAATCAAATCTTCAGTATTTTCGAGACTTTACAACAATGGCACTTGCTCGTATCCTTTCTTCACATGGCAAGTAGGTAGTTGTGCATTTATCATGACAAAAAAAGTCAGCCTCTCTGAGTGCTAACAAGCAGACCTCATGGAGATCAAAGTATTAAAGGGTTAACTTGTCGATTCATGTTTTTCATTGTTTTGGGGGAAAGTGTACAGATTATGCGGGTAATTTGTTTGGGGCATTAGAGATGCAGATGTGGCAATTACCGCTTGTTTGGAAGACATCCCTCCCAGGTGCGATTCACCTCTCACTGATGTCTGGTGTGGACGCAGGGCTGGACATTAGAAAGGCAGAGTAGAGATCCCAGAGAAGCGTTAGCAGATAGCATCTGCCAGGCCAGCGCGATGCTCTGGCTTCAAAGTAAAGCCACATCTGTGTGCAGGGGCGTTGCTAGGGGGGGGGCTAAGGGGACTGTAGCCCCTGATCTTTTGGTTGTAGCCCCGGATAGAATCTCAGGAGCTGCAGCCAAAAGACTAGCTAGCCCCCAGTCCCAACAGTTCCGACATCAGCTTAGCCCCGGGTCTTTTCCAGACCTAGCAACTCCCCTGTCTGTGTGCATTTTATGGCTGCCAGTCTTTACTGCCTTGGCCAGTCAGTCATGATGGACAGCAAGGGGAAACATGTTTTTCCATTTTCATGTGACGTGTATACATAAATACATACAGGAAACAAATGGATTTTCGTATATGCATTTATGTGTAACAATCTGGTAAAACGTCAAACAGGCAGCCAGAATTATATGGCACAGTATGGAAACAATGTATTATGCAATTAAAAAGCCCTGCGATCGCTAGAGAAGCAGCAGGAAGGTGACCAAAAAGAAGTATGTGCAACAAAAGGCTTGACACTGTGTTAGTCCATTTTGCATATATCACAAAAGTGTTCATTGCAGACGAACGGAAAATAGCATGCTAGACTGTACAGGACACTGTGCCTCATTCCAACTATGCGATATCCTGGCGGTAGAGCTGCCAGGATGCTGGCAAAAGGCGTTACCGTTTCTGGCAACCGTCCAGCAGCATTGCCGCCTGATTATGGGTGGTGGATGAACGGTGTTAAACCCCATTCATGGGCCTCATTACGAGGTTGGAGGTAGGGTTTTACCGGCAAGGCTATCTCCATACCTGCATGAAAATCCAGCACCTGCAAATGGGCAATTACCAGGGTATTCCAGACCCGCCAGACCGGTAATTGCCCTGTTGCGGGTGCCGGTGCCAGTATATCCCCATTCCCATTTCAGCCCCATAGGGTTCCATGCGAATGGGGATGCCTGTAGCACCGGCACCGTTCATAACGGTGCCGGTGCTACAGGCTTGCTGTTCTCGCGGGTGCCTTCCATTCCACCAGGGCAGACCTGGCGGAATTAAATGCACCCGCGAGCATAACTCGGAGTTTGCCGGTCCGGTAACAACGGTACCAGCAAGCATACAGGTACCGTTGTTACCGGACCGACAACCTCGTAATGATGGAGTTCCATAGCATTTCATGAGGGTTTTTGGTGTCATTTGCGGCAACAGCAATGCCGGTGACGGTAGTGATGTTTTATTTTGCTGGTAGGTTTCCTGGATTACCTCCAGCTTTTAGATGGAGGCAACCCAGGTGCCCACGGGCAAACCCAGAGTCAGCTGGTCTGGTAAAGTGCTGATATCCATGAATGCCAGTAGTTTTTTTACCAGACCAGTCGACCCAGAATGAGGCCTTATCTTTCAAAGTCGCATAGACCTATTCACAGATTGATAGAGTAACACAAAATAAAACAGCATTGGTCATGTCTTTCTCGTAGGGAATAAAAAGATCATTTTTTTGTTTAGGTCACCTTAGCTGAGGGGGCATACATCTGGAAACAAGGAAGAATCATAATTGAAGCTGATTCACAATTCTAGCAGTGCTAGGAATTACTCTTTAAGAAGACACACATTAGTCCAAAAAAAACGGCTCTATGTAATATGTTCACAAAAATAAGAACAAGCAACCTTAATGTGTGACCAGTCAGTTAGAAAACAAATTCATGTTACTTTAGATGCATATTGAATGACAGATTTAAAAGCATGCAATTTAAAGGCAGATCATGCTGTGTCACATGTATTTCCCACAGAGTCCAAAGATGTTAACAGGTATGCGTAAAATGTCATTACTGCAACCAGCCGTCAGTTTCTCTGAATACAATATGTGCCTGCTCTGTCTGGCTGCATCACCCATATCATTATCTCCATGGAGTTCTCAGTGTCCACTTAAGCTTAAGAATGGCACTCTGAGCCACTGTGCACACTAAAGCAATCAGTTAGAGGCAAGTATTTATTTTTCAGCTTCTCTGCTGTGTAGTGATTCCAATATATTTCTTTAATGTTTCTGGATTGCATACAATGTGAGAGTTACAAAATCTGTTCCAAAGGTGACCTCAGTGTGGCTCTTCCTAGATAATGTCTTACTTGCTTGCAAACAATGTGCAACATACAACATGCATTACCTATGTTTTAATGATGCAAAGTCCACTGGTATCTTTGTGCGCCACATTCTCGATAATGGCGTTCAACCTTATGAACTGGTGTTGTTGATGTCTTGTGCCCTCGCCCTTTAAAGGTTCTGAACAGTAGTGTTCCACCGCGGTTGGTGAGAAGTGATGTTGGCAGGTTGCCTTCTGGCTGTGTTGCTGTGACTTCCTGCAAAAGGCTGGGTTGCAGGTTGACATGTAGTGCATCGTACACCCTGTACCTTTAATTATTTTGTACAAATAACTAGAGAATAAACACTCGCTTTATATCTCCCAATTTGTATTTCCTAACCATAGACATAAAGAGAGAAACACACATGAAGTGTATAATTTAAGATATCCATTTGAAGATCTTCCTTGAGACGAAGCTTGGCACGAGCTAGTCAGGTGATTAACAACTTGAATGCATGTGAGATTTGAGATTTAATGATTAATACATTTAAATGAGGTGAAGCTGATTATATTTTCCCCTTACTCTTTACACAACTTTCGAAAATTGAAGAACTGTAAGAATCAATATTATTTGGCCCCTGATGAACGGAATGACAAAAAACAAGTTGAGCAATCACTTTTGTTTTTGTTTTGTTGTTTTAAACTGATTATATATTAGAAATTGAATAGTGAATGTATGTCTCTCAAGATTTGCTTGGAATTGTTTTTGAAGATCTTATCAGAACGATTACGTTGATTAAACCCTGACTGTTCTGTGTAACAGTAATAACAATGCGCATGGGAATGGAGTGTCCGTCACTGAAGGACACTGTGTTTTCTTTTCATATATTTGAGAGGTCATTTTTCAATACCATTGCAGAAAGATCCAGCTATGTTTGCCTACCCTCCATGAAGTGGCGAACCACTGACATTTCTGTTTTGTTTTCCCAGATGGTGCATCTATGTAGATCATTTCTTTCATGCAGTGTTGGACATGTCTCAACAATATGTTTTCCTGAGTGACATTTCATGCACTGGGGAGGTATTCAACATTAAATGACTGTGCCTGTATGTCCCTCTTAACTGTATTGCTTGTTTTTGTTGGGTTGTTATGACATCTTCGGTGCAGATGTGCTGGCAGGTTTTGCATCTAATGCCATTGATTGGTTATGTTCAGGTTTCATATTCTCTTGAACTAGTGAAAATGCACCTTTGTTCATCTAATGTGCTATATTTCTGTATTGCTTTTTACAATTAAGAGAAATTCCATGAAAATGTTTTTCAGCTCATCGTCCCTGCTGCATATTGGTTGTAGGTCCTTAACAATTACTGTCCTTTTTTGTTAAATGATTTTTATTACGATTGTAACAATGCATTAACATATGATATGCAAAACAAAGCAATAGATCATACTGATATTATTGAAAATCGTGAGGTAAGGTGTGTTTGGAGAGCATACAATCTATAATAGGCTGTGATAAGTTAGCTTTTACTCAGCGAACAGTAAGGTCCAGGTAATTAATATGATGAACAGTACAAAAAGGGTGTGAGGACAAGAGATGAAGGACATACAAGATACAATAGGGAGACGAAAAAAGGATGGGTGATATATAGTGATGAACAGGTTCTGGCAACCACTTTTTAGAGAGGAACAAAATAAAAGTGACAATTAGACATACTTTGAACAACGACCTAGTAAGGTACAAATAATGGTGACTAACATGCAAGTTTGATTATACAATTCAAGAGCAATGAGTTGACATGTTGTAGTGTGACAAGTAATTGATTAAGCATTCCCATGTTTTGTTGCATTTGGTTGTTTGATGCAGATGAATAGCCATATAATGTTCTAGTCTGTGTACGTGGCATCCATTATCTCACCATATTTTAGTATTTACATTTTGAACTTTTCGCTAATTGGTTGTAATCAATTTGATTGCAAGGATGACAACAATGTCATAGGGTAGAGAAGATGAGTTATTGAGGCTGTCACCACACACAATGCTGGACAATAGAATATTAGTAAGTGATAAGGGTAGATCAGTTTTGAATATGATTTTCAAGAAACTCCAAATCTTTTCCCAGAAGTCAAATTCTGGCTAACATTCGAAAAACATATGTACATAAGTTCCCTTTTCCTTCCAACAGGATCAAAAGCGGCCATTATTGACATATGATGCCTTACAGAGTTTCATTGGCGTTATGTAAGGCCTGTGGAAACAGAAGAGCATATTTTGTGTGATATTGGCAGATGGAGAAATGCTCTTAACTCTGGACCACAGTTTACACAACGGAGTCTCATTAAACAAAACCCTGCAATCAGCTTCCCATTGAGTTACTGAGGGTTTCTTAATAATGGCAGGTCTGACATACATGAACAGCCTATAATATTGTGATGCTTTAGCAGCAGAGGTCTTGGTTAGAAAAAGCAATCTTGTATGGTCTGGGGTGAGTTCATAATTAGTGAAGTGCTCAAATGTATCCAAGCATGTGATAACTAAATTATTGTAGAAGTTAAAGTCTGATAATGGTGGCTAGAAGTCCATCTTCAGATCGTGGAAGGATATCCAATCGGAAGCCCTATAAATTTGATGGATGAACTTAATACCTTTGTCCAACCAAGGCCTCCTTTTGAACGGCCTGCCATTTAAAGTGATATATTAATTGTGCCATAAAAAACTATACGTTTGATGGAGAATTAACATTCAGAAACATAAATGAGCAAAGGGTGCGTATGGAGGCTTTGACAGTGTATGAGAATTTTGAGAATTTGGTGCCAAAAATATAAATTAAATCCCACATGTCAATAGGGTGTACTAATTCTTTTTCAAAGTGATGCCAGGTGGGCGGGTCAGTGTCTTCTTCAGAGGTGAACCAGGTACAGGTCTGCTTGGTTGGAAATGCCTCATGGTAACGCTTAAAATCAGGGAACTTGACCCTGCCTACCTTAAAGGGAGTTTTCAACTTGTTAATAGAGATTCCTTTGCATTTGCCATTACCCCATAGGAAGTTAATTAGTACAGAGTTCACAGATTTAAAAAAGGTATAAGGAAGAGGGACTGATAGCATTTGTAAATTGAAAAGTATAATGGGAGATAGCGTAATTTTGATTGTATCAAGGCGCCCCCACCAAGATAAATACAGGCGGGACCACATGGAGGTTAGAGCGTTTAATCTTGTTAGGGGGCATCTGTGTTAATGTTAATGATCGTGTTTAGTATGGAGGAGAATTGAAGGCCTACGTATTTGATGGATTTATCACACCATTTGAAACCATAGGAGTCAATTTCATATTTAAGACACTAAGGGTTTAGTGGAAGAATATTGGATTTGTCTTTATTAAGTTTGTAGCCTGATACAAGGGGGAATGTATCTAGTGCTGACAGTAGGTGGTGAGATATTCTTTAGGATCCTTTAAAAGTATAAGAATATTGTCTGCATACGCAGATGTTTTGGCTTCATATTTACCACATTGAATACCCTGGATAGTAGAATAGGGTCTGATGTATTACAAGGGTGGTTCTAGGGACAAAACTTAGAGAATCAGGGAAAGGGGCCATCCTTGCCTTGTACCCCTTTTGAATGGGAAAACGTGAAAGATTGGCCATTCATGAAGATGGAGGATTGGAGATTGTAGTATAGTAATTGGACAATGGAGATAAAACCATCACCACATCCATGCCACCGTAGGTCCCAGATGACTCGATCAAAACCTTTTTTGGCTTTGAGAGCGATAGCCACATTTGCATGTTTGTCAGCATTATTTCTAGCAATATAATGGATAACGTTGACTAAAAGTCTTGAATTTTTGAGGAGATGCTTCTATTTTTAATGTAACCAGCATGGTCAGATTTAATTGGATTAGGGAGAAATTATTCAATCCGATCGGCTAAAACCTTAGCAAAGATCTTTCATTCCACATTGATTAGCAAAATCGGGCGATATTTCTTAGGAAGAGCTGTATCTTTTTGTGCCTTGGGGAAGATAATTAATAGTGCTTCGGCGAAGGAGCTGGATGAAAAATGTCTGTTTGCAAAATAAGTGTATAGCGCTTCCAATTTAGAGGAGAGGTACGAGGAGGAATGATTGAAAAAATCAATGGATTAACCATCTGAGCCAGGAGCTTTACCTTTTTGTAATTCAGAAATCACATGATGAATTTCTTGAATTGTAATGAGCCCATTCAAACTACTGAGGTCTAGACTGGGTAATGAGTGTCTTTTAATGTTTTCAAAAATTTGGTCTAGATTGGTTGAGGGTGTATCAGCGTCGGGTGTGTATAAATTAGAGTAGACTGTTTTGACGACATCTAGGAGATGATGTGGGTTAGTGACCATAATCCCCGGAGCTTTTTTAATATGGGACACAAACGTTTTTTCTCTGTGAGCTTTAAGGTAGGCAGCAAGGGCTTTGCATGGTTTGTTAGAAGTTTGATAAATCTTGGGTTTGAATTTTAATATGGATCCAGATGCTAGTTTGGTAATTTTGTTATTGATTTTGAAGTGCTTAGTTAAAGCGTCACGGTGTGTACTTTCTGAGGGAGATGAATAATATCCTTTCCCAGCGAGGTTTAGCTTTGTGTAACGGGCATAAAGTTCATTTTTATATTCCATCTTCTTTTTACTAGTAAATGCTATAACGTGGCCCCGCAGGGCAGCTTTGAAAGCATCCCAGTTATTGGGTGTTGAAGTGTGTTTGTCTTTATTGTCTTGAAAGAACTCGTGGAGAAATGTGGGAAAGGATTGGGAAAAATCCTATCATTGAGTAGATTGTTATTCAATCTCCATTTTGTGCAATGTTTACGTATATAAAACAGGTGAACGGTAGTGGTGACAGGAGCATGATCTGAAATTATAATGTTATCGATCATGGATTCTCTGATTGTTTGTGACGATGACTTGACTGCAAATACGTAGTCAATTTGTGAAAAAGTGTTGTGAGGGGGAGAGTCAAAAGTAAAGCCTATACTTGAGGGGTGAGAAAGCCTCCAGGTATCTATAACACCAATTTCTGATATGCAGCGAGTGAAAGAGTCATGGGTTTTAGAACGTCCAAAGACACATTTGGATCTTCTATCCAAAAAGGGATCTATTACATTGTTGAAATCACCACACACAATGAGGTTTGCAAGAGACAATTGAGGAATTGTATGTTGGATTGTATGCCAGAAGCATGGGTCGGGTTGAGTGGAGCCATATATATTCATAATATAGACAATGTCAGAGCCCAATTGTAGTTTAAGCCACACCCATCTTCCTTTGTCATCAATACCAGAGGCTAAAATCTTATGGGGCACATTTTAATTGATGAGAATGGCGACACCATTTTTCTTGCCACTGGCAGGGTTGGGAATGACTTCTTTAACCCAAAATGCTTTGAGTTTCAAGGATTCTTCTATGGAAAGGTGGGTTTCCTGAATGCATGTCACATCAGGCCTGAATTTTTGAAGGTGTGATATAATCTTGTGTCTTTTAATCGGATTATTTCTCCTTTTAACATTTCATGAAACACAGCAAAATGGCATCAGAACAAGTCAAAGAATATTACACAACATAAGTAAAATGTGTCTATGGTTCAAAAGTGTACTAGAGGGCAAATGTGGATGCTGCACCAAACCATAATAAGCAGGAAACATAAGGGAAGAACATGAAGGAGTGGTCAGGGTGGAAAACAATGTACATATATGTAATGAGACATAAAAGAATAGGAGAGTGTATGGGGCATTGTACAGAGGAAAGAAAAAGATCTTGAAAATGTCCTATGTTAACCCAAAAGAACAAAAAAGGCGAGAGATTGGAGAGCAGGGTGGCAGCAGTAAGGACCAGAATGGGGTCCTACAACAAGGAGGTTGACCAATCCCCCCCGCCCGCAAGACTATATGTGAGTATATTGAATCATAATGCAGATGTTATGGTCGGGCTGGAGTTTGAAAGAAGATGCTTGAAGAGTCAAATTCCGGAGGTAGCTGAGGAGAGAAGAGACAAAGTGTCCATATTGTCATTTTTCAAGTTTCTGATGAAGGCCTTGAGGTCCACTGGTTCGTCAAAGACAGATGATTTACCGTTAATGGTAACTTTGTAGGAGCATGGATGAAAAACACCATATCTTGCATTCAATTGTTTGAGTGCCGGATGATAGGTCAGGAATTCCTTTCTTCCCTGTGCAGTCTTCCTTGCAACATATTGCGTGATGTAATTCCTGTTACAGTGCCAAACAAGGGAGTTTTTTTCTTTTGCTTTGGATATGATAAGTGTATTCCAGAAGTAAGAATATCATGGTGTGTGGTGTTGGTTAGGCAGTTTAAAGGTTTTTCATGGGACCAATGCAATGTGCACGTTGGATATTAATCACAGTTTCCGGTGGGAGATGAAGTAGTGCCAGTAGCATTTTCTGGAGGAACATAATAGCATCATTCCACTCACAACCTTCTAGAAGGCCTAATACTTGAAGGTTGTTTCGGCTCCTGCAGTTTTCAAGGTCCTTGTTATGTTTTTTAGCTCCTTTATGGTTTTCTCAAGCTGAAATACGTGTGATCGAACATCCTCTACAGCACTGATTCTACTTTCTGCTTTGCTCAGTCTGTTTTCAAATGCTCACCACCTATCATCAAGTTGTTGAAGTTTTTGATTAGTGGTCTCGATAAAGGGTTTAAGAGACCTAATTTCAAGTGCCACCATGTTGGGATCTTAGTTGGTTGTTGGTGGAGGAGAGTAACATTTGAGGTGTTTCAAGGTGGTGGTGGGGTTAGGCCCTTGTTACTCTTTAACACCTGAGGAATTGTTCTGACAATTCCTTGTTGAAGCCATAATAATGGGTAGCATGTGATATATCAGAAAATATTATATGTGTGAGGTATGAATAAGAAAGGTCTATTACTGGCATCTGGAACATTCAGTCACCAGCAAATTAAATAAGTACAGCAAGAAAGGGTTTACTCAGCTAAGACAAGTGCGTAGTATGATAAAGTACCTGTATTTTGAAACAAATTCCAAAGCGCTAAATGCTTATTGACCATTAAGTGGCGATGAAAGCTGCAGTGAGGCCTAATGTCAGCCAGAGCACAGTGTTGCATAGAGCAGGACCCAGATGTTTCCTCAGCTGTGACGGCCTTGAGCCAGATATGCACGCAACAGGAAAGCAGCCCTGCCCTCCTCAGCCAAAAAGCCAACACCCGGTAGGTTTATAGAGGATTTTTAGAAATGCGTTATATTTAGATAGATGAAAGAATGTGGGCGCGAGCAACACTTTCAAGCAGCCATGCCTGTAGGCACCAAGCCACACCCCCTAACAATTACTTTCTGTTGTGCTAGTGCTGAATGATAGATGCTGGCTGATGATGCCAGAGATTCTTGCAAAAACCGAGCTGCTAGATAGACACCCCAAATAGGGCTAGCTTACATCTGATGAGATGATACTCACAAACAACGATTATTGCTTCAATGGAAACTGTGGGAGACATTCTGAGGCTGAAATGAGCCAAGCCATCACAGTTAGGACTTTCTCAAAATAAGTTGTTGGCGCTCTCCCTTCCCATTCAGATGCAGGTCAATGCTATCTGGAAGCAAGACAAGTTAGTCCCTGGAATTTTTTTTTAATTTTGTATTTATTGTAACAATTAGTTGTTTTCACAACTTTTATTACAAAGATACATCAATATCAAAATCTTCTCCTTATTTTCCAGAGGTGATCTTATATCAATTCTATTCAATTTCTATAGTTCTTTATTTCTTTGCAAAGATATGGGTCCACTTGTAGGATGTTTTCCAAAAAGTCCACCAGGGCACATGTCAGTCTGACATTGTTTCCAGCTATAGATGTATTCCACCAATCTTCAGTGTTTTGATGTATTGATATAAGATGCTGAAGAAAGAATGAACGCTGGGCACACACATGACTGCATGCAGTGATTAAATGCTTTAGGGATTCCGGTTCGGTCTTGCAGAACCTGCATTTGTTGTCTGATACTTCTTTGAAATGTCTCAGCCACATCATCTCCTTTGTTTTGTAGATGTTGAGCTGCAATTTCAGAAATGTATTGCAATGGGGATATAAAAAGTCCCAGAGAAAACCATGCATAGCGAAGTCAAAATGGAAGGATAAGAAATATCTCAGTTCCTTGCATCTTGACCTCAAGCAGTGTGTGTGCTATCACAAAGGGTGAGAAGGCATCCTTTGTGGCCCAACCCCAGGTCTGGTAGAAAGCATTGATTGAAGCTGTGAAGGGGTCCAGACTTGAAATGATACATCTTGGTAGATGGCTGTTCAACTCAGTCACAAATATGTCTGTGTGAATGTGTCCCAATCTGGCAAAGCGCTGATACGTCAAGTCGCCAGATATTGCTGTCCTGCACATGACGAGAGCACCAGTTTGAAACCAAATTCTGTCAACTCTGTCCTCACCTTCATGTAGCATCTAAGACAAAAATCGCAAGCTTTAAAAGCCAGATCTAAGAGTTCCAAAGAGTGTGTGGTCCACAGTCTGCATATATATCAGAACACCAACATGTTATCTATGAGGAGTCTTTTGGCACAATCAAAATTATTTTTTGCAAAGCTGTGCGTGGCAAAGGAGCCTGCAAGAATCTCCAACAATTGATTTGTTAAAGAGATTCCAGAGGAGAGGATGGACCTCCAGTCAAAATTGAAATGCATCTGGTGTCCCTACTTCTACGGGTTGCATCAGAGATTAAGTGAGGCTTTCACAGAAGGGCAGGTTGCACAAACCTTCAAGGCTTCCAAATTCATTAACTACCAATCTAACTCTGCTCTTCCATCCACAGGAAGAGGAACTGAGCTTGAATAATAAACACCTATTCTTAGAGCATGCTTGTTTAGCTTCTCCGGGGCCCGCTAATGTAGAAGTACTGGGGACGTAGTCTGAAATTATGATAAACCTATGATTCCAGCTAGTTAACTGGAAAGGAATTGCTGGTAGACTCACAACACTTTTCAATTCTTCCGGAATGGTTCATATCCTGGATAAAGGCAGAGTCAAATTCGAAGTCAAGCAGAAATATCACCCTTGGCCCAGAAATGCCTTCAGCTTCTCCTAGTCGATGCTGGGCTCCAACCAATGGAGTAGGTTCAATTTGATAAGAGGTGAGATAACCCTCCATCTCCCCAAGAGGTGGACATAATGACATTGGCCCTCATTACGACCCTTGCGGAATAGGAAAAACGATGGCGGAAATGTAATACCGCCATCGAATAGCACCCGTTGCGATCATGACCCGTCACCGTAAAGTACGATGCCATTAGCGACACCGCAGTGAACGCCAACGCTAACTGCACCAAGTACGCGCACGCGCGCCTTGCAAAACCGTAATTACCTCCATGTCGCAACGGTACGCGAATTCCGACCCTAGCGTACATGTACTTTACGCCATCAAGCATGGCGGAAAGTACCATTCCGCCATGGTGAGAAATACGGCATCGCGAACCAACCGTAAATGGCCCTACTGAGTGCCTGTACTCCACTCCCTGCCCACATTGCACAACTCCTCGTAGGCGCAATGCAGTCACACAATGCAACCAGTGAAATGCACAAGTCACCCAAGCATGCCAACGAACAAATGCATGCAGGGGCCCCAAGTGCCCTGTGAGTGGCCACCCACAATTGGCAACACACCATTGCCGTACCGATGCAGCACAGGCATCTGAAGGTGCAAGTACACCAAAATGAACTGAAGATACCATCATGACACAAAACAACAACTGTCCCCCATCGCCTGCCACCAGTGCAAATCAACATCCAAAGCAGCAACCTGAGGGAGACTGCACCAGCCCTGTACACATGCCAGTAGTCAAACCGACCATCAGCATAAGCAGGTACCACACAACTGTACCCAGGAGCCGGAACCCAATGCAGAACACCTCACAAAACATCGCGCCACAAAACGGAATATGCCACATTACTAGCAAAGAATAACGCCACACGGTTAACATCTGAATACAAATTTAATGCACATCGAAATCACCAAGGCCATACAGCCATTACAACAGGAACTCACAAATGATCAGCATCACTGTGGGCTGCATCCGCAAAAAATGACCAGCTACCCCAAGTGTGACGCCCTGTACCCTCATGGCACACAGGGGCAACATCAACCTCCAAAAAGGCAACATGGAAGCGCCTAGGACCGCAGGGCCGTCCCATGAGGTAGGCACTAGTCCAGCTGGAAGCTAGGTATGCTGCACCTAGCCACAAGTACTGCGTAAGGGCATGTGGGCCATTGGCGATCGTCCCATAAGATCGTAATGGTGCTCCACTGATGAACTCGAAGATGCAGGTGTCGACTGTAGAAGCCATCTGCAGGAGTGGCGTACAGATGGCAGCGGCAGAAGGGGAGGAGATACCTGTCACCCAAAAGAAAAAAGAAGATAGAATGGGCATCCGAACTTCTTATGTATCACTCACATCATTCAACACACCAAACCTACAACCACATGCATGTTAGCCCACTCATAAGGACCAATTGCACCCAAAAACCACTAGCGAATCATAACGACCCAAATCGATGTGAATACTCCATTACAAACGAGTGTCTGTGTGCATGCGCCTGTCAGAACAGGATGCATCAGATGGGATCATCAACGTGCATAGACACAAGTGATTGAAGGCGCGTCGAGACAGGGAGGGTACAACAAGGGCAGACAGACGATCGTCCCACCATGGCAGCCTTGCATCACATAGCGCAGGGGAAGGGGATAGATTCCAAATAGCCATGTACATGGCAGACTCCCATTTAAATTAACTGTCCATGCATCCATTCATCAATCCCTCATCCCGTTATGAAGACGCCTGAATATTCACTCACATCACATTCGAAATTTCCATTGAGTCTGTGCGTAATGCAGCCTTCAAAATCCACTGTGCTCCTGGCCGGATTCCCTGTGTAGTGAAGTCACATGTATTTGGGAATGTCCTGCCTTTTCGTCCACTACGCTATAGCGCATCCCATTCAAATCATATCATTCATTGCATTCCCGTCATGGGCCCTGTCCCAAGGACATTCAACAATAGAACGTTACTTTTCCAGTCAGACCTGTGGGCGTCTCCACGCCACTAGTCGAAAACCGAAAGCGCTGCCCTTCGAATTCCTATTTTGCAACATCACATTCAAAAGGCAGCTGTGAAGGCTTGCATCCACAAATACATCTATGCAGTGCGGCTGTGTGTGAAAATGGTAACTGGCCACAATCACTGATGGGACTCCCCGCCGTCGGTTAACGTCGGTGCAGTGCTGCATGAGGGTCCACCGCTGATCGGGCACTACATTCCACCGACCCTTCAGAAGTCTGCTCGCAAATGCAAATGTAGTATGTGCAACAATGTGACCATAGCAGATTTAGCGTATAAACCAATATTCCACTGCCATCGGGATTAAAAACATGAATGCAAAAGCAAGATGCCATGCGTCTAATTGCAGCGTCGTGTGCGGGACGTGCTCGCACGAAAGGCATTGCAGCTGACACAGGTGGAATGAATCACCACAGGTGAAGGCAATACAGCCTGTAAACACATAAATTGCACACCCAACCCCCTCCCACAACCACACCCACTCCAGAATGCTACCGGCAGGACTAGCGATTTTGGGCCTGGGGAACCTGATTGCACTGCAAGTACTCCAACTTGAAGAAGAAGACGAACGCCAACTACTACAACAAGCGGCCGCACAGAGGAGACGCAGGAGGAGGAGGAGGAGGAGGGCAAGGCATGGCCAGCAAGCCCCACCAGCACAGCCACTACCACCACGCAGGCAGCCCGCAATCCCACGCCTCCGAGCTAATCCGTTCAACCTCACAGCTGAGCAGATCCACACCCTCTACCGTTTGGACCGGGACACCATAACCGCCATTGTCGACATGACACACGCTGACCTTGTCAGCATGATAGATAGCCCAACCGCCATCCCACCCCTACTGAAGGTGGTGTCTGTACTACACTTCCTGGCCACAGGCACCTACCAGCACACAGTCGGACAGTTGCATGGCATTTCACAGCCACTATTCTCACGGACACTATTCCAAGTACTTGATGCCCTCCTGAAGCACTCTGACGACTACATCACTTTACCACGCACGGAGCAAGAGCTTACAAACACAAAAGTGGGATTCCATGCACTTAGCGGCATACCGGGTTGCATTGGTGCCATCGACTGCACCCATGTGGAATTGGTTGTCCCACATGCCATGGAGGCCCAGTACCGCAACCGGAAGCAATATCATTCTATCAATGTACAAATGGTGTGTGACTCCAACAGGATCTTCACACATTTTTTAGCCCGATTTCCAGGATCAACACATGATTCTATGGTCTTGCGGAACTCTA
The DNA here is from genome assembly GCF_040938575.1 of Ambystoma mexicanum. Lineage (NCBI taxonomy): Eukaryota > Metazoa > Chordata > Amphibia > Caudata > Ambystomatidae > Ambystoma > Ambystoma mexicanum. The sequence goes on along the minus strand of NC_090928.1, from coordinate 1,080,500,852 downwards.
GAATACCACGCTACATGGAGCGACACGCAGGGCGCCGATCCTGGCTACTTGGTGAGTCTCATTAAATGCATGTTTATGTGGGGTAGGTGATGCGTGAGTGACCTGGCAGGAAGGGGGGGGGATGCGTACGTAGTAATGACATTCCACAAACATCCTTTGTTGTCCACATGCAGGTGATGGCGGGTATCCACTGAAGAGATGGCTCCTTACACCAATCCGGAACCCACGGGACCAGCATGAGGAGGACTACAACCATGCCCACTCACGTACCCGTGTGGTCATAGAACAGGCATTCGGCCTACTGAAGGGTCGTTTCCGCTGCCTCAGCAGGTCTGGCGGGGCACTCCTGTACCGCCATGAGAAGGTGGCAAAGATGGTCATGGCATGTGTCATGCTACACAACATGTGCGTACGTAGGAATGTGCCCATGCCCCCCGACGCAGAACTGCTAGCACCTGAAGATGGTCAAGATGAGGGTGGGGATGTGGCAGCACCTCAAGGGGTCCACGAGGCACAGGAGGCCCGTGAGATCCGTCAAAATCTCATAGATGTATGCTTCTAGCACTCACGCCTGGTGGCTGTTACCTGGACACAGGACTTGTGGCGCTGTGTGTGTCTGGGACATGCACAATGTGGACTGTACGCCAAGATAGGCCTCGTACACAGAGATCAATGTCCACGCTACTCATTTGATGGATGTGAAGATTTGTATTGCAGATGTGAAATGACATTACACACCCAATCGTCCCGCCACCCGATGAGCAACAACACACCCCCTCCACCCTCCTACCCCCCCCCCACACACCAGTGTCCAATGGCGCTCAATGTCAGAGTGCAGACGCTATTGCAAGCCCCCTTTCCGGGTATCAGGGGCACCCCTGCCTGTGGAGCGGCGGGTCCTCCCAGATCTACGTTGGGGGCTGCCCTGGACGGAACTTGCAACGGATGATGTCTCTGCCTGCTCACGTCCATGCATGTCCCTGAGGGTTTGTGAGAGCTCAGTGAGCACACGGCGCATAGCGGCAAGTTCAGCACATACGTCTTTGGACGTCGCATGCAGTTCCCCCCTCAGGCTCTCGGTGCTTCTCTGCATTTCTGCCCTCAGGCTCTCGGTACTTCTCTCCATTTCTGCCCTAAGTGTCTCAGTAGAGGTTTCAATGGCTGCCTTGGTACCCCCACATTCAGCAGCATGCTCCTTGAGGAGCGTGGCCAGTTGCTGCTGTTGCTCTACCATCTGCTCGAGTGACTGTTGCCTCTGCTGGGCCATGGCCATTTGCGGTGGTGTCACAGAGGGGCTGGACGCCTCATGTTGCCTTGCAACAGGCCTTGTGGGGGTTGGCCAGTCGTCGTCTTGTGGGTGCCCCTGCGTGGTTTCCTCATGGTGTACGGGATGGAACAAACAGGGGGATTGTGACAGGTCATGGCTGTGTCCTGCTTCGACAGCACCGTTTTCTGTGTCGGAGCATGCTGGCATGTATGCAGTGTCACCTGGGGTGCTGCTGCCACCAGAAGCAGTGCCTTCTGTGGCATCCATTGGGGGTACCTCTGGTGCTGGTGTTGTGGACATGCTGGCTGCTGGTGTGCCTGTTGGAGTCCCCTCCAGTGTGCTGCCACTCGATTTGTGCAGCTGCCGTGTCTTGATACGTGCAGCTGAGGTGGAGGGTCTTTGGCCGTTGGTCTTGGCCCTCTTTGCAGGTGTGCTGGTAGGGGTGTCCTGGAGCTCGTCGTTGGAATCGGACCCTGTGGTGGAGTAAAGGAGGGCGAGCGTTATTCATGGGTCTGTGGTATTGGAATGGCAATTGCATCACATGCATTGGGGTGGTAGCTGGGGGTGATTTGGGTCAGGGCCTTGGGGGTGGTCTCATTCCTGTGTGGATTGGGGATGCAGTTATTTTGCTGTCTGCAGCTAGGGTGTGCATGGTGCACATGTTGAGTGTGTTTGTTGGATTTTTAATTATTTATTTCTTTAATATGGCTTTTAAGGGTCGCTGTCATGGCAATGTATGTGGTCGTTCTCCTGGACATGTGTTTCTGTTGCACTATGGGGACACGTGGTACTTCACATGGTTGGTAAATGCGGATTTGGCATAGTTTAATTTGGGCCACCTACCTGATTCTTCTGATGTCTGCACTCCTTTCTCCATCCCTCCGACTCCCTCTATGCTCTCCATTCCAATGGTGGAGGCACAGATTTCTTCCCAGGGGGTCAACTTGATGGGTGAATCCGATCCTCCCCCGGTAGCTGTGGCAATGTTCCGGTTGGCAGAGAGTATGCTCCGGACGCGTATCCGTAGGTCGTCCCATCGCTTTCTGCATTGCTGTGGGTTGCGGGGTGCGGTCCCCACCGCACTTACCCGCTGTGCCACCAGGGCCCATATAGCCTTCTTGTTCGCTAGTGCCGTCCTGGTCATTTGCGTGGAGAAGACGACGGCAGCATTCTCCTGGAGGGTCTCAGTGAGCACGGTGAGTTCCTCGTGGGAGAAGTGGACCTGCCGCTTGCGGTCGCACGCTTTTTTTGCTACTTTGCCCATATTTATTATTTTAACTGGGGTGGCTAACGGGTTGGGATGTGTCTCAGGGTCGGATTTTTAATGGTTGTGTTGGGATTCTCTTTTATAGGTGTGCGGCGTGCAGTTTCCCGTTCCGGCCCCATGTTTTTACTTCCGTTTCCGTATATTTACGGTGGCCGTATTTTGCGCTGACCGCTCATTACGGTGTCCGCTTGGATGGGTGGCGGAATTGCACCTAGGGCGCAGTACGACGGCGGTAAGGGGCGTTTTGGGGTCATTTCCGCCATCGCAGACTTTGCACTTCCGCCATGGCGTGATGCTCGTGCCCGATGGGTCGGAATTGGCCGCACTTTCCTCCGTCGTGCCGTGGCGGAAACGCTATTTACGCTATGGCGGTCATGTCAGTCACTTTCCGCCAGGGTCGTAATGAGGGCCATTGTCATCAATTTAAATAATCAACCACACTCTCATCGCCCTCGGATTGATACCATTGGCCTGAACATTTTTGTGAAGGTCCAGCAGACTAGAGACAGCCCAAAAGAAAGGGTTTCAAACTGGTAAGTCCCCTCCCTAATAAAACCAAAGCAACTTCCCTAGTCTCCTGAATATTTGCTAGGCATCCTCGTGGTCCAAACTTACCAACCAGTCTCCTGAATGCACACTTCTCAACTGATCAATCCTCTCCATCTTGCAATAATGGCACACAGGACATTGGTTAAAATCCAATAGAATGATATCTGATTGAAATTCCTCCTTGTAATTCTTACTTTCAAGGAACCTATTAATCGCAAACCTTCCTGGCAAGATGTGAACACAGGCCTCATCACGAGTTGGGCTGTAGCCCTTAAATGCGATGGTAACGGTATTACTGCCGCATTTAAGGGCTGGCCCTATCACGAGTCGGGCACTAAATGAGCTGTTTTACCTCTGGGAGTGAAAATAACCTGTTTTTGGCTGTATTACCGCCGGCTGTATTAGCCTGCATAATTAGCGCTGGAAATGCTCCATTAGATCTAATGGACCCAATGGGGAATGAGGATTTACCGTTAGCACCCAACCCGTGATCCGGCGGGAATAACGCCGGACCGGTCGGGGCTAGTGCTATTACAGTCGGGCTGTATTACAGCCGGGATAAAGCCCAACTCGTGATGAGGCCCTATGTATGGTCCCTTTCTGCAATGAACAAGGAAGTGACCTCCTGAGAAATAGCATTTGATTCTCTGACAACACCATGATCACTTGCTTTTCCGTTGAAGAGGCACTTCAGTGACCCTTGTGATAATGTAGTGTCATAGGTCAGATGGAGGAGGCAGACCAGGTTCTGACATTTTAACAATGATCTATTAACATATATAAATAAAACCCCTTACTATCCCTAACTCTATGGGTTGCCCTACCTAAAAAAATCAAATCTATTGTGCTTGTCATCAATAGCAAAGTCCAAAGGTAATAGGTCTGTCCTCTGTCTCAAAGCTAATCTGTTTGGTCCCTACTACTAAGAGAAAACAACTTAAAGCCCAGAAGAATGACTCCATTCAATTGTCTTCCCCAGCCTCAATAGATGATCTTCAAATAGTCTTTCAGAGTCTCAATAGACTATCTTCAAGAATCCCCTACAACTCGGCACAAGCCGCAGAGATAATAGCATTGACCAGAGCCTGCGAGAAGTCTGAAAATGTAATGGGAATATATATACTGATAGTCAGTATGCTTTTGGGGTGGTTCATAACTTTGGTCGACTCTGGGCTAAGATAGGTTTCTTGACATCACATGGTGCCAGAATTCAACATGGCCCTTTGATTGTACGATTACTATCTGCACTCACGTTTCCAAAGCACCTAGCAATAGTGAAATGAGAGGCACATAAAAATGTAACATGCAAAGTAGGAGAGGGAAACGCGTTTGCAGACAGAATTGCGAAACAAACTGCCACTGATTTAAATACTAAGATGATGACAGTCCAGACCGAGGAAGTACCCTGTATGATAGAAGATGGAATTGCCACTGTCAAAGAAATGCAGGCCGAAGCCTCGGCCGATGAAATACAAGGGTGGGAAAAGGGCTCTGCTGAGTTACATCTGGAGGGTTGTTGGGTGGACAAGGGAACTAGAAACTGGATGTTGCCAAATTCTTATGTGACTGCAATGGTCACAATGGCCCACAGCCCTACTCACATCTGTGCAAAAAAGATAATACAGCACCTATCTACAGTATGGCAGAATGTAAACATAAAGAAGAATGCAGAGAGGTTGGTGCTGAACTGTATCACGTGTTTACAACACAATGTGGGTAAGGGAACAGTGACTCCAATAGGCAATTTTGGCCCACCCTCTATGCCTTTTGAGATAATCCATTTGGATTTCATAGAGATGGAGAGATGTCAAAACTTGAAATATGTCTTAGTGGTGATCTGTGCATCCAGCAAGTGGGTGGAGGCATATCCCTTTAAAGATTGCACAGCAATAAGCACGTCAAAAGTATTGCTTAAAGAATATTTTTCCCGTTTTTGCTTGCCCCGTGTCCTATGGTCAGTGGTGTTACAGATATGTGCGGGTCTTCAGATTGATAAGAGATTTCATAGTTCAAGGCATCCGAGTTCGGCCGGTCTTGTGGAGAGGCACAACGGGATCCTCAAGTCAAAAATAAGCAAGATATGTGCAGGAAGCAAGTTGAGTTGGGTGGATGCATTACCAATAGCGCTATTATGCATGCGTACATCTGTACAGGCTAGAACTGGGCTCTCCCCGTACGAAATCGTACTGGGGAGGCCGGCAAATGTTTGGTGCGCACCTCAGCCAAAATGACTTAGTGAGGTAGAACATCCTGTGCTTAGTACTTATTGTGGCCTTTTAATGCAGAAATTGTGTTTGATTCATCAGCAAGTGCAGGAGGCTCTACCAGTGAGATACACCGGTCCAAGGCACGCGTTGGAGCCAGGCAACTGGGTGCTGTTAAACATTTATGAAAGAAAATCATTCTTAGCACGCAGGTGGCACGTCCCCTATCAAGTACTCTTGGCAACGCAGACGGCGATAGGGGTGGATGGACGGAAGTCATGGATCCATGCCACCCATGCCAAAAAGATTGCAACTTCGCTGAAAGACTTGCCTGACCCAGACGACCGGAAAGAGACAGTGGTCCCAGGAACAAAAGAAACTGTTGCCAGTAAGCTGCCACCAAATCTGCCCGAGCGAGAAGTGAAACTCGAAACAGAGCCTGAAATGATTGCCAAGAAGGGGGAAGGGCAAAGAGTGCCCCAACGTTGCCCAACAGAATACACATCACTGTTGGCTGACACAAAATCTGCATTGCAAATACCGACAGACACTAAACGTGTACCCCTTTGGCGCCCACAAGCACTTGCCAGCACGCCAAAGACCGAATCTGCATCACTGGCACGGCACACACCAGCACCTACAGTAGCGCCACAGGCTGACTTTGAGCCTGGATCTGGAAGTGCACCGGCACTGTTCACGGATCACACAATACCAGGAGTGACGCGATATGATTTACGGCCTCGAAACACAAAGTGATCCACAGTTCTTTGATGCCTATGTTAACCTATGGTTCTGCACATGGACGGAGAAGGAACTAGAGGTGTAGAGGAGAGAAGCATGAGAATTGTGCAAGTCGAACAATTCAAGACTCATGGCTCCTCTGTGCGATCATAAAAAGTACATGTGTCTGGAACCAGAGCGGACAAGCTGGGCGCACATGGTACTAAGGTAATAGATAACTAATCAAAAATCCTCTGAGCAGTATGAGAAAGGACAAGTGATCTTGCCAAAAAACAAATAAGTAAATTCAGGCTATAAGGACTGGCAGAACTGAACTGTGACAATTCCGTTGAACTTATTGACATCAGTGCAAGTGCAACGAAGAGAGATATCCACGACGAACTCTAATAAGGAAGAAGAAGGACAATGAGAAACATGTTGGGACTGGTTTCAGCCTCCTCCTGCACCACTGCTGAGAATAAGTTGATTGTAAAGAGTGAAAGCTTAAGGAAAACGCATGGTAAAAACAATTGTATGCTGGCACTGACAATAATCATGTGCTTCATGAGTGTGGTAGCACCAATAACAACCGCCTTAGTATTATGGAATGTGGAATCAATACATCCATTGGGAACGTTTTTACCAATAGTTAATATATCCACTACTGAAAGCCTGGTGCAGGTGATTACTTATACCTTGTCCCCAATGGAAGAAAGACACAGGGATGGGTAGGGGAACAATACGCTGTTATTGATTATGAATATGACACATGCAATTCTAAAGAAAACAAATTGCTGGGTATGTGCCCATTTACCGCAGCATTCTGGGAAAGGAATAGGTTGGTATGTACAGCCATTACCATTAAGTTCTGCATGTAGTGCATCTTTGAGTGCAATGTTCTATGGAAAATGGAGTAAGAGTGGTACGGGTCAATTAGACAGAACACACATGAATGAGTTTGAGGAAATAATTATGACGCCTGTGGGTTGTTCCATATTCCATAAAGCACAAGTGATGACCCCAGAACCTATGAGGAAAAGTAGGCGAAAAATAACATGACAAAATAGACAAGATAGATTGTCCCCACCAGTTAAAACATCTGTGATGACGTTTCATGTAAGAACAGACGGGAACAAAGATGCAGTTCCCCCTTTTTACACCATGAATTATAACCTGAGAACTGTCCCTTTTTGTCTAAAAAAGAAAGGCTCCTATTCAGTCGGAACATATACTGGATGCATGAATACAGTGGCATTAAAATGGGAAATAGAACCAGTATATGTGGGAGATCCAGTTTATTATATATGTGGAGAGAAGGCATATCCTTGGTTGCCCAGAAACTGGGGAGGTACATGTTACCTAGGTCTACTGTTCCCAGGAGTGTTCCTCTTAGAAACAGCAGACATGGCCAGTCTATCCAGATCTAGAACCCAAAGGAGTAGCAAAGATGTTTTGATAGCGACTGACGTAGCAAAATCATTTATTCCATTCTTGTCCCAGATAGTGAACTCCTATAACATAAGGCAGCTGTCCAGAATACTGAAAGATGCTATAAACACAATGTCAGATATACTAGATATACTATTCAACATGCCGTTGGAAGAAAATGGAATTAGGTTAATGATGCTGCAAAATAGAATGGCGCTCGATGTAATCCTGGTTGATCATAGGGGAATTTGCAAGGTTGTGGGATCAGCGTGCTGCGTATTCGTAGATGACTACTCCCCTACGATTTTTGAAGCAATAAAGAAAATGCATGTCCTAAGCTCCGAACTCCCTACTGGAGAAGGGGGCTGGGGAATAGAGTCCTGGTTTTGGGGAATACTGCGTTCTTGGGGATGGAATTTGATCTCGATATTAGTAGTGGTGTTTGGAATATTCATAACGTGCTGTTGTTGCATACACTGCCTACCGTTAGTTTGCACTGAGGTAACTGAGGGATGTACGAATTAATGAAGATGGTCATGCTTATAGTAGCATGCAAAACTCAGACATAAGTGCTTTAGACTTGTCGTCATCAGAGGAGGATACAATAAATGAATGAGACGTTTGTTATACGGCCAAAGGAGGGTTTGTCAGTCTAGAAAAATGGATACCTCTCATGATTGACGGCAAACGTATTTTGGTGGCCATGGGCCAACTGTCTCATGCACAATACGATAGAAGTACAGGTTTCTGAGTTTACCAATGAACGGCCATTTTGATGTAACAAGGATCGCCATTTTGTGTTCTAACAATTGCTCATTGCTTTCTGTTCTTATTGCTTCACAGCACATTTTCTGCTTACACTGCTCAACTGTTAATATTGTTGTCTGAATGTGAAAGGACAAGGCTCCAGGGCCGTGAGGCTAATAAGAGTTTGTTGAAACACAACATAGGCAGTGCCGGGAAGGAATCCCTCCCTCCCGAATGTAGCCTTGAAGCAGAGCCAAAGGGCATTTAATCATTTCACAGCTGCCAGCCAGTCTTGTTATATGGTAGAATATTTTAGAATAAAGCAGCTAAAGGCTTGAATTATGCTCTTCTTACGGCCCCCCTTACTGAGTCCTGTAAAGCGTATCGGCTCCCAGGACACGAATAGCACCTCATAGATAGCAAGGTCTGGAATGTGACACTTCCCCCGTATGTAGCTCGCTTCCAAGAACAGAAACACTGTGTTCTGTTCAGCAACTAAAAGATGCCTCCGCACTTACAAAATTGCATATTGTTATTGGAATAGATATTTGAAGGTGTCATAAGTCTCATCATCACACCAAGTTCAAAGATACCCAATAAAGGGGGGTGTTAAACATGTCATAGCTGATTGTATGATATGCATTTTGTATATATGTAACTGATGCACGTAATTCACTCTCTTGCAGCCCTCGAGGTCTAGAGATACACGTCGCAGGGCGTGAGACCGAGTTGGCCAACTGAGACTTTTTGCCTTGCAATAAACCCTAGCTTTGGGAATACAACCCTGTGTCTGGCATATCTATCATGTGTGGTGACTTGCCTTGTTTCCATAGACGTGAGGGACCCCTAGGGGCCCCTTTCACCTCTCCTAGGTCATCATCTTCATCAGTATCCTCGTATACCAGAAAAATAAGAGGGAGTAATTATCGACAACCCCAGGTGATGGGCCAATATGGACAGAAACAATCTCCTGTTTTGATTTCTGTGCTTGTCACAGGGTCATTAAAGTGTACAATGCACATCATTCATAGATGTACCAGAACCATTCCTTCCAGAAGATAGGAGGAGATCATGAAATCACCACACTTTGCTCATTCATGGTAGATGGGTTTCCTATTAGCTGCTACATACTCCACATTACCTGTATTAGACCCTCCCCCACTACCGTGAGGTAAGGACTGGGTAATCCTAGTAATCCTAGAAAGGGTCCCAATATCTGCTTCAAATGCTTGAGCAACAGTCTCCATTTGTTTCCAAAAAACCTCTCAACAGTCTCATAAAATGATAAATTCATGAAATTGATCACCCTCATCCTCCACTTTGTTGTTGGAGGATGAGGGCTGCTAGAGTGGAAAGTCTGCAGTGATTGGTGGAGGAGGTGTATCTGACTCAGAGGACTATTGGACTTGTAGTCTATTGAATTGATGAGGATTTTGCACGTTTTGTCTTTCTTACTGCTTGGAATTTGTTAAAAATAGAGTGATGCACAATATGAAGCCTCCATCCCATGTCATAGAATGATGCAGCTCTAGGTAGGGAAGAGTTTCCTAATGTTACAGTGTCGTAATCCCAATGTTTAGCCAATTTAAGAAGCAGAAATCAACATGACTGTGATGGATTTTGGACAGTCTTCCTGATATCAAAAGAGTGTATTAGGGGATGCTCAAAACGCTGCTGATTACCATGAAGCCATGAATGAAGCAAGAGCAGCCAAAACACTGGGCCAATCATTAACTTCAAGTGCAAGCCTTCTCATGCTTTCAGAGTTGTCTCTCAGACATTTGCCACACTAGCACTCATCCAGATGTGCTGGCCCTGTTTAAAAGGTTTCATGTTTGTCAACTAGCACTGGTACACCTACAGGATGGTGTAAGGAGAAATATGTTGTGGTTGCATGTCCTTGTCTATAAAGACAGACAGCAGAGCTACCTGTCTATTAATTGTTCTGTTCCCCATGACTTCCCGGCCAAGAACCTACAGTTTCAACCCAGTACTGAAAGAAAATGGTACAAGAACAGTGACAAATGAAATTGAAGTCACCGTTGTGATGTTTGCTTTTTGAGTTGATAGTGTATCCAGCAGGCCCACTGTGGTACAGTAGGCGAACCAGCACTTCATGATTTGGCCGCAACCATATTCTTTTAATTCTACTTATCCCACTGTAATTATGGCCTACAGCTGGAGGCAATGCATGATGTTTATATTTTAGACAATTATGGCAGTGCTTTGTGGCATTTTAGAATATAAATGTCCCATCAAAGGGATCTTTAGCGCTACAGACTTTTTTTGTTTACATCTCTGTTTTTTATATGCATATATGCGATGTTATGTGTGATGAAGCCCAGCAATGCCAATGCTGATTGGGCTGTCTTTGTGACATGATTATTAAAAGATTGTAGTGTTTTGCCTATATTATGGTCAAAGCGGTTGCATCAGTGTGGCCTGTATACATGCCCAGATGTAGAAGTTCTAAAACATTATTATATATCATGTAACTGTTTTTAATTGCTTTACTAATACCTTATAATGCACAATACACAATAGATGGATTGCAATGATTAAAACTCATGTTTTGGGTGATTGAGTAATTACTTATGATTGTACTCTTAAATGCATGTGGGAATCTCACCAACCCTGCATTGACTAATATCTATCATATGAATAGCTTGATGGAATGATTCAACAAAAAACTGAAGGAACAACTAAAGAAACTGACCCTGTCTCAAGCGAGGACAACATTTTGTAATGTTCACCTGAAATTTGATTTCAGGAAAGTATGGGATCCAAACATTCAAAGGTCAGAGTGTCAATCACAATATAAAGGACATTTAGGAGAAAGGTAGATGTCACCGGGATACACATGTACAACCAGACAGCAGCCCTGACCACATGAAAATGCCAATCTAAAAGTGGATTCTGGGATGTACCGGTCTAACGGTCTATCTACGTTATTTATCCAGTCTCCCCTCTATATCGAATCACCACCTTTACGATTTCAGCTGCTAGCCTGTTCAATGTACACCTTTTTTTTGCTCCCACTCCCTCATCCTTCCCATGTCCTTCACCAACTGGTTTCACCCCACCCCAACCGCTGCCACCTATTTTCTATTGTATTTCTATTGTTGTGTGTCACAGTTTAAAACAAACTTTTGACACAAAACAAAAACATCATTGCCAAATTCAATACATTCAACTATTATAATTTTCTTTAAAAGTGCTTAGCAGCACTGCATATGGAAGTTTCACTAGCATTTAGAATGCAATGCCAGAATCCCTCTGACATTGCCTGTGCATTCCAAACACATGTTTCAAATAATTGAAAATGAAGATCACATAAAGAATTAGATTCAATAAAGGGATGTTTTAAGTTTTCTACTGCAGACTTTTTGGGGACTTTACCTTTAACACCCAAAACATGTCTGTTGAAATAAAGATTCATATTCCTGTTTAAAAAAATAATTCAAATACACACGTGACAGATGTTTCATTCAATAGGGGGAAATCACATTAAAAGGTTTAATATCCCAATTAAAGTGCTCAAAAAGTTGATATTTCATCAGTAATTCTCTGTTATTAATCCAGTCGGTTTCCAGAACGTTCTTCTTTGTTTTGCCTGGAAGAATCCATAATTCCTCTTCTGTTGCGTTAGCACCCATTAGTACAGAGTCAAAACTAACTTTGCATTGCTGCAGCGCCTTAAACGAATATCAGGTCCGTTGTTCCCCGGGCCCACCAAAAAAAACAATCTGAAGGAAGAGACAACACCTTTCTATATAATTGCAATAACCTCCAGCTAATACGAACCTGGAGAGAGATTAGACCGAATTTGTGACAAATACTTGCTAACGGAACACCTTGGGGCTAAGGCCAGAGTTTTCCTTCATTAAATGGCTTCCAGCTTATGCAAATCCAAACTTTGTTCCGTTGTCTCTGACACATATAATAGTTACGATAACATTTTTTGCTGATAGAACCCTAACGCCAGCATAAGCGAAAAACTTGCAAACTTTTTGTCAAACTGCCGCCGTTGAACTGCTGCAGCTGAAAATAAGTCTCTAGCAGAATTATTAAGAACCTACTTCACTTTAGTGGAGTAGATCGTAATCCCCAGATATCTAATATTTTTTACAATCTCTAATGTATTATTGTTTATATGCCACCGAATAGTGTTTCTGATTGAGATTGTCCTTGGTGGATTGATAACTAGAACTTTAGTTTTTGTGGGATTCGGCCTTAAATCAAGGGCAGTCAAATAACCATGTAAGGCCATCAGCAATTTTACAAAACTATTGTAAGGTCACATAAGACAATATTGTCTGCATACACCAAATGTTGCAAATGTATTACACTTATTTTCGGGGGGGGGGAGAGGCTTGGCCAATACTTTCGTCAATGGCAAAACCAAATCGTTTATGTATATATTAAAGAAAAAGGGGGCCAAAACACAACACTGTAGGAGGCCACGGCGAGTATCAATCCATCTTTTGAAGGTGCCTTGCTGATCAATTCTCACCTTCGCCCTAGTTTCAGCAAGGAGGGGTTCTAAGATACGTACTGAGGGTGGGGGCAACCCATTAATAACGCAGTCAAATGCCTGTGAAATATCGAGAAACGCCAAGTAGATATATTTTTATTCAACTTGACTTGCTTGGCCAGAAGTCCCTACTCCGCTTTTAAAGTCCGACCTGTAAGCATCTAAACAGCCTGCGTTAATGGCCCAACCCTGGAGCTCTTTCAAGATTAAACTAGCAAAGGTTTTATTGGAAGAGTTCAGGAATGATATAGTTCAATAATTAGTTGGCTAAAACCGGTAACCACGCTTGTAGATTAATATAATAACTGTGCCTTTCCAGGAGGGTGGAATATCTGGTGTTTCTAGAATATTTGTAAATAAACCCAGTAGCACTTTCGGCCACATAAACAGTTCAGGTTTCAGCGTTGCGTTAGATAGGTCCTGGTGCATTAGATGTCTTGTCTTTTAGGATAGTATTATAGATGGTCTCTTCATCCAAGGCTATACACTGCGTCCAGAATGCATCTAATCTACAGGAAAGAATCTCAATCAAACCACATGATTATAAGGTAGCAACATTATCTTCCCACAGTTCAGCTGGAATTAGTTGTGCCCATAGAGAATCTTGGGTATCTATAGATTTTAAAAGCTCCCAAAAGGCACTAACATCTCTAAGTTCCAGGCTTTGTAGCACATTCCCAGCATCTCTAAGGGCCATCATCTGCCTATGTGATCGCAGCCAGTTTGCATATGCTCGTTTCAATTGGCTGATCAAGACAAATGAAGACGAGCCTTTCTTTCTCAGTTTCCTAATATTTCTTCTTTATGCATTTATTTATTTATTTTTTCATTAATAGTGCACAAACAACCCAAAGGCATTGCAGAGTTGTTGCAGGTACCAGTTGCATGCAATGAGCCGGAAAAGGCCATCTGAAGGGCAGCACATTGATTACTTGCTCCAACAGTAAACACACTCAAGGTGAGCAACCAGGTTTTGAGAGATTTCCTGAATTCCCAGTACAGTGGTTCTGCTCTCAGGATGGGGGGCAAGGAGTCCACTGCTTGGCTGCGATGTAAGGGAAGCTCGAGACTCTGGCTTTAGCTCGTCTGACTTTAGGCTGGATGAGGCGGTGGAACTAGGGGATTCTAGTGGGTCTGGATGACTGAGCTCTGGAGATTTTCTGAGAAAGGCATGGGGGCAGAGTCAGAGTGGCACATTTGGGATTAATATGACAATAGAAGGTAACTGCACACATTAAAACCTCAAAAATGTTACTTACAAAAGAATCCAAGTCAGCAATATGTTGATTAAAATATATGTTAAACAGCAGGCAAATGTGAGGATTGCTAGAGTGCTCGTCCCACCATTGTAATTTTACTAGTAATATGTATTTTCTATTGGTATTTATTTTCTGCATAGAAATACCCAAGTCCGATTTTATTGTACATAAAAGTCTGCCCCAAGGTCTACCCCATTCACCCCGACCAGCTGCATCATAACATATATTAAAACAATCAAGTATAGGGCAATCCAAAAATCCAGTTTCTTGAAAACACATAATGGCATAGTTTACAAACAGATCATGTTGATGGGATAAATGTGAATAGCCACGCATAGTCCATGAGGCCAAAGATAACATATTGCTTCATTTAGGCGTCTGAACTATAGATGGACCTCCATGAAGAGCATTCAAAATGGGGGCCCATTCATAGTCAACTCTTCTATTAATATAATTTACCAAAGAGTTTACCACAGTCCAGCAACTGTCAACCCCTGAATTTACATTTATAATTAGAGGTTCAAGCAGAGCAACGTCTCGAGCTGCCGAACACGACCTGGAAAATGTATCATACACAGGTCACTCATTCCTGCTGTAAGGGTGCAGAAGTATGAGACCGACTCAACGGTGGCATAGTGGTTCCTATACATTTTTATTTGTTTTAAAAGAAAGGGTAAAAGATTACCTATCCCTAATGCTAAGAGGCGATTCCCTGAGGAGATTGTCATCATGTTCAAAAATCAAAAATGTCCACCATCATGTCAAATCCTATTTCCTTTGCGTAGACTTATAAACAACTCAGGATAAAGTCTCTGCTAGGTCTAGAAGAATGGCTCTCTTCTTCTGGACAGAGGATTCAAGGGTTTCTTGAAAATGTACCAGGCAGGATGTCTCCCTTCACCTGGTGCCTCTTAAGGTTTCCAATGTCTGGGGGAATATCTTCCTTCCCGTCTCTCAATGTCTCACAGGCCCAGGAGAAATGACTCCCTTCCCCTGATTACTTGCTTCTAAAGCCCAGTAGGAAATGACTCCCTTTCCTCTGGCTTCTTTCTCAGTGTCCCACAACACCAGGGAGGATGACTCACTTCTCCAGATTACTTTTCATTTCAATGCCAGGATGAAGTGACTCCCTTTCACCTTGCTTCTTTTTCAGGCTTATTTAACGTGTGGGCCCCAAACCCCTGATAGCAGGCCTGGTTCTCTCCCTTCACAGGTAATGCTACGAAGAAGATGGATGCCTCTGCTCTTGCTTCAGGAGATACATTGTTCAGTATCCTGCCAAGTTTCTGTGTGGTTTCTTTCCTTCCCCTGCTGTTTGCACAATAGATCTGGTTCATTATACTGCTTGCAACCTTCTTCTTAGCTCCCCTTCACCTGTTTGGCAACCTGCATACTTTTTGCATTGGTCTGCCCGGTTTCCCACCTATTCCAGGTGTCTGCTGTTCAGCGGGGGCTTTTTCCTGGTTTCGTAGACATCTCATTGGGTGAGGCGGCTCCACACCTTCTCTTTTCTTCTGGGTGGCACGGCTCCCATCCCATACTCTTACCAGGCTTCAAGGACTGAAAAAGCTCCACTCCGCCAGCTCGGTGCGGGGTTTTGCCAGTCTGTGTCAGATGCAGAGCGTCCTGCTCCCGGCTCTGCATCCTGGTCTGCTCATATCCTTCTCATCTCGCTCGGCTTCTCACGGTTCCTCTGGGAAGATCTTGACAACATGTTTTGTCCTTCTTACCTTTTTATACCATGTAGACCTGTACATTATCCATATTGACCAGTGTGCTCATGGTGGTTCCGTGGGTTGCTCTTTAGCGCTTTGCACCTCTACTTCATCTCAGTATGCATTTTGTTTTTCTCCACTGGCTTATTGGAGTTCTTCTTCGTCCCAGTGTTGTTATAGGATTCACATGTGTAGTCCCTACTCTTCATCTAAGTATAGGGTAGTGAGGTGGAGTGGTCTACCTCACACATATAGATGGATGTATGTGTGACTAGGTTACCCTGCATAGGGTAAGAGGGTGAGGGAGGTTGTAAAGGGGTTGGTGGATACCACATTCTCCCTACCATGTCATCCCTCGTCTCATAAGGAGTTTCCCTCCCCATGTATTCCTCCAGTTGGGGGTGAAGGGACAACATCAAAGGATTATTCACAGTTCTCAGGGATTCCTTTGTTGTAATTAGCCCAAGACTCGGAATTTCAAATGGAAGTGATAGGACATACTGCCTAATTAAAAGACTTTTCTCATTATCCTTAAAAAGACGCTCTAAATATAACATGTTGATATCAGGAAGTAATGTCAGATTAAAGCAAGAATCTGCCGGCTTAACCTGACGTGTGAGGTTTACTGGACCAAAGGAGGATAGAACCCTGCATATTAAAACTATCCTTTAGTAGCCTTTGGCAAGGCACTTCATTAAAAAGCAGTGATGATGTATTAGCCACTTTGTTCCTCCTGTCTTCCAACGTCAAAAATAAATGGACAGAGCTGTTGTGGATCGCGTCTTTCTTGGCCAGCAGGCATGAAGGATAGAACGGTAGTAACTAAATAGGGATCCACCTTACTTCCCGATTCATTTGAAAGCACATTTACGCAAACTGGTATATCCTTTACCAATGGACATAGGGAGGCTTCAATTGACCACACAGTTCCTTATTCTTAAGGACACTCTGTAACAGAATTCATTGTCATCATACTCAAATTCAATAGGGTTTTGTCCTCTTGGCCTGGATTTAGGAAGTGTGTTATCACAATCTTCCTACATGCTGGCAGTACATGTTTTATTTTTACAAATAGCCTTCAAGGATTTAAGAGGAAGAAGTGAATTATTCAACATCACATCTTCACATACACTGTCCACCATCTTGATGCCAACAACTGTACCATTTCTTGATGCTAACAAAAGCAACCCAATAGAACGTTCATCCATATTACAATCACTAAGCCATGCTTTCACTTTGTGAAGGAACTTATGTTACCCTTTATTTTGATTCTTAGACAGGTTGTTACAGATTTTGACTTCTTATTCTTTTTTGGTACACTAACCAAACACACATTTTGCAAAGAACCAGACACAATTCCATCTAGAGCTTGCACTTCCCTTAAAGACTTTTGTGACAGGGACTCCATTGGAGGCGTAAAACATCTTGCCATAGACTCCTTCCAATCCAGTTCTTTGGAGTGTTGAACAGCAGAAGCCTCTAAACGAGACTAGTCCAAAGTTACTACTGGCACTTCTGGAGGAAAAAAGGAGGAACAAAATGAGCAGTGGGAGCAGGCCTAAGGCCTACCTCAGGGACTCTAGACCTGTAACAGCAACAATTACTGCCCACATTTGTCATGCCACGGGCCTGTCGCCACCGTGGCCTGCAATAACTTACTTGAAGGCATTGCCCGTGTTGGCGGTTGTGGAATGGAGGGGATGGTGGACGAGGCAAAGGCAGAGGGCTCTGGCCCAGACCCAAGGAAGTGACAGGCATCCTCACTGTGATCATGTTATGGGCGCTGCTATGTCCCTGTTCAGCACGCATGCATGGGGCCAAGACACTGCTTCCTTACACTTGATCTCCACGCATAGCGTCACTCACTGCCATGGCACCAAATTCTGCTGTAATGAACTCACTGCAGTAGCAGCAGGCTATTTAAACCATGCACAATTCGGAACGGACGCGTCTCAATGTGCTCCGTATGTTTGCTTCAACTCTTAGCTGTTGTGCTGCTGTGCTTCAGTTCCTCTTTGCTTGCCAACCTGCACTTTTCCTCGTTCTATGGTGCAATCCTGCTCTGGTTTAGTTTTCTGTTCTTTCTTTATGCATTTCTCTACAGAGTTTGGCTGCCTTCCGCCTGCCCTGCCTTGTAATTACCAGCCCGGGGTCCACCTTCTTCTTCGTCTGGCCTTCATCTACTGCGCCCTGGTCTTCGCCGTAGGTACAAGTGTTTTGTTACCTGCTTTGAAATCAGCTTTCCCAGCAAGTGCCTTGTGCTGTCCCTACGCCATGTCAATCTGGGAAAGCTGTCTCGTGGCATGGAGAGTCAGCCTTCGGGTACCTATTCTCTTTTCCCAAGGCCATGCTAGCCACTTGATGAAACTCTGAAGAATAAAGGAAGGTCCAGGAGAGAAGCATCATGACTGCAGACTCAACTACAACATGCTAAGGTACTTCACAACATTTCCAGAAGTTGCAATAAACCCCTCCAAGCAACACCTTTTTCCAAATAGGTCTTTCAAAATGTACCAAAACACCTGGATCTCAGAATCGAGTGTATCATAGCATTTGTCAATAGCATTTAAGATGTGAGAAAGCACTGGGAAGGAAAAGGCACCCAAAGCCTGTTCAGTAACATTAATAATCAATGTGTCTCTAATGCAGCCCATTCAGGTGATGATCCAGGTCATCTCATATGTCCCCTTCCCATATTTCTAATAGCCAAACCAATGACTCGATTGTCCCTAATCATACGGTGGATGAAACTATTATATACTGGAACATTGCAGGAGCTAAGGCTAAACTAATGATAATAACATCAAACAAGCATTGAACAAGTCCACTATTCACATTATATATATAATATTCCTTCAGATAGTAATCCTATGGATACCATCACCACAAACTTGAAATGTGTGATTGATACTTTTTCTAACAGATCATCTGACGTGGAACTAATGATTGTATGTGGTGAGGATCTTAAACTAAGGTTAGGTAATGGCCCAACGGAAGGTCGTTTTGACTTAGAGGAAGATGAGTTACTGGATGGATTTGGTAATGGTTGATGGAAACTGGTCTGAGAACTGCAAATGGTAGATTCCCGAATGATATTTTAGGTGTGTTTACTTTTAGGAGCACGAAGGGAAGCTCAGCGATCGATTACTTTCTTGTCACTACCAATATGTGGAGTATGGTTACGAATGTTAATTTAGATCTGCTCAGTGATCATTATGGCCTCATCTTGGTTTTGAAGTGTGGAGGTTTGGAAGCAATGGGGAATACATTTGAACATCTGACAGAGATTTCCTATCAGGGAAATACTACAAAAAGTCTTAGATGGGAAGAACCTATCAAACTAATACAAGGGCAAAGGATCATGAGAGAAAAATTGTATATATTTTAAAATTACTATATCCTGATAACAATCCGTCAGTGATAGTATAGATTTTTATGAGACTAATGGGGGGGTGGGTTGGGGGAGATTCAAGACAGCTCCATGAGCATATGGCCAAATAAGCAAAGGAAAGGTCCCAAGGTTGGTTGGTTCAAAAAGGATTGTAGTGTGGCAAAGAACCAATTGATACACCTACTAAAAAAGAAACAGACCACCAAGAGGGAGATTGTTCAGGCCAGGGTACATCATAAATGTCAGATTAGAAAAAGGAAATTAACCATAGGTTGCCAGGCTTGAGATGAATAAGAGACAGTGAGTAAAGTAATTTTTTTGATTTTTTTTTTGGGAAAGCAATAAATAATACGCTGATCTACAAAAAGCAGTTGACCAGGCTGGAGTCTAGTATTCCAGACAATAGATGGGTAGAGCACTTTAGAAATGTTTTTAATGCCCAGATAGGGGTAGAGAATTATTGATCTGTCTTCACAACAAATATGGCCCAAGAGGAAACATATAATGTTGAAGTTAGATTCACGCATAATGAAGTGATCAAGGCTACAAAATGTAACAGAGCACCATGTTCGGATGGAGTTCTAGTTGAGTATTACCAAGATAGAATTGATGTCTGGAGCTGAATCCTGACGATCCTTTTTAATGCCATATTGGAATCCAAAATAACACCAAAAGGATGGCCAAGAGCCATCATCGTCCCTATTTTCAAAAAGAGATGTAGAAAATCCTCAATCATGCGTGCCAATCTCCTTACTACACATTAGCTTCAAATTGTTAAGGAATGTCTCAACAATTTGGAGGATTGTGTAACTGAACAATCCTGTCGCCCATTGAACTATGCTTTAGGGCTAAAATGGGTACCATGGAACAGGCTTTAAAGCTCTATCTGATAATTGCTCATTCCTTGTTCATTAAAAAATAACCCATTTACCTTGGTCTTATGGACGTGCTCATGTCCTGTAACTGCCGGCCTACTATTTTAGATATTCTAAAGATTATACATAGTTACAATGAGGCATATATCAAATCAGGTAGCTGGGGCCATTGGACCCTTTGGTTGGCGATTGGCAGAGGTGTGTTCTGGTGCCTCTGTTGTTTTCCCTGTATATCAACAACTTAGCAGAAAAGCTGGGTGAGTGTAAGCAGATGTCCCCGTCCTGCCTCACTTCCTGCCTGTCTGCCTGTCTTCCTCCAAGGCTCTTCTCATCTCCCAACTGCTGCCCTTGTCCCGTGGATTTATTCAAATTATGCTTTGTGCAACAGTCCATTGTGCACAAAGCAGAGCAAGGAGTAATATACAGATGTGTGTGCATGGTAGCTCAGTCAGGGGGAGGAGATAAGCTAGAAGGACAGAACAGGAAGGGGTTTTTGGGCAAGTTGAAGGCTGAGTCAGTGAGTGGATAGAAAGGAACCAGGAGGTCTCCCCAGTTTAGGAAGATTAAGAAGTCCTCTGAGGGAGAAGAGGAGTGTGTAATGAAAGAGGCAGGGACTCCAGCGGTATCCCCCAGATTGGGGCAAGGCCAGAAGGCCCGATGTTCGAAAGACACAGCAATAGAAGTTTATGCCAGACAAAGATATTCATGGGAGGCAAACATTGGAAAAGGGCAATTAGGATGTGGGAGGTTTTGTCTTTTGGGGCAAATTCTGGATTTGGCAGTATTTTCTTACTGTGGTATTTTGGTGGTATTTTGTCAGTAAACTGGCCTTACCATTCGAGATAGTTCAGTATTATCATATTTTGGTGATAATATAGTTTATATTTGTGGTAATTTCTAGTGGTATCTTATTTTTGTGCTATAGTGATGAGCATGTCCTTTATACTACCCCCCTAATACTACAAACTTCTCTTGCCATAATTGGGAAAACTCTTACTGACTATGAAGAATCCCTGGACCGAGCACACCTTCAGGGAAACCATTGAGTTTATTCAGAATGAAACTTATTGCATGCATCTCATGTTACTGACTTATTTACATCCAGTAACCTATGTGCCTTAGATGACACCACTTTTTCTTCAGCATGCAGAGAAAGCCCATTCACACACCCTCTATCTGTCTCATCTGTATGTATTTACACTTTTCCTAACATTGTCCCAGATGGTAAATGAGGTAGCATATTTTTTTACCACAGTGGTATGACACTTGGATCACCCACTCACTATTTCCCCTAACACAGCTATCGTCAGAGGCAAAAATAAAATACTAAAAAAAAGCAACACCCTTGTTCTGTTTTTTTTTATGCTATTATGGTTTGATTACTACTATTATGTTGCACTAATAGAAAGATAAAACAATACATCACATAATCTCAGAGTTGCGTGTTCTTAGCAACAGCGAGCCAGCTCTGAATCTCTGAGAGATAAAAAGACAACAACACATGGCAACATGGAAGAACTAAAAAAAGTGTATGCAATTTTTCTGAAACAAATGCAGCAGGAAAGAGATCAAAATAAAACACATCGCAAAATGAACTTAGTGTGCATCACTTTCTTACCCAGTGCACAAATGCAGATAGAAACATGACACATTTCTTTTAAACCTAACTCACTACACTGCCAATAAGTACATCGTCTTTCATTCATTTTGTTTTACGCACACCTCAATTATGACCCAACTCACCAAAATGTGCAAAGTCTGAATCTCTTGCTGCCGGAGCTTTATCTATGCAAACCTCCCTCACAAAGCCCCCAGGTGCAGCCTTCGGAATTCCTTCTACTTCGATGCCAGCAGCCCGACAACCCTTCTGCATGGCCTGCCAGCTGTCTTCAAAAGTCAATTCACGGAGCCTACGTCCAGAGAGGAACCGACAGTTTTTGAATATCTGGAACCACTGACTATACCCCCCAGTCCAGCTGATTAAATTACCTCTCCCTGTCTGTCAAAATTACAGCCTTCTCTGACATCAGCTCTTCCACCTCTTGATTTCTACCAATCATATTACAAGGGTTTTCATGTGACAAGTTATTTCCTGCGAGGACAATGGAAGTTCTCAGCCTGCACAAAAACACTAAAAAAAAAACTTGCACAAAACAAACAGCCCTTCTGTTTTTTTTTCTTCTATTGTGCATCTCCCCATGGAAAAACACAAAATGAAACCGCCACATTTGCTTCCCTTGGAATCTGTACACATGTGCTGTTGTTCACACTAATATTTCATGCATGAATATATCCTTAAAAGGACCAGACTCCTTGCTCTGTACCACAGTGCTTGCCGTCTGACCACCCCTGTATGATCACTCCAATTTTGCAGGCACTGCCTATCATAGTGAGGGTGATCGTAGATGTTCCTAAAGGGTTTTCTGATTACTAATTGCAATGATCCAATAATACCACCATCGGAATTTGATCAGTGGAATGGCAACTCCACAGTCAATTCATCCATGAACTTGCCAAATATACAAAATATACCTTTAGGTTCATGGAACATCTGTTTACTTTGCATAATTCCAGCATTTTCATTTGATGCAGATACCTAAGATACTGCTATGCCGATATATATATAACTTGCATTATACGGACCATTCCATTAAACAAATTATGCACATTGAAAAGACATATTTTCATAAAGCTGCATCACATGGCACTCTATTCCCATTAAAATGTTCTTGTACTGGACAAATAAAGTGATTTGGGTTGTGACATTGTGTACATGATGATGATAAATACACACTACAAAAGAGTATCTACAACAAACCTCTTTATTTAAGAAATAACATCATTCCTATACAATTACCTAAAAGGCATACAACGCATCCATATTACATTTCTATTTAAATAAAGAATAGAAAAGGGAATATGTTTTTTACAGCATAAAAGAAAAAAAAGAACATCATATAAATTGTCTTCGAATGTAATTTCACTTCCCTGAGTCTGTGCTGATACCGGAATTGTGTTTCAAGAAGTTTTTTCCTTGAAATCAATCTATTTTTCTTATTCCATTAATACGCCTGTGAGAGAGAGCATTTGTCGCCGGTGCTGCAGCTCTTCGGTTCTGCCATATCATCCATGCCAGACAGCATCACATGCGCATCAGACGCCTATTATCAATGCACGATATTGAGGAATTCATCATCATGCACATGGCTGCTATTGCAGACGTCCCATCAAAGGTCTAGCATGGCGCTGCAGATCTGTGTTTTTTTCAGTTGCTTCTGTCCCCGGGATGGGATTTGAAATCCAAGAGGGGGCTTTAGAAATGCCTGATGAACAGAGCGACTCACACCTCCTTACTGTAGAGGAGGAGGCCCATTAGTGAGGCGACATCCGCGGCAGCTGAGGGAAAGTCTTCACGACTTCAACAATGGAGGATTTTGGATCAATTCGCTCCCGTGATCATTGTCTTGTGAACACAATCTAGTGAGGGAAGGAGTTTTTTTTTATCCCAAATACAAACAACCTGAGTGTCCCCTATTTCGATTCTACGCTTTCCATTCAGTGGATCCCCAAAGCCTTTTATTGCAATTGTCCTATAATTGATCTGGCCCGCGCAAGTGCTGCGTCAGAAACACCACGGCGAGTGAGCGCCATTGTCGTTGCCACCGCAAAGTGGTGTGGCTACCCCAGGACAAAGGATGTCAATTTCAAGTAGGGGCAAAACTGGAAAGTGCTGACTCAGGGAATGACCCATAGTCAGTCAGCTAGTTGTCCTGCGCAACAGCTCTGTGTGCGGACATTTTTTGCGGCCAATTTACCTGGATTTGGGAGCAGACATTAAAGTTCTCAAACAGGTGCACTGTAAAAACATTGCTTAAGCGGGATTTCTGTCACTTTCTGTAGGATGACTGATGGCACACTAATATTATATTTGGTTTGTGAAGCGCACTGCGCAATTCTTGTTTTGTGTAACATTTTTACCGGTATGCTATCGAAGATGTTGGAAGCACAATAATTGACAGCTTTTTGCGGATTGCGTTTTTCTAAGCTTGGCTCATCGATATTCTTAATTTTCCAAACAATATCTTTTTCATCTTGAAATGGATTCAGAATCTGCAAAAAAAAGTGTTTTTTTCTGCACCCCTCTAACCCGCACACCCCCCACACCGCAAAGCTGTTAATGAAAACAAAGCTTTTAAGTTCAAATGTAATACTTTAATGTAATGATCTGCTTTCAATACATTTGCTTCACGTTTAGGTCTGTCAAAATATTATGACGTTTAATCAAAGTGCATTTCTCACACAATTTCAAGTAAGCTGGAATGTTAATTAACCTCTCCATGCTAAAACAGTTCCAGTCAGGAAGGCAATTATAAAGGGCGGCCACTACCAAGCAGGATTGTTTTGGGGTTTTGACAAGATGCCAAGGTACGCCCACAAGATGGCCACCATCCGACTTCCCACAAGTACAGATCATGCGGAGATGAAAAGTGCCCCAGCCACAAGACAAGTTGGTGTATGAATGGCCATTGACTGGGATATGTGGGTGGAGCAGCACAGCAGTGGAATGATTGAGCTGACCATCCTGGATCACAAAATGGCAAGCACAATGCTGTGAGTGTGGTGGTTCCCGTGAAGCCAGGTAACAGGTACAGTGCTGTGTTTAAAGGGATTGCTGACTGCAGCTGGCACTTTGAAAGTGACTATTTCCATCATCTGCAGTGTTAGACCCTTTGAGAGAAAAGCAATTCTTCGAGCTGCCATTACATGACTGAATGAAAAGCCATTATGAGGCTATGCACAGGTTCCAGGGCCTTGTCATCTGCACATCGACTCTGATAATACCAATGAGGAAAGACTTGCAGGGTTCCAATACCGCACATATGAATAATGAGATTTACCAATTGGTACAGCAGATATTTAAGGAGCTATCTTGCTCCCATAAATGAGCAGACCAGATCCCCATGGCATGGGACAGTGTTAGGCAGAATCACATGCAGTACCCTTTGGGAACACTACACACAATTAAGAGTACAGGTGTAAGTACAATTTCACCTTTGGTACACGCCTGTACTACACAGTTATGTGGTAGCGGTGGCTGAGCAGCCAGACTTATCTCAAGAGGGAAGCGAGCAGTACAAGAGGTTTCACAAAGGACATGCAATTACAGTGGTCAAACACACACTTACTCAAGGTTTCTTGGTAAAAGAATATACATTTTGTTTACACAGTCAGTTGCAAAACATTCCACTAGTAAGAAGCAGCTCAATATCACACATTAGTACCCGGCGTGGGTGTGTCCACGGGACACACGTAACGAGATTGGCTTGTTTCCGAGCCATACCACAGTGTAATCCCGTAGACGCACCTACGTGCCTGCGTTTGTTCCCGGCGGGGGGACGTGGCAGCCCCTTAGCCAATGAAGAGGCCATCCCCGCTCCGAGTCTCGCCATGGCTGGACGCTGACTTCGTCCACTGCCAGGGACTCAGGTGTTTTTTTTTCCTCCACCCCCATCCCCTGCAAACTATCCCTCCCTGCCCTCCCAACCCTACTTACCTTCTTTTTTCTTCTTTTTTCTCCTTTTTTCTTCTTTTTTCTTCTTTTCTCGGGAGTGAATACACTGGTAACACTTCTGTTCCCAGCGCGTCCGCTCCCGACGGCTGCCATGGAAAGGGAAAACGGACTACATTTTCCTTTTCCCGTCGGCCATTTTATCTCATTGTTTTTTTTTTCTGTTCCAAAACGTGTTTCGGAACAGAAATAAATGCAATTAGTACCCCGGTCTAACGGGTTGGGGTACTAATGGCTATAAGCCCCTCGACAGCGAGCCAATACCGCCCGCGGTAATGCCCCCGGGCACTTGTTAACTAGGGGCCCCTGGGGAATACCTAAGTCGGTATTGGCCCACTGTCTCTTGGCTCATTGCCTCAATAATAACTACAATATTAAACCAATAAGTTTCTGAACAAGTTCGGCTCACCTGAAGTGGGAACAAAATGGAACTTCGGTAACTTTCAAAAGGGGTAGAAAGACAAAGGTTATACAAATCAAAGCACAATTACTCTCATAGGCAGGGCAAATAGTTTCAGTTCACTACAACAGGCAATTCAATTCAATAGGCCTGGGCCAAATTCAATGGTTCAGTGTCTTGGATAGGGTAGCACAGTTCTGGTGGAAAACAGTTAAGTCTTTGCCAATGTTCTTAGAAGTAGTTTGCCAGAAGAAAAGTTATATGTCGGTGAAGGGGAGAACAAGCCTCTAAAGTTGGGAAAGTTTCACAAACCTTCACCACGGCAGAAAGGATATCTTTAATGCACTTGCATAGTACCTTAGAATGAAGAAAAGCTGTAGCTGAGGCAGTTGTTCCTGACAGTTCCTGCAGATCTGCTGTTCCTGAGCTTCAGACGTGGGGACAAGAAGGAGGATGTTGGGAAGTTCCTGCACTGCCCAGGGAACAGGCCACAAGCTTGGCAAAACATTGGTTTAAGGTGTGAGTCCATTAAAGTCCACAAACTGGTATCCTTCTCACTGGCTATCTGGTTTTCAACAGCACTCTGAAGAAAATTCGACCAGTATAGAGACAGTGTTCAGGTGGCTTGCAAATTGGTTGTTCCCACCAGCTCAAGGGAAGAAGTCGTCCTAGAAGGGCTTCTCTGTCGAGTGAGTTTCAAGCAATTTGAACCTGCAGCAGGCCTTCACCGGTGGACCAGGAGTTGCAGCAGTGGTCTTCCTTCAGCTTGTCTTCAGTTCTTTCGTTTCAGTGGTCGACTCTGCTTTCCAAATCCCAGAGACTTGCTTTTAAACAGTTTTCTCCCATTCATTCCAGCCTAGCTGTCACTCACGCAGCAGGGTGGCTGTCCCTGCTGGACAGTCTGCCAGCAAATCATGCCAGAGTGCCTTCGGGTCTCCTAGTAGACTAAGCACAGGGAGTTTTGGGCACCTCCCTCACATCCTGTCCACCCCAGACACTCAGGCGCTAGAGGAGGTCTTCAGCACTGAAGCCCGCCAAAGGCCAAAGAACAAAGGGACCAAACCTGGTTTGGCGCACAGAGACAAACAATGGAAGGACCTTTCCTAAAAGAAACGGCGAAAAAAGTTGACCAGAGACTGTTTTTTCAGATTGGGCGCCATATTGGAAAACATGGCTGACCCGATTTACAGCTACCGGTGTTCGTGGTTGGGAAACATTATGGTAGTTTGTTCTATAACACTGCCACCAGCCATTTCAAGAGGAAGGGGTGACATTTGACTGTTACATGAGTGTTTAGACATAGGGGATGCTAGGCAACCCCTCCAGCACTCTATAGGAAGATAGTGTGTGCTAGGTCTGTAAATTTAAAAAGACTGGTAAAGTCAATTTAACTTTACATGCTCTGGGAGACAGTAGTCAGTCCCAGAGAAGGTATTTAAACCGGGGGGGGGGGATTCTGAAAGACACCCCTGTGCCACTGCACTGAAGGTGCTGTGTGACACACAAGAAAAAGATGATGCCTATGGAGTTGTTTAAAACTCCAAATCCAAAGAACACAAAAGTAAAACACACATCAAAATACATGAAAGAGTGGGAAAAAAGGGTCACACTCTTTCCAGGTAAAAATTAAAATCCTAGAAATCCAGCAAAGTTGGTGGGAGTCTCAAAAGGTAAGGGAAATTAGCACATTGGTGAGAATACTCCCTAAAACTCGTCCCCCCCAGATCGAGTGACAGGAGGATTTAATCCACTCCTTGATGAATCTCCTTACTCCAGTCGGTCAAACATCCTGGAGAGACCATATGCATTTTGGTGGTGATACCCAGACCTGTGATCAATGTAGGCTGATTGACCATCTCAGTAGTTTAGGGATTCCCCTTTCATTTGCATCAACCATCTCAAGGGTTGGTGGTCAGTCTGATTCACAAAAGTAGATCCATGCAAGTATGGTCTAAACTTCTTCAGGGACCACACAATCGCAAAACATTCTATTTCAATTGTTGCCCACCTTGTTTCAGGTTACATCAGCTTCCTGCTGATGAAGGAAATGGGGTGCTTTCTACCTTTCTCATCCAGTTGACTCAGAACTGCACCTATACATGTATTTGAAGCATCAGTTTACACAATGAAGGTTTGATTGTAGTCAGGAGTTCTTAGAACAGGAGCTTGACAAAGGGCTGTCTTAAGGCCTTCAAATGCTTGAGTGCACAGCTCATTCCACCTGAGCTTTTTAGGAAATTTAGGTGAGGAGATCACATTCAAGGGAGAAGCTATTGTCCCATAGTTCTCTATGGCGTTCGTATAGTAACCAGTGAGGCCTAAGAAGTCTCTCACTTTGGTTTGAGTAGTAGGGGTAGCCCAGTTTTGTACAGCCTGTAATTTGCTAGGCAATGGCCTGCTTTGACCTCCTCCTAACTCCAGTCCAAAGTAGACCACTTTACTCTGACCAATTTGACACTTGGTCAGCAGCCTGCAAAACATATCCTAATTGGTCAACATGTTCTTTCCAAGTAGGGCTGAACACTGCAATGTCATCCAAGTATAACATGCATACGTCCTCCATCCCATTCTGAACCTGGTTAACCATCCTTTGGAATGTTGCAGGTGCATTCTTTAGTCCAAGAGGCACTAAATTAAACTGGTAGAGGCCTGCTGGGGTTGAGAATGATGTTTTATCCTTGGCATGGTCTGTCAGTGCGTTTTGCCAATAGCCTGAAGTGAGATCAAATGTACTGAGGTACTTGGCTGAACCAAGTTTGTCCACCAGTTCATCTGTCCTTGGTAAAGGATGGGCATCAGTCTTTGTGACTGCATTAATAGCTCTCTATAGTCCACGCAGAATCTCAACTCCTTGGATCCTGCCTTTGGCACTAGTACAACTGGACTAGACCATGGACTTGTAGATGGCTCTATTACCCCGAGATCAAGCACCTTGTTGACCTCCTCCTTTATGTGGATTCATACATGATCTGACATCCTGTAACCTCTGCTTTTAACAGGTAAACAGTCACCAGTGAGAATATCATGCTGGCCCCAGGGGGCCAGGTGATAGTGAAAACAGGGAGCCAAACTGATTTAACAGAAATGTGCCCTCCTCCTGTTGTTCCAGTGTCAGATTAGAAAAAAGATTAACTCCTTCTATCTTCTCATCTAAAGGCTGACCTCTGAGTAGGTCAGGTAGAGGTTCGCTCTCTTCCTCCTCTTGAGCTGAAGCTAGAAACAAAGCTCCCACTTCTGGTCTTGAGACATAAGCTTTTAGACGGTCGGTGTGAAAGACTTGGGAATTAGGATTGCCTAAGTCCACCAGATAGATGACCTCTCCAAGTTTTCCCACAACCGTCAAGGGTCCTATCCATTTGTCCTTCAAGGCCCTCTGCCTTGTAGGTACAATAACTAAAACTTGCTGGTCTTGAGTAAACTCAATCATGTTGCCTTCTGGTCATACCAATGCTTTACCAGAGCCTGACCTGCTTTTAAGTTATATGATGCCTCTGCCATCATGTGTGACATTCTCCTCTGGTGACCTATCACATAGTCAGTGACTCTCACTGGCTTGGGGGAAGGAACACTCTCGACCCCTCCTTAATTAGGGCCAATGGACCTCTAACTGGATGGCCATAGAGAAGCTCAAAGGGACTAAATCCAACTCCCTCCTGAGGGACTTCTCTATAAGCAAATAGAAGCCATGGCAGTAGAAGGTCCCACTTTCTCCTAAGGGGTTCCTCTAAAGCACCTATCATGCCCTTCATTGTTCGGTTAAACCTCTCTACCACTCTAGTTTTCTGAGGATGCTAGGCAGTTGAGAACTTTTAAGTTACTCCACAGTTCTTCCACATGGCCTGCATGTAGTGGGACATAAAATTGGATTCCCTGTCAGAGATAACTCCCTTTGGAAAACCTACCCTGGTAAAAATACCAAGTAGGGCCTTTGAAACAGCCTGAGCTGTAACAGTCCTCATAAGTATTGCTTCAGGATATCTAGTAGCATGGTCTACTAGAACCAGGATAAACCTGTTGCCTGAATAAGTTGGAGGGTCGAAGGAACCAACAATGTCAATTCCTACCCTCTTAAAAGGGACTCCCACCACTGGGAGAGGCACCAAGGATGCCACAGTCTTGGCTCCACTCTTGCTAGATGTCTGATAAGTGTGACAGCTCCTACAGAATTTATCTACATCAGACCCCAACTTAGGCCAGTAGAAATACAGAGAAAGCCTTTCCTTAGTCTTCTTGAAACTCAAGTGACCAGCCACAGGAATCTCATGGGCTAACTGTAGGAACTGTTGTCTGCTTTCCAGAGGCACTACAAGTCTTCTGTATTCCCCTGAAATAGACTCAGTAGGTTCACTGTAGAAGAGGCCATTTCCCAGTATAACCTATGCTTCACTGGCTCTTGCCCTTCCAGCTGGGAAGCTGCCTGTTGGCAAATTCCTTCAAGAGTAGGACACTCTCTTTGACCTCTGCTGAAGTCTGCCCTACAGGGTCCTCCTTCTGCCAGTAAAGACTACAGCTCAGGATGGTCTGAAGGATCCAGATCTCCAACAGGAGCAAGGTCCTCTTCCAGCTCTGATTCCTCAGCAGCTGCTTCAACCACACTAGGTTGTTCCTCACACTCAGCCTCAGCTGGTGGAGGAGTCACAGGCGTGACTTTGGACAGTCCTCTCGGGATGTCCTCGTTGGAAGCACACGAGTGCTGGCTGACTTCTTCTTTTAGGCTTTAGGATTCCCTTTCTCCTCTTTCTTTGTAGAAATTGCAGTCAGTAAGTCCTGTGGATTGGGGGATATAGTTTCCTCTATAATTTCCCCTTCAGAGCCCCTTAAGGTACTCTCTCTGGCCTTCCTTGTTTGCTCCTGTTTCCTTTTGCTGGGAGGCCTGGGGTTGCATGATACAACTCCAAGAGTATTTAAGTCATTCCCCAGCAGGACTCTCCCAGGTACTTCACTCTGCACACTTGCAGGTATCCTGACAGTCATGTCATTGTCCTGGATGAGAGCTGGTAACTGTGGAAGCATTTGGACAAGGTCTCCAGCAAGCTTAGTGAGGTATTTGGGTGTCTTAGCAACATCCTCTACCTTGAAAAATTATTCATCCACTACAGGAATGCTGGATCCAGTGTCTCTGATGGCAGGGGTCTCCTGACCATCCACAAGAACACGGGGCCTCATTACGAGCTTGTTGGTAGCCGTGCCTGTATGGCAGGCACGGCTACTGCCAAGTTCTCTAACGGCCGTCACCCGCCAATGGGCAATTTCCGGCCCATTGCGAGTTGAATGGGCCAGTACTTGCCCATTCAGTGGTGGCGGTATGTCCATGCTCACGATCCCCATTCTGCCCGATAGGGCAGAGTGGGGATGAGGAGCATGGATGCACCGGCACTGTTGATAATGGTGCTGGTGCATCCGCGCATCTCCCTCGCGGGTGCCGCACAGCCCACCCGGTCAGACCTGGTAGGCTGTCAGGCACCCACGAGGGAAACTGAAGTATGGCGGTACGGTATGGTTGCCGGTGCCGTACCGGCACCGTTCATACTGTACCACCATACTTATAACGAGGCCCACTGTCTTTGTAATATTCTTTAGTATTGTCTGGAATGGAATTGTAGACATCTAAGTTCTGTTGTTCCCACAGACACAGGGACACTAAAAGAAAGATTGGCTGAGAATTTCATGGGTTCCTCAGCCAGTAGGTGAATGTTTCCACTTGCCATTTGAACTTCTTTCTCTGGAGATAAGGCTAAGGAGACAGTGTGGATCCCTGAATGTTTACCCTTACATCTGGGATCCCCTTTCACATGGTCAGTTGACCCACAAGCATACCATTTTCCAAGTGCCTTTATGAATGAGGGTTTGATCTGACCCACCTCTGGTTTAGCACCAGGGGTTCCACTAGCCTGATTTTGTTTCCCTTGTGGCTTATTTTTGTTATGTTCGTGGCCCTCTTTTGGATTGTTATCTTTCTTGTGCTGTTTTCCCTCATCCTTCTTCTGAGTTGCCCCAGAATCCTTGTGAGTAGCCTTGTTGGCAACCCACAAGTCAGAAGCCCTTGCTAACTTCTTTGGATCAATTTCCTTAGAGTCAGCCAAGTGCTGTCTCAGCTCAAGAGAACAGGCATCATAGATAGATTCCAGCATAAACAGATGTCTCATACCTTCATAAGTGTTAACAACTCGTTAACCCTTAACCCAACCATCTAAATTGTTCAAACATTCACACACCCAGGTAGCCCAAGGGGTACCATCATGCTTTTTGAGGGTTCTAAACCTCTTAAGATACTGGGAAGGAGTTTCCCAAATTTATCTATCAAAGTTAGTTTCACACTTTCATACTCCATTCTGTCTACTTCTCCCATCTCCATTACAACATCAGATGTAACTAAGGGTAGCCTAGAAAGAAGGCAAGGACTCAGCTGATTCCCTGTAATGTTCTGAATCCCATGGTTATATTAAAAAGTAGACAACCAATCCAAAATATCAAGCTTAACCTCATACATACTTACTGCATCTTTGGGCATGCAAGGCCTCTTAGGACTGGAAGACTTACACGACTCTGGGACAGAAACATTCTCAAGAGACAACTTTTTCTTTTAAAGTGCATGATTCAACTCCATTTCTCTGAGTTTAATTTCCTGGTGTTTGCTTTCAGTTTGAATTTGGATCCTTTAAAATTTGAACTCCAATCTCATCTTCTCAAGAGAGACAAATTCAGGACTTAGTGTTGAACCTGATGGGTTGCCTTTGGCTAAAGGTTGAGGCCTATCAGAAGGTAGAGGTAAAACAGGGCCTACATTTTGAGACTCTTCTGCCTCATCTAACTCATCAATAACATTTGAGTTGCACTCTGAAACATTATCATCTTCTTCATTATTTTCCACATTTTCTGCAGGAGTAGGTATATCAGACCCACTTCTCAGACGTTGGTATTCTTTTCTTTAACAGCTTTAAGAATTTAACAACTTTTCTATCAATTCAACCTTTTACCTTTTACAGTGAGGTTCCTAACTTTACACATCTCTCTCAATTGATCAACTGTTAAAGTCACTAGGGTCTCCTGTCTGTAGCTATCCATATCAGGCATGATAAAACAATTGCTTTTCTAGTGGTGTTTAGCCTTGTGAGGGTTATTTCAACAAAGGTAAATAGCAGCACTCTAAATGAAATGACTATACTTTTATCCCACAGCTGCAACCAGTGTTAGGCAGAATCACATGCAGTACCCTTTGGGAACACTACACACAAATAAGACTACAGGTGTAAGTACAATTTCACCTTTGGTACAAGCCTGTACCACACAGTTATGTGGTAGCAGTGGCTGAGCAGCCAGACTTATCTCAAGAGGGAAGTGAGCAGTACAAGATATTACACAAAGGACTTGCAATTACAGTGGTTCAAACACACACTTACTCAAGGTTTCTTGGTAAAAGAATATACATTTATTTACACAGTCATTTGGAAAACATTCCACTAGTAAGAAGCAGCTGAATATAACACAATAATACACCACAATGCTAAACCAATAGGTTTCTAAACAAGTTAGGCTCCCCTGAAGTAGGAGCAAAATGGCACTTCAGTAACTTTCAAAAGGGGTAGAAAGACAAAGGTTATAAGAATCAAAGCACAATTGCTTTCATAGGCAGGGCAAATAGTTTCAGTTCACTACAACATGCAATTCAATTCAATAGGCCTGGGCCAAATTCAATGGTTCAGTGTCTTGGATAGGATAGCACAGTTCTGGTAGTAACTGGTTAAGTCTTTGCCAATGTTCTTAGAAGTAGTTTGCCAGAAGAAAAGTTATATGTTGGTGTAGGGGAGAACAATTCCCCAAAGTTGGGAAAGTTTCACAAACTTTTCCCGTGGCAGAAATGATTTCTTTACCGCACTTGCACAGTACCTTAGAATGAAGAAAAGCTGTACCTGAGGCAGTTGTTCCTGGCAGTTCCTGTAAATCTCGCTGTTCCTGAGCTTCAGTCGTGGGGACAAGAAGGAGGACATTGGGAAGTGCCTGCACTGCTCAGGGAAGAAGCCACAAGCTTGGCAAAACGTCGGTTTAACGTGGGAGTTCCTTAAAGTCCACGAACTTGTATCCTTCTCACTGGCTATCCGGTTTTCAACAGCACTCTGAAGAAAATTTGACCAGTATAGAGACGGTGTCCAGGTGGCTTGCGAGTTTGTTGTTCCCACCAGCCAAGGGAAGAAGTCATCCTTGAAGGGATTCTCTGTCGAGAGAGTTTCGGCAGTTCGGACCTGCAGCAGGGCTTCAGCAGTGGACTAGGAGTTGTAGCAGTCGTCTTACTTCAGCTCGTCTTCGGTTCTTTCGTTCCAGTGGTCGACTCTGCTTTCCAAGTACCAGAGACCTGCTTTTAAACTGTTTTCTCCCATTCATTCCAGCCTAGCTATCACTCACCCAGCAGGGTGGCTGTCCTTGCCGGACAGTCATCCAGCCAATCACGCCAGAGTGCATTCAGGTCTCCTAGGAGACTAAGTACAGGTAGTTTCGGGCACCTCCCTCACATCCTGTCCACCCCAGACACTCAGGTGCTAGAAGAGGGCTTCAGCACTGAAGCCCGCCAAAGGCCAATGAACAAAAGGACCAAATATGGTTTGGCGCGCAGAGACAAACACTAGATGGACGTTTCCTAAAAGAAACGGCGTAAAAGTTGACCAGAGGTTGTTTTTACAGTTAGGTCTTGGGCGCCATATTGGAAAACATTGCTGACCCGATTTTTAGCTACCGATGTTCGTGGTTGGGAAACATTGTGGTAGTTTGTTCTATAACACTGCCACCAGCCATTTCAAGAGGAAAGGGTAACATTTGACTGTTACATGAGTGTTTAGACATAGGGGATGTTAGACAACCCCTCCAGCACTCTATAGGAAGATACTGTATGCTGGGTCTGTAAATTTAAAAATACTGGTAAAGTCAATTTAACTTTACATGCTCTGGGAGACAGTAGTCAGTCCCAGAGAAGATATTTAAAGCTGGGGGGAGTCTGAAAAACACCTGTGTGCCAGAAAAAGATGATGCCTGTGGAGTGCTGTGTGTCACAAAATTAAAATAAACATCAAAATAAATGAAAGAGTGGGAAATAAGGCTCACACACAATTTAAATCCTAGAAATCCAGCAGAGTTGGTGGGGGTCTCAAAAGGTAAGAGTAATGAGCACATTCTTGAGAATTCTCCCTAACCGATATTTTTGGGTTCTGCTTGCTCTCCACCTCTATGATGTATGGCTCAGCCATGCATGAACATTACAGATCCACAGAAAATTGCAAATCCTCATATGTGTCTTTAAATTGACATTGGCCCTGATTACGAGTTTTCGGTACGCTGCCGGTAATCCCGGTGGGGTACCGGCAAACTGGTCATACTGTCTTCACTGCCCGATACCCTGGAATTACTGGAATATTACGGTTTGCAGAGACAACGGTAAGTTTCCATTCTATGGAGTCCGATAGGATGAGATGGATTGCCTAAATCATCTGCAACGGTAATACCAGTGATGGTGATTCAGGCATTTCTTTTCCAGTAGAGGCCTAATCTACTGGCAGGTCAGGTCTACTGGGAGATCCAAGGCCCCCACCGACAAACTTGTATTTTGACAGTCTAGAAAAATAGCAGTCCTAGAATTACCAGTATTTTTCCAGACCAGCAAAATCATAATGAGTGCCGAAAGTGTCTGCAGGAAAAGAAGAGGAGTAGCTACTACTAACTTTTTTAACTACCTGAGGAAGGTGTGCTGGGTTCATGGCCCAAGCTCAGTGAAGCATTATTATACCATTGCACTGTTATCCCATTCTGATGAGGCTACCCTCACAATTGGAGGTAGACACACTTCTACAGAAGGCAAGAAGACACAGAACTGCATTGCTAAGTAAAATGAAACTACACCACCAATCAGTGTTGCTGCTGACAACCTGGAGCAAGGGGTGAAAAAAGATATCATGTCTACATTGCTGGCACCACTCACACAGATTAATATCGACTCCCCCACACCACCAATTACCCCACCAGATCCAGTGGTGGAGTTTTGCTGGAGACATTGTGATCCATTTATGGCTGAAACAAATGCCAAACTAGAATCAATCAATGTACAACTTTGAGGATATAATAGGAATATTGAGTAAAGGAAGTAGCAGGTAAGCGCCTTTGAAGAGGCCCAGTTCCAACAACTCACACAAAGATGTTGTAAAGCTGAAGGCCAAGTGGAAAGACCTAGAAAACCGTGTTCAGTGTAGTACACCTTGGGATCATGGTCTGCCTGAAATATTCAAAGGTGGATAGATTGTCAGATGTGTCCCACTCGTCACAATTTCCCTCTAAACTTGAATAAATAAAAAACACAAGGGGTCATACTGTTATTTCTTGAATACATCCAACTCATATCTGACATGAATTATGTGGAATAGCAAATCCAACTAAGTTAGAACAACCACAACATCTTTCTGTCTCTAGTTAAAGACACTGAGGAATATAGCATAAACCTTCTTGCTTGAAGACCAGGACCTGAGACCATAGGCGCCAGATACAAACTCTTTCTTGCGTGCACACTTTAAGCTCAATGGAAAAACCTCACCATTTGAGGATACAAGAAATAGTTTAGTAGGCACAGGATGGACAGGATGGAGGGGATGAGCTCCGTAGATCCAGCAGTGGTGTGACACATTTGTTGCAGATGTTTTATTAATCAGACCCAATTATCCCTTGTAATGAAATGACCAAGTCAGTGAGGGGGCAACAGGCAGATATAGAGGTTATTAACATTGCTTTCTGGGAATGTGCCTGACTACTCACAGCATGTATTTTATTTATGCACTGTATTAATATATGTCTTATAGACTTTCTGCTATAAAAAAATTGCTATCACTGTGCTGCATAGGGAGGGATGGTTGACTATAGCACCTTGCTAATATCCCCCTTTAGATGGAGGTTTGTGTGCTCCTCTACTGGCATTCTGGCTTTCCCCAGTTTGGTTTCTCGTTATTCTGTCTTTTATTTGTTTGTTGTGTTTTTATAAGCTTCATTGTGGGGGAGTAGGGGTGGAGAGTAAGTTGGGGAGAAACGGAGTTGGATCACTGACATTGATCATGT
This sequence comes from Ambystoma mexicanum, assembly GCF_040938575.1. Lineage (NCBI taxonomy): Eukaryota > Metazoa > Chordata > Amphibia > Caudata > Ambystomatidae > Ambystoma > Ambystoma mexicanum. The sequence continues at coordinate 1,080,463,842 of NC_090928.1, read as the reverse complement.
TAACTGGGTTGAGTTTAATGAAGTGACTACCAGTCTTAAGAAATGATATAGTTAATATTATCTCATGGTTTTTTTGCCGTGCGGAGATCCCTGTTTCTTTTAAGAGTTATTTGTAGATTCCACACCTGTAGTGGCTATGGACATCAATTGTTATGATACATTTGTAGTATCAGGGTTATTGCACAAGCAGCTATTAAGCCTATCATGGAACCTAGTGTTATATCATATCAATCACAGGTTTTTCTTGGGATTGAATGGGGAGACATTAAGCAACTGTTGACCCAATCCAGGGGTTATACTTGATGGGAACCTTTTGAACTCAGTATCAGAAATCAACAATTATTGTTTTGAAGGAAGGATTCCATGATTCAAAAATGTCCAGTGGTTTGGGATGCATACAAAAAGCAGCCTTGGGGGAGCAAACAATGTGCTTTCTGGCTCATAAGGCTAAGTGTCAAAATTATAGAGGTGTTATACTAAATCAAATATATCCGCAACATGACCTAGATGATCAATTGAAAGGCAGCCATAACGCATTGATAGCAGAAATCATTAACTATATTAAAATCTGCAAAATAGCACTTAGAGTACTTTCCTGAAAATGAATGATACATTTTATGGAGCTACATTGAATCTGGCATAGGTAATGGGTAATTACTTGAACCACAGAAGGATATGATTGTATCTACACAGTTGAATGGGTAGTGGCTGCACAAGGACCGGTAAATAGTCAAGGAATGTGGCAAATTATCTGGCACTTCATACAGCCCAGAACAGAAACCTTCGACACATGACATGTCTAGTTTTCTGAAGAAGATGAAGAGTGTGGACATTTTGAGGCATATCTTAGAAAATCTGGTCCGTGTGAAACATTACTCAGGTGATAAGCAAGCTACAATCGGAGAAAAATCCATGGCAAGATGAACTTCCATAAGAATATTTCCAGACTTCAGAGTGAAGTCCCTCAGCGTTCTTAAATGTTAATGGTGCTGCTTGGAAGATAGTAGTCTAGAGATCACTGTTGATGATACACCCATTACTGTGCACTCAAAGGAGTGGTGGGGTCCTCTATTAACCAAAAACCTGACACTTATCTTTTTAATAAAGACAGAATGAAGACTCTGTGCCAATATACTCACACACAGTGTGTTCAGTACATCTATTCCCAAATGCACGTTTAATCTTTGCTTTACCTTCTGATAGTTGACTGAATCATAGACTGCCAGAGAGATTAATGAGTACTTGAGCTGCTGGTGCGTTGTTGTCAAGCGCTTCAAGAAGTTCCTTTCTCGTGAAAAGGAGGCGTGGATCCGTACTCCTGTTTAAGTGCAAATCAGATTCGTTTTTATGAAGTAGGAGGTTCTCTTCACTGTGGAAGACCAGTTGGGTGTTAGCTTTCATTTCCAGGAAAAGAGGTGGTCCCTGAGTATGTTATAAGGCATACAACCTTAGGGTATTTTTGTGCTCACATAATTGGTTTATAATCTGCATATGAAAAATTATGATGATTAAAATTGAAAAACAAATGCAATACTCCCTGTTACTGACTATTAACCGATCTTTGGATTACAAAAAAAATGTTATGCCTGGACAAAACATGTTGCAACAAATGTCCTTCTTCGAAGTCTGGTCATACATTTTGCACAATGAAATAATTTGTTAAAATGTTCTGAGTGTTGTTAAAAATAAAGAAAAATAAAGAAAATGCGGGAAAAGGGGACAAAAACAATCATTAGAGTATGACAAACCTATTTAAAAGCTTTTCATCCATTTGTAATGAATTATACCATAACACAATTGTGTAAATCCTGATCTTGATAGCATCCTCTTTGCATCCAGATGTCTCTATCATTTATTTCGCACGCATTCAGAAATTCCCTGACAATGTTTCATGACCATCAAATGGCTATAAATATAAGGGGTGTTTTTCTTTCTCAAATGTCTAAGGTATTGTTACTAGAGATGAGGTTTATCTACAATACTCAATAACTGTAGTTGCCATTATTATCGATGACACATTCATGTTAATGTAATATAACCGGTCTGATGTGACTTCAACATATTTCTTGGTAAATGTTCCGAAAATTGTGATTTTGTAACTAGCTGTTGAATACTAGTTTATTTGTGATCTATGGCATACCTGTGTTAATATTACATTATGGGTCTGGCGTGATTTGAATACACTTCATGTTAAATGCCCCTAAAGTTGGAGCTTCTTGACCTACCTAAAAATGTAAACCAAATAGTTTGATATGATGCTCATTATTCTATCATCCTGGATGTAAATTATGATTAGAAAAAAAGTGGAAAATAACGTAAACTGATATTGATGAAAGTGTATTCGCTGTGCTCGCGATAGGAATGAGGATACGTCTTGTGATGAATAATTTAATACACTGGTGAACGTAATAGGAGTGAAAACCTAGATAACTTAACATAAGTACTATAAATACCAGAAAGAGGGTGAAGAACAGTGGTATCATAATCATTGTAAGGCCCTCTCTGTGCCCTTTTCACCCTCTCCATCTCTGAAGGCAGGACGGCAGCATCGTGTGCTGTACCATCCCTCACCGCCATCTCGGGAAGCTGCTGCAGCAGCATTCCACACCACAATGAAGGCAAGCCCTGAAGGGCTTTTTGGGAAGTAGTAATTAAATCATCTTTGAATTTTACGGCAAACGCTCCATCACTCGTGTATTCCTACAATATCTAATTTATAAATTGTGCTGCTTCACTGCTAAAGTGAATCTTTGTGCTGGGAGGGTTTGGCCCAAGCCATTATTTCAAAAATAAAAAAGTACTTTTAAGATGGCTCCTGCATCAGCATGTGGTGTGATGAAGCATCAGTGAGCCTGCAGCCTCCCTGATTGGGCAGCCTGTGGCCTATTTGACCAACCAGAAGACACCGGCAGGCATTATCCAGCTTCTCACTATCAAGTGCCCCACGGTAAGGGCCTGTCTGTGACTGTATGGGTATGGAAGGGCATACGCCCCCTTCTTATTACTGCTGGCAAAGTCAATTGTAATGCTGGGTATTTCCACCTCATGCCCCTGGACTGTGGCAACCCTCCTGCCATCACGTAAGTGCTGACTGTTGCTCAGTTGCAGGCCTCATCTCTCCTTGACTCTTACCCTCTGCCTCCCCAGGCATTCTCATTTCCCTATCTCTGTTGACAAATGTCCTATTGTACCACTGCCCCCACTTCTGTACTGCTGTACTGTAATGCCTGTGTCACCATTTGCTTTTAGGTGTGTTTCCACCTGCATTGATGTGACTGTTAGTATAATAATAATAATAATAATAATAATAATAATAATAATAATAATAATAATAATTTGGCATTTATATAGCGCTACGAACCCTCAGGTATCTGAGCGCTTCTTATTATTCCCACGGTGTGCAGTGCTCATTTATCGACCTCGGAAGGATGAAAGGCTGAGTTTGGCCCCGCCGGGATTCGCACGGATGTCAAAGCGAGCGCTCTACTCGCTGTGCCACTTGACCGGCTGCGCCACTTGATAAGAAATCAAAATGAGGCGTGCCTTCATCCAGTATTGTTTGTGACTGTTAGTTCAGAAATCGAAATTCGGTGTGCCTTCACCCTGTATTTTTTGTGATTGTTAGTTCAATAAGTGAATTTAGGTGTGCCTTCATCCTGCTTTGTTATGTTCTACTTGTTATAAATTCAACTGACTCCCTTGCCCTCCATTCCGTTCTTTGTTTCTTGTTCCCTTGTACCCCACCACCACTGCTTTGTCCCATTCCTATTGTGTGCTTCCTTTGTGCGCTTGCCCCCCTCCTGTCTACTCCCTCCTCTGTGCCTCAGCTGATCAGCCTGGTTAAGTGTAGCACACTCTGTGCCTCTCACAATGGCACTTTCTATCTCCCCTATGTTCTCAAACTGCTTCTCTATCTCCTATCATTCACTGCTCACTAAGTGTGGCAGGAAGAAGCTTAAGGAGGACACACTTGGCTCCAGCACAGGCCTTCCTATCACTGACAACTATGTCAGTGCACCCGCCAAAGATACTCTTACTGACATCCTCTTTGTCGTTCCTTCTCCCAACTTATGGACTCCACATATGGTCGCTCTGCTCTCTCCCCACTCTTTTTCACACATCGATGCTGGCCCCTGCTGGGAAGTCCTTCTTGCCTACTCCTCAACTTCTAGGGTCATCATAAATGTCTTTTGAAATGGTACCGTCTTGGTACAAGGGCCTCAACCCAACCTCCTTCTATTGATAGGCTCCTCCCTCGTCTTATCAATGTTCCACCTTTCTCCTCACTGGCTCACTTGCCAACTGCACCTATGGCCTCCCTTCCTGCTAGCACACCTTGGCTACCTTGCCTCCGCCTGGTCGCACTGCCTCTCTTACTATGGCTCTTCTGACGTCTTCTACTATCCTGGCTCGCTTGCCCACACTCTCTGCACTGGCAACCTTGTCAGCCTCTCCTAATGCTGGTACCCTTGCCACTGACTTCCAAAACATCTGGGGATTCCTTGCCCCCTGTGGCCCCTCCTCCACTGGCTTCCTTGCCATCTACCACTGTCCTGGCTCCCTTGCCTTCACTCCCATCTGCCCCTCTGCCTTCTCTTGCCTCCATCTCTCAGACACCCTCACCGCTTATGGGGCGACCTCTGTCCCTTTCACCCCCCACCCTCGTAAGTCTTTAAAAAATTCTCTGATATCTGCCATCTCGTGGAACACCTAGACATTGATGTTCTTGCTCTCACTGAGACCTGGTTTAAAGACAGTTCTGTCATGAGTTTTGACACCCTTCTCCCTGAAGGCTACACAATGCTCTCTGAGCCCAGGCTCAACCGGCCAGGAGGGGGAGTTGCCCTGATCTTTCCAGAGTGGATCCACGTGTCCACCATTCCCACTCAGGCCTATTCCTATTTCAAATTCCTGGTCTGCAGTCTCTCTCTCTCAGCTGCCTCCTCTCTTACTCTGGCCACCTTCTATTGGCCACCGGACCAGTCCACCCTCTTCCTCTCGGATTGGGCTAACCTGACATCTTCTCTACTTTCCTCTTCATCCCAACTCCTCCTGATGGGGGATATTAACACCCATCTTGACTCTTCTGACTCTTCAGAAGCTTTCCGCAACCTATGCAACTCTCTCCCTCTCTCTCTCTCCATTCTACACTCTGGTCCAACCCACACTGCTGGCCGCACCTTGGATGCTCTCATCGCCACAGACATCCCTCTCTCTATCCCTCTCACTACCTCTCACGACCGATTACTCTCTGCTCACTTGACACTTTCTTCTCCTTTAGCACTGACACACCCTGCACTGCCTCCCACCTTCACTGCCTTTGCCTCGATCTAGTCTCCTCCTCCTACTCTTGCAACTGACTCCCACTGTGACACAGCCCTCTCTAACTTTCACCTTTCATTCTCCAATACTCTTGACATCCTTGAACCTGTCATAAGGGCCTGGCTCAAGCCTGCCAAAAGTGCAATTCTTGGTATGACTCTGACTTGGCTGACTAGACCCCTGGGGAATCTCTGCCATAATGCCAGTAAGACAGAGATCGTACTCAGTGGGACTCCTGCTCCCGCTTTTCCCACTTTCACTCTGGCCAGCTTCTCTTGGTCCTGCACCATTACCCACCAGTGAGGCAAAAAACCTGGGGGTCATCTTCGACTCTACTCTCTCCTTCTCTTCTCACATCTCGAAAATGTCCGACCTCAAAGCAATTCTACCTTTTCTCACGTTTCCCTAGTGGTTCACCAACTCCAGAGCCCTGGTTCTCCCTAGACTGGACTACTGCAACAGTCTCTTTCTCAATCTTCCTACTGCTACTTTCCATCCTCTTCAACTTATCCAGAACAGAACCGCAAGACTTATCCTGGGACTTAAGCCCAGGGACAGCATATCTCTGGTGCTGAAATCTCTGCACTGGCTTCCCGTGGCTGCAAGGATCAAGTTCAAGTCCCTCTACGCAATCAACAAGACATTTTGGGGCCGGGCCCGTATTCTCTACAACACGCTATAAATGCTCTTCTTCCAGAGCCCTCCGCTCCGCCACCTCCCTGCGGGTGAGCTGTTTTTTCCAAACAGAGATTTGGGGTTAGATCCTTATCCTCTGTAGGTGCTTCCCTCTGGAATATCCTGTCTGCCTCTCTCACCTTGAGCTGGACCTCCTTAATTTACGGAAAATCCTCAAGACCTTCCTCTTCTCTTCCTCTTTCTCTCTCACTCTCCCCTGCTAACCTCCTTTCTCTTCTCTCCTCCTTCCCACCTTCTTTCTCTTCCCAACTGCTCAGTTCGCTGACTGGTCACCTGGTGCACCTCCAGAGCCTCACAGGTCCCAGGCTCCCCCTCTCCAGTCCTACACTTGCCTCCAGTCCTCTGCACTCTGCTCAGCACTACTGCACTCGGAATACGCTCCTTGAGAGGGACAACCACTCTTCACTTAACCCAGGCCCTTGTTGGACTGGGCGCACTTGCTGCCCTCCTCCCTCATACTACCTGTCTGCCTCTTGCACGACCGTGAACATTCTAGGCCTAGCAAGTTTGCTCTGTCCTGTCCTCCCTCTGTCTCCCCTCCCTTGCTTGGTTGTACCTGAAATACTCGAGCATAGGCGTATTAGTGACGACCAACCACCAATCAATCTGAAATATCGCCAGGCCTAACACCCAGGACATCAAAGACATCACAGTTCTGGTTTCCTCTTTTTGTGTGCACTAACATATTTAGGGCAGGTGCTTTTCTTCATTAACAGCCAGCAACTAAACATGCAAAAGGTACTACGTTTGTAGATCTTACCTTTCTCGTTACACTACTTTTCCTTAGGTTGCAGGCACATTATATGATATATATACAAAGGAGAAGAACGAAGCCTGAAACACAGCATGATGAGGTTATGAACACTATCTGGTAATAGTGCTGGTTTTTTTCTTACTTTATTTTCCCTGTACATACTCGTATTTGTATGCATTGTAGTATTGTTATGGTTTGTTTGTAGTAGAACAATTATGCAGTAAGGGAGGCACTGTTAGGTACTTATTACATGTTTCACACTATCCAAAACTCTGAAATGAAAACATTCATCATTTTACTATCTAACATGGAAGGTTTTGAATATTGCACCTCTATGGCACATGCTGCAGAGAATGCTTACGTGGGTACATGAGTGCGTTCATGTACTAGAAAGAACTCAATAATGCAATGGTGTGTATAGCAATGCAATGCTTAATAAAGTATTTGCTGAATGATAGTTCTTCCAAAGATCTCTACATTTTTTTTCCAACGTTACAATGACAATCCCGTGTGGGAGCTGTGCATGAAAACTAAATGCACATGTGATGTCATCAATTACATTTGTGATGTCATCTTTGATGTCCTGGGTGTTAGTCTTAGCAATGCACGATGGTGGCGCGAGATTTGGTTGCTTAGCTTACCATAACTGGCAAATTTCTGGGGGTTTTCGGTTTTACTTGGAACCATAACGTCCCTTGAGCAAAGTACTTTTTACTGATTTTCATTGGTTTTTAGTAGCGCAACTTTACCATAAAGTCCCTTTAGCAAAGTTTGTTTCACTGAAAGTCATAGGTTTTTAGTAGCGCAACTTAACCATAACGTCCCTTTAACAAAGTTTTTTTATTGAATTTCATAGGTTTTTATTAGTGCAACTTAACCATAACGTCCCTGTAACATTTTTTTTAAACTAAATTTTAAAGGTTTTTATTAGTGCAACGTCACCATAACATCCTTTTCAATAGATGAAGATCACTAACATCTTATGTCCTCAAAGTGGGAACGCTGGGTGGTAAAAAAAACAAAAACATTTTCCTTTATACACCGGGACTCCTGCGGCTTCCCGGTGTAGGAAGGAAAATCTTTTACCAAGATGGCCACCATGGAAAGGGAAGGCGGGGTGTATAAAGAACACAACAGGGCATGAGCGGGGGGTGGGGGTAACAGGGGAGACACATGGGCATGAGCAGGGGGTGAGAGGGAACAGGGTACAAACGGGGCATGAGCAGGGGGTGGGGGGGAAAGGAAGGAAACACGGGGCATGAGCGGTGGTGGGGGGAACACGATAGAGACACGGGGCATGAGCAGCGGGTGAGGAGGAACATGAGGGAGACACGGGGTATGAGCGGGGGGTGGGGAGGAACACGAGGGAGACATGGGGCATGAGCGAGGGGGTACAGGGCACACACGGGACATGAGCGGAGGTGGGGGGGAAAGGAGAGAGACAAGGGGCATGAGCGGGGGGTGGAAGGAACACGAGGGAGACACGGGGCATGAGCAGGGTGGAGTGGGGGGTATCACGAGGGAAACACAGGGAATGAGCGGGGGGTGGGGGGAACACAAGGGAGACACGGGGCATGAGCAGGGGTGTGGGGGGCAACAGGAGACAGACACGGGGCATGAGCGGGGGGGTGGGGAGAGCAGGAGACAGACACGGGGCATGAACGGGGGATGGGGGGAACAGGAGACAGATACGGGGCATGAGCGGGGGTGGGGAGAACAGGAGACAGACACGGGGCATGCGCGGGGGAGTGGGGGGCAACAGGAGACAGACACAGGGCATGAGCGGGGGGGTGGGGGGGCAACACGAGAGAGACACGGGGCATGAGCGCGGGGTGGGGGAACAGGAGACAGACACGGGGCATGAGCGGGGGGTGGGGGGAATAGAAGACAGACACGGGGCATGAGCGGGGAGTGGGGGCAACAGGAGAGAGACACAGGGCATGAGCGGGGGGTGGGGGGGTACAGGAGACAGACATGGGGCATGAGCAGGGGGTGGGGGGCAACAGGAGAGAGGCACGGGGCATGAGCAGGGGGGTGGGAGGATACAGGAGACAGAAACGGGGCATGAGTGGGGGGTGGGGGGCAACAGGATAGAGGCATGGGACATGAGCGGGTGGGGGGAACAGGAGACAGACATGGGGCATGAGCGGGGGGGCAACAGGAGACAGACACGGGGCATGAGCGGGGGGTGGGGGGTACAGGAGACAGACAGGGGGCATGAGCGGGGGAGGAGGGGTACAGGAGACAGACACGGGGCATGAGCGGGGGGTGGGGGGCAACAGGAGACAGACACGGGGCATGAGCGGGGGGTGGGGGGAACAGGAGACAGACACGGGGCATGAGCGGGGGGTGGGAAGAACAACAGAGACAGACACGGGGCATGAGCGGGGGTGGGGGGCAACAGGAGACAGACACGGGGCATGAGCGGGGGTGGGAGGCAACAGGAGACAGATACAGGGCATGAGCAGGGGGTGGGGGGCAACAGGAGACAGACACGGGGCATGAGCGGGGGGTGGGGCAACAGGAGACAGACACGGGGCATGAGCGGGGGTGGGGAGAACAGGAGACAGACACAGGGCATGAGCGGGGGGGGTGAGGGTAACAGGAGACAGACACAGGGCATGAGCGGGGGGTGGGGGGCAACAGGAGAGAGACACGGGCATGAGCGGGGGGTGAGGGGGTAAGAGGAGACAGACACGGGGCATGTGCAGGGGGTGGGGGGCAACAGGTGAGAGACACAGGGCATGAGCGGGGGGTGGGGGGAAGGGGAGGGAGACACATGGGGCATGAGCGGGGTTGGGGGAAGGGAGAGAGACACGCGGGGCATGTGCGGGGGGTGGGCGGGAGGGAGAGAGACACACAGGGCATGAGCAGGGGAGGGCGGGAGGGAGAGAGACACACGGGGCATGAGCGGGGATGGGGGGAGGGAGAGAGACACACGGGGCATGAGCGGGGGGTTGGGGGAAGGGGAGAGAGACACACAGGGCATGAGTGGGGAGTGGGGGGAGGGAGAGAGACACACGGGGCATGAACAGGGGGTGGGGGGAGGGAGAGAGACACACGGGGCATGAGCGGGAGGGGGAGAGACACACGGGACATGAGCGGGGGGTGGGCGGGAGGGGGAAAGACACAGGGCAAGAGCGGGGGTGGGCGGGAGAGGGAAAGACACGGGGCAAGAGCGGGGGTGGGCGGGAGAGGGAAAGACACGGGGCAAGAGCGCGGGTGGGCTGGAGGGGGAAAGAGACACGGGGCAAGAGCGGGGGTGGGTGGGAGGGGGAAAGAGACACGGGGCAAGAGCGGGGGTGGGCAGGAGGGGGAAAGAGACACAGGGCAAGAGCGGGGGTGGGCGGGAGGCGGAATGAGACACGGGGCAAGAGCGGGGGTGAGCGGGAGGGGGAAAGAGACACGGGGCAAGAGTGGGGGTGGGCAGGAGGGGGAAAGAGACACGGGGCAAAAGCGGTGGTGGGCGGGACGTGGAAAGAGACACAGGACAAGAGCGGGGGTGGGCGGGAGGGGGAAAGAGACACAGGGCAAGAGCAGGGGTGGGTGGGAGGGAGAGAGACACATGGGGCATGAGCGGGGCTGGGCGGGAGGCGGAGAGACACACGGGGCATGAGCGGGAGGGGGAGAGGCACACGGGGCATGAGCGGGGGTGGGGGGAGGGAGAGTGACACACGGGGCATGAGCAGGGGGTGAGCGGCGGATGGGGAGAGACACACGGACAAGAGCGGGGGTGGGAGAGACACACGGGGGTGGGAGAGACACACGGGGCATGAGCAGGGGGTGGGCGGGTGGGAGAGACGAGCGGGGCACGAGCGGGACATGAGCGGGGGGTGGGCGGTAGGGAGAAAGACACACGGACATAAGCGGGGGGTGGGCGGGAGGGAGAAAGACACACGGATATGAGCGGGGGGTGGGCGGGAGGTAGAAAGACACACGAGGCATGAGCGGGGTTGGGGGGAAGGGGAGAGAGACACGGGGCATGAGCGGGGGTGGAGGGAAGGGAGAGAGACACACGGGGCATGAGCGGGGGTGGGGGGAGGGAGAGAGACACATGGGGCATGAGTGGGGGGTGGGCAGGAGGCAGAGAGACATACGGGGCATGAGCGGGAGGGGAGAGACACACGGGGCATGAGCAGGGGTGGGGTGGAGATAGAGTGACACACGGGGCATGAGCGGGGGTTGGGGTGAAGGGGAGAGAGACACACGGGACATGAGCGGGGGGTGGGCGGCGGGTGGGTAGAGACACACGGACATGAGCGGGGGGTGGGAGAGACACACGGGGGGTGGGAGAGACACACTGGGCATGAGCGGGGGGTGGGTGGGTGTTACGAGACGAGTGGGACACGAGTGGGGCTTGAGCGGGGCATGAGCGGGGGTGGGCAGTAGGGAGAAAGACACACGGACATGAGCGGGGGGTGGGCGGGAGGGAGAAAGACACACAGATATGAGCGGGGGGTGGGCCGGAGGGAGAAAGACACACGGACATGGACGAGGGGTGGGAGGAACAGGAGACAGACACGAGTATGAGCAGGGGTGGGGGACTTACTCTGCAGGCGGGATACAAAGCCTCTCATGCGAGGAACATGTCAGATGTCCGCGGACATCACGCAAGCTGCTTGCCCAATCACTGTCCTGTCCGCGGAACGAACAGGAAAGTGTGTCCGCGAAGCGCACACAGATATCACTAATTTTTTTCACTTACCTTTTTGTCCTTTTCTTAAAAACTACTGGATGGATTTACACCAAATAAAGCAAAGCACGCTTTCTGGACCAAGCTGCCGCTCCTGCCGCAAATTTGGTGTAAATCCATCCAGCGGTTTGAGCTGTAGGCGTGAGCAAAGTTTTTTCCCATTATCTCTATGGGAAAAAAAAAGTTTTGGGTTCCCCCCTATAACTTTGCCCCCCCTGGACGAATCCTCACCAAACCTTGCAAAGAAATTCAGAGTGACCCAAATACTTTTATTGCAAAGTTTGGTGAGGATTCGTCCAGGGAGAGCGAAGTTATAAGCTGCCCAAAAAGTGCTCGTCCCTGTGTGTCTCTCCCGCTCCCGCCCACCCCCGCTCATGCCCCGTGTGTCTCTCTCCCTCCCGCCCACCCCCTGCTCATGCCCCTTGTGTCTCTCTCCCTCCCGGCCACCCCCCGCTCATTCCCCGTGTGTCTCTCTCCCTCCCGCCCACCTCCTGCTCATGCCCTGTGTGTCTCTCCCCCTCCCGCCCACCCCCCGCTCATGCCCCGTGTGTCTCTACCCCTCCCGCCCACCCCCCACTCATGCCCCGTGTGTCTCTCCCCCTCCTGCCCACCCCCCGCTCATGTGTCTCTCTCCCCTTCCCCCCACCCCCTGCTCATGCCCCGTGTGTCTCTGCCCCTCCCCCCACCCCCGCTCATGCCCCATGTGTCTCTCCCCCTCCCGCCCACACCCCGCTCATGCCCTGTGTGTCTCTCCCCCCTCCTGCCCACCCCCCGCTCATGCCCCGTGTGTCTCTCGAACCTCCCCCCCACCCCCGCCCGTGTGTCTCTCT